>NW_026947484.1:195443814-196072147 GCF_034190915.1 Cavia porcellus | reverse complement strand
TTAGTTTGAAAATCCACTGGCCTAAGGGCCCCACCAGCTGGGAGATTCTATTCTGGCACAGGGGGATGGGTGTGGAAAAGGTTAAGCATTGTTCAGCCCTAGAATAGGGATGAAGTTTTTAAAAAAATCTTATAAAACAGCTATGGTGGCACCTAACAATAATCCCAAAACTGGGGGAAGCTGAGGTAGGAGGGTTGAAATTTGAGCCCAGCTTAGGCAGTTTAGTAATTTAGTAAGACCTTGCTTCAAAATAAATTGTAAAAAGAGCTAGAAATGTATGTAGCTCAGTTTAAAGGCCTAAGATTCCATCCTCCAGTACAAAAAACAAAAAACAAAACAAAACAAAACCTCACAATGTGGTTTGTAACGTGGAGATCTCATACTATTCTCTAAAATACAGTGCTCTTGTGAAACCTGTGGGGCTTGGGAAGAGTTTTGCTCTGACAACACTGAGGTGAGACACAAGTCTTGGGGACTCTCAGGAGTGCTTTACCCACCCTCTTTTGGTTTGGGGGTGTGTTTGTGTTTGTGTTTGATTTTTGTTTTATAAGCTTCTTCATTCCTGGGAGCTGTCCTCTGAGATTGTCTGGATCTTACATGGTACTCATTTTACCCCGGGAGTGGGTAACATGAATGGCCTGCGTGTTCCTTCCCAGAGTAGTAACCTTCCCTCCTGTGATACCTGCCCAGTTTCGTCCTCTAATTTCATGCAACCATAATTTGGTGAGGGGAGACCAGCCCAGTGGCAGTGGCAGTAGTGGCCCTGATGGGCCCAAGGGAGATAGATTCTGCCTTTGCCTGTAGCTGTGAATTAACAGACCTGATAAATAGCCCATTTCCTGGGGCTGCAGGAACAAAGTCACAGTGGCTGGCCTTGAGGGATCTGTCTTCCTGCCTTTTCCTGAAGCAGCTGTTTATTCTTTTGACAGGAGTTGGGCGTGGACTGAGCACCTTCCCAGTCTCCGAGCCCTGCCTCCTTCACAGAGTTCAGTCATTTTGCATTTTGCTCTGGAGGGAAAGAAGCAGATGATGAGGTATGTGAAATGTTGAAATGATTTGCTTCTGCCACGCTTGGGGTTGCCAGGAATCATGGGTGCTGCATAGACCCACCTGGGATAGTTCCTGGCTGCCCAACAACCCCTGTTTGATCTGTAGATTTGGAAGGACACAAAGACCTTCTTTCTGGGCAGTAGATCTGGAACCAAGAGCTGATGAGTTGCTGTCTTAGGGACTTTTGCTGTAAGCCCTGCTTTATATTACTTCCCTTGGCAGGAACTAATAGGGTGATGGCCTGCACTTTTCTCTGCAGGGGACTTTCCTTGTGAGTCTCAGGCCCCTGCAGCCAGTGTTGTGGGTGAATACTCTCAGGACAGCACAGTATCTTCTTTTTCTTTTGCTTTGGTTCTCTCTGGAAAAATTCTTACACAGGAATTTTTGGGCTAGGTTACAGCTGGAATGGACTTTAAATGTCTGAAAGGGGATTCAAGAAAAAGCGCTACAAAGATGTAACGTTCAGTTTGTGATGGCTGGAGTGACAGTGAGCTGTGTATTTAGTCTGAGCCCAGTCTTATTTTCCTGTGTCTGTGTTTACTCTGGCTCTTATAATGAAAAGCATAACTGGAAACAGACGTTGTTGCACTTTCCCCCCATGAATTGTACTGTTTCTTCTGATGGGAGTATTTCCCTGCTTCTTAAGGTACTGCCTTTCCTTAGGCTCAGGACCTGGAGGCAGAGGGTCTGCTCTTAAATCTGCCTATATGGGTGCCCCCAGCTATCTCTGGCCAGCTATTCCTCTTTGCTAAAAGCTCACCCCTCTCAGGCAAAGGGCCAGATAAGCAGGAGGGAGGGCAATGCACACTGGACAAAAGTGCTGAGCTAATCAGCTCCTCACCAAGTCCAAGGGGAAGCTGGCCCCACAGTGCATCTAGCTGACCTTTGGCTAGGACTGGGTCAGTCACTGCATGATAATCATGAGAGGCAAAAAGAGGCCAAGGAGGTGCAAATCGTGTGTGTGTGTAAGTGTGTAAGCCTTCTCATTCATCAGGGCATCAGAGTGGTTCAAACAGGATATTGGTGGTTGGCTTCCTGGACTTGAATCCCAGCCCCACCTTTTCATGCTGTGTGATCCTCGTGAGGCTGGACTGGTGAGTAGGGTGGTTTGGAGCATACCTGGGAGATTGGTGGAGTGTATCTGTGGGTGCATCCAGATGTGTCTTAGAGGCAAAACCTTGGATACTGTCTCTGGTCCTTTGCCCCTTCCACCCTTCCCCTGCTGTGCTTCTCAATTGCCATGAACTAAGCATCTTTGCCTTACCACACCATCCTACCATGTTTCTGCCTTGGAGTCAGCTGATGAAAGACTGTCCCATTAGAATATGAATCAAATTACCTTCTCTTCCCTTGAGTTGTGGGTGTTGGGCATTGTGTTCCAGTGATGGGAAAGCTAGATCATATCCCAGATAAATTAATTAACCTTGCCGGGTATGGTGGCACATCCTTGAAATCCCAGAACTCAGGAGGCAGAGGCAGGAGGATTGTTGCAAGTCTGAGACCAGCCTGGGCTACAAAGTGAGCCCAAGGCCAGCCTGAACTGCAATAGGAAAACCCTGTCTCAAAAAGACACACACAAAAAATTAACCTTTCTGCATCTCTTTTCATATCTACAGAATGGGATCAATAGTAGAATAATTTCACAGGGTTGTTTAACTCAGCTTTAATTGAAAGATTGCTGGGAATGGATTTAGCCTGGGGCCTGGCCTGACTGAGCTAGATGGGAAGGGATCTGGGCATTGAAGGACTTGAAGCTCATTCAGTTTGGGAGGCTGGGCCTCCCAAAGGAGAAATGCAAAGTTGCAAATACAATATCAGGTATGGACATGAGCATTTAAACTATGAGTAGATATATCACAACAAATAACAAACTGACTAATCCTCCAAATATGACAAAACCTAGAAAACTACATAGTAATAAAAGCCTGAATTCTAGCAAAACCCTGACTCATTATCTTTGTGTGTAGTTCAGGCTGGTCTTGAGTTCACAGTAGCCCAGGCTGGTCTCAAATTTGCAAGGATCCTCTTGCCTCAGCCTCCTGGGTGCTGGGATTACAGCTGTGTCCACCATGCCTGACCTCTAGTATTTTTAATAAAAGAAACAAAGCCACATAAATCAGTTTTGCCTCTAACATAGTTGATCAGTGGTTGTTATTCCTAAAAGCTTCTTAGGGTTTCACAATTTATTGGTGATATGCTATCTGTAAAGCTTTGAACAGTTTCTTGCTGGGATCTTAGAGAGCTCAGCCCTTTGATCTTCCAGAGGCACAGTGGCCCTAGGGCCTGGGCAGGGGCAGGGATGAGGTAGTTGTGAGGCCTCTGAGCATGGAGCAGGCAAGTACATAGTTTAGCTCTTTGTCCTTGGAGTTCCTGGGGAAGGAACTGGGTATTCAAGAAGATCCTGAGACAGGTTTTTTCTGGAATCCAGGTGGGCTCAGCTCCTTGACTTAGCTTGCAGCCCCAAGAGGGCCACCAGAGCTGGGCAGTGATTCTCCCAGACAGAGTGGCACTCTGCCTCTGGGAAGCATTTGGGGCTCTCCCACTGCCACCCTTTTAGGAATGAGGCTCAGATGTATAAGGGAACTCATAATGTCCAACTTCCTCAGTTCCTAGCAAGTTGACCTCTGTACTCTATGCACATAGCTTAATAAAGCTTACATTTTAGGTCATTTTATTGCTTCAAAGAATCCAGGAGGCCCACAGCCAGATGAGCTCTGTGTGACTAAGTGCCCTGCCTTTCTGAAAAGTGAGGCTTCCAGTCTTATGGTTGACTTTTCCTCCAGATCCTGAGTTATCAGAGAAGCCTGCAGGTATTGTTTCACAGATAAAGAGACTTCTATGCCTCTGGTGTATAAGGGTGGCTCCTGCATGGGCAGGAAGTGGGCAGACTGAGGTGTCACTGGGCTGCTGGGGTTACACCCTGTCCCGAGGCAGGGTAGGGCTGACTTGATCTCAAGTGCAGTAGGGGTGTCGGCTCCCCTCAACTGCCCTATGAGGTGTCGCTAGGGAGGCCAAGTTTCCTCTCCCAGGAAATCTCACAGCCCCAATTTCAGGACTTGAATTTCTCCCCTTAAATAGCATCATCATGATCACAGCTGCTGTTTGTGGAGCTTTGACTGACTTTTGGTCACAGTGGGATTCATAGACCTGGTCTTCATCTGTCCTTTGCAGATCTATGTGAGGTGGGTATTAGCCTCGCTCTTGTATCTTAGTGGCTTCACAGAGTTAATGTGTGCAAGGCAGATATCTAGGACTGCTAGAGTTAGAGTCTTAGCCCTAGCCTAAGTTTTACCTGGAATTCTGGATCTAAACACTCTTCTATAGTTGATGTGGGCCACCAACGAAAGGAAAGTGTTTTCATCTAGAAGCTTGTGCAAGAACCGAGTTCTGAGTTCCAGGTGGCTGAGAGTGCTCTTGTGAGGATCTAGGATGGATTTGGAGAGAGGTAACCAAAACACAAAGTCAGAGTTCTCAGAGATGGCAGGGGGACCTCACACCATCACAGGCTGTGCAGCCAGGGCTGGCTGAGTTCACCCAGGGTTGGGGACAGGGAACAGCACAGTTACACTTTTCCATTTGAGACCTGCCATCAATACTCAGAAGTTCTTAATTCCATGCCTTGCCACCTGAATGAATTGAGAAACAAACTGACATTTCTTACCTGGTAGTTAAGACAGTTGATGCCAATCTTCGGAATTACACAGTTTGGAAAATTCTGAGAGACAAACACATAAGAGAATGGCTTTTAGACACACTGGCTGCCAAGTGCCTCATCTTTGTCCAGAAAGGAAAATGTCCTAGAAGACCCTTTGGGCCATCTTGCCAAGCCCTCCTTCTTTGGAATCTGCTTTCCAGATTTCAGGAAGCATGTCTGTGCCCTTTCCTGGAGGCTGCAAAACTGCCTCATTCACACAGCTTTCAAGTGTAAGCCTCATAGCAGAGAGATGATTGGCCACAGCAAAAGGGCAAGCCATTTGAAGCCATCTAGCCATTATAGAAAGAAACCAATTTCAAGATTTGCCTCTCATTCCTGAATTTTTTTTTATAAAATCAGAAATACCTGCATATTCAGGAAGGGGATTAGGAAGTGTAACTGATTGGGCTCTCTGTGTTGTGAGTACCAGTGGTTCTCTACCATGAGAGTTTTCACGTTTCTCCATTTAATGTTCCTTCCAATTGGGAGATGGTTTGCATTTGATATTCAGCAGGTGGGGCTGGTGAACAAGGGACACACAACAGGCAGAGAGGATTATTGCAGTGCCTGGAGTTTGATCAGAGAAAACCAGTTACCCCACTTCTGAGCAGCTGTTAATCAGGCTGAGACTCAGAGCAGATGGGTAAGCCTTTAGAGTTCCTCATTTGCATCTATTTGCACTTTATTGTATAACATGTTCTTATTCCAGAACTCTCATCTCTTCCTTTCAAATATGTTTGGAGCACTTGCTAAGTACCAGGCACTCTGCTGTCTCCCTGGATCTTCCCAACAGCCTGTTTTATGAACACTAGTCATAAAAGCTAGCATTTTTTGAGCATTTATTCTATGTCAAAACACAGGGCTAAGTATTTTATAGTATTAGCTATGATAATCATCACTATTTTTACTCTCATTTTAAAGACGAGGAAATCAATTCAATACAGTCCAATAGAGGTCCGTAATTCTTTGTATGAGACCCTGGGATGAAATCCAGAATTTTTTGGATGTGGATTGTGTATTGTTTCATTCTCAGAAGAGCCATATCACATAATAAAGTATATTCAATATTTGTGCATAGAAATGTTTAAACTGCCTTAATGGTGGGATAAAGATTATAAATGGCCCCCTTGTCAGTTGGGGTTTTATTTTTATTTTTTATTTTTTGTCTTTTTTTCTTTTTATTGGTACCGGGGACCAAACTCACGACTACCTGCTTGCAAGGCAGGCGCTTATGCTGCTGAGCTAAATCTCCAGCCCTGTCAGTTGGGGTTTTGATGCCAATTGAATTACAAAGGGTGGTCTTCAGAGGTTTTGGAGTTGTAGATGAGGGCCTGAAGGTCTCTCAAGTTTCTCATGACAAAGTTGAAACTCAAATCCCCATCTCACTGTCTCAGCCTTCAAAAGAGATCTATTTGTTCCCCAACCCAAGACTTTTGTAGCACTCAATGCTAGCGCTGCTTATGTAGATTTTAATGGCTCTTGTCAGCAGTAGGGTTGAATCACATACAGTCTTCTTCTGTTTTTGACTTTGTTGTGGGTCCTGGGTTATGTGTACCAGCTCACAGGGCACCTAGAAGGAAGAATCCCAAGACTGAGGTTTCCATGTGGCCTAGCTGGCCCATCTGCTCCGTGTCTTGGGAATACCACCCACTATGGTGTGTGGAAGGTTGAGGTTTGGGTCATGGCTTTGAGTTCAGCCTTGGCTTTTCAGTTTCCAAACAGGGCTCATTGGGCAGAATGGTGTTCTTTCTTCTCCTTCCTCTATTTTTAAGCCGGATTTGATAATAAAGGTGAGATGAGAAAAATCTGAGAAAAGGAAGAGGTGATGCGATCTGAGCCTGGAATCATTTAAGCACACTCTTTGAAAGGAATTGGAAAATAACCTATCCCAAGAAGGGACAGGTGTCAGTGTTAACCTCCACTCACTCCGTTTACTCACTGGTAAATATAGATGGAGGGCTTTGGGCATTCCAGGTGGAGTACTGGGGATTTAGGTTGCAAGACTCCCCTCTGGTCTCAGGTAGCCTTAACCATATGTGGGCATTTGAACCTACTGCAAGTCATTTTGGGGCACTGACTGGTGTGAGAAGTGATTCAGAGGCATTCTTTTTGTTGGTTTGGAGTACTCATATGTATTGGTTTGCTTTTGGAATGCTTTCATTTGCTTTTATGTCTTGTATCTTTCTCTTATAACTGCATTTATTCTAGGATGGCCATAAGGGTTTTGGTAACATTTAGAATCATGTTAGTCATTTGGGGGTTCAAGCCATTCTGAGGCTTCTTTGTGAGCCAATATAGAGTGCAAGGCTTTTGAACCACTTATCAACAAAGGAAAAAAAAGTTTGGATGAAGTGATTCTAAAAGAATAGAGACCTGGTGGCGTATTGTGAGGAGCTTAGTTTTAAATTCCTCGGGGATAAAAGTGCTTATGCTACTTTAAAGCTCTCTAGAAAGTTCTAGTTACTTGTGCTTAGAAAAAGGTAATTTTATTGTGATAAAACATTGCCTGTATAACTGAAAGTACCCTCTAATTTCATGGACCTGTCCTTAATTTTGGCCAGGATAACATCTGTACCTCCTTTCCTCCCTCAGCCTTTTCTAGATAAATGGCAAGAGCCTTCTGGACCACGCTTGGCTAATGTTGACCATTTTATTGAGGTTTAAATTTCCCCTTATTTTGGCTAATCATCCTTGGTGCATTCTAAATCAGTTGAGTTTCAAAATATTGGTCAAAAATTGTTTGCTGAAAATTGATTTTTGTCTCATTCTACCTCCATTCCTTAACTTAGAAAATAGAAGGATTTCACTGCAGATGGTGTGCCCTTGTGTTTTCCTCTGTGGGAAGCATTGTTTATAGACTGGTTTATTTTTTCATAATAGAGGCTTTAAGCAATAGATCCAGGGTAAAATGTGTAAACTCCTGACCAGTTAAATCTAAATTTGAACACAACGGAAAATGTCTTAAAACTTGGGAGCTTTTAAATTGACTAGGACTGTACAGGTTTGGGGCAACTGAGGTACCAGCCACTGCCATCACCTCTCTGCCATGGAGGTAACCCAGGTTTGGGACACTTGAGGTGGCAGCCATTGCCATTCCATGGGGAAAAATTGAAAGCTTTTACACTAAAATCAGGAGTAAGACAAAGATGTCCACTGTCACCACTCCTATTCAACATACTTCTGAAAGCATTAGCCAGAGCAATTAGACAGGAAAGAGAAATAAAAGGAATAAGGATAGGAAAGGAAGACGTTAAACTGTCATTGTTAGCAGATGACATAATACTCTACACAGATGGTTCCAAAATTTCCACCAAAAGACTTCTAGAATTAATAACCAAATTTAGTAGCTGGATACAAAGTCAACTGTCAAAAATCAATAGCATTCCTATACACAAAACAGCATCCTCAACTGAGAGAAAAATAAGGGAACTCACATCCTTCACAATAGCATCCCTCCGCCCAAAAGAAACCCTTTTGGGAATCAGTCTTACAAAGGAATCAGTCTTACAAAGGATATAAAATATCTATACATTGAAAGTTGTAGCACTCTAAATAAGTGATTTAAGAAGATATCAGAATATGAAAAGATATTCCTTTCTCATGAACAAGAAGAACCAACTTTGTGAAAATAGCCATGTTCCCAAAAGTTTTATACAGATGCAGTGCAATCTCATTCTAAAAACTTTTAGCATACATCCAGATACTGAGAAAACATTCCAGAAAATTCATTTGGAAACAGAAGAAACTTAGAATAGCAAAGACAGTCCTGGGCAAAAAAGGCAAGTCAGGAGGAATCACAATTATTCTGCGAAGCTGCTAAAATAAAATTGGCATGGTACTGGTGAAAAAAAACAAAACAAAATAAAGAAAACCAAGATCTGAGGATCAGTGGAACAGAATAGAAGACACAGGCACACCTACAAAGACACTCAGCCACCATACCTTACCTTACCATACCTTAGACAAAGGGGCCAAACATGTTTACTGGAAGAAAGATAGCCTCTTGAATAAATGGTGCTGGAAAAACTGACTTTCCACATGCTGAAGATTAAAACTAGACCCATGTCTATCACCATGTACTAAACTAAAGTCAGAATGGATCAAAGATCTAAATATTAAAATAGAAACACTAAATGTACTCAAAGACAAAGTAGGCAGAAATTTGAAGACATAGGGGTAGGCTGAGAGTTCATGAACAAAATCCATACTGCATGGGAAGTATTTTGAAGAATCAACAATTGGCCTCTCATTTTACTAAAAAGTTTTGCACATCAAAAGAAATCACCAACAGAATGAAAAGAAAACCCATGAATTGGGAAAAAATTTTAGTCAGCTGTCCCTCAGACAAGACTTGTATCTAGAAAATATAAAGAATTGAAAATATCAGACCCCACAAATTCCAAGACCCAATCCAAAAATGGGCCTCTGAGATGAACATGCACTTCTGTTTATCTGTTGATGAAGAAATACAAATGGCAAATAAATATGTAAAAACAGTTCAGCATGGTCATTCAAGAATTGCAAATTAAAACAACACTGAGATTCCATTTCACTCCAGAAAGAATGACGACTATCAAGACATCAACCAATGACAGATGCTGATGGGGCTGTGGGGACAAAGGAATCCTCCACTGTTGGTGGGAGTGTAGATGGGTACAATCAGTGTGGAGATTCCTCAAAAAACAAGATTTGGAGGTCCCATTTGACCTAACTATTCCTCTTCTGGGTATTTTCTTAGAAGAGTTCGAAACATCAAACCACAGCAGTATATGTGCACCTATGTTTTTTAGCAACACATTTTGTAATAGTCAAATATTGGAAACAACCCAAATGCCCATCGACTGTGGAATGGATAAAAAAGCTGTGACATTTTTATATGATGGAGTACTACTCAGCTATAAAGAAGGATAAACTTGGGGCTTTTATAGGTAAATGGATGCAACTTGAGACCACACTCATAAGTGAAATAAATAATAATCCCATGTGTAAACATCATATTGTCTTGTGTACAAATTGAAAGTAAGATCCAAGATGTACAGTAGATTTTGTGAAAGTGAAAGGGAAAGAAACTGCTCAGTAGGGAAGAATAACTGGAATGGAAGGAGAAGGGTAAAGATCTATATAATCGTGCTACTAATTTCTGTTAGTTCATCAAAAGAATGGTTTGTGCGTTCACTGATCACTTTTTCATGCCATGTTTTGTAATCTGAGCAACTATTTTGAAGATAAAAATGCACAGTATAGTATAATCTATTACATTGATTTGAAATTCTGTATTGTTTTTAATCTTTTTTTGTTTTAAAATTAAAAATAAAATAAATTTACTAAGATCTATAACAGTTTTCCCTGTTATAGTTTATATCCAGATGACCACCCAAAAGTGTCATTTGCTCACAGGCAGCTGGATCATGAGGGTGTCATACGCATGAGTGAATCAGCCCACTGATGAGTTCATAGCAGGAAAAAGAAAAATCTTTAGGAAATTCAAACACAGGTTAATTGGGCAAGCAATCTCCTTTGAGGTGTATGTTTTTAACCTTGCAACAACCAAGAATCCTAAATTTTATTTTATTTTATTTATTTGAGGCAGGTCTCATGTATAGTACAGGCTGGCCTTAAACTCACAATGATCCTCCTGCTTCAGCTGGGATTATAGGTGTGCACCATCAGGTCTGACAAATCTTACTTTCAAACATGCAAATTTAGGATTATATATGGTTTAGGACTATAAAAAGAACAATTACACCAATAGTATAAGCTTTTAAAAGGTTTAAAAGCTTGTTTTATGTGTGTTGACGTGTATGTATATATGTAGCGCCTGTGTATACTGGTGTTTGTAGGTCATTTAGATGACACCAGATTAGTCTAAAATTAAGAGTGCTCAGTAATTAAGAAAGCATAAATGCAAATATGTTACTCCCTATGACTTAAGCAAATATTGAAAAGATAGTTAGAATTGTTAACATATTGTGCCAGTGTTAACAAGCCAAAATTGTTTTTTTTAGGTGTTTGATGTTCAAAAGAGAACTTTCAGTTTTAAGAAGGTTATAAAGGCCGGGGATTTAGCTCAGCAGCATAAGCACCTGCCTGCAAGCGCGAGGTTGTGAGTTTGATCCTTGGTACCAAAACAAAACAAAACAAAAAAGAGAGAAGGTTATAACGGTACTAAAGAACAAAGAAGAAAATTGAAAAATGTAGAGTTTATTAGCATCCTGAAGACTTGGGAGTCAGAGTTGAATATTGAGATCATGTGGCATGCATGTTAATGTAATTCTAACTGGACATTCTTTTATTTAAAAGTGTAAGTTGTTTAGCTTCTCAGAAATGTTATGGAGCAGTAGTTAGCATCTAGTTTTAGCAGAAGGAACCTAGGACACAGTATTTTGCCGTTGCTGAGCATTGGTTAGAATGATATGTTATGACTTAGGCTTTTAAGTTTCTGACTATGCTGAGAAACAAAAACCGTAAGTAGTGCTTTTGAGAACAGCAGGTAAGGCCCAGATCTGCCCGGTTTCTCTCTATTGTGGGGAGGTTATGGCTACATCAATTTCAGATTTCAGGATTGGCTTGTTCCAAAATGTTCTTGGGACCATTTTATAAACCAAGAGTTGTTTACACCATGGTGAGTAAATGAACTTAAGTGTATGAACCTAAGTAGACAGTCACAGGTAGACACATTTCTTAAAAACTAACCTTTGTCTTGGTTCATTTATTTAATCTGTTTTTCCCTTCTTCTACCCACTCCCAGGAGAAAATAATGAATGTCAAAGGAAAAGTAATTCTGTTGATGCTGGCTGTTTCAACTGCAGTGGTTGTGTTTTTGGAATACATCAACAGGTAATTATAAAGCTTGATGAAATGATATTGATGAACGTACCACTTTGACTTTATTTTACTAGTACCAGCCAAGTTACCAAGTTTGAATTAAAATTAGGATTAATTAAACCTATAAAGAGATTCCACCCTTTCTTCCTTCCTGAGCTCTGAATTGTCTTTAAAATCACCACATTCCCAAGTAAATTCCAGCTAATTAATTATCTGGTTCCTATTATGTTCCTGTTATCTTGATTTTTGTACTGGTAGGCTACATTCAAAGAGAGTGAGGTTGGATGAAGCCCGAAGTATAATTTTAAGAAACTTGTATGATCAGATATGGAAATTACCTTTAAGAAATTTCCGACAGGAATTCTGTAAGACATCCACCCTGAATTTTGTGATCCTAAAATATTTGTAGAGCCTGACAGAATCATTCAAATTGATGATTTTTACTGCAAATTTATACACACCGAGTTGCTGGGGATTCAGTTGTGCCTGGTCAAAGCTTACTACTCATTCCTTCTTTCTCTCCTCTCTCCCCTCTGGAAAACAGAATGGATTAAATTCTGTGAGTTTTCAGATTTCACTGT
Source organism: Cavia porcellus (assembly GCF_034190915.1). NCBI lineage: Eukaryota > Metazoa > Chordata > Mammalia > Rodentia > Caviidae > Cavia > Cavia porcellus. Next base: position 196,059,997 of record NW_026947484.1, on the reverse strand, counting down.
GCTTTCAAATGTATCAACTACCTCTGTGCTTTTAAAACCATATTGTTTTGAAGATTTTAGTCAGAGAAGCTTTAAGACTGAAAGAAATCTCCACAGACAGCTACAGAAAGTCATGAGACTTTGACCTTAGCAAAACTGGTTAAGATTGCCCTTCAGATACAAAACATCTGCAGTAAACTGAATTGTACAGAGTTGTCTTGGCACTGTTAATATTTCCATAGTAGAACGTTTTGTTTTTAATTTTTGTAGTACCAAGGTAATAAGTTGCAGTACTAAACCCAGAATTAGGACTAAACCCAGAATTAAGCAACTGCTTTCCTGTTGAACTACACCCCCAGCCTTCCTTTTAAAAAAATTTTATTTTGAGACAATCTAAATTGCACAGTCTGACCTCAAATTTGTATTTGTCCTGCTTTAGCCTCCTGTGTAGCTGGGATTACAGGTTGTACCCCTGTGCAGGGTTTAGTGAAGTATTTTAGTGGCACCCAAATTCAAGATGGTAGCCTGGCTTAATATCTCAGTGCTCAAGTTCATCAAATTCACATCTAGCAGAGTTGTCTTGGCTATCAAAACAGGAGTTGCGTCTTTAGGTGTATCAATAACAGGAGGAAAACTCCAGAATACAGAAGCAATTAGTCTTGAAGATCTAACCACTTCTAGAGTGTACTTTTGTTTCATTCTAGATAGCTAATTTTAACAAAAACAACAAAGTAAAGGGTAACTGAGTTACAAGGTCTGGAAACTAGTTCTTTTGAATTGAGGAAACTGGTTCAAAAGGTGAAATGACTCAGAGCTGGGTGCTGGGAAACTGGGGTTCCCTCAGGTACTTGAGAGTTGAGGAAGTATCCTGGCTGGGATTATAGGAAAGGCTGCCTGGGCCCATGGTTTTTTTTTTTGGGGGGGGGGTCTTTTTGAGACAGGGTTTCGCTATGCAGTCCAGGATGGTCTTGAACTTAACTTTGTACCCCAGGGTAGCCTCAAACTCGGACTCATAGTGATCCTCCTGCCTCGGTCTTCTGGATGCTGTGATTACAGACAGGTACCACCATGTCTGGCCGGTGTGCTACCATGTACCTCCTCTATAACCTTGGATAAGTTATTTGATCACCATGTCCTTCAGTTTTTCTACTTTTAAAAATGAGACTAATAATAGTACCTGTTTTATAGGGTTATTAGTGGATTAAATAAGTTAACTGTGTACAAAGCAATCGGGGCAATAGCTGGGAGTTCATAGGCATTCAATAAAGTTGCCATCATCATCATCACCATCATCACCACCATCATCATCTTAGCTCAGGCCACTATTACAAGATAACATCAGTTGGGTAGCTTTACCAACAGGAATTTATTCCTCACAATTCTAGAGGCTGGGAAGTCCAAGATCAAGGAGCCAGCTGGTTTAGTTCCCAGGTGAGTGCTTTCTTCCTGGCATGCAGACGGCCACATTTTCCCTGTGTTCACATGTGATGGAGAACAAGTGAGTTAGAGTCTTTTCCTCTTTTTATAAGGACACCGAGTACATCATGGGTATCTTGTTCTTATATCCTCATTGAAACCTAATTACCTACCAAAGGCCACACCTCCAAATACCAGCATTCTAGGGACAGAGCTTTAACGTGGACTTGTGCATGGGTGGGAGGAACATAGACGTTCACTCCCTGTCATCATTATCATTTTCTCCAGGGGTTAAAACAAAACAGGGAATTCTGGCAAATTAAAAAAAAACTCCAGCAGTTAGAAGAGTTCAACAGAAGCACAAGTGCCCTTTGGAGTTGCTGCGTGGAACTTGTTTGAAAAGCTGCCACATTCTGAATCTGAAGGCTTGACCAGTTAGCTTCAGAGCTCTGAATTGTAGCCAAAGTTGTACTTCCCTTTTTTTTTTTGGTTGTTCTCAACATTAAAATATGAGCCAAAGTCTCAACCGAGCATACTCTTGCTGACCTCTCAGAGAGAGGGTTGGTTATTTGGGGATACAGGCAGGTGACTGGTGCTAGTTCTGGCTGCTTCTTAGGGCCACCGTCTGCATCATTCCCTGATTTGCAGAATCCACTTGGTTGTCTTTAAAAGGCTTTAAGAGGAATAGATATTTCTCTTTATGAACTGGTCACGTGATGGCCTGAGGTGAACTGAGGGCACATGAAGCTCAAAGATTTAAAAATAAATCAAACACACCCACCATTTAGTAAAAAGAAGCTCTCATGTCAATAAAGCACCTTGAAAGGAAGTCATTCGGGACAGCATTTGATTTAAGGATGGCTAAAAAAAATCTTAGAATTTCTAGCACCAGAAAACTTTAAAAGTTAGAATGAAAAGGCAGTGATGGTGATGGGGGTTATGATGATAGTAACTATGAGTTACTGAGTGTGAGCATGTGCCAGGAATCATGCTGTGTACTGTCTCAAATTCTCACATAGCCTGCAGAATGGGTACCATTTCAAGTTTCTAGACGAGGACCCTGGGTTTCCAAAACGTTAAACATTATAATTTAGGATCCCATTTTAAGAAAACTTAGGCCTCTGGCTTATCTGACTGCAGCTCATTCTCTCTCTCTTTCTCTCTCTCTCTCTCGCTCGCTCTGTCTTTCTCTGTCTCTCTCTCTCTCACCTCAAATCCATTTTATTCAAACATAGAAAGAGAAAAGAATAAGTACGAAAGCTGTAACAAAATTTAAAAGTACATGACTCGGGATAACAATGATACATACATTGTACATTTCATATCATTCACCCAGAGCACAGGACATCTGTCCTCAATTGTCCAAACAATACCAGCACAAATCTTTCTCTTCAGTGAACTCAGAGAAATCAGTAGTATAACTATCTTAACTAGTTTTTATGTACATATACATACACGTATACATATGTTTTTTTGTCACACTAATGAAACAATACGATGTTTATACACAAGTGCCGCATTTCACTAATGAGTATGTTCTCAGGGTGCATCCATTTACATATATAAAAGTGTTTAGTGTATCATTCTTCATGGCTGAGTAGTACTCCATTATATAACAATACCACATCTTTTTTATCCATTCCTCAGTCAGTGGGCATTTAGGTTGTTTCCAAGATATGTGCTACTGTAAACATGGATGCACATGTATCACGTGGTACGATGTTTTTAATTCTTTTGGGAAGATAACCAGAAGGAGAATAGCTGGATTGAATGGGACCTCCAATCCTAGTTTTTGGAGGCATTTCCACACTATTTTTCACAGTGATTGCACTAGTCTACACTCCCACCAAAAGTGGAGGAGGGTTTCTTTTTCCCCACAGTCCCTCCAGCATTTGTTATTGGTTGATTTCTTGATACTAGCCATTCTTTCTAGGGTAAGGTGAAATCTCAGTGTGGTTTTAATTTGCATCTTTTGAATGGCCAGTGATGTTGAACTTTTTTTTCACGTATTTATTTGCTACTTGTGTTTTTTCATCTGAGAAGTGTATATTTATCTCAGATGCCCATTTTTGGATTGAGTCTTTAAATCTAGGGGGACTGATTGTTTTTGAGTTCTTTATATGTTCTCAGTAGTAGTCCTTTGTCTGAGGAATAGCTGGCAAACATGTTTTCCCATGTTGTGAGTTGTCTCTTCATTTTGTTGGTGATTTCTCTTGCTGTGCAAAAGCTTTTCAATAAGGTGAGATCCCATTTGTTGATTCTTTGTGCTAGTTCCTGTGCAATCTGAGTTTTGTTCATAAAGTCTTTGCCTATGCCAATATCTTCAAGAGTTTTACCTATTCTGTATTCCAGCAGATTTTAATGTTTCTGTTTTAATATTGAGATCTTTGATCCATTCTGATTTTAGCTTGGTATGTGTTGAAAGAGATGGATCCACTTTTAATCTGCGGCGTGTGTAGGGCTAGTTTTTCCAGCACCATTTATTAAAGAAGCTATCTTTCTTCCAGTGAATGTGTTTGGCACCTTTGTCAAAGATAAGGTGGCTTAGTGTGTCTGCATCTTCTAATCTATTCCATTGATCTTTGGGTCTGTTTTTTTTGCCAGTATTACACTGTTTTTTGCTATTGTGATGCCCCGTCTTGTCTTTGTTGCCCAGGATTGCCTTTGCTATCCTAGGTCTCTTCTGGTTCCAGATGAATTTTTGGATTGTTTTGTCTATACTATTGGAATTTTGATTGGGATTGCATGGAGTCTGTATAACAGTTTTGGAAGTATGGCCATTTTCACTACATTGGTTCTTCCTACCCAAGAGCATGGGAGATGTCTCCATTTTCTAATATCCTCTTCAATCTTCTTTTTCAGAATACTGTAGTTTTCAATGTAGAATTCTTTTACATCCTTTGTTACACTGATTCTAGGTATTTCATTTTTGGAAATGTTATTGTTAAAGATATCATTTCCCTGATTTCTCTCTCAGTGAGTTTGTTATTCATGTACAAACTATTAATTTTTGAGTGTCAGCTTTGTAACTGACTGCATTTCTGAATTTGCGTGGTCAATCTAGAAGTCTCTCGGTAGAGTTTTTGGGGTCTTTTAAGTAGAGCATTGGGTCTTCTGCAAATAATGATAGTTTAACTTCCTCATTTCCTATCTTTATTCCTTTTATTTCTTTCTCTTGTCTAATTGTTCCAGCTAAAGTTTCGAGGACCGTGTTGAATAAGCATGGAGTCAGTAGACATCCTTGTCTTGTTTCTGATTTTAGAGTGAAAGTTTTCAGTTGTCCATTTAGTATTATGTTGGCTGTTGGTTTGTCATAGATGGCCTTTACCAAACTGAGGTAAAGACCATCTATTCCAATTTTCTGTAGAGTTTTTATCATGAATGGGAGCTGAAATTTGTCAAAGGTTTTTTTCTGCATCTGTTGAGATGATATGATTTTTGTCCTTGGCTCTGCTAATAGGGTATACTACAGACTTAGGGATTTATGTACGTTGAACCACCCTGCATCTCTGGGATGAATCTTACTTGATCACTGGTGTATAACCTTTTTGATGATTTACTGCAGTCCTTTTTCTAGTATCTTACTGAGGATTTTTACATCGATGTTTGTAAGAAGATTGGCTTGTGATTCTTTCTTAGTTGCGTCCTTCTCTGGTTTTGGAATCAGAGTAATGCTTGCTTCCAGAAATGAATTTGGGAGTATTGCTTCCCTTTCAATTTCATTAAAGAGTTGGAGAAATAGCTACGTTAAGTCTTCAATAAATTTCTTGTAGAATTAGTGGTGAATCCATCAGGGCCTGAGCTTTTCTTTGTTAATAGATTTTTAATTATATCTTTGATTTCATTGATAGATATTGGGTTATTTGGGATTTTTATATCTTCTTGATTCAGCTTTGGTAATTCATATTATCTAGGAATGTGTCCATTTCTTCTGTGTTTTCCATCTTACTAGAATACACATTTTCAAAGTAGGTATAGATGATTTTCTGGATTTCTGCAGGGTCTGTTGTGATTTTGCCCTTTTTGTTCCTAATTACATGGACTTAAGTCTTTTGTTCCTATTTTGATAAGGTTGGCTAAGAGTTTGTCAATTTTATTTAATCTTTCAAAAAACTAGCTGTTTGAATTCATTGTATTTTTTTTTTAAGTTTTCAGTGTGTTAATTCTTGCTCTGCTGTTTATAATTTCCTTCGTGGTATGAGCTTTTGATTTGGCTGCTCTTTTTCTAGAAGCTTAAGGGTTTTTAAAAAAATTTTATTTAAAGAGAAAAAAAACTAAAACAGTAAAACGGTACAAGTAATACAGAATTAAAAAAAATAAACAGTAAGAAATCACTAGTTAATAGATTACATATTGTCATTTTAGAAATAGTTGTTCAAGTTACAAAATTAAAGCATACAAAGTGGACATTCAAACAGTGAGACTGCAAACAGTTGTGTTCAATGATCCAATAAAAACTTAGTAATATGGTCATCTATCTTACACACCTAAACACACTTGCAATTGTATCCTTTAGAGCACTTTCTTTTCCTCAAGAAGCTTAAGGTTTAACATAGTTATTTATATGCTCTGTTTTCCTGATACAGATATTTACTGCTATAAATTTCCCTTTTAAGACTGCTTTCATAGTGTCCCACAAGTTCCAGTACATTGCACTGTCATTATTATTCAACTGTAAAAACTGTCTAATTTCTTCTGTGACCCAGTGGTTGCTCAGTAGCATGATATTTTTTTTAGCAGCATGCTATTTAATTTACTCATATTTATGAAGTTCTTGTGGTTCCTTTGGCATGGTTTCCAATTTCATTGCACTGTGGTCTGATAGTATGCATGGGATAATTTCAATTCCTTTACACTTACTTAAGCATGTTCTATGAACCAGTATGTGTTCTGTTTTGGCGAATGTCCCATGGGTAGCTGAGAAGAATGTGTGTTCTGGTGTTGTGGGGTGGAACACTCTGTAGACAATTACTAAGTCCATTTGCTCAGAGGTTAGACTTAGTTCTAATATTTCATTATTAATTTTTTTTGTCTAGTTGATCTTTTAGTGACAGTGGGATATTGAGGTCTCCCAACTGTATTAGAGCTTACTTGATTGTTCATGCCTATTAGTAATTGTTTTATATAGCTGAGTGCACTATTATTTGTTGAATATATATTTATGATTGTTATCTCTTCCCCTTGGATTGTTCCGTTTACGAGGATGTGGTGATCTTCTTTCTCTTAATCAGTCTTGGCTTGAAATTCACTTTATCTGCAAATAAAATAGCTACCCCTGCTTTTTTCTGGATCTTGTTCTAAGGAATATTGTTTTCCATCCTTTGACTTTTAGTCTATGAATTTCTTTTTGAATTAAATGTGTTTCTTGTATGCAGTATATTGTTGGGTCTTGCTTCTTGATCCATTCTCCCAGTCTGTGTCCTTTGACTGATGAATTGAAACTATTCACACTGATGGTTAAAACTGATATATATTGACTTATCCTTGTCATGTTATTTTTCTGTTGTTGGTTCCACCCCTTTTTTCCCTTCCCTCTAATTATTTGCCTCTCCTGGTGGATTCCTTCTGTTAGGGTTCATGGAGCTGTAGTCCTTATTATCTCTTTTTAGAATGTCCTTCAGAACAGTTCCGAGTGCTGGTTTGGTGGTCATAAATTTTCTCAGATGTTCTTTGTCATAAAAGTATCATTTCTCCATCAATTTTGAAAGGCAGTTTTGCAGGATACATCAGACTGTGTTGAAAGATGTTTTCCGTTAGAACCTAGAGTACTTCACTGCAAGCTCTCCTTGACTGGAGAGTTTGTGCTGAGAAGTCAGCTGTGATTCTGTTGGGCTTTCCTTTGTAGGTAATTTATTTCTTTTCCCTAACAAGGTTTAAGATTCTATTGTGTCAAATTTCTGGAATCTTGACCATGGTATCTCTGGCTATCAATTTTTTTGATCATTGATAATTGGAGTTCTATATTCCTCACTTATTTGTATGTCAAATTCTCTTTCTTTACCAGGGAAGTTTTCTGTTACAATTTCTGTGAATATGTGTTTAATGTCATTTGTTGTATCTCCCGCTTGTTCATTGACTCCAATTAATCTTAAGTCATTCTTCTTTGTGTCATCTAGCAGCTGCTGGATTGATTTCTCATGGTCCCTTGGTCTTAAAAAATCTTTCTTTTCCTTGTCACTAACTGCAAGCCTGTCTTCAATATTGGAGATCCTGTCCTCACACTGGCCTAATTTGTTTTGAATACTTTCTTTTTTTTTTTTCAATTTTTAAAAAAATTTTAAGGAGGAAAAAAAACAGAAAAAGGATACAAGTAATACAGAATTAAAGAAAACTAGGAAATCACTAGTTAATAGATTACATACTGTCATCTTAGAAATAGTTGTTCTATAGCTACAAAATTAAAAGCATATAAAGTAGACATTCAAACAGTGAGACTGCAAACAGTTGTGTTCAATGATCCAACAAAAAGTAATATGGTTATCTATCAGTAATATGGTTATCTATCTTATATGTTAAAATAAACATGCAGTTATATCCTGTAGAGCACTTTCTTTTCCTCCCTTTTTTACAATGACAATTACACATTTTGGGTTTTATTACTCCCACAGATCTTATTACTTTTCTTTTTGAAGAGAATAAAACAAAAGGTGACATAACAAAACAGAGTGAGTCAAATCAAAAGGATGGACATAATACATAATGTAAAAACAGAATACAAGGTGATCAACAATGGTTACCATAATGCCTCTTGCTATCCTAAAAAGAATTGCCTATATCATCAGTTATAATAAGATTGAACAAAACAGTAAACAACAAAACCAATAAAACCAAAACATTGGAGACATTAGAGGACTTCAAAAGAAGATAATAGTCAAACCAGAATGGGCATCATAGTGAATCTTACTGTCTTCAAAGTTGTTGCCTATATTCTCAAACTTGGTACTATCAAGTAAAACAGAATAGAGTAAAATCAGTCAAAACAAGATGGTAAGAGCAATACAGGATTTCAAATCAAGTTAATAGGAAATCAAAGTGGGTTACTATAATATATCCTGCTATTTTTTATTTATTTTTTCCCTTAATTAAAAAGATAAAAAAATAAATAATAAAAAAGGAGATTAAGATAAAAGAGGACATAACAACAAAATAGCAAAGGTCAGAACATAACAATTTAAGCAACCTAGTGTTTCACCACAAGATATCCTGACATAAAAGTAATTACCATAGAGTCTCTTTCCTTGAAATCTTTGAGTGTAACTTTGTATACTGTAGCATCAAACATATCAAGACAATGTAAAACCATTCAAGCGAATGACAGTATTACAGGGTATTTAGAATCAACTAACAGAAAATGAAGAATGTTTTCTGTATTATCTCCTTGTCTATAAAAGTTTTTGTTTATATTATCACATATAATAAAATCCAGTAAGGTACAACATGTTAAGACCGATGGAGACAGAAGAACAAAAGCTTGATGGGACTTTAAAACAAGATGATATTAAATCACCACTAGCTATTATGATGTATTGTTTTATCCAAAAATAACTGTTCATATCATCACAGACAATAAAATCAAACAGCCCAGAATAAAACCATTACAATAAATGAATGAAAACATTATAAGGCTTCAAAGCAATATAATGGGGAATCATGATTACCACATACTTTTATGCATTATTATCATTTCTTACTCTAGGGAAACTATTCGGTATTTATACATGTGTGTTTGATTTCACTTATGAGTATGGTCTCAAGCTGTGCCCATTTATTTGTAAATATCTCAATGTTATCATTCTTGATAGCTGAGTAGTACTCCATTGTATAAAAATACCACAACTTGGGGTTGGGGATTTAGCTCAGCGGCATAAGCACCTGCCTCATAAGCAGGCAGTCGTGAGTTCGATCCCCGCTACCAATAAAAAAGAAAAAGACCAAAAAAAATACCACGACTTTTTTATCCATTCCTCAGTTGATGGGCACTTAGGTTGTTTCCAAGATCTGGCTATTACAAATTGAGCTGCTATACAGATGGGTGTACATATATCTCTGTGGTACGGTACTTTCAGTTCTTCTGGGAATATGCCTACAAGTGGAATAGCTGGAACAAATGGGACTTCCAATCCAAGCTTTTTGAAACATCTCCAGACTGACCTCCACAATGGCTGCACCAGTCTACACTCCCACCAACAGTGCAGGAAGAGTCCCCTTTTCCCACAGCCTCTCCAACATTTGTTGTTGTTGGTTTTCTTGATCCTGGCCATTCTTTCAGGAGTGAGATGGAATCAGTGTGGTTTTAATTTGCATTTCTCTAATGAGTAATGATGATGAACATTTTTTCATGTATCTATTTGCCATTTGTATTTCTTCATCTGAGAGGTGTGCATTCATCTCAGATGCCCATTTTTGGATTGGATCTTTGAATTTTGGGGGTCTGATTTTTAAAAATTCTTTATATGTTTTAGACAGAAGTCCTTTTTCTGAGGGACAGTTCACTAAGAATTTTTCCTAGTTTTTGGGTTTTCTTTTCACTATGCTGGAGATTTCTTTTGACATGCAGAAACTTTTTAGTAAGAGGTGATCCTAGTTATTGATTCTGGGAAATATTTCCTGTGCAGTTTGAGTCCTGTTCATGAATTCTCTGCCTACTCCTATGTCTTCAAGGTTTTTACCCAATTTGTCTTCCAATAGATTTGGTGTTTCTGTCTTAATATTCAGATCTTTGATCCATTTAGATTTTAGTTTAGTACATGGTGATAGGCATGGATCTAGTTTTAGTTTTCAGCATATGGAGAGCCAGTTTTTCCAACATGGTTTATTAAAGATACTGTCCTTCTTCCAGTGAACATGCTTGGCCCCTTTATCAAAGATAAGGTGGTTGAGTGTGTTTGTAGTTGTGGTTGACTCTTCTGATCTATTCCATTGATCTTCAGTTCTGTTTTGATTCCAGTGACATGCTGATTTTACTACAGTTGCTTTGTAGTATAACTTCAAGTCAGGGATTGTGATGCCTCTTGCCTTGCCTGTGCTGCTTAGAATGGTCTTTGCTATTCTAGGTCTCTTCTGGTAACAAATGAATATTAGGAGTGATTTCTCTAGATCTATGAGGTATGTTGATGGTATTTTCATTGGGATTGCATTGATTCTGTATAACAGTTTTGGGATAATGGCCATTTTCACAATATTTATTCTTCCTATCCATGAGCAAGGGATGTCTTTCCATTTTCTGATATCCTCATCAGTTTCTTTTTTCAGTGTATTATAGTTTTCCCTATATAGATCTTCACTTCTTTCGTGAGAATAATTCCTAAGTATTTCATTTTTTAGCTTGCTAGTGTGAAGGATATGGCCTCTTTTACTTTTCTCTCTGCAATTTTGTTGTTAGGGTATAGGAATACATTGATTTTTGAGTATTGATTTTTGTATCCAGCTACATTGCTGAATTTATTTATGATATCCAAGAGTCTATCAATGGAGTTTTGGAGATCTTCTGTGTAGAGTTATCATGTAATCTGAAAGTAATGATAATTTAACTTCTTCATTTCCTAGCTTTACCCCTTTTATTTCTCTCTCTTGTCTAATTGCTCTGGCTAGTATTTCCAGTGCAACATTAAATAGGAGCAGTGGTAAAGGACATCTTTGTCTTGTGCCTGATTTTAAGGTAAAGGCCTTCAGTTTTTGGCCATTTAGTATGATACTGGCTGTTGGTTTGTCATAGATGGCCTTCATTATATTGAGGTAAAGACCATTTATTCCAATTTTCTGTAAGGTTTTTTATCATAAATGAGTGTTGGATCTTATCAAAAGCTTTTTCTGCATCTATAGAAATGATCATGTGATTCTTACTTTTGGTTTTATTAATATGGTGAATTACATTTATTGATTTACATATGTTGAACCATCCCTGCATACCTGGGATGAATCCCACTTGGTTATGGTGTATAATCTTCTTTATGATTTCTGCATTCTATTTACCATTTTATTGAGGATTTTTGCATCCGTGTTTATTAGGGAGATTGGTCTGTAGTTCTCTTTTTTAGTTGGGTCTTTCTCCAGTTTTGGTACTAGAGTAATATTTGCTTGCTTCTAAGAATGACTTAGGAAAGATTGCTTCCCTTTTAATATCATTGAACAGTTTGAGGAGTGTCAGCATTACGTCTTCTTGGTACTAGTTGTAGAATTCTGCAGCAAATCCGTCTGGGCCTGGGCTCTTCTGTGTAAGTAAGGACTTAATTACGTTTTCAATTTCATTAATAGAAATTGGGCTATTCAGCAGTTTTACATCTTCTTGACCTAGCTTTGGCATTTCATATGTTTCTAAAACTCTGTCCATTTCTATTGTGTTATCAAACCTATGAGAGTAGAGTTTTTCGAAACAGGTGTTGATGATCTTCTGTATTTCTACTGAGTCTGTAGTGATTTCACCTTTTTCATTCCTTATTGCATGAATTTGAGCTTTTTCTTCCCTTTTTAAAATACGGTTGGCTAGGGGCTTATCAATTTTATTTATTATTTCAAAGAACCAACTCTTTGATTCATTGATTCTTTGGATTGTTTTCCTAGTCTCCCTTGCATTAAACACTGCTCTGATTTTATCATTTCCTCCCTTCTTTTGGCTTTGGGCTTGACTTGTTCTTCTTTTTCTAGATGTTTGAGGTGTAACATCAGGTTGTTTATTTGTATTTGTTTTGTTTTCCTGATATGGGAACTCAGTGCAAAAAATTTTCCCCTGAGGACAGCTTTCATTGCACCCCACAGATTCCAATAAGTTGTATTTGTATTTCCTTTTGCTTTTAGGTAGTGTTTAATTTCTCCTTTAATTTCCCCTGTGACCCACTGATTACTAAAGAGGATGTTATTCAGTTTCCATGTGTTTGTGGGATTTTTGCAGTATCTTTTATCATTAATTTCTAGTTACATGGCCTTATGATCTGATTGCATGCAAGGGATAATTTCAACTGTTTTGCATTTATTTAAATATGCTCTGTGAGCTAATATATGGTTTATTTTAGAAAATGATCCATGTACTGCTGAGAAGAATGTGTATTCTGATGTTGCTGGGTGGAACATTCTGTATATGTCTATCAAACCCATTTGTTCACAGGTATGATTCAGTTCTGATTTTCAGTTTGCTGATTTTCTGTCTGGTTGATCTGTCCCTTGGTGTCAGTGGTATGTTAAAGTCTCCTGTTGTAATTGTGTTAGTGCTAATTTGGTTTTCCATTTCTGTTAATACTTGTTTTATATAACTGGGTGCTCTGGAATTTGGCACATATATATTTAAGATAGTTATCTCTTCCTCTTGAAGTTTTCCCCTAACCATAATGTAATGACCTTCTTTATCCTTCTGACCATTATTGGTTTGAAGTTTACATTGTCTGCAAACAGAATAGCTACCCCCCCCCCATTTTGAGTTCCTGTTGCATGATATATTGTTTTCCATCCTTTGACTTTCAGTCTGTTAGTATCCTTTTGTTAGATGAGTTTCTTGTAGACAGAATATGGTTGGATTTTGTTTCTTGATCCATTCTGCCAGTCTATTTCATTTAATTGGTACATTGAGTCCATTTACATTAATGGTTATAATTGTTATATGTTGGCTTATTCTTGACATGTTATTTCTGCTGTTGCACCTTTATCTTTCCGTTCTGTTTAATTGTCTGCTTTGCTTAGTGGGTTTTCCCTAAGTGTATCTAAACAGTCTTTCAGTATTCTTTGCAGGGTTGACTTGGTGTTCATAAAGTTCTTTAGCTGTTCTTTGTCATGGAAGTATCTTATTTCTGAATCCATTTTTAAGGAGTTTTTCAGGATACATCAGTCTAGGTTGAAAATCATTTTCCTTTAGGATCTGAAATACTTTACTCCATGCTCTTCTTGACTTCATTGTTTATGTTGAAAAGTCTGCTGTGATTCTGATAGGCTTTCCTTTATAGGTGATCTGTCTTTTCTCTTTGACAGCTTTTAGTATTCTATTCTTATGTTGTATTTCTGGGCTGGTGATTATTATATGCCTGGGTGTAGCTTTATTTTGGTTATGGCTATTTGGAATTATATATGCTTCCCTAATCCTAATGTCAGTTTCCATTCTCATTTTTGCAAAATTTTCAGGTATGACTTCTGTGAATAGCCTTTTGATATCATTTGTGCTGTTCCCTTCTTTTTCATTTATCCCTATTAATCTTATATTGTTTTTCTTTGCATTGTCTTCCAGCTGTAGAATTGTTATTTCCTGATTCCTTGTTTTTTTAAAAAGATCTTTCCTTTCTTGTTCACTAGCTGCTATCTTGTCTTCCAGGTCTGAAATTCTATGTTCACTTTCGTTAAGTCGGTTTTGACAACTTTCAATGGAATATTTGATTTTCTGTGTATCTCTTTGAATCTGCTTCATGCATTCTGTTTGTTTTTTTTAAATTGTTCATCCAGGTATTCTATCTTTTTATTTTGTTCCTCTAATTTTTTAACTATGTCTTCTTTAGATGTGTTCAGCATCTCTTTCATTACTTTTATCGTTTCTTCTTTTACCTGGGAGATTATTTCTAGTTTGAATTCCTTTAAAGCTTCCTGGAGTTGCTTCTTTATTTCAGTTGCTGTCATTACAGGTATTTCAGCTGCATGGCATATATTTTCTTCTATGTACATGGCTCCTAGGGCTTCTTGGGATGGGCTGGAGGTTTTAGATTGCATTTTAGTCTTTCATTTTGTCATTTTCCTATATTTCTGTGTTTCAAGTGTTTTTCTAAAGCTTCCCCTGGATGTGTTGGAATTCGTTTCCTATGCCCTAGGCTCCTGGGACTGAATGGAGGTTGCTGAGCATGGTCCAATCAGGCCCTCAGGACTTCTTGTTCCACCTTCAGTGTTCCTGGTAGCTGGGCAGGCACCTATCCACTGTGGATTATGGGCTAAAGCTCTCCCTGGGCACACCAAAGCCCTGACACTCACTTCAGTTGCTCTCCACTCCCTTTATTGAAGAAGGTCGGTGGGGTAATCTACTCAGGCTGGAAAACCTCCCAAGGCAAGTCTAGAGTGGCTGGACTCTGGGTGGCTCCTTGAGCTCTGGGAGCAATCATCTTAACACAGTCTCCTGGGCTCTGGATAGGGAGCTGATTCACCCAAGCTGCCAGCTGAATTTCTTGGTTCCGGGTTCCGGAGAAGGCCTCTGGTCATGTCCTGGGCAAGCCTCTGTTTTGAATACTTTCAATGGAGTTTTTATTTTCCTGGATATCTGCTTGAGTCTGCTTTATGGATTCTATTTGTCTCCTATGCCACGCTCCCATAATTTGCTTAAACTCATCTATTTTTTTGTGTGTGTCCCCTTTATCATTGCTAAGCATGGTGTATATTTTGGAAATCTCTGTAGTTATCTGAGAGATTATTTCTGGTTTCATTTTTTCCAGAGTCTCATTCAATTGCTTTGTTGTTACCACTTCAGAGGGATCTGATAGTGGGTTTTCGGATTGTCCCAACTCATTGCCCCCTAGGTTTGCCTTTGGTGAACTGGATGTCTGGGGTTGCATCTTATTTAAGTGTATTCTCATTTCTTTTCCTTTTTAGTTTAATTCTTGGGGTGATGCTTGTAAGTTGTCTATTGTGGGTTGCTTTGTTGGTGGTATTTGGGACACTTAGGTGATGATTACTTTTCTGAGATATCTTCCAGGTATACCTGTTGGAATATCTTATTTCTTAAGTATGTTGGAAATGAAAAATTGTTGCTCACTTGGCCTAGTCCCTGGTTCTTTGCCACAGTATTTCTTGTGACCCTGAGTTAATCTCAGTCATGAGTTGTCAGGGCCAACAGCTGTTTAGAACAGTTTATATCAGTTTTGGCTATAGTGGTACCAATAACATCAAATACAGCCTATAACACAACAAAATGAGCTAATCCTAATTTGCAACTTTTAACTATATGAACCAGATTTGTGGTTATATAACAATATGTAAAACCAGCCAGATAATTACATGCAGTATATAAATCTGTAATGTATCCATTTTGCCCTAAGGGTTAAAATAGATGAAGGAGATAATAGAGAAGTGGAAAGAAAGAAAGAGATTAGAAGTAAGGTTGGAGGACAAAGATGTGTCCTACCAACTTGGGGAAACTTGTAAAGAAGATTGAAAGAAAAGAGAGGTAGAAGAGATAAAAAGTAGAATAAGACAGAACCACACCCATAAAGAGGTTAGGAACCACTCTGACACATTAAAAAAAAGAAAGAAAATGGAATAAAAAAAACCTGAGTAAAACAAACAAGAATAAAAAAAAGAGAAAAAAAAAAAGGGAGATTTCACTTCTAGGATTCTCTCTGGGTTCACGAGTAGACAGTCTGTGAAGACAGAATCCCGAACTATGCCACTATATTCCAGGAAGCCAACTGTTGCTTTATGGCACAGTGGCAGGTGACCTTAGCAGGCCTGTCCTAAGATCAGACTCATTGGGCTTGCCACAGTCCAAGAAGTTTACAAGGGTCTGCACTCAGCTCAGAGCTGCTGGAGGAAGCCTACCAGCAGTTCTGGTTCTGAGCTTATCTGGCCCAACTTCAAAATGGTTCCTGGCCAACGGCTCTCTCCCTGGGAGGACTAAGTCCTCTGCATTCACCACCAGTCAGTACAGTCCTCCAAGTCCGCCGCTCCCCTCCACTGCTGAGTCGCTCTACAGGCACCTCTGGGGTCACCAGTCCCCACCATCACTGTCACTGTAACCCTATGTTCCTAGGTTACAACAGCTCCTTTCGTGCAGTTAGTCTGGTTCTGGGTGAAGGTGCCACAAGCTACCGTAGCCTTGTTCTTCATTGAAATTTTTCTTTTTACTCTCTCTGTGGGCTTCAGTTCACACTTCAAATTCTTCCTGGGTCCAGGGGGACCACTCCCTTCCTTCTAGTATTCCTCACGATGCTATGTTCCAGTGTCTGGACGGTGACTCGCAGAGTCTGTTATCTCTGCTGCTTACTGCTCTACCATCTTACTCTCTTACTAACTACAAAACCTTCCTTTTAGTTGAGTCACCATTTTTTGAGTGACAGAATTGAGACCAAATAGGTGAAGTGACTTATTAGTGAACTTCTATTCATGTTCTAACTAGAACTTCAGTCTCCTGATTCTTTGGCCCAGACTCTTTCTGGAGGTCCTTGTCTGTGCTGAATGCTGTGAAGGACACAGTGAGAGTCTAGTAGAATTCTTACCCTCAAAGCATTATGACATAGGTGTGGCAATAATATGTATGCATATAAACAACCAATGATGCAAAATAGATGAAAGGTATCGGGGTAGAGAAGAAGGCTATGAGAGTTCAAGAAGGCAAAGAGTAAATGGCCTGAAGGAAGATTTTTTTTGCATACATTCACAGATATTTATTGAGCATCCACTTTTTGCCAAACACTGTGCTGAGACCATAGCAAGGAAGGCATAGAAAAGGTAGCTTTGGAGTTGTACCCTGAAGGACAAATACACGTTGACATGCCACTGGATTTTGCTATGACTGATGTAATGCCTAGATTGTGGGAGGTAATAAATAGTAGGAAGTAAGAAGGAGAGACTGTTAAAAAGATGCAACACATTGGTGAACACTAGTGTGAGGCCCAGAATGCCAAGAGGGGTTCTGAGTGCTGGGGTGCAGCCGACCTTTCCCTCTTTGTCACCTCTCACCTCTCTTTTTTGCAGGTTGTGGAGCCAGATTCAAATAAGGATTCTGGCTGGGGATATAGTTCGGCAGCACAGCACCTGCCTGGCAAGCACGAGGTCTTAAGTTCAATTCCTGATACAAAAAAAAACAAAAACAAAAACAAAAAAACACCCAAATAAGGATTCTTTCCTCACTAGTAGTATGACCTTGGGAATTTACTTAATACTTTTGTGCCTCTGTTTCCACATCTATGGAATGAAGATAAGAATAGAATTCAGTTCATTGATAAGAGGATTTCATGAGCTTATAGATGTAAATTGCCTAGAACAGTGCCTGACTGAGTATTCTGTCTTATGAATATCATTATAATCAGTAAACTAATTTAGGAACCAAGAACTTTAGAGGTTTGGCAGAGTCTATTCATTTTCATTCCTTGGGAAGAGAAACAGGCTAAGTGAGGCTTAGAACTCAGGCAGTGTTTCTGCCCGGAATAATGGGCCCATCCAGTGGATGACAAGTCCTGTAACCTTTAGTCTCAAAATGGCTCTCAGTTCTGTAAGTTGTCACCATGAACCATGGCTGCTTGAACCACTGCCATCATCTGACTGGTCTCCACATTTCCTCTTCTAATCCCTGCAGGTTGTTCACCAGTGAGAACAACCGGATGCATATGAGAGCCCATTTCTCCTCTGCTTAAAACTCTTCCAGGACAAATCCCCAGCAGGCTCCTTCTCTTTCATTTTTCCACAGCTGGCTCTTTCCTTTTTACCCCAGGCTTCTGCATATTGTTTCTGTCTGAGACACTCTTCCCAGTTTCTTTTCACCTGCTGAACTATATACTCTTCCGATGGTCTTAGTGCCTTACTTAGTCAAAGTAATGCCTTTGGGGATTGTTCTTATAGAGGACCCTGAGCTGGATGTGGCATCAGGCTCTGCATTTGATGCTCTGATGTCTGGGGGAGGATAAACCCTGGATGACGGGCAGACATCCGTGGTGTCTCCCACTTACCTCCTTACCAGGCGCTGCAGTAAGTGCTGCCTCCTCTGACTGTCCACATCTGTGAAACCTCTGTCCCTTCCTTCTGGACAGCAGAGGATGAATTGTCTTCTGAAAGGAAAAGAAAAGAAAAGCCTTTGTATATTTCTGCATATTAGTCCTCTGTCCAAAGAGTAGCTAGTAAAAAGTTTTTAGCCATTCTATGGTTGTCTCTTGGTGGTTTTCTTTGCTGCGCATAAGATTTTTAATTTGATGCAATCCCATTTGTTCTTTCTTGATGTTATCTCTTGGAGAATTGGGGTTCTTTTCAGAAAGCCCTTATCTATACCTATGACGTCCGAGAGTTTTACCTACATTATCTTTCAGCAAGTGGTTCTGTTTTAACATTAGATCTTTGAACCGTTGACCAATATGAGTCTAGCTTCAATCTTTTGCATGTGGATAGCCAGCACCATTTGCTAAGGAGGCCCTCTTTCCTCCAGTTTATGCTTCTTGGACAGACCAACAATAGGAAATAGGGAGACAAATCTATGACAAATGGGAAAAGGATTAAGTTGGGGGGATATAAAGAATTTTGTTATATACATGTATCAATTACCCACAGTGAACATATTTGTGATGTACTGCAAATGTGTAAAAAATATTAAATAAATAAAATAAAATCCCACAACTCTAGTTCTTCCTGTACTTCCTTTCCCTGGAAAGCCTGAAGCAACTGTGTGTAGAAACTCCCTTTGTCCTTCACTGGTTGTGTCTCAAAGGAAGGTAGAGAAACCGGAGTAGCTAAAACCCCAGCCCAGGGCTCAGTGATAATGGTTTCAAAACAGCTTTTCTCAGAATTTAAAGTTACATGCTGTGCTTTTATTTCTTGTTTGCTTTTAGCTCAGAAGGCACTTTCCTGTGGATATATCCCTCCAAGTAAGTGCACTGAATTCTTAGTTATCTACTGATGTCTCCCAGATCTGCTCTCTTACCCACTATACTCTGTTCTTCACACGTAAGCCAGTGATGGTTCTCAGGCCAAAGCTAGAGGGTAGTTTGGAGGGGGACAGGTTTCTGCCCATCTGGGGATCTGGACTGTATTTCTTTAGTTGCTCAGACTTGTTTTTATAGAGCCAAGTCTTGTGCTCTGCATTTACGTCTTAATCAAAGGTCTCTGTAAGTGGCCCAATTTGTGGAACAGTCCTGTCTTGCTGATAAAAAATGAATCTGAGAAGGTATTATCCACACTATTCTGCTCTGTATGTGTTATCTAATGAACTGTGAAAGAAATTGCTCTGAGAATAAGAATCAGAAGAAATTTCAAGTTTCTTAAATAACTAATGTTTATTATTAAAAAAAAAAAAAAAAGAAGAAAGAAAAGAAAATGAAGCCTGTAATCCCAGCACTTGGGAGACTGAGTCAGGAGGATTGCTGCAAGTCTGAGACCAGCCTGGGCATAAAGTGAGGTCAAGGCCAGCCTGAACTGTATGGTAAAACTCTGCAAAGAGAGAGAGAGAGAGAGAGAGAGAGAGAGAGAGAGAGAGACAGAGAGACAGAGAGACAGACAGAGAGAGAGAGAGAGAGAGAGAGAGAGAGAGAGAGAGAAAATCAAAGCTGTGCAAACCTGAATTTCCCCCTTCTTTGTCTTGGTGGCCAGGAAGCTTAGAGCAAACTATTGTTTTTGTTTGTTCTAGTCCCACCTTCGCAGCTAATGTAATTTCTCCCCTGCTGGTTTTATACCTTGGCACCTTGTTCAACTATTATAGTCTGATATCTTGGCTATAAAATAAAATAACGGTCGTTTGGGATGTCTGAGATCACGTGAAAATGCCACTGATCCAGTTAATGCTTGTTTTCTGTTGCTGTCTGTGTGTTTTATTCTTTCTTTTTTTTTTTAAACTAGGGATTGAACTCACAAACTTGCACTTGCCAGGCAGGCTTGTGGGTGTGTGTGTGTGTGTGTGTGTGTGTGTGTGTGTGTGTGTGTTATTCTTGTATTTTTTCTTGTATTGTATTCTTGTATTCTTTATCTGCTTATTACAATTATATCTTTTAACATAAGCTATCTCAAACCCTTCCTGCAAGTACAAATTCATGACATTAAGATGTCTTAATATCATTATGCCTGTTTGCAAATTACCTGCCACCTTCTCTGTCCAAATGAAGAGGGCTGTATACCCTGGCTTCTTCCTCTTTCTCGCTCAGAAAGCCCCGATTGTTGTGGAAAATTTCTCAAGTGAGTACCTGTGGTGACTTCTAATTGTAATTTCCTAAACTTTTTCTTCAGCTGTTCTCAGATTTCCTGAAACTGTCATAGTTGACCTTTGGACAAATAGAATTTTTTTTAGACTGACCTTTGGAGCAAACTGAATTACCTTAGTTTTCCAAAGAGATAATTTTTTGAACTGTCCATTGTTTTTTCATTAAGGTTTACAGTTTGTTACAGTAAATCACCTTTATGGTAGGTTTGTTATTATTATTAATTATACTTTTGAGAAGAGAAAGTCCAAATTCAGGGAGAGAAAAACCTTTTACCACAGTCACACAGCTAGTAATTGGTCAGTTCAGGACTTGGTCTATGTATTAATAGCACTCCCACCCTCATTTTTCCCCTCCCCCTCTTGGGGGTCCCTGAATGGACCGAGGGCTGGGACTGCGCAAGGGATAAGAGGCTGACCCTCAGGTCCGTCTCCTTCTTTTTGGCAGCAGGTTTCACTTCTGACTGTTTTATGAACTGCCATCTTAAAATGAACTTCTTAAAGAGTGATGCGCTGCCATTAAGAAAAAGATTTGGAAACCCCCTTGTTTGGGTAGTGCCTTGTTTTCTAAAAATCTTCATATTCTTTTTTATTTTCTAGAAACCCTGAAGTTGATAACAACAGCAGCCAGAAGGGCTGGTGGTTCTTGAGCTGGTTTAAGGATGGGTAAGGTGGTCGGGGGTGATACTTTGTTGTCCACTCACTCTGAGCTGTCAGAGAATCCGGTTAAAATGGTTTCACATTTATGACCTCAGTCTCTCATCATTCTTGCTTACTGAAATCATATGAAAAATCTCTCGTGGGTGGGGCTAGGACATTTAAGACGAGGCTTTTTTCCGCCTTCCCCTTCCAATTAGCATAAAGGTGAGGCTTGGGCTAATATGTGAATTGCAGGAAAGACATTATAAAAAGTCTGCCCAATCCCTCAAATGATCTGAGAATTGCTGTGTCATTAAATTGCTGTCTTCAATGAGCAATAAGAAAAGGGGTACTGCCCTTTTCATTCAAAGTATTCCTACTGAATAAAGGTGGAGCATAGGAGCCTTTCTCCAGCCCGTGCCCCGGTGCTCATCTTCTGCCTCCCATCCCATGAGATGGTTGCTTGTCTTAATTGCCTTGCTTTCCCTTTGTGCTTAGGACCCACGATTATCAAGAGGAAGAAATCAACATAGAAGAAGGGACAGGAAGAGAGCTTCACCTATCAGACTGGTTTGATCCAACGTAAGAAAAGAAGCAATGCTGTGTGTGCAATAAATCCATAGCTCTGCAGGAGGTAGGGCAGCATAGACTGCTTGAATGCAGCGGAGAAATTCCTGATTAAAACAGAAAAGTCCTCCTGATTAGGGGGAAAGGGCCTTAGCATACATTAGACCTCTATGAATATGAACTTTGGATAAGAAACTGAGATCTAAGTAATTCGTACCAAATGAATCAAACAAAACAGTAATTCTGACGCAGTTGGTCAGAGCAGCAGAAGAAACACAAAATATTGGGGATGGAAGGGCTTACAGGCCACAAGGTGAGGTAATAAACCATGAGATATGGAGTAGGAACAAGAAAATTCTCTCACATTCAGATAACTCATCTGTAAAATGGGAATGAGAGTTCAAAAAGTCTTAGGAGGTTATGAATTCATTTATTAAACAGTATACAACTGTTTTCCAAAACTTATAATGTGTTAGCGAGTGTTTTCCAAATTATTGGTCATTACATAAACCCATGAACTATTCATATGTTCAAACACTAGTTTATTGGGTCAAACTGGCCTTTCTAAAAAGTTGAAATAAAATAGACTATCAAAGGGTATCACACAAAGTAAGGATAAGTATTGAACATATTTTGTTGTGCTATATAACATTTTTTATTATGAATTATGTACTAAAAATTGCTAGGTATCACATTCAACATAGGAGACAGGAAAAATAAGTTAATACGGTTATATTTAAGAAGGCCATGTCACGGGACTGGGTGTAGAGCTCATGGTAGAACATGTGCTTAGCATGCATGCAGTCCTGGATTCAGTCACCAACACAGGAAAAGGAGAAGGAAGGGAAGAAGATGAAGAATTGTTCATTGTCTCATAGGGGCAGTAGCTGTGAAACTGGCTTTTGCCAAGCTTGGTAAGGAGGTATGATTACCTGATTCAAAGGATGTGGTTTGGGAACTAAGTAGGTGCAAACATTCCAGTAGACTGTGATACTTGCTAGATTTCTGTGTGATGGTGTCACTGATCAGGAAAGGGGCTTGAGAGGGAAACACAGGTGTAGGGGTTGGAGGAGGTGACAACCTCCATGAACAATGTGCATGGATTCTGCTTCTTAGGGGAGCATCTGGAGAGTCCCAGGTTACCCATGAGCTTAGTAGAATGAGCTAGAATTGTGGGATGAGGCACTGTCAGAGTGTAGCTGGCAGTAGAATCGTATCCTGTGGGCCCGGAGGAGGCCACCCAGGAAGAGGCTGTCTAACATCAGCATTTAAGGTGCTGGTGGGAGGAAGAAAGCACTCAAAAGGAGCAGGAACAGCTATAGTGGTAGGTGGTGAGTCCCAGAGTCAGGTGTAGTCCTGTGTGATGGCTCTTGGGCTCTGGAAAGATTGAAAATAATGCTGGCAAGTTTATTTATTGTTTTGAGGTTGGAGATCATGCCAGTTTTAAGAGTGAAAATTTTGACCTCCTGTGTGTCTTCCCAAGAGCTGGACCACAGGGTAGCTATGTATGCAATGCTAAACCACTGCTGGAAGTATAAGAAGATAAAAGCATTGTTGCTTTCATGAGCCCCTTAGATGGGGAGGGTGAGACTCCCAAGGGGCAGGCAGGCTAGGGGAGCCAGAATTGGTCAGCAAGTGCCCTTTTAAGGAGGGTGGGCAGTTGCACTGCAGTACTGGTGCTTTGCTGAGCAGCATTTGGGAGGTGAGGCCAGGACTGGATTATGAGGAACAGAGAGGAGAGGTAAATCATGGTCACAAGCTGTCACTCTCCACTCTCCCTCATGTGTGATTAGACTTCACCTCCACCTGGATGGCAAGAAAGTATCCACATTAGAGCCTTCTTGGGGCACCCAGTTTACTTCTTTCATAAATGAATGACTGCAGGAAAGAACAAATGCATTTTATATGGATGTATCCTTCTCTGTAAGCATCAGACATCTTCCAGTGTATTGTGCACCTGTTTCCACATTGCAGGCTCTCAGCTTCTCCATCCCCATCTCAGCCTCCTTGACAGCACTCTCCTTCCTCCCAGTCATCTGGAGTTAGAGTGTGAGTTTTGGAGTTTCTCTTTTTTTGTGTACCACTTTCCAACAAGCTGCCATCCGTTTGTGTGGAAGCAATATCATTCAGGAGAGGGTGACTCCCACATTTGTGTCTTTAGCTCAGATATTTCCTCTCAGTACAGACTTGTACCTGCCTGACTGACATTTCCGCACATCTCACATGACCCACGTGGATGTCTCACTTCTGCCCCTCCCTTGTTCATCTCCTTTCTCATCTCAGTAAATAGCTCACGAGCTCAAAACTGGGAGAGTCCAGGACTCTCTGCTTTCATTCACCCCTTGGCCGGATTCATGAGCCCAGACTGCCAGTTCTTACCCAAAGTCCCTCTCATGTCCTTCCCTTCTGTCCACTCTGCAGCCCCTATGCCTGTTTATGTTGCCAACAGCTTTTTCCTGTGTTGCCATCAAGTCTGCTGCCTGATGAGTGATACGTATTCCACATTTTTTAAATACTACTGTGTGATTCATAGAAGTTTAATCTTTCTTTCACCAACCCTTGGATACTAAAATGTACCTATAAAGACAAAATTATGAAGTTACCTATAAGCTAGGTGCATGTGTGCTGTGGTCATAGAAGCCCTGTTATTTTTCCAGAAGCTTTTGGCCCACACTAGCAGCACTGCACACCGAGGACGTGTGGTTGAGTGCTTCGTTGACTAGAAGGCCTTTGAGAAGCTCTTTCTTGGCATTTATCCCTTGTTTTAGGACCCCATCTTTGTGATTTTGGACGTTGCCAAGAATGAGCTTTTGCACATGTGTAGGCTGCCCTTTGGGGCTTTTTTGGGGGGCTCTATGATGCGCAAGTCCATCCAGGAAGCCAGGCTGCAACTTATTCTTAATTCCCCCACTTCTTCCCCACCACTATGTTTTTTGAGGCTCTTGTCTGTTTTCTTAGCCAGGGTCACTGACATAGTGGAAATGTCAGTGAAATTGAGTAATTAATCCCAGCTAGGAAATAGCACATTTTAATTTTAATTAAACATTAATGTTTAATGTTGCTGCTTTTTTTTTTTTTTTTTCCTGCTTGAAGGAATCCTTCCTATCCAAGTAATTAAAGTGAATGCTGGTTGTCTGACTTGGGCTTTCTGGAAGAGGTGGACTGAGTGGCCACTGAGAAGTAGGTAGCAGGCTAAGCACCCATTGGGACTGCAAGGTTCTCATGGGGGACCAGTAGTTAGCCCCAGATTAGCCCTTCATAGAAATATGACAGCGAAAAGCTTAGTTTCCTTCAATCCTCATATTATTTATAGAATGAAGGCAATGACTGCTTCCACTTCATAAGATGGCTGTGGAGACTGAGTGGGGGAATGAAGGCTAGTGCTTAGTCCCGAATGCACAATAAGTACTCACTAAATGTCTCTCCTTATTTAAAAAGTAGTATTACTTGCTTGCCAAATGCCTGGCTCATACACCACAAGACTTAGCAAGAGGGCTGGCTTAGAGCTAATAAAAAGGTACTTAACTAACACAGCTATGAATGAAGTGACCGTACAGAGACATTAGGTTCCGAAACATTGATTGTAAGCATAGATTGTGTGTTTGTTTTTTCCTCCTTTCTTTCTTTGGGCTAGTTTGAAATCTTGTTATTTAGATAGAGCTGGAGGTTTTATAGGACTCAAAGCACCACTGGGACAAAGGCTTGATGGTCTGGTGGCCTTGGCTGGCTCTGTTCATGAGGCCTTACCAAGGATGTCAGAAAAAAGCCAACAAGAATGTCTCACACAAGGGGACGTGCTCTGTACATGTCCCAATTCCCATTGAGTTAGTGTAATCATTATATATTATAAATATCTACTAATAAAAAATTTTAAAAAATAAAAAAAAGGAAATCAGGCATAGTGGCACATACCTTTAATTCTACTATCCGGAAGACAGAGGCAGGAGGATCGCTGTGAGTCTGGGCCAGCTACAAAGTGAGTTCAAGGCCAGCCTGTACTACATAGCAATGCCTTGTCTCAAAAAAATAAAAAAAGGAATGTCCTCCAACCTCACATAACCCATGGAGGGTTGGGGTTTCATAAAACTGTGCCAGGCCGTCAGCAAAGCAGAATTTTCCTACAGCAAGACTGTTGGCCAGGCTGGTTTATACAAGTCACCAGCACAAAAGCTCACCTTACGTCAGTCTGCCCTGAAGAGAATGCTGGAATAGCAGACTGGAAATAAAAGTACCTTTTAGATCAGGACAAACCTGGTTATCAGCGCAAGTCAATGTCCATATAAGGAACTGTAGAGGCAATTCCAACTGTGCTGGGGAACTAGAAGCCAGCCAGAGGCATACATCGGACAGAGGTGGGAGGGACAGAAGAGTCAGCACAGGAGTTAGAGTGCAGAGCTTTGGGACAGGAACAGGAGGCATGAGGAAGGGAGTTCCGAGGCCCCTGTTCTACTCTGGGGATAGCAGAGGCAGGAGGTGAGCTAGCCTTGGTTGGCAGCCTGACTGTGAGGAAACCCTGCTCTTCTGATGGGAAGGTACAGTTGTGTGAGAATCCATGGGTGCGTAAGAAACTGGGGACATTCCCTGTGACCTCTCCCAACCCCCTCAGCAGGGCCATGTGAGCACATAGCAGCAGAGACCATCAGGATTCATTCAATCACTTTGCCTTCTTGGGATTGACAAAGATGCTGCAGGCCGGGGCTCAGCCCACACTGGCGCTGGAATCTAAGGGAACTTGTGCCAGTCCACGCTTCCCAGGAAGGAGCTGTGGCCACTTCCCAAGCAATCAGAATGTCAACTGAGCCACCGCCACCCTTCCTGCTCCACCTCACAGGACCCCACCACCACTCTGTCCTTTGTGCATTTATCCTGCACGGTTTCATGCTCTGTCACTGCTCTTATGTGGCTTCCTGTGTTTTTGCTGGCTTTGGCAAGTCCCTTTAAAGCTTTCCCAGTACAGAAGGCCTACCCCTCTTTTGCTCCTATTGTGTTCCTAATAAAGAGGGCATGTGATCTAATACCCAGAAATCACTTTCTGGCCAAAGGCAAATTGAAACAGTTTTTTCTCTCACATTTCTGACATCCTTCTGTTATCCCCTAAGTAAAGGATTAGGGTCTTCTCAGACTCTGCGGGATAAATAATTACCCAAAGATACCACTGGCAGCTTGGGAGCCAGGGAGAGAGGAAAAGGATTTAGAAGTAGGAGGAGAACAAAGCAAGCAGGAAATGAGCAAAGAAGATATGAGATGTGTAGGTAAAAGTCCATTTTGCCACTCGGGACAACCTCAGAAGCATCTGGTACAAGCAGTGCCCCTGCAGAGGTCATACTTCCTGTTCATGTGTATGGGATTAAGTTACAGTCAAGATTCAAGAACAGTTGCCACAGAACATTGCCTTTTTTTGACCATCTCTGTGCTGCCTACACAGAGCTATCCTGACTCATGGGGTTGTATGTTTACCACCAGGAAACGCCCGGAGGTTGTGACAGTGACTGGATGGCAGGCACCAGTTGTATGGGAAGACACTTACAATGTAGCCGTGCTAGAAAGTTACTATGCCAGACGTAGAATCACCGTGGGCTTAACAGTGTTTGCTACTGGCAGGTAGGTGGCACTTACAGAATTGACTTTTCTTGTTCCACTATCAAAACAGTTGCCAGGGAACTGTTCGCTTCATCATAGAAGTTATGTATGACTCACCAGAATTATTAAGTAGGAAAATGTTTAAGCAGGACCAGTTCAGTCTCCTTTGTTCTTAGAACAAAGCAACAGTAGTTGTCTTTCTATTGCTACTTCAAAGGATTACGTACTAGGTTCCAATAGCCAGCAGATCCAGTGTTAACAGTGCCACCAACCAAGCCTGCTTCATAGCTTCCTTTGGGAACTCCCAAAAAAGCAGCTGTAGGCCTCCCAAATGTATAGCACTCTTCTCCGATAGTCTAAAGGCCCAGAACCGAGGGCTGAGGGAGTTACAGTAAGTCCTAGATACAAGATGGTTTTCTTGTTGGAGCAAATGGATAACCATTTTTCCCTGGCTTCCTTGGGTCACTTCCACCTGACCCTTCTGGAGGAGTTGGCCCTGGCAAACGTGGCTGGTCAGAGCGTCCTCTTTCAGAGGCTTCAGAAGGTTCTAGTTCCAGTTTCCATTCCCTGGTTCAGAACACTTGATGCAGCAAAATTGCAGTAAATCTTGAAGGTTGAAACTTCCATACTAATTTTAAAATGTAACCTATTTTGCTTTCTTGGCGAATAAGAACAATCTCTTTTCCAAATTAAAATGGAAAAAAAATGCAATTTTGCTATTTTTTCCTGCCCTTTGGGCCTTTCCATCTGTACCTTGTCTGAAATTGCTGCGTGGAAAGTTGATTGCACTGTTTTGTAGCGAGTTGAAGGCTCAGGCTGATCTGAGCTTGAGCATGACATAGATAGAGTCTAAAAGAGGTCTTTCAAAATCTGATAACTTTCCAGATTTCCCTACTTTCCCCAGCCTGGGGCCCAGCAGCCATTGCTGTCACTGTCCTTCACAATAAGAATCAAGTTCTGATGTTGACCTCATGTGTCTTTATTAGATAGGGAAGGCAAAATACAACTGTGTGCCTATTATACTGGCCAAAATAAAAAACACTGACAGTTCCCAATGTTGGCAAGAATTCAGAGAAACAGGAACCCTCATTTATTGCTTGTGGGAATGCAGGCTAATGTAGCCATTTTGGAAGAAAGTTTGACAGTTTCTTACAAAACTAAACATACTTTTACCATGCAATGTAGCAGTCACACTGCTTGGTATTCAAAGAAGATGAAAATATGTCCATACAAATACCTGTATATGAGTATTTTTAGAAGTCTGATAGATAGATAGATAGATATTGAAGAACTTGTAAGCAACCAAATTGTCCTTACATGAATGGGAAAATAAACTGCTACATAAAGACAATAGGATATTATTAAGTGCTTTTAAAAAATGAACTGTCATACCATGAGGAGATAAGAGAAATCTTAATTGCATGTTGTTCAGTGAAAGAAGCCAATCTGAAATGTCTGCATACTATATGCTTCTAACTTTGGCATTTTGCAGAAAGAAAAACTATAGAAACAGTAAAAAAAGACCCCTGGCTATGGACACTGAGGGATAACAGGATTGTTAGGGTAGTAAAACTAATATGAAGGTACTATAATTATAGACACACATCATTGAACATTTACCAAAACCTGTAAAACGTACAACACCACAAGTGTACCCTAATGTAAATGATGGATGTTAGGTGATGGTGCCTTGTCAGTGTATGTTTGTTGATTCTAACAAACCTAACATGTGAGTGCAGGGAGCTGACAGTAGGGAAAGCTGTATGTATATGAGAACTTTCAGCTCAGTTTTGCTGTGAACTGAAAATTGCCCTAAGTAATCAAGTTTTTTAAAGACAAATAGTTAAATTGAAATCAGAGGTTTTTTGCTGTGGTATTTGGATGGATCTTATGTGGGTGGTGTCTGAATGATAGACTGGCATTAGGGGTTACCAGTGGGAGACTCACAGGATGATGATTATGTGACATGGAAAGAGACCCAGGCCCATACCGTGTAACTTGTGTCAGAGAAGAGAATGAGGATGCTGAGGGCTAGGCTTCACCAAACAGAGAGTCAGGTAAGTGTGTGATGCTGGAGATTATGGAGCCCCAGAGGATACAAGGGTCACATCACCCTTGCATCTGGTCTGGCAGTAGCAACACTGTGGTACAGGTTAGAGTTTTTAAGAGAAGCCCAAGAACTAGCACCCCTTATGATTGCCCAAAGTCTGAATCAATTGATAAGCTGGACAAAGTAGTAAGGAAAGCAGATGATGGTAAGTATTACCTTCATTATAATATAATATTTTATAATATTTTAATATAAAAAAAATATAAATTTATATATAAAAATTTTATAATATTTTTATATTATAATATAATATTTTATAATATTATAAACCTGGTGCTGGAAATGTGGCTGGTAACAGCTGGCCCTGGACTTCTTAAGAACCACAGAGCTACTTAGGGGCCTTGACATCTACAGCTTTAAGAACTAGAGGCCTGTGGAAGTCCGAATGGAACTTGTTCCTCTAAGCTTACTGCAAGGCAAAGCAGTTGAGAATACCTGCCTTCTCACTGGCCATCTGCCAAGAGCAAGGGGACAGGGCTGTGCATGAGCAGCTGCTCTTCCAAAATTGGCAGTTGGAGAAGTCATTCCACTTTCCCAAGAACTGAGTACCCATGTGGTGGAGAGCAGCAGGGGTGTTAGACTAACAGATGTTCCACCACAGGAGAACGCACATCGGGGATGGGAAGAAATGGTTTCCCTCTTAAATGTAAAACACAATTTGATTAAAATGGCACATGGTCTCCTGTAAGAATCCAAAGGTTCAATGTATTCTTTTCTTCTTTGTTTCAGATACATTGATCATTACTTGGAGGAGTTCATAATATCTGCTAACAGGTACTTCATGGCTGGTCACAATGTCATATTTTACATCATGGTGGATGATGTTTCCAAGATACCTTTGATAGAGCTGGGTCCTCGGCGCTCCTTCAAAGTGTTTGAGATCAAGTCTGAGAAGAGGTGGCAGGACATCAGCATGATGCGCATGAACACCATTGCGGAGCACATTTTGGCCCACATCCAGCACGAGGTCGACTTCCTCTTCTGCATGGATGTGGACCAGGTCTTTCAGGACAACTTTGGCGTGGAGACTCTGGGTCAGCTGGTGGCGCAGCTACAGGCCTGGTGGTACAAGGCAGATCCCAGGGAGTTTACCTACGAGAGGCGGAAGCAGTCAGCAGCATACATTCCATTTGGCCAGGGAGATTTTTATTACCATGCAGCTATTTTTGGAGGAACCCCAAGTCAGGTTCTCAACCTCACCCAGGCATGTTTCAGAGGAATCCTTCAGGACAAGAAAAATAACATAGAAGCTAAATGGCATGATGAAAGCCATCTGAACAAGTATTTCCTGCTCAACAAACCCACTAAAATCTTATCCCCAGAGTACTGCTGGGATTATCACATAGGCTTGCCTTCAGAAATTAGAAACGTCAAACTATCTTGGCAGACAAAAGAGTATAATTTGGTTAGGAATAACGTCTGACTTCAAATTGTGCCAGTGGGTTTTCCGAACTTGAAGAGGGTGTTAATTCCTCAGAAAAGTAATTTTAGCTTTTTAAAAAAAATACTAAGATCGCCAACACAGCAGACATATAGTATCTCTCCTTATAACTTCGAGCCTTGAGATACAGGAGAATGAATGTATGGTAATCAGATGTAAGTTCCCAGCATTTTCATCTGGGTTTGGGGGAAAAACTATTAGCTGAACCAAAAAGAATTTGCCATAGGCAAAGAAAAAGCCAGAACACTTTGCATGTCAGGTAATGTATTGAGCAACAGGGTGCTAAGGGAGTAGTTTGGCAACAGGATACTGCAATAAGGGGTTTCATCCCCTTGATTTCAGTGTCTTTCTGGTTTTATTAAAGCAACAAGTTGCTGAACAGCAGGAAAACTACCAGCAGGTGTGCCTTCTACTTGGGAAACCCTCAAAGGCCTGCAAGCTGATTGCCTCAAGCTAATTGGAGTCTATTTCCTCATCTCATGTGGATATTGTTCCGCTTCTGTGCAAAAGATCCGGTGGAGATTCCCTGTGGATGTCACATAGGGTGATGCACATTCAGAGATCCAGGGAATCTTCTAAGTAGGCCAGTGGGTGCTGTGCTTCATGTGAAAGCAAATTAGCCCTGGGATGAAACAGTGAAGTGAGTGGAAAGAGGGGCTGACCACTTCAGGCCTGTGCCATTTTGGGGGACATAGGACACGGTGTTGGTGCTTAAATTACATTTGGTTGCAGGAGCTGAATGGGAGACAGTGTGGGAGGTCTCCAGCTTTCTCCACCCTGTGACACCTGGATGGGAGATGCCCAGCAGACACTTGTGTCTTCACCTTGGGAGGAAGTGGGTGGTGTCAGAGAAAGAGAGGGGCCAAAGGGGGCTGAAGAGGCCTGCCCAGATGACCTGGGCTTTGCATTAGCTGGTCCCACCAAGGATTCCAGACCTCAGGGTCCCCCATCCCCTTGTGTCCCAACCTAGAGGGCTGACATCAAGGAGCGGACTAGAGAAAAAGCCCTCCTGGTAAATGACCTCTGCTTTTCCCTACTCCATCGGCACTGTGGAATTTGATGTATTTGACAAAATGATTAATGAATTGTATTACAAAAGCATGAGAGGATAGAAATGGGAGACTGGTCATTGTGACTGAATACCTCAACAGTTCCCTTCTCTAAGGGAAGCAGTGACGTCTTATGGATTATAAATTAAGCAAGTTAGCGTATGGAAAGTCAGAAGGCAATATTTACATATGCACATATATTTATATTTTGCTTGTTTTCCAGTTCAGGTCATTTGCTGCTATTTTAAAGCAGTTTATTTAAAGAGTCACTGGCCTGGTTTGGTGTGCAGCACAGAGGGCTAGGGTAAAATGAAACCTACGTTTCCTTCACCATCGCACTG
Source organism: Cavia porcellus (assembly GCF_034190915.1). NCBI lineage: Eukaryota > Metazoa > Chordata > Mammalia > Rodentia > Caviidae > Cavia > Cavia porcellus. The sequence goes on along the minus strand of NW_026947484.1, from coordinate 196,028,028 downwards.
TGCCTCTTGTTCTTCAGCTTGGGGTCCCCACTTCTACCAGAAAAGCTCCACATATCCAACAAAAGCCAAACATTCTGACATCAGTTACGGTTCTTGGTTTTTTATTAAAGTTCTGTTGGACTCAGACTAGAGAAGTGATAGTTTAAAGGTTAAAGGCCTGAACTAAAGAAATGACCTATCCTGAAAGTTTGGAGAAAGATTTTGAAAGAATTTCTTGATTTTTAAAGAAAAATTAAATTTAAATTTAAATCCTCAATGTAAAAATTCAAGATTTTGTTAATAGCAGTTTTTAAATAAAATTTCTAATTTACAATCAAACAAATTATTTTCTCAGTGTATTCTGGGCTGGTCATGGATTATGCATTTTTAGGACATCATTTATAGAATTTTGGTTCTTAGAAAAACCCTCATGCCCTTCTGAAAATGTGTCCTATTATAAGGACAGTACTACAAAGAACAGGCTTGAGATCCACTCCTAAACTTTTAAAGCAACAAATGGTTATATTGAGTTTTCCAGAGTGATTCCCTGAAATAATTAACACTAGGGGAAGGACCATCAGGAACAGCCTTGTCCCTGAAGCTGCCAGGGCAGGGAAAGCCTGCCTAGGGGTATTAGTCTTGGCCTCTGAGGGATATGTAAGTATCTGACCACAGGAAAAGGCTGGCTGACTTTCCAGCAAATCTGGGTAGTTTGATCCCCAGTACCAAAGGAAAAAAAAAAAAGGCAGCCAAGCTGGTATAGTAAGATGCCCTGAATAAACAACAGAATGTAACTACCTCATTATAGAGAATTAGTTCCATTTTACAAATAAAGAAAGTGAGGTTCAGAAAAACTAAAGCCCCTATTTGGAGTTGAAAAGTGGCTGAGCTGAGGCCTAAACCCAGAACCTCACAAGGAAAACTGCAGGTGCAGAGCCTATACAGGGACACATTTCATGTCAGAGAAAAATGCAATTTGTAGAAAAATCTTTTAAGGGAGAGTTTTTGCCGTAAGAAGTACTGTTTTAAAATTAAAATTTAATTTTAGGTATCTTCTCAGGCCATACCATCTTCCTCTTTAATGTATTAAACCTACTTCAAATTCATGAAACACATCTAAATGTATTATGTTAAAAAAAAAAAAAGTCCGCACGCATGCAGGTATGAGTTAAACACAGCAGCCCCCAGTGGCTTGGAAGGTATGATCTGGCAAAGGGACAGGTGCACAGGACAGTTGCCTACCTCCCTTCCATGTGCAGCTGTAAAGGAAAAAGTCCAAGGCCTGAAGGGCTTCTCTTTGTCCTTGGGATAACCCTTGGTGTCTTTGATCTCTGCTAGTCAAAGTCACCACCTTGTGGGAACCTTAGCATTGGTATTTATAAAGTGTACTGTTCATTAAATGTGCTGTACAGAAGTGAGCAACATAGATGTGGCAGCCTTCTCACAAGCATGAGAAATCATAGAATGAATGTATAACGTACATCACACACCTTTTAATAGGGACAAATCTCGTATCTAAAGGGGTACAAAGGGTGGATTCAAGTCCAGGACTCTGATTAAATTCTGTGCTATTTGGACACAATTTCAAGCTGTCTTCTGTATTCTTGCCTACACACAGTTTACCCATCTTGTTTCTGAAATTGGGAAAACCCAGGAAATTACTAAGGAAAGATTTCAATTCCTTTGTTAGGCATTAAAGAGAAAGAACATTGAGGTGTTGATCTACAGCTGGAGAAGCAGGACCATGGAGGTACAGGTAAACACAGCACTAAGGGGGAAGGAAAGAAGGAAGGAAGGAAAAGAGGGAGGAAGGAAGAGGAAGTGGAAATAGCCACCAGAGGCCTGACAAAGGAACTAAGATATGAAAGAAGAGCAGGGCTCACTGTAAGGATGGCCTGTGGAGTCAGAGGCAGCATGTGGGAAGCACAGACACCTGCAGTAAGACTTTGAAAGAGACACAAAGAAATGGTTCTGGAGCTTTGAGATTGGATAGTCACCTGGCAGAGCCTGTGCGAAAAGAAGCAAAGAGGGCTCTGGCTGGCCACCCCTGCTCCGTTCACTCAAAACTTGCAGCCCTGTTCCCCCGCCCCACCCTGAGGAATCTGGTCTCCTTCCGGGAATCTAAGTGATTCCTATGGAATCTGGTGACATGGTTGGAGCAAGTGACCTAGGCTAAGCCATAGGCATTTTCCATGCCCCTGATGGAATGATTGATTGAGGAATGGACAGGTGATTTAAACTAGTGAATTTCAGATGTTTTGCCACACATGAAGAAGCATGAAATCCAAAGTGCCATTATTTTAAGCCAGTTGGGTTTAGATTTTCTCTTACTGTGACTGCACACATCCTACTGTATTCCTCAAGAGTCACTGGTTCCTTAAATGCTAGACTCCTGATTCCCTCTGCATTACCCCCAGCACTATTATTTAACTATCCAAAGCACTGCTTCATGAACATTTGCTAAAAAGGTGGATGAATGCACCAGCATCTTCTCCCTTCCTGCCCTATAAAAATGCTTTAAATTTTTTAAATTAACTTTGAGACAGGGTCTCCGTATGCACAGGATGGCCTTGAGCTCACCTTGTAGCTCAGGTTGGTCTCGAACTTGGGACAGTGCTCCTGCCTCAGCCTCTCCAGTGCTGGGATTACAGGTGTGTGCCGCCATGCCCGGCTAAAAAAGTTTAATTTTTGATTGTGGCTTTTGTGTCTTATTTAGAAAGCAGATGGTTTTCTGTCTGACATTGGAGCTTTTCCTCCTGTGGTTCACTGTATGGAAACTGAGAAGCTGCAGCTTGAATTCAGGCTTAGGCTCCAACCCTGTGCCGTAACCCGCAGGATCCAGGCTGCTTCAAAGGCGGTGATGCAAGGGATGCATTTGCTTCCTCAGCATAGACTAGTGGATCTCAGAATTTTTCCCTTCCAGGGCTCTGATACATTTGGCAATGGCACTGTCTGGAGACAGGTTTAGTTGTCACAGCCACTGTATGTATGGGAAGGAAGACTGCTATAGATATCTAGCTGGAAGAAGCAAGAGATGCTTACAATGCACAGGACTGCGTTGCGCCCTTGCCAGTTATCTGACTCAAAGTGACATCAGAACTGAGGCTGAGAAAATCTGTTAAGTTCTCTTGGAAAAAATTTTTTTTAATTCTCTTGAATTTAAGAAAGTAATATCTAGCTGGGTGTGGTAGTACATGCCTGTAATCTCAGCACTTGAAAGCCTGGGGCAGGAGGATCACTGTAAGTCTGAGGCCAATCTGGACTACATAAAAAGACCCTGTCTCAAAAAACAAAAGCAGGAGGATCATTGCAAGTTCAAGACCAGCCTGGGCTACAAAGTGAGGCCCAAGGCCAGACTGAACCTCATAGCTAGACCCTGCCTCAAAAAGACAGAAAAAAATAATAGCAGATAGGTAATGTGAAAAATACCTGCTTGTCTTGTGCTGGGAACAGTTTCTCAATAGGCAGGAGGACCTTGTAGCTTGTCTCCAAATCCTGCATTAAAGTTCAGACCTAACACAAAAGTAAAAAGTAGTGTCCCCCCCCCCCCATTGAACATCAAGGGGCAGGAATTTCTATGAATGACCCTGCTATCTGAAGCAACTGCTGTGCTTAAAAGCACTCTTTTCTGGAGCTGGTCATGACTGCACATTTGTAGAAATAGATATTAATTCTGCATATAAATGAAAATGGATATAAAGTATCTAAAGAAAGCCAGCCAAAGTTAGAATGCTCTACCAGTGAATTGGCTGCAACTATCCAGAGTAGGAGGTGGTTACAGCTCTGGCTAATGATATTGTGGGCGCAAGGGCCAATTGTCTAAACCTGAAAAGGAGCTCACAGTGGGGGAAGGGGAGTGGCTATAAAAGTCCCAGAAGGCAGAGATTGTGGGCAAGCAGGCAGCAGTGTACTGAAGCGGCTCATAAGGACTTTTGGGGACAATATTTCCCAACTGGGTGTTCGGTGGCAATAGGAGAGCTCAAAATAGGCATGCTGAGAGTATTTACATTGAGATCAGAAAACACTAGAATTTAGAGTCTTCTTTTCTTTTCTTCCCTTCCCTTCTTTTTCCATCACTTTATTTTTAGAGTCAGTTGTTTAAAATGTAGGAGCACATCACTGTAACCAGCCTGTGAGACAGAACCAGAGAAGTTCAGGGACCTCAACAGCTGGAAATTGTGACCACTCCCACCCAGAAGCCTGCCATAAGTGTGAGCCATCTCCAGCTACCTCCAGTCTCAGGCTTTCTTTCCAAATTGAATTCCATTTGGTACACAGGTGTAATTTCACCTTTCGGGAGGTGAAGGCAGGAGAACTGTAAGTTTGACACCAGTTTGGGCTACATGGTAAGACCCGGTCTCAAAAAACAAAAACCTAAGTTCCTAGAAAAGAAAACCTAAATGGCATGGCCTCCGCACCTTCTCACAGCAGCTGAGCCTTTGGAGGATGGCCACACTATGAGACAGTTCTCAGAATAGGATTTATGGCTGTGAGCCGGGAGGTGGGACCCTCTATAAGTAACTCCCACTTTGCACTTACCTATGGGTCCTGGCTGTAAACCACTTCTTCCCACACATCCAAAATACTCCTTCCCACCAGGATCTGAAAATGCTATTCAGTATTCCAGTAAAGCCCTCTCCTAATAGCAGGCCACTGAATCCAGTGTTAGGGGTCAGGCTTTTAAAGCATCTCCAGGTAATAATTATTTCTTTTGTTCCTTTAGCTTTGCTCCTGGCTGGCTGTTTTATAATCTGAAATACATGGTAAATTTAGTTCATACAAAAACATGGCCAATAATAGGAGAAGCAGAAAGCAGGAAGGGAAGAGATTATAATAACTGTTTAAGAGAGGGAAATGGTAACTGGGTGTGGTGCTACATGACTCTTATCTCAGATGCGTGGGAAACTGAGACTGGAGGAGGGCAAGCTTAAGGCCAGTCTGGGCAACGTGACCATGTTTTTAAAGGAGTGGGGTGGGTAGAGTTAATAGTAGAGTTCTTGACTAGCATGCATGAGGTCCTCGTTTCAATCTCTGGTATTACAAAAAGAAAAATAAAATAAAATAGGGAATTGATGATTACCTGCTTAAGAGGGGCTATGGTTTGTCCCCACAAAAACTCACATTAAGCCTTGGTCCCCAGTATATTTTTTTTTTTTCTTTGAGAACAGATGTTGCTATGGAGCTCAGGCTAGTCTTGAGCTCACTTTGTAGCCCAGACTGGTCTTGAACTCACAGCAACCCTCCTGCCTCAGCCTCCTGGGTGCTGGGACAACAGGTGTACATCACCACACCTGATTTCCCCAGTACAATATTGTGAAGATGTATCAGGACCTTTAATAATGATCATTGCTTTTCTTTCAGGGGTAAGTTTTTGCTCTCATGGGTTGGCTGATTAATGATAGTGATTTGCCATAAAGCAAGCTCAGGGGTTCCTCCACCTCAGCCTGTGTCTCACATACTTATTCTTCTACACAAATTCATTTCACTGTTCCAGTTTTTGGTCAGTTCTCCAGTTTTTGGTGCTGAATTGTCATGAAACCCTTGCCAAAACTAGGCAGATGCTGATGTAATATTCTTGGACTTCCAGAACTGGGAGTTAAACTTCTTTTCTTTGCATAGTATCTAGCCTCTAGTAATTTGTTGTAGCGATACCATACTCACTAAGATAAGGGACACTCCTTTGAGCTGGAATTCAAAGCTGGGTCTCTGCTATAAGCTTTCTTTCAAAGCTTCCATTGCTTGGCTTAAAATCTTTATCAGTTCATTCAGTTTGACAATTTTTAAAAAAATGAAATCCTTAAATGCTTTTACAATAACTGCCTTAAAGTCTCTGTTTACCACTTCTAACATCTCAGTCATACTGATCTCCTGGATGGATGAAGCAGTAAGTTATTGTGTAGTAGCAGAAGGAAAGTTACAGGAGTTATGAAGATGTTCTATACTTTAATAAAAAGCAATTGTCATGAATTGTGCACTTAAATTACAGTGAAAATTGCATTTAAGTTACGTTTTATTTCATGTGAATTACACTTCAATTAAAAATTTATTTGAAACTTTCAAAAGTCATTCCCCAAACAAAAAGAAATTTAAAAGATCTGTTGTTCAAAAAACAGGATACAGTCTAGTCCCCTGGCAATGAAAATGAGAATTTGCTGCAATACGAGTTGTCACAGTCACAACTAATTCTTTCATCATCGAAAAGGAATCTGATACCATCATTCACAGAAGACTGAGAAACACACAAACTTGAGAGTAACATAGAACCAATAATGGCATTTGATTCATGATTTTTCAAAGATTTCAAAACTGCCTGCCCTCTTTAGATTCTTCACATTCTCCCAGGCTATCATAAACATTAGAAATTTCCAGTGAATAATCTGTCTAGAGTTCCTATCTAAAAGCAATAGGTAAGAAATTATCCTTTATTTCAACTAAATGGAGTCACATGTAGCCTCTTTTCTGCCTATATTGGGTAGATTAAGTAACACAAAGGAGTTTTGCAAACTTGATGACTAAAAATCCCAAATCAAAGCACAAATAGCTTAAAAATCAAAAGCGAGTCAGTAGTTAATACCTAAATCGATTTCTTATTCAAATCCTTTCAAGAAGGGCCATTTGTTTCATGCTTTGTCAGTCTCAACATCTTTTCTTGGAATGATCAATTTTCTAATATCATGTAACTAAAAATAATAACTTCCTTTATGAGTATAAAACTTCTTAGAGTATTGGCAAGTATTTCCATAAATACCACCTCTCACTGACACCCCACCCAAGGGGTTAAGCTGGGAAATCTCATGTTTGCATTTATTTTCTGTGGATAAAGCCCTTTGTAATTTAAGACAGGCAAAGAAAGGCTACAGGACCTCCTGCAACAAGGTGAGCTAAGACTTCCTGCAACTACCTCAAATCAAAGCAAGTGCATCTATGGACTTAAATCTTTCCATAAAAACCAACATCCAGGGAACAGTTATCTTCATTGCTAGACGATGCTTATTAAGTCATCTAGTGTAAGTCTCAGCCAGTCGGGCTTTCCCACAGTTTACTCTGTATCCATTGTATTGTATTTAATCTATTTCCACCTGTTTGTTTTTCTTCCCAGGAACATTATGAGACACACAAAAAGAATTCTTTTGTTGTTGATTTTATTGTCTCTGTGAGCCTTGCACATGAAGCATCATTTCAGCTAACTTTTAAAACCAATGAATGTTTTATTCAAATATTGGTATGTAAAAACAAGTAATAGGCTCACCCTTGAATATATTGTCACCCAAGATATATGCAAATGATATACAAATAGGTCAGCATAAATATTGGCTTCTGCCTCTGAATTCCTTATTTTCAATGGGGTCCAAGCTAAAAATGATTTTTAATATCCATATATATAAGAAGCATGTTAAAACTACCAGCTACTTAATTCCAGCACTCTGGACACTGAGGCAGAAGGATCATTATGAGTCACAGGCCAACCTGGGCTACATAGTGAGTTCAAGGCCAGCCTAAACTACACAGCAAGACCCTGTTTCAAAAAAACAAAAAATGAAAAAACCTCTACCAGTTACTATGGTAATATTTTGTTCCTGAGTGTTAAAGAAAAATTGCCATTTGGAAATAGGCAGCATTTTATTTTCTTTATGAAAAAACTAAACAAGAAGAAAAACTTCATTGGCAACAAGTGTGTAATAATATTAAGTAAGCTCCTTATTTGTGTCTCAAAAAACACAGTTGTGGGTGTGCTACTGTTTAAAAATATAGTATATGAGACCCTAATTGTAATTACTTTTATCATGTTTATTATTCTAATCTCTATAGCCAACACAGAATCGGCAGAGTATTTTTGGTAATAGTACATAACACAATTCACTGGGTTGATAGATTCTAGCTTTAGTCATATTGCATGTGAAACTATGTTGTATACAGCAAAAAGTAATAGAATGCTTTTCATTTGTCCTAAGCACAAAGCACCTTCAAAAGATGTCTCAGTGCTGGTAAGTCTTGCTTACAAATATCCTATGACCTCTTCTTTGAGGACAAAAATCATCTGGAAGTCTTTGGGGTATCTGTGACTCCATGGTTCCTGTAGGCAGTTTTTAATTTTTTGTTTTTTGTACTATAAATCAAATCCATGACCTCATGTTTGCCAGGCAGGCCGCTGAGCTATTTCCCCAACATGCAGGCTGTATAAGCTAGTATAATTGTATAAATTTATGTTGGAGATAACCAAGGTCAGAGTGCCAGGAACCAAAAACAGAGCAGACTGGAGTGCTGTCTCTGATAAAGAGACAGAAGCTGGTTAAGGAAAGTGTATTACCAGGAACCAGAACTCTGTCCCCAGTAACCCTGAGTCTTGGAAAGCTTTGTGCAAACACAGAGTGCACTCTGCTAAGTGACTCTCAGGAGATTGCACCAATCATGTGCTACTCCTAGAATCACACCATCAGAATGGGCACAGACAGGGAAAATTTCCCAAAGATTGCACAAAGACCCTAATACTCTAACAACGTTTCTTTAGTACCTTCCTATAGTCATAGAGACCCATATAGTAAAGGAAGGAACATTTTCATTGTTTTTCTCCACTGATTCAAAGACTATGATCTCACCACTGTGACCATGCCTAGATACCTGGGTAATCTGTGCTGTGCATAAAAATAATATACTAAGAAAAGATGATACCCCTATATATAGCCATTGCTAACAGGGCCTGTAACTTACAGCTATCTGAAAGCAACAGCAAAACCTCTAGGTAAAGATGGAAACGTTCAAGGAGACACCACTGTAACAGAAGCTGAAGGAAAGAATAGATTAGAAAGTTTCCCAGAAAATGTATCTGATGCAATACATTCCAACAATAATTTATGTTATTCTAATTAGCTCTCCTTAGCATCAGGATTCTGTAGCCTCAGAGCACCAACATGAGTCATCAAAATTCAGTGATTCCTCGTATGGGTGTTTGAGTGGAATTCTGTGTCTTGATCACACCAGTAGCAGCACAGTTGCTCCTGTCTGTGTGTTAGGAATAATGACAGCCCTGTGAAATATGACACAGTTTCATAACGGCCCGATATGAACTCAACCCAGGGTCAGCTCTGCAAAGATGCCCTGCCTCCATAACCTGAGAGAGTATATGGCAAGAAGGAAAAAGGAGGAGTCCGGCAAAACTGTGTATTTCTCTTTTGCTGGGTGACTCTGGGAAGGATAAGGAAAGTTCTTTGTGCCTCTGTTTCTTTAAGTGGTGAAATAAAGATGCTAAAATAATGAAGGTAACTATCTCTTAGCTGGGCATGGTGCGCACTCCTGTAATCCCAGCACTCAGGAGGCTGAAACAGGACTATATCACTGGGGGTTCAAGACCAGTCTGGGCTACAAAGTGAGCTCAAGGCCAGCCTGAACTGCCTAGTGAGACCTTGTCTCAAAAAGACAAAAAACAAACAAACAAACAAACAAAAAAAGGTACCTATCTCATAGAGGCACTGGGTGGAATAAATCAGATAACTCTTAGGAAAGTATTCAATAAATATTAGCTCTTTATGAAGACTCTAGTCACATCTGGCATGTCAGGCAATGCTTCTTCAGGGAGGGATTTTTAAAATAAGATCTGAAAGCTGTGTAGAAAGTCACTGGTGGCACATTTAAGATAATTTAAAAAATATCAGAAGAGCCAGAGAAGTTACAATGATAAAGGCCTGGTAGGGGATGGAGCAAAATAAAGGATGGGACATTTAAAATTTTGTGGCCACATAAGGGATGTGGATATGGTCCTCAGGACAAGGTGAAGATCTTGAACCAGGGCTATGACAAATAATCACTTGTAAAACTGGAGCTCCAGTAACTGAGCAGAAATATTGAAACTGGGTTGAAAAGGGGTGATATAAGGATGAGCAGAGTAACACCCAGCTAATTCTGAGGGGTGGGAATACAGAAGTTCATTTTTCTCTTCTCTTTACAATTGTGTGCCTGTGACATTTTATCCTACAGGTCTTCCTTTAAAGCATGCAGGCCTGGGCTGCAGCTCAGAGTATAACAATGAGTATTCACAAGGCCCTGGACACATCCCAAGGACAAAAACAAACAAAGCATGCAAACAGTGAACCCAACAGGTAAGCTATTGCAATGACCCAGACAAGAAATGTTGGTGACTTAAAGTCAGGTGAAGGCAGGAATTGGAAATAAATGATGGATTTGAGAGATGTTTTGGAAGTAAAGCCTGTAGGGTTTAACGTCAGACTTGGTGTTTGGCCTTTGGGAGTGTTCTGAGTGTAGAGTGACTCTCCTGTTTCCGCTTTGCCAATCCAGACAGATCTGTGGAAATAAAGCAACATATGATGAGAAGGTACTTTGGGGGAAAGATGATGACATGACTCTCAAACATCTTCACTGTGTGGGGTCTGAAAAAATCTGAACAGATAATTTCAGAGCATAGTTGAATGTTCCACCCTTGAGTTCATGGGAGAGGTCTAAATTTTATATAAAAATCCAAAGTGTCAAGAAAGTGCCAGAGGAGAGTGTGACATGATGATAAATGAGATCAAGGGGCTTGCAGAAACTTTCCTGAGAATAACGGCCAAATCCCAGATCAAAGCTTATGAGCAAATGTTTTAGAGTTAACCTTAGAAAGAGGAAATATTTTCATTGTTAAAGAAGGAAAACTATTTCATGCTGAAGGAAAAATTGCCAGTGGTTGGTAGAAAGTTGAAGGAATTTTAATTGAATTGCTGTTATTTTCTCTGGGAGTAAGATGAATGAGAATTTTAGAAACATTAAGATTTCTGGGCAACACAGAGAGTTATTGATGATGAGAATCAAGATTTTCCTTGCTACTGTGGTAGGCCCCCTCCCAACCTGTCAGGGTGGGAACTGTTTACAATGGAGCAGTATCAGCCTCTGGCCTGAATAGTTCTGATATAACTCTGTAACATCAATTATACCCAGCCAGACTGTAGAGTGTCAATGTTTACCCAACTAGACTGTCACATGCTAGTGTTTGCCCATATAAGGGAAGCAAAGACACAAAAAGTGTATAAAAGGGTGAAACCATGATGAGCTCTGCATTCGGCCTTTGGATGCCAAGCCACTGAATCAGTGCCAACTTGGATAAAGCTACTTCCTGGAGGGGAAAAGGCATGAAAATCTCGTATCACCATCACCGTTAACATTCATCAGTGTTGAGTTTGATTCCCAGTACAAAACAAAACAAAACAATGCACAAAAAACCAAAAATCCACTCAGCAGAGTTTTTCTTATTACCTCACTCTTATTTTGCATGTTACTATAATACAGCTCAAGGTTTGGTAAAATACTCAAGCACCTCAATCTCTAGTGGTTGACTCTAGTGTGACTCTTAATGTTATCTTTCTATTTTCCTTTTAGGTTCCAGAAATATCAAACAGAAATACAGCTCTCAGTTTCATCCCATGTAAGAATTCAAATCTTGTACAGGTGACTTAATCCATGAAAGTTAATAGATGCCAACAATACCACTATTGAGATTCCTAGTGTTGGAGAGAAGGTGGATATTTAGTTGTAGCGTTTTTAAAAATTGGCTGTGGTGAGTCAGGGAGAACATGGCAGACAGATAACAGCAGCTATGGAGGCTCTCTGAGATTGCCAGCTTAGAATCCAGGAATGATGCGGTGTGAGGAGTACTAAGCAAGGGGAGACCCAAGAACAAACTAAGTTGAGAGAAACCAACTGGAAATGCAATCCCAATGCTACAACAGGAACAGATAAAATCTCAGTGCCGAAACTGGAACCCACGCCTCTGGAAGGCACACCAGGGAGAGAGATGTGTGAAAGCCCTGAGAAAGGGAATTGGCGAATGGAGTTAAGAGTGGGACTGGTGGGGAGCCCTGGAACAACATGCAGTGAGTGAGAGGAATGGGGACCCTTTCATAGACTAGGAGGCTCCAACAGAGGACATTCTGGGAATGGGCAGACTAGCTGGAACAGAACGTTGCAGTGACTTTAGTTGCTTATTCCTCTCTCAAGCGGGATTGGTGGGGAGCACTTGGCCTGGGTGACGCCGTGGACTAAGACCCAGTAGGCTAGCCCAAACCAGGTCCCAGTGCCTGGCGGTGCACCCTAGCAGTGAAGCCTTCACTAGGTTGACCTGGAGGGGCAGGCCCAGCAGAGGCTACCCAGGTCTGTGTCTCCCTAGTACACTGCAGTGGGCAGGAACACCTAACTGGTGGATTCAAACAAACTGTAACCCACAAAGAGAATAAAAAACTGGGCCCCCTATATACGCTTGTATGGAAGGGACAAAAAGTATGGGAAGAAGGAGCAATAAGAAAGGGTCATCAGTCCCCAATCCTGAGAATACTGATCCAGGAAAGGTAAATGCAAAGGAGAATAAGGACAGAAAACATGCAGTATCAGACACGGCACCAATAGACATAAAGCGATATCTCTGGAGCCTCCCAGACAAGTTCAAAAATGAAGTATTTAATGAAATAAAGCAAGATATAAGTAGAATAGTTAGAGAAATGCTAAGCACTGCCCAAGAAAAAACAGATGGTGGAATGGAAGAACAGGAAAAAAGGGGAGAATTGTTTGATGGAGAAAATAGAGAAAACATAGAATACGTGAAGCAGGTTCAAAGAAATTACCAGGAAACTAAAAACTCTATTGAAAGCTGGCATAACAGCTTGAAAGAAACTAAGGATAGATTATCTGAACTGGAGGACAGATTTGTAAGGTGGGAGCATGAAATGAAAAACTTCTTAAAAATAAGAAAACAAACAGCAATAATACAAAGGCTAGAAGATGATAAGAGGATTTATAACTTAAGAATTAAGAACATAAAAGAAGAAGTAGGGACACAAACAAATGAACTACAAAAGCTTTTCACAGAAATATTCCAGGAGAATTTCCCTAATTTAGCAAAAGGTAAAGATACTCAGATGTATGAGGCATATAGGACCCCAGCCACCTACAACCCAAAGCGAGCTACACCCAGGCATATAATAATCAAAATTCCAGAAATACAATATAAGAACAGAATATTAAAAGTCATCAGAGACAAGAAACAGATCACTTACAAGGGAACACCCATCAGAATTACAGCAGACTTCTCAGCACAAACCATCAAATCATGAAGAGTGTGGGGGGAAATAATTCAAGCTTTGAAAGATAATAACTTCCAGCCAAGATTGATATATCCTGCACAACTATCCCTAGAAATTGATGGAAAAACAAGGTGCTTCCAGGATAAAGAGGAACTAGGGGAATTTGCAACCAATTCAACTCTACAGAGAATACTGCAGAATATTCTAAAAAAGAAAAATACCAAGATTCCAGAAATAGTGGCAGAGAGGCCACAATGAATGGAGCAGAAAGTGAAATGAAGAAGACAAACTGACAACTAATGACAGAAAAAGAGCTCAACAGAAATGAGGCAGAGAAGGTTAGATGGTAGGAACAGCTATTTTGGAGAAAACAAGACATCATAATGGTAGTGCTGATTTAATATCATCTTGTTTTGAAGTCTCATCAAGCTTTTGTTCCTCTGTCTCCATCGGTCTTAACATGTTGTATCTTATTGGATTTTATTATATGTGATAATATAAACAAAAACTTTTACAGACAAGGAGATTATACAGAAACCATTGTTCATTTTCTGTTAGTTGATTCTAAATACACTGTAATACTGTCATTCTTTTGAACGGTTTTACATTGTCTTGATATGTTTGATGCTACAGTATACGAAGTTATACTCAAAGATTTCAAGGAAAGAGACACTATGGTAACTACTTTTATGTTGGGATTATCTTGTGGTGAAAACTATTTTGCTTAAATAGTTACGTTTTGACCTGCGCTGTTTTGCTGTTATGTCCTCTTTTATCTCAATCTCCTTTTTTATTATTTACTTTTTCATTTTTATCCTTTTAATTAAGGAAAAAATAAAAAATAGCAGGGTATATTATAGTAACCCACTTTGATTTCCTATTAACTTGATTTGAAACCCTATATTGCTCTCACCATCTTGTTTTGACTGATTTTCCTCTATTCTGTTTTGCTTGATAGTACCAAGTTCAAAAGTATAGGCAACAACTGTGAATACAATAAGATTCATTATGACGCCCATTCTGGTTGACTATTATCTTCTTTTGAAGTCCTGTAATGTCTCCAATGTTGTGGTTTTATTGGTTTTTTTCTTTACTGTTTTGTTCAATCTTATTATAACTGATGATATAGGCAATTCTTTTTAAGATAACAAGAGGCATTATGGTAACCATTGTTGATCACCTTGTATTTTGTTTTTACATTATGTATTATGTCCATCCTTTTGATTTGACTGACTCTGTCCTGTTATGTCACATTTGGTTTTACTCTCTTCAAAAAAAAAGTAATAAGAACTGTGGGAGTAATAAAACCCAAAATGTGTAATTGTCATTGTACAAAAGAGAGGAAAAGAAAGTGCTCTAAAGGACATAACTGCATGTATATTTAAGTGTATAAGATAGATAACCATATTACTGAGTTTTGTTGGATCATTGAACAGAGCTGTTTCCAGTCTCACTGTTTGAATGTCCACTCTATCTGTCTTAATTTTGTAGCTCTAGAACAACTATTTCTAAGATGACAATATGTAATCTATTAACCAGTGATTTCCTACTGTTTATTTTTTCTGAAATTCTGTATAACTTGTTCCCTTTTTCTGTTTTTTTTTTTGTTATTGTTTTTCCTCCTTAAATAAAATTTTTTTAAAAAATAGGCTGTGACTAAGACCCACTGGGGCTGGACATTTGGACTCATGCCCTTCATGACTGAGAGTTTAGACAATCTCAAAATCCTAGCAAAGTGGTAGGACTTAGGATCATTTAGCAGATTCTGTTCAGTGCACCAGGAGAAATAGAGCCCAAATGGGACACGGGCTGACTGCACACATCATACCTTAGTCTAACAGCTCTGCCTCCATCTTTTCAACCTACACTCTTGTCTTTCACTCTGATGCTGAAGGCTTTAAGTAACCTCCCTAATTTAAACCTTGAAAGGAGACTTTCAGGTTTAAGATCATGACTAGATAATGGTCCATGACTCATCCTCTCTTAACATTACCACATTTATCACAGTCTGATCAGAGCATAGAAAGTATACCAATTATTTACGCAGAGAACTTAAAATAATGAATGGTTAACTCCTCTGATGTTGCAACTTATGCAGTGGAATGTGAAGGGGGACCTAAAAGGCATCGCTGTGTAACAACTACAGGAACTGTTTCTGCTAGGACTGAAGAAGCAGAGGGAAGAGACTGGAATCATTAAACCTTAGGTGCATAGAGAAGTGCCTTTCAGAGCTCAAATTCTGATGCTGCCTAGTGGTGTCTGTGACTACTACCGTTACGAAGACCTCTTCTGGCTGGGGTCCAGTGGGGAAGGGCATAAAGAGGCTGGTTTTGTAAGTGCTTGGAAAGCTTGCAAACTGGATTTTTCTCCTGCTCTGGAAAAAAGTTCCCCTCATTGGGCTGAAGCAGCATTGCTGGGATGAGACTTGCTGGGGCAAGAAGCAAACAAGCAGTGGGCAGGAAAAAAAGAGAGAGTGCTTTCTTCTTCCTTTAGCCTGAAGGCACTGCGTGGTGAGGAAGAAGCAGGGCTTGCAGAGTTCCAGCTCCAGAAAAGTACAATGAGGACAGTACTGTGGGCCCAGTTACGAAACACAGTGCCTCCATGACTGGGCGGGCAAGGTATAGTCTGCTAATTCAAGGTGATGATTCATCACAACAATGGGACAAAGGAAAAGTTATACAATCATTTCAACAAATTCCAGCTAGACTACTGGTAAAATCTAATTCCTATACCCCAGATTTTCTTGCCATCAATGCTGAGCCCCTTTTCAGACAAATATTGGTCACTTGTGTGCTCACCTTTCTAAAGTGTCAGTTAAAATCAGTTTCCCCTTGTCATTTTGTTTTTGTCACTGGTTCTCTATATTTTAGACACAATCCTATTCTCAGCTATATCTGATGGGATGTTTTCTGTCTGAAGCTGTTTTTCAAATTCAAGTAAAATTTAATAATACAAAGTTCACCATACTAATCAATTCAAACTCTATAAGTCAGTAAATTTTAGTACATTCATATTATCATTATTATCTATACCAAAGTTATCTCTATCAAACTCAAAAGAAACCTTGTTCTCACTGTGCAGCAACTCTCCATTACCCAGTTGTTCACAACCTCTGGCGAACACGGATTTGCTTCCGTCTCTATGGATTTACTTATTGTTATAAATTAAATACAATAATGCTGCACTGTAAGTTTGGCTTCTTTCAGCTAGCATGCTTTCAAGTTTCATTCAGGCTGTCACATGTATCAGTATTTCATTCCTTTTTATAGCTGAATAATATTCCACCATATGAATATGTCACATGTCTTTGTCACGAAATACACACTAGGTTTTCATTTTTCAGCTTTTATTAATAATGTTGCTATAAAAATGTATGTACAAGTTTTTAAAAATTTGAATACGTTTTAAATTCTGTTGGATACATAAATGCAATTACTGGATTACTTGGTAATTCTGTTGAATTTTTGAGGAAAAATTTTTGAGGAAACGAAATTGTTTTCCACAGTAGCTGTACCATTTTACATTCCTGCCAATAACTTGTGGCTGTTCCAATTTCTCTATATCCTTGGTAATATTTCTCTTTTCTTTTCTTTTTATTTCTCTTCCTTTTCTTTTTCTTTTCCTTTCTCTTCCCTTTTCTTCTTGAGGACGCTGTATTTTTAGCTTTTCTTGTGAATGGCCATACTTTCATACTCATAACTTTTTTGTTAAAATACAGACATGTTGAATGTCATAGGTTTTATTCTCCTTAGAGTTCTATAGACTGTAGTTTGTTTGTTTAGAACTTTCCTGAATAATTTTGAAAGATTGTATTTGTCTTTTTTGGTCTCTGAGAGATCTGTTTCCGTAGCTTGTGGTCAGTTAGTGGCTGAAAGAGATTTCATTCAAAGCCCGACTGGGGGGCAAATAGAGGAAGAGAGGAGGAAGGAAGGAGGGAGGGAGGGAGGGAGGGAGGGAAAGGAAGGAGGAGAAGAAGAAGAAAAAGAAGAAGAAAAGAACAACAACAACAGCAACAGCAACAGCAACAAGAACCTGCCTGGAGATTTGTCTAAACATCCCTAAGGTAATAGAAAGTTAATATTTTTTTCCTCCACCAAAATTAAGCTCTTAATTCATCAATTTTTTTTGGAACTGGGGATAGAACTCATGACCTCAAAAAAAAAGTACTGTGACTACCAGGAAAGCAGGCCAACACAAAGAACACTTACTTAGCATGAATGTTCTGCAGGTTGTGAATGCTGTGAAACCATCAGCAGGATGCAAAATCTTCTCTGTACAGAACCTGAATGTTTGAAATCACCGTATAGGAAAGGTTGCTTTGGATCTTCCCCTTGCTTTTGTCTGTGGACAGTAGTTTACACAGTAGTATAATTGAGGAACTTCATGGCAGCACTCTTCTCTTGTGGGCTGGCTTTTCAAAACCACACCACACACACACACACACACACACACACACACACACACACACCGCTGGCTTTGACCAGGATCCTCATATCTCATACCACAAACAAACCTCTAAAGGCTACCAGGCCCCTCTATGTCAGAGAAAGGGATAAGAGGAAAGGGGGAGAGGAGAGACAGACAAAAAGAGAGAGACATGAAAGAGGAGAGAGAGACAGAGACAGAGACAGAGACAGAGACTTGACTATCTCAATGCATTCCCTTATGTTCCCTTCTGTTTGCTGCTGAAAGAGAGAGGGGGAAACATTTATTATCTCAGAACCAGCAAGTGGCCAGTGCATTGTAAAAGAAAAAAAAGGAAACCGGAAGAAAACACCCTCCTTTTCAAAGTTCACAGTCCATTCTACACAAGTTTATGTCACATGAATTGTGCCCCCTTTGACCCCTTGCTTACCAATGAACCCCTTTGTGGATGCTCAACTATTATCCTTTCCGAGATGGTATTCCGAGAATATACTCAGATGGTGCTGGGGGTGAGAACGGTTGTAGCCAGCCTCTGACGTTCTGCAGCTCACGTGGATGTGGGTTTCCTGTGTTGTGTGTGTGTGTGCTGGAGAGCCTGGTGTCCTGTCACCTCACCTTGGCCTCACCATGGAGCTGCTTTCTTTGTGGTAGGCACACGCATGAGGTTTCTCCTCCAACATAGGGTCATGGACATTCTCTCTTCCTCTGGGTTCCAAGACCAGAGATGGTGAATCATGCCACCAAACCTGGTTCAGAGAGCCCATCTTGGATGGTGTGGCAAGAGAGCCTCAAAGCCCTCTAGGTTGCAGAGAGCCCAGGCTTGCTGCGAAAAAATAGGAAACCTTCGTCTGTGAGGAAGGCAGCATCTGCATTCAGTGGATCTGGCAGCAACTACTACCCTCTCCACTCTACAAACTCCTTGGGCATTTTGTACAGTTTTCAGTGTTTTAGTTTCAAAACAGGACTGCCAGAGGTGGGTGCACAATAGCTGCGCACCCACAGTGTGTGTTCTGTGACAGCCCTCTTGAACTAAGGCCACAGGCTACTGTTTTGAGAGTGCAAAAAACAATCTGTACTCTTGCAATCAGACACCTGTCTTTCTGCTGTTTTCTTTCTTTTTAATAATAATAATAGGGCCTGGAATTTAGCTCAGTGGCACAAGTGCTTGCCTGGTAAACACAAGGTCTTGAGTTCGTTCTCTGGTACTACATATATATACTAATAATACTAATAGTAATAATAAATGAAAAGATTTTGCCCTAAAGGGGACTCAGCAGTACTGGGAGGTGGAAAGTCACCTTCCCCACCACTAGCCAATTTACCTGTGGCACGAAATGAATTCCAGTGGGCTACCTGTGCATCAATAATTTTGTGCCCCTTAGGCTCCATCCCAAACCTAAGCTACATGTATGCCCCCACACCACATGTCCAGCAGAGAAAAAGCCAGACCCTGGAGGTCATGGAGTCTCTCTCCTCATTCTTAAAATAAAGGCTACTTTACTTTAAATTCTGTCTTCTAACCACGCGGAAAACGCTTTCAATAATTGTGTGTGTGTGTGTGTGTGTGTGTGTGTGTGTGTGTGTAATCAAACCCAGGACCTTGATCTTGCCAGGCAGACGCTTATGCCATTGAGCTATATCCACATAATAACTATTTATTCTAGTAGATACAGAGCAGGGAGGGAGGGACAGCGGCTCAGCAGAAGGCAAGGCAGCCCTGTGTCCTGACTGAGGAGACAGGTTGCACTCCCACAGCCCAAAAGAAAGCATTTTTATTTTTATAAATAGCAAAGTCCTAACTTCTTTCTGTAAATGATTACAGGTGCAAAAAAAAAAAAAACAAAACGAGTAACAAGTGAAAGGATTTTGCCCCAGGTCGGACACTGTGGGAAGCTGGGAGGTGGAACCAAGGGGCTCTATCTTGAGGTCACCTTTCCCGCCCCTAGGCAATTTACCTATGGTGCCAAATGGATACCAATGGGCTACCTGTGCATCACTAATACCCCGTAGGCACCACCCCAAACCTAAGCTACATATATGCCTCCACACCATGTGTCTGGTGGAGAGAATGCAGGACCCTGGAGGGTCATGGAGTCTCTCTCCACATTCTTAAAATAAAGGCCACTTTTATTTCATACTTCTTATCTTTTTAGCCATGCCAAAAATTCTATCAGGTGGTTCCCTGACCGGGAACAGCAGACGAGAGACTGCTGGTGAGTTCCCTGTCATTCAGGACGGACTGCATATTGGATTAATTCCTCACTTCTCATCACACAGGAGCTGCTAAACTTGTCACTGCTGGTTTGCAAACAACACCAGTCTAATTCATTTACCACAGGTGAGCAAACTCCGGAGATTACTCAGCGCTGGGCCAGGCCCCACGCAGGTTTTCTTCCCATTCACTGGACTCGAGTGCCGCTCTCATGTCCTTAGACAGCCCTGAGGCAGAGCTTTTAAGCTCTCACGTCCCTTAGAGCCTTTACTCTCACAGGCAGAGCTGTTTTGTAATCCACGGTAACTCCACTCATGCCTCTGGTGACGACTGAGATACACAAGCTTTGGAACCAATTACCGATTACCGTTCAGTCTAAAAGGTTAAAAGATGATGACCTAACCTGGTTACACCACGGTCCAATGCCTCACCTGACTGTGACTCTGTGGGCCAGGCCCCACACCAGATTTTCTTATCTTGGGGACCACTTCCTGTCCCCCCAAAAAGCATACCTATTTATAGCTTATCACACTGATGACAAGTTTACAAAACTCTATCTTTGGGCCTTTATTTTAAGAATGTTTCCTCTCTCTCTGCTCCTCCAGGATCCCTCCCCCTCCCCACACTTAGGAGATAACATGGCATCTTTCTTTATAGCCTTTCAAAGGTTTCTCGGTGTCCTCTTTTCCTCCCCACCAACCCGCCTTTCCCGCCGGGATGGGGGAGGTGCCCCCAGAC
Source organism: Cavia porcellus (assembly GCF_034190915.1). NCBI lineage: Eukaryota > Metazoa > Chordata > Mammalia > Rodentia > Caviidae > Cavia > Cavia porcellus. Next base: position 196,007,613 of record NW_026947484.1, on the reverse strand, counting down.
AGTGTTGGGGGAGGTACGCGCGGACTGCTCTGGGCCCTCACACTGCACCCCAGCTCTGCGCCCTGCCTGCCTACATGACCTGTCCACTCTGCATGCACTGCCCCCCACCCTGGGTGCTCTGCCGACCCTCCATGTTCCACCCCCACTCTGTGCACTCCACGTATCTCCAGAGCAGTCCCAGCCCTCACCCTGAGAGGAGACAAAGACAACAGGCTGCAGCAGACAATTCATTGTTGCTGATCTGGTGATATATGCATGCTTTCAAATATAAAATTGGGATTGTTTCTGCTGTCTTTTTTTTGTGTTCCAGCTAAGAGATACAAATCAGACCAACATGAGTAAATCAAATAATAATTTTAAATAAAAATTTATGTAATGTATGATGACAAATGTTTTCTTTCAGATCCAGACATACACTTAGAGATGTTTCACAAATTTCTTCAGCATTCAAATGTTAAAGAGCTCATGGTTGATAGCCATTTAATGTTCTATGTTAAGCTTACTGCCTATATTGTACTGTGCTGTTATCAATCTTTTAGATGTTTAATAACTAAAATTATGAGATAATTATAAATTCCTTTTAGATTCCTTTTGCTGGGAACCACTAGATCTTTTCCAGAAAAAAGATTATATGATGCAAAACAACAAGACAAACACTGGGGTAGAGGCCAGGCTTGAGCCCTTCCCAGCCTGTCCGCTTGCCCTGGCTCTGCCCTCTGCCGGCCCATGATTAACTGTGCTCAACTGGCATTAAATGACACCATAGCTGATTTCTCTCCTAAATAAAAAGTTAAAATTAATAAAACATGCCATCCTCCAAAAATCAGATGGCATTAGACATTTTAACAGCATAAAGAGATACTTATATAAAGTTATAATCATAAGTACCCTGACCTGATTGATTATATTTGACTCCTGCATGCTTAATTAATTCTACAGATACCTTCTACTGTAGACCAAATCCCAAGACAAAAGGCTAAACTTGGTCCTCAAACCCCACAGAGACCTTCTTAATATGGCTTTCATGTTTTTAACAACAGAGATAACAATCTGATCTTTTAGCACTGACACCTGGAATTCTGAGACAGGCAAACCAATACAAGGTGGAGCTGCCTGAGCCCCCCCTTCCATGGACCATGCCTCAAATGCAGCAGGAGGACATTGGGCAAGAGAGTGCCCCATCCTGGCATTCCTTTGAGACCTTACCCCAGGGCTACTGGACTGTCCTAGCCACCAGAGAGTGGGTAAGCCATCCTAACTTCTAGCCCTCACAGGAAATGCCAACACTGCCAGATTCATTGCTGACAGATCTGCTTAAACTTGCTGCTGAAGACTGACAGGGCTTGGGGCCCACAGCCCCCATTAAGGTGTCCTTCTCAGAGTCCCAAGTCCCACTAAAAGTCTCAGGAAGACATTCTCTATACTTGTGGACATAGAGGCCATGTATAGGGTTCTTCCTGAACTTTCAGGCCACTATATTAAGTCCTCAGTCTCTATAGGGGGTATGATGGCCAACCTATACAGCCTTTACAGACAGGGCCTATTTCATGCAGGTTCCAGACTGCTTTTTCCCAGTCCACCCAGTGGTGCCAAACCCTCCCTCCACCATTCACTTTACAGTCCTAAATCTTAAAAATGCCTTTTTATTCTTTTGTGTTTATGCAGAGTGACCCAGACACTCTGAGGCCTCAACAGCTTACACCTGTTATCACTAGTAAACCTCTCCTCAGGGATATATAGTACCCCCTTCCTTTCTTATTCACCAATTTCTCAGACACAACCCTGGTCAAGACTAACAGATAAATTTTATCTTCTCCCCTGTGTTTATACATAAAAGACTTTCCCACAACCAGGGAGACTGCTGATATACTTACTAAAGTCCTGTTATAGCAAATAATCGCAAGGACTACAACCACGTTAGAGTGGCCCATACCTGGTCTTCTTGACAACCTCAACATTGGTCAGAGTTGCTAGACTGCCATCCTGGTTTCACATAACTCAGGCTAAGTGGTGCCCTTCCAGCCCTACATCTAAGCATCCTTTTGCCCACTCATCTCCACCTCACCAAGGCCTCACAGCCACAACTGTCAGGCTGTCATGTTTTGTTATCCAATTTGGTTCCTAATTTCTTATCCTTTTTACAGCAGGACTCTCAACAGTCTTTCCTAAAGACTCCCCCATCATGCATACCAGACACAAGTCTTACCTACCTGCCCTCTTAACTTTTACCCCTTCAGATGGGGGAATAATCACCTCTAACCTCACACTTATTTTTCAGAATTCTACCTTACAGTGGCAATGATTTTACCTCAACATGGTCCTGATAAAATGACATATCTAAATCAAAGGCACCTCTCCTTCTACCTCACCTTGGGTCCTTAAATATGATAGTGGGCTGTTTCCTCATAACACCTTGTCTATTTGTTTTTCCAGACTAACATACGGCCATTCACCAGTGATAAAGTTGTCCTAGTTAAAACACCTGGCACCAGCTTCTACATCGGCATCAACCGACATCCCGTCGACACTCTCAAACCCCAGTACAGTGCCCCCTTTCAGCAGGAATCAGTAAAAAAAAGAAAATCTTCACCCTATTTCTAATAATCAAAAGATGGGAATGAAAGGATTTTGCCCAGATCGGACACTGTAGTGGTGGGAAGCTGGAAGGTGGAACCAAGGGGCTCTATCTTGAGGCATTTTAAGATTTAGGACTGTACCTCAACTGCCCTAGGCAATTTACCTATGGCACCAAATGAATACCAATGGGCTACCTGTGCACCACCCCAAACCTAAGCTACATACATGCCCCCACACCATGTGTCTGGTGGAGAGAATGCCAGACCCCAGAGGGTCATGGAGTCTCTCCCCACATTTTTAAAATAAAGTCTGCTTTTATTTCATACTTCTTATCCTTTTAGCCACGCCAAACATTCTATCAGATGGTTCCCTTCCACGCCAAAAATTCTATCAAGAAGTTCTTGAGTTCTTTCTCATGATGTGACCCAGGCTGAACTCTAGTGATCCTCCCACTTTGCTCAGCCTCCCAATTGAGTGCACCATTACACCTGGCTCATGCAGAAGTTTTGGTTAAATAAAGTGCTGTTGTAGTCCAGGGTTATTACACAGAGAACAACTCAGGTCAGGACATGGAGTTTATAATATTTTCATAATGGTCACTGAAAGTTAACACAGGAGAATGCAGGAAATCTATCCGCAACACCAACGACATAGATTATTTAGTCAAGAGTCTAAACCCCATGGCAATGTCCCACATGAGTCCAGATAAAAACCCAGAGCTCAGGACAATGCCTCCACTTGTCCAACTGGAAGTCCAGAGCCCACAAGAAGGACTCATGTCAGTCTCTTTTACGGATTCGTGCCGGGAAGACCCAAGGGTCAGCGGTGGAAGCCAGAAAGTTCATGCCAGCAGGATGAAGGAGCTGTGCTAGTGGGATGAGGGTTCTACACTGGAGCTGAGAAGTCACACTCACAACAAAGAGCGGGGCTGTCCTGAAAGGAACCACAGCTGTCCTCAGCGACACGGAGACCCCGAGCTCCTCTGACGACAAGCACAGTCGGGAACGTGCCAGGAAGCAGCATGAGGAGTTCACCCTGGAGACCAGGCAGCACATGTCTTCCCCTCCGGAGCCAGGAAGCAATGCTTGATGTGAAGACCAAAGCTTCTCCAGAAGAACCAACAGCTCAGACAGCAACTTGTAGGAGAACTAACAATGCCTCCATAATGCCTCAATCCCTCTCCCACCTCTCTTCTTCTCCACCTATTTATCCTGGCAACCCTTCTCAGGTGGAACATCTTCTCTCAATGCATGCTGATGTAATCCAGCTGGCGTTAAGTTGACCACTAGTTATCAAACCATAACAATCCACCCCTGGTCAACTTAATAACCACACGCATTACCTTAACTATAGTCCTTAGTGGCAGATTTGTTACATTAATAAAACAATTACATATATTCACAATTTTTTTACACTTAATTCCTGCATCAAAACAAAAACATTTAAAAGGGTGACCAACGTTCAACATTAAAACACAGTACTTTGACAAATCAACTGGGTTACAAACATATAAAACATTAAAATCACACTAAAAGAACAATTACAATCACAGTCCTTGCTTCCCATTAACTTTAACATGGCATGGCAAGACTAAAATATAAGAATCTCCTGCAATTCAAATGTACTCTTGATTTTTCCATTATCCTATTCTAAACAACCATGTTCTCTGTTTCATCTTTACAACCCACAGTTCCAAGGAAGCCTTCTTCTTGGCCAAGTGTTTTAAATTACTCTATTAAATTACTCTACTGGCTCTTTGCTCTAAATTTCAAAATACATCTGGTCGAAAGTTCTCTAAAATAACCATGCTACCATCCCCAAAGTAGACTGCACTGAAATTCTTCTGCCACCCAGGTAATATCTCTAAATACAAACAAGAAGACCAACTTTCATCTAAAGCAGAATATACTACCTGGACTTCAGCAGATATTGCAGTCTTTCTCAAAAGAAGCCTCCCAAGCTTCATCTTAATTGGCAGCATTTCCATCAGTACTCCGATCTTCCAGGTTCCGACCAGAGTCTCCAAAATAATACAGCACACAGGGGCTGTCTCTTTGGCCAGTCTCTCAAATATTTTTAAATTAATTTCTAAGGCTCTCAAGTCACATGACCAAGCAACATAACAGCAATGACCCCACTCCTCTGGTACCAATTTCTGTTGTAGTCCAGGGTTATTACACAGAGAACAACTCAGGTCAGGACATGGAGTTTATAATATTTTCATAATGGTCACTGAAACTTAACACAGGAGAATGCAGGAAATCTATCCGCAACACCAACGACATAGATTATTTAGTCAAGAGTCTAAACCCCATGGCAATGTCCCACATGAGTCCAGATAAAAACCCAGAGCTCAGGACAATGCCTCCACTTGTCCAACTGGAAGTCCAGAGCCCACAAGAAGGACTCATGCCAGTCTCTTTTACGGATTCGTGCCGGGAAGACCCAAGGGTCAGCGGTGGAAGCCAGAAAGTTCATGCCAGCAGGATGAAGGAGCTGTGCTAGTGGGATGAGGGTTCTACACTGGAGCTGAGAAGTCACACTCACAACAAAGAGCGGGGCTGTCCTGAAAGGAACCACAGCTGTCCTCAGCGACACGGAGACCCCGAGCTCCTCTGACGACAAGCACAGTCGGGAACGTGCCAGGAAGCAGCGTGAGGAGTTCACCCTGGAGACCAGGCAGCACATGTCTTCCCTTCCGGAGCCAGGAAGCAATGCTCGATGTGAAGACCAAAGCTTCTCCAGAAGAACCAACAGCTCAGACAGCAACTTGTAGGAGAACTAACAATACCTCCATAACGCCTCAATCCCTCTCCCACCGCTCTTCTTCTCCACCTATTTATCCTGGCAACCCTTCTCAGGTGGAACATCTTCTCTCAATGCATGCTGATGTAATCCAGCTGGCGTTAAGTTGACCACTAGTTATCAAACCATAACAAGTGCAGACCAAGCAAGTACATTCCTATCCATTTTCCTAGTCCTTCCTCAGAATATAGTACTTTTTAAACTGGGTGTGGTGGCACACTTCTGTAATCCCAGTGTTTGGGAGGCTGAAGCAGGAGAATGGCTTGTAAATTCCTGACTGGAAAATGAGCCCAAGGCCAGCCTGAACTGCATAGGGAGACCCTGTTACAAAGAGGAGAGAGAGAGAGAGACAGAGAGAGAGAGAGAGAGAGAGAGAGAGAGAGAGAGAGAGAGAGAGAGAGAGAAGGAGAGAGAGAGAAGGAGAGGAGAGGAGAGGAGAGGAGAGGAGAGAAGAAAAGAGAAGAGACTACTTTAAGGCTGACCGCTGCTTCATATAAGTTACAGTGAACTATTGAGTATTTTTTCACAAAGAAAACCCCTGACCTTCAAGAAAGTGCAAGGGAGCAAAAGTTATTTAACCCCTTCCTTTCTTTAAAGAACTGGTTTTAGTTTTTTCCTACTAAATCTAAGAAAGAAAAAGTCAATGCCCATATACATATTTCTTGAGCTAAAAGGTACAGGAAAACATATTCATGACACGTCTAAGAAATGGGTGGTAAAAAGATGGAATCTTTGGAAAAGGTACAGGTTTGTTGAAGGAAGCTACATATGCTACTCTCCAAAAAGGAAGGGAACTATCATACAACTCTGGAGGTGCCACTTTGGGCTCTGGAGACCTGAAGAAAAGAAGATAAACACATTCTACGCAGAAACTGGAGCCCCTTGTTTAACTCACTGACAAAGCAAGCTATGGTTTGTCTTCCCATGCCCATCCCTTTGTCCCTCAGGCCCACTAGTGGCTGATTGTGACTGACTACCTGCCTAAAATTCAAATCGTGATTTGAATTCTCACAACACTACAGGGGAGCTTTGAAATCTATGCTTTGGCAAGGCCTATACTTTTTTTTTCTAAGCCCATGTGAAGTGTTTTGTTCTGTGTCTCATGTTTGCCAATGTGCCTTCCACAGTTCTTTGTGACCAGTTGCCATTCTCTGTGACACTTGATGATAGTTTTCTGTGACTGTTCAGAATTTGTCCCTGACATGGATTAGTCCTTACCATAGCATGGCCACCTGCCCGGCCCCATTTCCATTTTCCTGTTTTGTTTTCTTTAATAAAGCAGCACAATTTATCTATCTGTCTGTCTCTCTGTCTGTTTGTTTGTTTTGGTACCAAGAAATGTACTTACAACCTCGAACTTGCCAGGCAGGTGCTGTGCCACTGAGCTAGATACCCAGTCCTTGCTGGGCATGGTGGCTTATGCCTGTAATCCATCCCTCGGGAGGCTGAGGCAGGAGGATCGTTGGGAGTTCAAGACCAGCCTGGGCTACAAAGTGAGCTCAAGGCCAGTCTGAACTGCATAGAGAGACCCTGTCTCAAAAAGACAAAAAAAAAAAAAAAAAAAAATAGATACCAAGTCTATGGTTTATTTATTTTAGAATGGGAGACAGACACTGACAGACAAGCAGATGGACAGACAGGCAGAGAGGCAGAGAGATAGGGATACAGACATGACAGAGAGCTACTCTGGATGAGTGGAGAGTGTGCAAAAGTGAGTAACTGGCTGGGCTTGGAAGCTCATTGTGTGAGCTCAGCCCTGAGGAGGCCGAGGCAGGAGGAAGACTGCTGCAAGTTCAAGGCTAGCCTGAAGTACATAATGAGGCCTTGTCTCCAAATCAAAACAAAGCCCAAAAGAAAAGAAAGATCAGACCAGACCAGATCAGGAAAGAAAAAAAAAAAAAAAAAAAGACATAAAAGAAAAATTAAAGAGTAGCTCTCCTGGTTCCTTATCGACTTGGGTGAGTAATGTTAGAAATTCCTCAAAAACTACATGTTCAGGGCTGGGGATTTAGCTCAGTGGCATAAGGGCCAGCCTGGCAAGCCCTAAGTAATAAGTTCGATCCCTAGTACCAGAAAAAAAATTAGATGTTCAGGGCTAGGGACATAGTTCAGTGGCACAGCATCTGCCTGGCAAACATGAGGTCTTGAGGTTTCATTTCCCTTAATATAACAAAACAAAACATATATTGGTCTTCAGCAGGGTGTGGTGAGACATGCCTATAAACTCAAAGCTCAATCAGGAGCCTGAGACAGCAGAATCACCATGAGTTTGAGGACAGCCTGGGTTCCACAGTGAGTTTAAGGGCGGCCTGGGATGCATAACAGAGACCCCCATCTCAATTACAAACCAAACCAAACCCCAGCTGGAATCAAGCAACTGCTACCTAGGATCCTTGATTTTTCTTCTTCTTACTATTCTTTTCAATCTTTTGGAGACAGGGTCTTACCATGCAGTTCAGGCTGGACTTGAGCTCACTTTGTGGCCCAGGCTGGTGGTCTCAAACTTGCAAGGATCCTCCTGGGGGCCCCCAGGTGTTTGGCATTACAGGCATGCATCGCCACACTCGGCAATCCTTGATATTCTAAATAGGGTATGCATCACTTTAGGAAAGTGGAGAAGCACCAGTGACCCACTTCCTGTTGTTTTATGCCTGCTTGCTATGTGACTTGCCTCCCCATTCGATCCCCACTTAATCAAAATACCCGATCTATTATGCTCAGAATCTTATCGATTGACCACAGTTTTGTCCCCCTTGTAATTTCCAATTTTTTCCCCTCCTTGTACCCACTTCACTTCATGGTTTTGCCGTATGACAATCCCTAGAAAAGGCTGTGTCCTCAGTAACCCAATCAAGATTTATTCTCTCGGTCTCTGTTTTTATCTCTGTGTCTCTCTCTCAGAAGCTTTCTTGACCCCAATAAATATATTCTTCTCCCCACCCCGCAAAAAGGCATGCTCCTAGCAATGACAATCTAAATGTCTATGTATACTACAAAATTACCTGCTAATACTGTAGTATCTTAAAATGCATTACTTACATGTTTCTGTCTCTCTTCTTTTATTTAAAGGAAAAACAGAAAAAAGGGTAGAAATAATACAGAATTTTAAAAAACCCACTAAGAAATCACTAGTTGGGGCCGAGATTTAGCTCAGTGATTTAAGCACCAGCTTGGCAAGTGTGACGTCATGATTTCAATCCCTGGTACCACCACCACCACCACCCCCAAAAAAGAAAAGAAATCACTAGTCAGGAAATTATGTATTGTCCTTTTAGAAATAGTTGTTTAAGTTATAGAATCAAAGCATAAAAAGTGGATAGACACTCAAACATTGACAATGCAAGCCATTCTGCTCAATGATCCAACAAAAACAATAATATGGTCATCTATCTTACACACTTAAACATACATACAGTTATATCCTTTAGAGCACTTTCCTTCCCTTTCATTTTTACAATATCTATTATACATTTTGGATCTTACTACCATTCAGTTTTTATTATTTTTTACACTACAGAAACAATGTGATATTTACAAATGTGAGTCTTCTTTATTTCACTTATTAGGATAGTCTCGAGTTGCCTCCATTTGCCTATAAAAGCCTCAAAATCCTCCCTTTTTATAGCTGAGTGATATACTATTGTATAAAAATAACACATCTTTTTCATTCACTCTGCGGTTGATCGGCACTTTGGTTGTTTCCAAGATTTACCTACTACAAATTGTGCTGCTAAAAACATAAGTGCACATATATCACTGTGACATGATATTTTCAATTGGGTGGGGCAGAGGGGAATACCCAGGAGGGAAATAGCTAGGTTGAATGGAACTTCAAATCCTAGTTTGTTGAGGAACTCCATATCAATTTCCATAGTGGCTGCACCAGTCTGCACTCCCACCAACAGTGGAAAAGTAAGTGTTCCTTTTTTCCTAAAGCCTCACCAACATTTGTTATTGGTTGATTTCTGGATGGCAGACATTTATTCTGGAGTGAGATGAAATTTCAATGCTGTTTTAATTTGCATGTCTCACATGACCAGTGATAGAACATTTCCTGATGCATTTATTTGCCATTTGTATACCTTTATCTGAGAAATGTGTGTTCATCTCAGATGCCAACTTTTTGGAGAGGGTCTTTGAATTTGGGGGGCTTGATGTTTTTCAGTTCTTTATATATTCTGGATATAAGTCCTCTGTCTGAGAGATTGTCGGCTAAAATTCTTTCCCCTTCTGTGGGCTTTCTTTTTACTTTGTTGGTGATTTCTTTTGAAGTGCAGAAACTTTTTAATAAGATGAGATTGCAGTTGCTCATTCTTTGAAATATTTCCCTGTGCGGCTTACATTTTGTTCATGAGTTCTCTGCCCACCCCTATGTCTCCAATATTTTTTTTTTTGGTCCCGGGAATTGAATGCATGACCATGCGCTTGCAAGGCAGGTGCTTATGCCACTGAGCTACATCCCGGCCATCTCCAAGATGTTTTATAAACCTATTTTGTCTTCCAGTACATTTATTTAGTATTTCTGTTTTAATATTTAGATCTTTAATCCATTTTGACTTGAGTTTAGTGCACGGTGATAGACATGGGTCTAGTTTCAGTCTTTGGTGTGTGGGAAGCCAATTTTTCCAACACCATTTATTAAAGAAGCAATCCTTTTTCCAGTGAACATGTTTAGCCCCTTTGTCAAATATAAGGTGGCTGAGTGCCTTTGTAGTTGTGTTTGCATCTTCTAATCTGTTCCATTGATCCTCAGGTCTATTTCTTTGCCAGTCATGTTTCTCTTCTCTCTTCCACGTGTATACATCTTGACAATTTCACATCTATACTGATGTTATAACTACTCTTCAATAAATACAAAAGAAGAAAAATGCTTATGAAGTTTGGACAAATAGATCACCCCTCTCTGTAACTTACTCAGCTTCTCCTTGTATTCTGGGATGTGGTAGGGTGGTGATAATGGGAGTGAAACTGGGCTGAATCTCCAACTCCAGATTCTCTCGGTTTCACTTTGTTATCACACAGACCTTCCATCAGAGAGCCGAATGGGTTATTTGTAAAGTAGCGTGTCACTGCCCTCTGATGGTACGCACTGATATGTACTTTTCAATCCAGACAAGTAAACCTCTGGGATAGTGCAAAACACAGTCTGTTGGTTTTATAGGTATAAGGATAGACAATATATTAGAGGAAATTCAATATTTGCTTACAAATATTCATTATGTAGTAAGGTACATTAAGTCATTGTTGTAGCCTTGTTCTAACCAATGCACCTCCTTCCTGTTCTGTATGCACTGTTTCAATAGAGATTAAAATTCCATTTCCAGTAAAGATTTAAGTCTCAGCTCCTTGTAAATCCCCCCCCCCCATTCTTTTTAGGTTAAGTCTCCATTTCCCATAAAAGCCTTAAGTTTCAGTTTCTTGTAATCCCCCCACCCCCTTCAGCCTAACTGTAATAAAATGTGCGGTTCCTTAAGAAACGTTTAATTATAAGGAAGTCACAAGAGATACCAAGAATACCAGATGTTATCAAACTGTGTCAAAGTTCACAACATTCCTGTGGTTTTTTTTTGGTTTTAAAAACCCAACCCTTTAGCTGTAAGGTGTGCAGTCTTCCATATTGGCTCCCAGAGGCTGCGTCACCAGGCCTGGCCTAAAATAAAGCCTTTACTCCCTAAATTTTAATTTCTTGCTTCCTTGGATTTTATCCTGGAGTCCGAGCCATCACAGCATATTCCTTTAGATATTCCATTTATTTAGTTTTCTTTTTTTGAGACAGAGCCTCTCTACACAGTTCAGGCTACCCCTAAACTTACAAAGTAGCCCAGGTTGGCCTTGAACTCGTGATGATTCCTCTCCCCCACCACCCTGCCCCACCTTCCCAGTGCTGGCATTCTAGGCCTGCAGCACAGTATCCTGTTTGAATAAGTTTGATTTTCCTATTTTCTTTTCCTTTTTCTTTCTCTTTTCATTCACACTATAGAGTGAGCATCCACAATCCTCCCACCTCATACAGCCTGCTTTGGTCCCCTCTCAGAACTCTCTGCAAGTTGTTCTGTTTTTAGTTTTGCTTACTGTTGTTTTATTGTTTTCTTGTTCTTTCTCTGCAAATTATGCAGAGTTTTTCTCTTCTGAGCTCTGGTGACCGCACCCTCCCACCCCCAGGAGGGTGGGGGTGAAGGCAGCACAGCCCCACCTTCCCTAGAGCCATGCTGCTGCTGCTGCTGCTGCTACTACTGCTGCTGCTACTACTACTACTACTACTACTACTACTACTACTACTACTACTATTACTACTACTACTATTACTACTACTTCCTCTTTTACCTAAAACTGAAGCACAGCTCCGGATTTAGCTCAGTCAGTGGCATAAACACCTGCATGGTAAGCATAAGGTCACGAGTTCAATCCCCAGTACAAACAAAACAAAATACCCCCCCCCAAAAAAACCCAAAAGTGAAGCACAACAACAACAAAAAACCCAATGGCAACACAACAGAAACCCTTAAAGGACAGTCACATGATATATAGCTGTCTAGGAAATCTTAGTCTTCCATAGGCTCTCACAAACAGTCATTGGAAGGGGGGAGCCAGGGGGGCCTGCTTCCCCTCCCCCCCCAGTGGTGGAGCACATGTGCAGGATCCATTTGCCATAGATAAATAAATGAATTTCCTATTTGTGTCACGAGGTGTAGGTTGAGCAATGTAAAACCTTCCATGCCAGTGGTGGTACTGTCCTTTCGTCTGTCCATCACCATTCCCCACTCCCTGTTCATGTGACGAGTACAAGAGAATGAAAGGGGACACACAGAAGAATCACCATTCAAGTTTCATTCATTCACTCTTGATGTTTTCATTGTTATGTTACCTGTCCGATTGTGACTCCTCTTTTCATGGCTGCAAAAATAGCCATAGGTATCCTGAAAGATAATTTTACATTCCAAGTAAGAGACACTAACACTTTTGTGTTTCTCTGGATGTTTATTTTTAAAATTTTATTTAAAGAAAGAAAAAAAAAAAAACCAGAAAATGGGTAGAAATAATACGTACTTTCAATGAAAAAAATAGTAATAAATCACTTGTTGATGTTTACATATTGTCCTCTTACAATAGTTGTTCAAGATACAAGAGTGGAACATAAAAATAGGAATTCAAACAGCAAGACTGCAAGTAATTCTGTTCAACTTGCTGTACACTAGCAAAAAGAGCTTCATTATGTTTATATGACCAAAGTACCTGTAAAGCTGCTGTACTGTACTGTATGCATCTTTTTTTTCCTCTGGGTGACCTAATTGATATGTTAACCAATGCTCACCTCTATAAAGAATTGTAAATCCCCCAAAACCTGACCTAATCGCTATGTTAACCATTGTTGCCCTCTGCAAATAACAGATGTGGAGCTAAAATAAGCTGACAAAAGATTGTTAATTACTGCTAGACTTCTCTGTTCTCTGCTAAGGGAAACAAAGGTCTTCCTCATTAGCAGTTTTCCTGATCCATTCCCATAACCTCTTACTCTGCAAACTGTGATGTGTACATAAAGGCTGCAAACTTTGAGAGAGACACACAACTTTTGCAAACTCCAACTGCATTGTGTCACTGGGCTCAGGATAAAATAAATCAGTGTTGCTTAGAAAAAAAATATGTTTTTGCCCCATTTTTTAAACTTGAGTGTGGGGGTTTGTTTGTACAACTATCTAATAAAATTTAGTAATATGGTTATCAATCCTATACTCTTAAACATACATGTATTTATTCATATCTTCATTTATGTTGAGATTAAATAAACTGAAGCAGATTAAAATCACTCTGAACAAAGAATAATAGTATTGCTGGATTTCACACTATGACACTCCGGACTCAGCACTGGATGCTGTAGTACCTTTTTTTCCTTCAAAGTATTTGTTCATTTCATCATATGTCATAAGATCAATTCTCTTAAACTGTTTATAGGTTTTACACAAGCATGAGCCTTAACATGTATTTCTATCCTTTCTATATTAGAGGGAGAAACAGAACAAAGCAGGACAGAACAAAACATATTCCTATAGAAACATAAAACTAAAAAGACATATAAAACTGCTGTACAAGGAGTTCTATCATGGTTACTATGTTGTCTATTGTTATCAACAGAATTGGCTATATCATCAGATATAGTATTATTAAATATATAAGTACATAACAGTATTAATAAAAATACAATTTTGTAGATAGTGTAGAACTACCAAAACAGGTAGTAATCAACCCAGAATGGGTATCATAGTGAATCATCATCATTTTCAATGTAATTGTCTAAACTCTCAGACTTGATACTATCAACCTTAATGGTTTTGAATAAAATCTGTCAATAACAATCAGCAATCAAAAAAATCAGGTTTAACTATGATCAGTCATGATATAACAGTATACAGGGATACAGATTAAGTTAATAGGAAATTAAGGATGATTACTGTGCTATATCCTGAAATTTTGGGGATAGCTATCTGTGTACTCAGAGCTAGTGCTTGTATACAAACTGGGACAGAATAAGCTCTATCTCAGCAGAGTGGTGTGAGTAATATGGGTTTTAAGCCCTGATACACTATTAGCAATATATTCTGCTGTCTTTTTAAAGACTATTCCTCCACCTTTAACTCCACCAGGGTGTACTGTACATTTTTGAGTCTCCCCAACACCCTTGGTTTTATATTGGGGTGGCAACTTGGTATTTACCTAAGGATTTCCAAACTTTCTCACTCCTGGGCTTGATCTCTAGTTGTATTTCTTTACCTATTAAAGTCTGTCTTTCCAACCTATCCATAAATATTGGTCCAGTTTCCCCTATTACTCTCTGGTTTCCTATCACATAGAGTTGTGTTTTCTCATATTTGATTTTTGGTCCATATACCCTTCTTCAGCTTAATTATATACCCTATAAAGATATCTCAGTGGACTCTACCTCTTGATCCACTCTGCCTGTGATTCCCTCTTTTTATCCTTAACTTAGTTTATCTAGGACATCTATATTAGAAATTATATCCAACCTTCTCTGCCTCACTTCTTTTGTGCTCTTTTTCCATCATTAGTTGTGTTTGTCTTCTTTTCACTTTCTGCTCCATTCATTGAGGCCTCTCTGTCACTGTTCCTGAAATCCTGGTATTTTTTTCTCTCTTTAGAATGTCCTGGAGTATTCTTTGTAGAGTTAGATTGGTGGTTGCAAATTCCCCCAGCTCCTCTTTATCTTGGAAGCATCTTGTTTATCCATTAATTTTTAGAGACAATTTTTTCAAGATACATCAATCTGGGCTGGAGGTTACTTTCTTTCAGGGCTTGGAATACTTCACTCCATGGTCTTCTCAATTTGATGGTTTGTGCCAAGAAGTCTGCTGTAACTCTGATATGCTTTTCCTTGGAAGTAATCTGCTTCTTGTCTCTGTCAGCTTTTAATATTCTGTTCTTATATTGGATTTCTGGGATCTTGATTATTATATGTCTGGGTGTAGTTCTGTTCTGGTTGTAGGTGGCTGGAGTTCTGTAAGCCTCATACATCTGAATATCATTTCCTTTTCCTATGTTTGGGAAGTTTTCCTTAATTATTTCTGTGAATAGCCTTTGTATTTCCTTTGTTTGTATTTCATCATTCACATTCTTTATTCTTAAGTTATAGATCTTCTTGTCATCTTCTAGCCTTTGTATTGTTACTGCTTGTTTCCTTGTTATTTTTAAGAAATTTTTTTCTTTCATGATCCCACATTACAAATCTGTCCTCCAGTTTGGATAATCTATCCTTAGTTTCTTTCAAGCAGTTTTGCTAGCTTTCAATGGAATTTTTAATTTCCTGGTAATCTCTTTGAATCTGCTTCATGTATTCTGTTTTCTCTATATTCTCCATCAAATGGTTCTCCATCTCCCCTTTTTTGTTTCTCCATTCTTCCATCTGTATCTTTTTTTTTTTTTTGTCTTTTTCATTTTTATTGGTACCAGGGAACGAACTCATGACTGCACACTTGTAAGGCAGGCACTTAAGCCGCTGAGCTAAATCCCCAGCCCCCCATCTGTGTCTTCTTGAGAGATGCTTAGAATTTATTTTATTATTCTATTTATATCTGGCTTTACTTGGTTAAATATTTCACTTTTGAA
The DNA here is from genome assembly GCF_034190915.1 of Cavia porcellus. Lineage (NCBI taxonomy): Eukaryota > Metazoa > Chordata > Mammalia > Rodentia > Caviidae > Cavia > Cavia porcellus. The sequence goes on along the minus strand of NW_026947484.1, from coordinate 195,992,115 downwards.
CTTATCTATCAGGTTCCAAAGATATCACTTTATGTCCACTGGTGCCGTGTCTGATATTGCATATTTGCTGTTCTCAATCTCCTTTGAATTTACCTTTTCTGTATCAATGTTCTCAGGGTTGGGGGTTGGGGACCCTTTCTTGTTGCTTCCTCTTCTCATAATTTTTGTTCCTTCCATACAGGTGTATATAGGAGGCCCCAGTTTCTTTCTTTGTCTGTTACAGTTCGTCTGAAGCACGCTGACTAGGTGCTTCTGCCCTCTACAGTGTACTATGAAGGTACAAACAGAGGCAGTGTATGCTGGGCCCTCCCCTCTGGGTCAGGCAACCTGCTGAGCACTTCACTGCATTAGCGTGCACTGCCAGGCATAGGGACTTGGTTTGGGCTAACCTAGTGGGTCTCAGTCTCTGGGGAGTGACCCAGGTCAAGCTCACCCCACCAATCCTGTTTGAGAAGGGAGCAGCTGACTGAAGTCACTGCTGCTCCTTGTTCTCGCCAATCTGCCCGGCCCCAGAATGAATGTTGTCTGTTGGAGCCCCTTTTTCTGTGGACTGGTTTTATTCCCACCACTCACCGAAGGTCCATGCAGCTTAGCTCTCCGATGGGCTCGCTGACCCCTGACCTCAGTGTCAGTGCATCTCCAGTGAGTTGAAGCAGCAGGCTTTCAGTAGATCAGTAAGTCTCGGCTGTGCGAATTCAAGCGCTGTAGCAGGCGCACTGAGCCTTTAGCTGTTCCGATAGTAGCACCAGGACTATATCTTTAATTGGTTTCTCTCAGCTTAGTTTGTCCCTGGGTGGGGTGGCTCCATCTCCTTCTGTTTGGGACTCTCTATGCTGCATTAACTTTGGAGTCTAAGTTGACTATCTCAGTGAGCCTGTGTACCCTGCTGTTATCTATTTGCCATCTTTACTAGAACCCCTCTCTGGGTGTTTTTTTGTGTACACATTTCTGTTGTTTATATGGTTGTGGCTGTTGGCAGTTGATGTTGGCAACAGGGTCTCATCACTTAGTTCAGGTCAGCCTTGAACTCGCTACATGGCCCGGGTTCGTCCCGAAGTCACAGCAATCTGATTGCCTCAGGCCTCCCAACTGGGGGATCACAGGCATGCGCCACTCTAACCCAGCTTCAGGCTAACAACTTCTGACACAACTTTGAGGGAAGGTTCACAGACTTAGGCTGACTTTGAGCTCATTATGGGACCCTGGCATGTCTCCAATTCAGTGTCTTGTCATCCTTGGCCTCCAACTCCCTAGCCAGTGCTGGGATTACAGCCATACATACCACACCCACCTAACCCCACACCACACTACTGTTTCAAATGGAACCACACTTTAGGAAAGGATTTTTGGCAGCCTGTGCAGGATTCATTTCTATCCCATCATCGGTAATAATGGCTGGCAAGAGCCTTAAGAGGATTCTGCTGCAACGCAAACCTTCAGAGGACTGTGAATGGCATACTTGTTTTGTTTGCTTGTTTGTTTGTTTTTGGTACTAGGGATAAAAGTCATGACCTTGCACTTACCAGGCAGGTGGTTGAATGGCATCCTTTTATTTCCTTTTATCATTTTTTATTTTTGAGACATACCTTTAGCCACACTGAACTGACTACTGTACCTTGTACAGTGGCAGCCATGGGTCAGTCAGTCAGTCTGTCAATAACTTGATTTAATTTAATTTTTATTTATTTACTTATTTTTGCATCTTTGAGATGGGGGTCTCTCTATGCAGTTCAGGCCGGCCTTGAGCTCACTTTGTAGCCTAGGCTGATCTCGAACCGACAAGGATCCTCCAGGCTGATCTCAAACTGACAAGGATCCTCCTGCCTCAGCCTCCCAAGTGCTAAAATTACACTTGGCTGGGAGCCACCTCGCCAGCTTATTTTATTTTTTAATTTTGTTGTATTTATTTAATTAATTTTTTTGTGGTATTGGGGATTGAACCCACGACCTCATGTTTACTGTTTCCTAGGCTGCAAGAGCTTACAATACTGAGCTAAATCCCTGGTGACAACTTGATGTAAAGAAAGTCTTTGAACAGTGGAGCAGAGATGTGCTGGGCTTGCTTCCTTCTTTCCTTCCTTCCTCCTTTCTTGCCTTTCAGCCAGGGCCAGCTGGTCACTTCCCAGGCCAGGCCAGTCCAAACCAGGGCCACGCACGAAGTGAGAGGTGAGGCTGCACTGGATCCCACCTGACATTGGCTCTGCTTCCCCAGCGGTTGTCTTTATGTGATCTGGCCTGAGCTGCACGCTGGGATAGGACCGCCTCATCTCTTGGTCTGTCTTGGTTTTTCTTCCTTCTCTCATTTTATTTAGTGCTGGAGATGAAACTCAGGTCTCTTCTTTGACAGAGCTGGTGCTGCACCTCCCCCACCCACCCTGCCCTGCCTGCCTCGCCTGCCTTTAGTTTTATCTTCAGAATGTTCTGACAGTGTCTCCCTAAATCACTGAACTGGGCTCAAATCTGCAAAGAAGTCAAGTCTTCATGACTGACTCAAGTTTTCTCCTTGTCTTTGAGTGCTAGGTTAGGATTCTAGGCCTTCACCCCCATACCCAATACCCACTGTTGTCATCAATCGCCTTGGTGCTGCCTGTTGTCCTTACCATGGTGGTGGTGGTGGGAAACACATCCCACATGGGGCTGGGGCACGCCCAAGTGAAGAAGCTGGTACTTACCTAGCACTCAGCAAAACCTACATCTGATTTATCGTCTTTACCACCTTTAAGCATATATAGATGAGTGCTGTTCAGCACACAGGAGAGGGGGATGGAACAGGACAATGACTGCCCAGGGTCATGGGGGACAAGGTGGAAGCCAAGGGACTTGCCTGAGCAGATATTGGGGGAAGGTGCTGCCCAGGCACCCCACCCCACCCCACTGTTCTGGGCCTGAAATGTAGCTCAAGGCAAAGAAGTGGTGTATAGGCCTTTGACTCTGGCCCTAGGTAAGCTAAGAATGACAGGAATGTCACCAGCCACTAGTTTAAGGCCAATCTGTGAAGACTCCCCTGAGCTACATGGCAAGGTCCATCCTCCCTCCCTCCCCCCCTTTCCTTCCCCTCCCTCCCTTCCCCCTCCTTGGGTGCCTGCCTCCTTGTCAAGGCCAAACAAAAAACTAAACAAAACACATAACTGCTTACCAGTCAAGGACTTTTCCTCCCCTTTTGGGCAAGGGAAACGTGAAGTCTCTAATGTACAATGTAGACTCTGAAACGAAGCTCTCAGCAGGGAGAATGTGGTGGCACATATGTGGGCCAGCCAGTAATCCCAGGGTAGGTACAAGGGTGGGGGTATGAGGGAGAGGCTGTCCCCCAAAATTTCTTCTGGATTGCTATGATTCCATACTCTTCAGATGAGATAGCAGCTAGCACTTCAGGAAGAATACCTGTGACCAGGCTCAGTCAAGCAAAAAGCAGTCACCGGCTCCATTATCCCAGCAGTGCCAGCAGAGCAACCAGCGAGGCACCACATCCCACTTTACCCACGTCCAAACCATAAGAAATCCACCAGACTTCACACTCGGTGCCATGTTCCCTGCACAACTCTCGCTCCTCCCCCACCATCCCTGGCCACAGCCCACTCAGTATGCTGCTCTGTTCTGTTCTTGAGTCAGGGGTTCAGAGTTAGCCAGGCCCAGTGGTCCACATTCAGAAGCAAAATCAGGCCCTCTCTCGGAAAGGCCAAAGAAAGAAGGATCGGAATTTTCAGCCAGGCTGTCTCTACACCAAAGGCTTGGGCCAGCTGTTGGAGGCTCATCTCCTCACAGCAGGCAGCACTTAGTTGAGAGGCTGAGGTAGGATGATCATGGTAAGTTCCAGGTCTGACTGGTCCCTGTAGTGATTTCAAGGAGACTATCCTGAGCTACTCAGGGAGACCCCCATCTTCAAAAAGCAAGTAAGCAAGCAAATAAAACACTCAAAATAAATAATCAAAAAATAATACAAAGCAAACCCTAACCCTAACCCTAACCCTAGCAATTCCCTGCTGCATCTCCAGACGTAGCTTTTAGGAATGTCTGGCTTCCACCCCTAGATAGGGTCACCACATGGGATTTGGGCCTCCTTCCTGGTGGCGGTGGGGAGAATCAATACCACCTGGCCTCATTTACACAATTTTCTCCAGGGAGGGGGGGCACCAGCCCACCCGTGGGCCATAGAAAATACCATGCACTCTATGGTTTTGTGTTTATTTGCATCTTTATTTTGCAATCTGTCATTAGGGTTCCCAGTTTTCCCCTCAGAGAACAAAGAGGGGGGCAATCAAAGGAGATGTTGGTTTCAAAGGGTGAACACGTCCATGAGATTCACTACATACCCATTCCCTTGATGTCTACAATATCACCCTTTTTGTAGATTCGCATGTATGTGGCCAAAGGAACAACTCCATGTTTTCTAAAAGGCCTAGAGAACGTATACTGGGTTCCCCTCCTCTTTCCCTTTGTGTTCGTCATTTTGGCGAATTACTGGAAAATGGCGGTTCCGGCCGAAAGGCCAGAATTAAGCTCTTAATTCATCAATTTTTTTAGAACTGGGGATAGAACTCATGACCTCAAAAAAAAAAAAAGTACTGTGACTACCAGGAAAGCAGGCCAACACAAAGAACGCTTACTTAGCACAAATGTTCAGCAGGTTGTGAATGCTGTGAAACCATCAGAAGGATGCAAAATCTTCTCTGTACAGAAACTGAATATTTGAAATCACCGTATAGTGTCGATGTCGCTCCTGGCCAGCAGGAAGGACACACGACAAAGTCTGGCAGTGGACAACCTTTTCTTTTATTTTTCTTCTCCGTACAGCCTGCCCTGGGATCGCTCCCAGCCGAAGCCTCCTTTGGTCCGCTCCCCGCGGCTCCTTCTGGGCTTCTACTTCCGGGCTTCTTCTTCCCCCCCAGGGGTGGCACCAGTATATATACGGATACAGTGTCCAATCATGTTAAAGTAAGCAAGGCAAGCTGATTGGCTAACATCATCAGTTGCCAGGCAGACTATATTGTTGAGCGGGTTGCTTATGCGGTAAGCAGGAAACTAACGTGCTCGATGGGAGGGGTAATCTACCTCAGGCTTTACTCTTTACTACAGGCCTCACGTCCGCCAAGTGAGGCGACCGGGCTCGGGGCTGCGGCTCCCAACATCTCCCCCTTTTTTATTTTTTTTTTTATAAATGTGCGCATCGTAGCCCTTCCTGGACTGGGTGCAGAGGCTTATGCCCTATGCGTAGGCCCACCGTAGGTCCTTGGCTTAGACCCTGGTCGGCCGTCCCATGGTCTGCCAAGGCCCTGAGGCCCTCGTCCTTTTTCTAGGGCCAGGCACAAACTGGACGGAACCTGGATGCACACAAGCTTGCACTCATTTCCTCTCCGTAAAGAAATCCCCTCGGAGAGAAATTTAGACCTGGGCAGCATCTAACAGTCCAGCGGCTTACGTGCAGGATGGGGTAGGGCCTGTCTTAGGTTGAGTCATGCTGGGGAGGCATGCTCTTACCCGTCATTGACTCTCCTACCCAGCTATGTCATAATTTTTTAGAGGAGGAGTGTGGGAAGCTCACCACCCCTAGACTCGGTCGTAGGCTAGGCGAGCGAGCCATGCATATGCCTGAGGATCTTCTTGTCCATTTCGGGCTACCGCTATTTCTATTCATCTTGTTGGTTGGTCTGTGATGGATCTCCGGTAGGGCAGGTCTGATCTTCAGTCGAGGGCTTTGTCGCCCGTGTCAGTCTCTCCGGTACCCACAGTGGTTCTCGTCCCGATTCCTGTGGGAAAACACAAACCGCGCCTCGGTTCCAGCTGACCACTGGATCCGGGCCCATCCATTGTCCTGTCAGGACATCTTTCCACTTCACCCACCCTTTATGGTTGGGGGAAGGGTTGCAGTGCTCCACGGCTGGGGAGCAATTATCATTATTTAAATTTAAAAAATTGTGTGTGAATAGTGCCATGGATAATCGTGCCTTTGGGGCCAGGCCTTGGCCTACTCCCCCTTTTTGTTTTTGTAAAATTTCTTTGAGGCTTCTATGAGCCCTCTCAATGATTCCTTGACCTTGGGGATTGTATGGGATACCATGTTTTAATTGAACCTCCATCATTTTGCAGAACTCATTGAAGGCTTTGCCTATATAGGCTGGTCCATTATCAGTTTTTAATATTTTTGGTTTGCCCCATGCGGCCCAAGCCGCCAGGCAATGATTGATCACATTAGACACTTTTTCACCTGTTTCTGCTGTTGCGAATATGACGTGAGAACAGGTGTCTGTGGAAACATGAACATATTTAAGAGTCCCAAACTCCTGTATATGTGTGATGTCCATCTGCCAAACATCACCAGGGATCAGACCTCGAGGGTTTACTCCCATCGGTATGGCAGGTTTGTATGTGGCACAGGAGTCACATAGTCGCACGATATCTCGTGCATCTGCTCTGGAAACATGGAAATGGTTTGCTAGTGTCCTGGCATTGACATGAAACTTATCATGGAAGGCACGGGCTCGCTCGATTGGTGTTAGTAAGGTAAAAATCCATAACGGGCGAGTGGCAGTATCAGCAGCCGCATTCCCCTGTGCCATAGGCCCCGGCAGGGATGTATGTGCTCTTATGTGGGTGGTGAAGACCTTATGGTGTCTGTTCTGAAGCAATGTCTGGATAGACAGGAACAGCCCAGCCACTGTGGAAGTGGATCTAATTAAACCGGCAGTCTCAAGCACTTGCATAGCATTGACCACATACCTAGAATCGGAGACAATATTAATGGCTTCTGAGAACCGTTTAAGAATCATTTTAACGATCTACAGTTTCACCACCTGAGGCTGATCAGGTTCAAATTGTATGGTAACCGGGGGCTTGCCTAGGATCACATAGGCGCCTATCCCCGTCTTGGAGCCATCTGTGTATATTGTAGTTGCTGGGACTAATGGCTCAGAGGCAGTAACCTTTGGAAAAATTATAGGGTGCTGAGTGACAAATGACAAGATAGGGTCTTTAGGGTATTGATTGTTTATATCCCCATGGAAAACACATCTCAGAATGGCCCATGTATCTATGCAGGCAGCCAGGGTCTTGATCTGGCTGGCGGTATAGGGTACTCGGATGGCTTGTGGTCCTGAGCCAAAATGTTGGACAGCTCTATCATGTGCTTCAAGGGCCAATGAAGCGACTGCCTCCGGGTAATGCTCTATGACTTTTGCAGGTGAGACCTTAGGGTGTATCCACAGTAATGGTCCTTTCTGCCAAATCACCGCTGTGGGCTGTAGACTAGTCTGTAGCAAACAGACATCAAAGGGTCGCCCTGGTTTAATTTTGTGTAAGGTAGCCCCACCTAAGGCTTTTTCCACTCTCTGTAAGGCAGCTCTTGCCTCAGGAGTGAGCCTCCTGTGGGAGGCTATATCTGGGTCTCCCTTCAGAAGGTCGAACAGGGGTTTGAGATCTGAATTTGGTATATGTAAATATGGCCTAATCCAATTAATATCTCCCAATAGTTTTTGCATGTCATTTAGGGTCCTAACGCCATCCGTCCTAATGGTGACCTTCTGTGGAGAGACTAGCATAGGGGAGATTTTCGCGCCTAAGTAGGTCACCATTTCTCCTCCCTGAATCTTGTCGGGGGCAACATGCAGATTAGCTTGTCTCAGGGCCTCGACCAACTGGCCGAGCATATTATTTAGCATGTCTGGGTCCCTGCCGCTGAGCAAAAGGTCGTCCATGTAATGCACACATCTTATCTTGGGAAAGGATTTCCGTAGGGGGGGCCAGTAGGGAATCAAGGTAAATCTGACACATAGTGGGACTGTTGGCCATACCTTGGGGCAGCGTTATCCACTCGTATCTGAGATCAGGGCTTTCTTGGTTAATGGTGGGTAAAGTAAAGGCGAACCTATGAGTGTCCTCTGGATGCAGGGGGATTGAGAAGAAACAGTCTCTAAGATCTATAACATAAACTGGCCAGGACTGAGGGATGGCTGAGAGAGCTGGCAGCCCCCTCTGGACCGCCCCCAGGGACTGCATCTGCGCGTTGACCGCCCTTAGATCATGGAGCAGCCTCCATTTGCCAGACTTTTTCTTAATTATAAAAATGGGGGTGTTCCATGGGGAGGTTGACGGCTTAATGTGTCCTAATCTAAGTTGTGTACTGACTATTTCTGACAAGGCTAATAGCTTCTCCTTAGGCAGGGGCCACTGAGGTACCCAAACCGGATCATTTGACCTCCAGGTGATTTTGATCGAAGTGGGTAGGAGAGCTTCTTCAGCGGCCCCTAAGAAAAACCCAGCCCTTGCCTACCTTTTTTGTTCTCTACTGGTATTGGGGATGTCCGACCCTGTAGGGCATTGCCCAAGCCTTTGCCGGGGGTATATCCCTGGTTCCTGAGTATATCCTTAGCCTGGGGGGAGCAGTTTGACGTAAGCGTGACATCCATCTGAGTGAGGATGTCCCTTCCCCATAGAGACACTGGCAACTGCAACACAAATGGTTGGAAATGGCCCTGATGACCCTCCTCATCGCACCAGAACAGGGTTGAAGCACTAACCTGAGGAGCTGACACCATCCCCAGGCCCTGCAGCGTGTTATCTGCAGTGTTGGTGGGCCAGTTGGAGGGCCAATCCTTTCTAGAGATAATGGAACGGTCAGCTCCTGTGTCTAGGAGCCCTGTTATATTCTTGCCATTGACCTTAAGTGAGAGCATGGGCCTTTTATCAAGTATTATATGGAGTCCCTCGAAGACTTCCCCTGAGGAACCGAAACCTTGACTTTCTCTAATTTTCTGCTTTGAGGGGAATCTCTTGTGGAGACTGGGGAGCAGCAAGAGCTGCGCTATCTTGTCTCCTTTATTGATTACCATAGTACCCACAAGAGATTGAACCATAATTTTAATGTGTCCTGTGTAGTCTGAGTCTATGACCCCCGGGACTACTATGAGACCCCGAAGGGCCGTGGAGGATCTCCCGATCACCAGACCCACGGAATTTTCGGGTAACGGTCCCTTAAAGGTGGTTTCAACCACTCGAACACCCATATCAGGCACTAATATAAGTCTGGAGGCGACACTGAGGTCCACACCTGCTGACCCAGGGGTGGCCCTTGTTGAAGGCTGCCATCCTGAGCTGTCCTGTCTCTGGGGCGGGGGCCCGCCTGTGAAGGGGGCCCCCTCTGGCTGTTTTTTGGCCCTCTAGCATCTCGTCCACAAATACGGTTGCCCTGAGCATCAAAGACCGACCTACACTCCTCAGCTTTGTGTGATCCCCTCTTGCATCGCCCACAAACATATGGTTCTTCATTCCTAGGGCGAGGCCTAGCATCTGCATTGTTTGGGCAATGACGTTTAATGTGTCCTGGCTCCCCACAGGCAAAACACCCTTTAGCCTTACATTCCCCTTCTAACCCGCGAGGTCCCCTCTGCTGTACAGCCGCGGCCAGGAGAGCAGCCACTCCCGAGTTGGAGAGCGGCCCCCCTATCTCTCTACATATCCTAATCCAGGCGTTGAGGTCCTTGTTCTTATGAGGAGCTATCGCTGCCTTGTACTCCTTTGTACATTGCTCAAAAATCAGCTGCCTTACCAGCGGTCGAGCCACTCCCGGATCAGAAAATATCTTATCGGCAGCATCTTGCATTCGGGCCACAAAGTCAACAAATGGCTCTGTGGTACCCTGAATTACTGGGAAAGAACCCTGCGACTCCTTATCGAGCGACTTAGGCTCCTGACAGCTGGTCTCTTTGGCCTCCTTGCCATTTAACTTTCCCTCGTCCTCGGAGTCAGACGACTCCGAGGCTAGAGCCCCGTCCTTCTCCTTAGCATCTTTGTTCCCCTTGACGGGCCCCTCTCGGGAGCTCCCCGACTGGGCCTGCTCAAATACCCTGTGTACTTTTGTAAGCTCTTGAGAGCTTTCTCCACAACCACCCTCGCTCTTAGTGTTGCTACCTAGCATGTTTCCCATCTTTTAATATGTTACTCACCGCGTGAGGCCCAAGGAATCCGCCACTTACGCGTGAGCCTGAGGGGAGTCTAAAAGCCCTGTAGGTGCGCGCCACCCAGAGCCCAGGCTTATCCCCAACTCACCTGTTTCGCAGCTCTGTACTGGAGCGTTGTCCACTTCCACGTCTCGGGGGTGATCAGTCCCCGTGCGGGCCACCAAATGTCGATGTCGCTCCTGGCCAGCAGGAAGGACACACGACAAAGTCTGGCAGTGGACAACCTTTTCTTTTATTTTTCTTCTCCGTACAGCCTGCCCTGGGATCGCTCCCAGCCGAAGCCTCCTTTGGTCCGCTCCCCGCGGCTCCTTCTGGGCTTCTACTTCCGGGCTTCTTCTTCCCCCCCAGGGGTGGCACCAGTATATATACGGATACAGTGTCCAATCATGTTAAAGTAAGCAAGGCAAGCTGATTGGCTAACATCATCAGTTGCCAGGCAGACTATATTGTTGAGCGGGTTGCTTATGCGGTAAGCAGGAAACTAACGTGCTCGATGGGAGGGGTAATCTACCTCAGGCTTTACTCTTTACTACAGGCCTCACGTCCGCCAAGTGAGGCGACCGGGCTCGGGGCTGCGGCTCCCAACAGTATAGGAAAGGTTGCTTTGGATCTTCCCCTTGCTTTTGTCTGTAGACAGTAGTTTATATAGTAGTATAACTGAGGAACTTCATGGCAGCACTCTTATCTTTTTTTTTTTTTTTTTTTTTGTCTTTTTCCTTTTTATCGGTACCAGGGATCGAACTCACGACTGCCTGCTTGCAAGGCAGGCGCTTATGCCACTGAGCTAAATCCCCAGCCCCAGCACCCTTACCTTGTGGGCTAGCTTTCCAAAACCACACCACACACACACCCCGCTGGCTTTGACCAGGATCCTCACACAAGCAGGGCACCAAATTTTATTTCCAGGCATTGCTGTCACCCCAACCCACCTCAATATCCTGCTGTCTCCTGGACTTGGCCGTGTTCTCATTTTCCCTATGTTCCTCAGACACACTAAGCTGAGCTCATGGTCAGAGTTCCCAGTCTACGAGGCGTGGCGATGTTGAGGTCCTAGTTCTTTTTACCCCACCCACACCACCTCTGCCTCATCAGGTTAAGTGTGGGATTCACACAGTTGTGAGGCACAGGAAGACCTATTCTTGTTGGGGTGCAGGTGAAAATCTCACCTCACACAGTTTGTATTTAATCTCTAGCACACCCACATAGTACTAGAGCACTGCTGTGACCTTCAGATCTAGGCAGCCAGTGGAAAGGGCAACCTGCTTTAGAGACAGTAAGTCACCAGGTGGAATTGCTCTTACCATAGATCTCAAAATGTCACCTGAGTGAGCTGCTTACTGTGGGCACCAATGGGCCTCTTCACTCCTCAGCAACAACTTGGCACCGGCCCTGAGAGACAACTATCTCTACAAAAGTAGCTTCTGGGTTCTAGTCCCAGAAATAAACCTCCTGCTCCCCTTTCCTTTGCATACCGAGCCCCTCCAATTCCAAAACTCCACAACCACCCAAGTGCTCCACCCCCCAGCCCAATGCCATAAAAGCTGTTTCCCAGATCCACCTTTTTGAGGGTCCTTGCAGTCCCCAGCAGCCTCCTGTGCCTACAATGAACATTTTTTATGTCTTTGTCTCTCAACTGCATCAAAAAAACCTAACAGGAGAGCTCTCACGAAGAGCATGACTTCGGCCCAGACACTGTCACTGTCACCCAGTCAGTCCTCAATCTGGGTCCGCCTAGTGTTCTGGTGTTGTCATCCACTCACCCACTGGTCCCAAAGATGTGCCCTGCACACATTTCTTCCTGAATGATAGCTCTCACCAGAGGTTCTCCCACATCCTTGGGGACAGAAGTCCCTGTGAACTCTTGTGCTGGAGTCTTTCTGTTGAAGTAGCAAGGTGAGAAGAGCCCTGAGCTCTGGGCCTGTCACATTCAGTTTAGGTCTAGTTACCTGGCCTTGAAAGCCAGTCACTTATACTATTGACCTGGCTCCTCTTCTAATATGTGGAAGGGAAACTCAGGACAAACTTACACATGCTCACCTGGCCTTGGGCACTACCAGGTACGAGGTACTCACAGCTGCTGTCCCAGGCACCACTGTTGCCCAGAGACGTCCTCATATCCAGGATGCATGCAAGATGTCTTACTTCCGCAAAGGCCCCTTCAGATTGCTAGTGGAACAAAGATCTGTTCCAGAGGTGGAAGAAAACAGGTTCCGATTCCAGCCCCACTGCTCACCCACTCACCGGAGCCACGTTCACCAACCTGCTCTGTGATTAGTGGTCAGAATAGTGTGGCCTTGCCTACCCCTGAGGGACTGTGCCCTCCCCACCCACAATGGTGGAGCAGTAAGTGCTAACAATTGCATTCCTCCAGGCCACAGTAGAAGAAATGGAAAACATCTCAGCACAAACAGGGAACTCTCTGCAAAGGATGTGGTTTCGAACAGCTGGCCAGCTGCCATCCAGCAGATGAGGTGAAACTAAAAACTTTGCACTCACATAGAAATGAAGGAGGTAAAATCACAAGAGTATCAAAATCCAAAGGACAGTAACTACTTTGAAAAATTATGTTCCCAAACATTAGCCAACTTTTAAGAAATGGGCGTATTCCCAGACAGATATAAATTACCAAACTTGACTCAGGAAGACACAAATACGCTTAACCTAAGAAAAAGCAATGAAACTGACACTACAACAAAGAATCCATCAACCAAAAAAAGACTTGGACCAGATGAATTCACGGCTGAATTCTACAAAGTCTTTAAGGATGCTCTTTCACCAATGATTCTCATGCTCTAAAACACACTGAAATAGATAGTGTGTTCCAAAGTTCATGCACAGAAGTATCATCCAGCTTCCCAAACTGGACAAAGACCAAACCAAGAATACAACTGCAATCTTCATGGACATCAATGCAAAACTCAGAGCCACCGAGTGATGGTGCATGCCTGTGCTCCTAGCCTGTAATCCAAGGGAAGCTGGTGCAGGAGCACCAATTCAAGGCCAGCATAGGCTACAAGTGAGTTGAAGGTCAATCTGAACTGTTCGGCAAGACCCTGTCTGAAAACAATAAACAAAAGAACACAAAACAAAAACTCAAACCAAGAAAAACAAAAAGTTAAACAGGATATTGAAAAACAGAATGCAGCTCATCATCAAAAAGATTATATTCTGTTCACCAGGTTTGATAATCTCAGAGTTTAGGAGGCTGAGGCAGGAGAACTGTGGAAATGCAAGGCCAGCCTGGGTTACATAGGGTGTTTGACACCAAACCCAACTACATATCAAGACCCTGTCTCAAAATAATTAACAACAACAACAACAAAAAAAAAAAAAAAAAAGAGAGAGAGAGAGAAAACAAAAATAATAAAGAACACACATCAATAAGATCTCATCTCAGAGATGCAAGGATGATTCAAAATACCTAAACCTATAAATGTCATGTGTAGAGAGGCCACACTGACTCCATTTTGTCCCGGACACATCCAATTGACAATGTTATGGGAAAAAGGGCAGGCCTTGAAATATCGCCCCCACCCAAAGGTAAAAACACAAGGTCCTCTAAGATCAAGAAGCAAACAAGTTATATAACCTAAGCATGCGCAATTTGAGTTTCTTCGTTATTTAGCTCAATGAAAGCTATTTGCTTGGGCTGGCCCCGCAGCAGCCATTTTGCTGACCCTTAGTGTGTGTAAACCTTTATTTTTCCTTTGCTTGAAGAACCCCAACATCTGGCGCATGGACAGTGGAGACGTCTGCTGTGGAGGGTGACCTGCCCTTGCTGTGTTCCTGGGGTGGGACACAGCACCCGACCCATCGACTTCATTTTCTCTGGAAAATCCCTGCCGAGTCATGGGGAATTCCCTGTCCAAAACGCAGCAGAAACACAGGGCAGAGCTGCTTTTTCTCCTTAACAAGGCAGGCCATGGGCTCCCTGAGCGTAATTTAGTACAACCTTTGTGAGAAATTCATGGTTATTGTCCGGGACATCCTGAGGAAGGAAAGCTCATTATGGAGGATTGGGAAAAGATGGCCGAACTGCTGCATGCAGCGCCTCGAGCCCCCACCTCTGTCCCGCACACCTGGTATCTCTGCTGGGTGCTGCTGCCACCTTTGGCTGGCGAGCAGATGAACACCGCATGGCTGCCTTCCAGGTGCTCCCGGTGTGCCCCTCAGCTGTTTCCACCCTAACTGGGTAGGACCCTATTTTCCTTTGACCACTCAGCAGTTAGCTGCTCTGTTCGGTGCTTTACGGGGTCACCCAGATCCTGCTGATGTGATCTGACTTTCCCTTCAGAGCACTGCTCACACACTCACCTCAGTTATGGTGGGTCGGTCCCGAAGGACTGCCCTTTCTCCTGACTCCTTTTACATGCCCAGAGGGGCTCTTGTTGCCATCCAGAGCAGCAAGGTATTTATTGCTGAATGTTTACATTTACCCCACTCACCTGGTAGTACTTTATTGCCCATTATCAATGCTATTTCTTCTCTTATCTCTTGAGGACGTACTGGTGCACTTGCACTCCTTGGAATTGATCTCACTGATACTGTTTTACCACTTACCAAGGCTGACTTCTTTCTGCTGTCCTGTATTGTTTCTCTTCAGGTCTCTTTGGTGATGTTGGTTCCATTTCCTTCAAAACATCCGCAAACCCAGGCTGGCGGGGCTGGCACCCCTGCTGACCTGGGGAGGAGGGGATGCTTCTGTGTTACCCTGAACAGACCGTGTGTGGATTCCTGCTCATTGCGTTTGCCCTGCATGGAATAAGTTGGCATCATGGGTGCACAACCCAACTCCACAGTTTCGGCTCTCCCTAAATCAAACCCAGCTGCCTTGGAAGTGAGTGACCCAGGATGACAACTGCTCAGCCAGTGACCTTGGGTGTGATACAAAGGTGCTGATCCAGTCTGCCTAAGACTTGCTCCATGCATCTGAAGAGGAACGCACTGCTGAAAAGCTTCATGTAGTGGTATTTACCAAATTGAGAATGAACTCTTCAATGCACGTTGTATTTTATTGCTATGACTTTTACAATCCACCATGGGGACTTTGGAGTCTCCCAACCTCCAAGAAAGATTGGAATACAGTATTTGGGTTCAAATGGCAAAAACAGCTAATGTCTTTCATTTCTGTCTTGCTCAAAAGGAAGAAATAAAATACATTCTTGGGTCTTGTCTGATTCCAGGATGCAAGGACACTGCCTCTCTCTAAGTAATTATACCATTTTCTCCACTATGCCAAACAAAATTGTCACATATGCTGACTATCCAAACTGGAGCACTCCCACCCTTAAAAAACCTGATAATGCTGTTAAAATGTTCAATCCATACATAGCAACTTCAAATGCCTCATGTGCTCCTACTGAAAATTGTACTGCTCAATGTATTTGCCTTCACATAATACTTGGAATTGTTCTAGTTATGAGCCAGTATTGTGTGGACATGGACACGGTCCTCTCCCTGCTGGACGGTTTTCTCAGGTGAAGAGTAGACCTTCAATTACATCCGTGCTAACTTATCTCAGAACACAAACTGTTGCCTTAGTCACCTTACTGTATTGTTGCCTTCTCCAGAATTTACACTGTCTCACACCAAACCGTCTACAACCAGTCTCATTGACCTATATGGGGACTTTACTATTAGCCTGTTAACCAAAGCAGGAATTTATGCCTTAGGTATTTCTCTGGTTGGTGTGCGTGCCCTGGCAGCCAGGGCCAATTGCAATGTTAATGCACTAGTTTGTCTCATGGCAAAACAAATCAAATATACGTCTACAGCTTTGGCATTACTAAACAAAGAACAAAGTGAGCAGTGACAAGTGATTTTAGATAATCGTACTGTAGTTGATTATTGCATCATCATGGATGTAATGAAATTGCTTAAATGTGCTGTTTTAATTTGTCTGATGAAAATAAATCCATAAATGGGAAACTTCATGATTTACCAGACAGATACATGTGTCCCAAGGACCCAATGCTCGATTATGGAATTTCCTTTTTTTTTTTTTTTTTTGTCTTTTTCCTTTTTATCGGTACCGGGGATCAAACTCACGACTGCCTGCTTGCAAGGCAGGTGCTTATGCCGCTGAGCTAAATCCCCAGCCCCACGATTATGGAATTTCCTTACAGGATGTTTACCAGGTATCAATCGGCTAACATGCCAGCTTCTAAAATGGTAACAAAGTCTAAACTAAAAAAAGAAGGGAGAGATGTAGAGAGGCCACATTGGCTCCATTTTGTCCTGGACACATCCGGTTGACAGTATAAGTTCAGGAAAAAGTTCAGGCCTTGAAACATCATCCTCACCCCAAGGTAAAAACATGAGATCCAGTAAAGTCAAGAAGTAAACAAGTTGAATAATCTAAGCATGAGCAATTTCAGTTTCTTTGTTCTTTATCCCAATAAAAGCTACTTGCTTAGGCTGGCAGGGCAGCAGCCATTTTGCTGGCCCTTAGTGTGTGTGTCCCTTTATTTTCCTTTTGCTTGCAGGACCCCACCAGTAATGCATCACATAAAGCAGAGCACAGTCAAAAACCATAATCATGTCAACACACGCAGGAAGGACTTTCAACAATGTGCAATATCCCTTCATGATAAACACTCTGAAGAAAACAGGTATATAAGGCCCTTAGTTCAATATGATAAAAGTAACTTTTATGACAGACCAACAGAAAGCACCACACTGGAGGGTCAAAAACTGAAAGCTTTCACTGTAAAACTGAAAAGAAATCCAGACCTCACTGGAAACATTCTGTGCAATACAGCTCCAGCTACTCTGTTCTCTGCCACTGACCTCAACTAAACCATGAGTTATCATCAAATTAAAAGTTCTGTGAATGTGCTACAAAAATTTTGCTACATACATGAATGCTCAACTGAAGATACCCCCTATACCATAACTTTCAGCAAAAGCCTATTTGATTTTGTAACTTCTGATTGCCACCCTACAAATAAAACTAACTCTCTGTAGTCAATACCTCAGACTTTGCAGATTACTTTTCTGAGGTCTGCTAGGGTCAGTACAATTTCCTTTTTTCTCCTGACCTGGCTACTACCTGACACTCTAAATAGAAGATCCAAGAAAATCCACCTGTATTGGTTACCTTTTTGTCATAGCTGGGAGAAAATATCTAACACCCAAAATGAACGAAGGAAAGGTTTATTTAGCTGTTTCTGGAGGTTTCTGAAAGGCTTTTCTCATGTGTGGGCTAACATGGTGCTGGACGGTGCCACCCTGTGTTTCAGAGTGATATAGTTTTTAGACCTAAAAATGAAACCTCCTACTTTTCATGCATGCCAACCCTCCTCCAATCAGCTATCAATAATACATTACTCCACCTGTTCCTTAAATTCTACCCGTCAAATTCTGAATAAAGCCCGCAGTTTTTTTCTTAAAAACTTCCAGAGGGTGCTTGCGTCTTTGGCAGCCCTCCTGTGCCCACACTAATGGCCTCCTCTCTTTCCTTCTGTTTTTTCTTTTTGTCTCTCATACATTAGAAGACCAAATGATTTCAGTCCATAATCAGCTGGCTCCAAGGCAGGGTGGCACAGCACCAAGGCAAAAGATGAAGGCAGCAATTGGCAAAAGCAGCCAGAGCAAAAGAGAAGAGCAGGCCTCTTTTCCTCCCTTATACTATATGCAGGCCACTCCTACCCCCCTTCTGCCCCCTCCGCAGATACACCACACACGAAATCTCTGCTTCCTCCTGTTGCACAGAACAAGGGTATTTATAGGGTCCTGACTCCTTGTTAAGTTTCTTAAGCTTTTAAGCTTACATTGACACAATGTATCAACCATACCACCACCCAACATCTCTTAGAATTTGTAACCAACTTCAGCAACACAGCAAGATACAAGAGTGACACACAAAAATCTTTACCCATTTGTACACAGCAGTAACAAACTGGGTAAGAAGGAAATTATGAAAACAATATCATTCATTAGCTTCCAGAAGAATGAAATACCTATGGATCAACTGGACCAAGGAAAATGAAAAGACCTCTAAAAACTATAGCACTCTGAAAAGAGATTGAAGACATCAGGAAATGGAAAGATATCCTTTTTTCCTGAATAGGCAGATGCAGCATTATCAAAACTGGCCAAGGGCCAAGGATTTAGTTCAGCAGCTCAAGCACTTGCCTGGTAATTGCAAGGTTGTGAGTTCAATCCCCAGTACCAAAAAAAAAAAAAAAACAAAAAAACAAAAACAAAAACAAAAACAACAACAACAAAAAAACCCCAAAAGCAAAATAAAAAAACGAAAATCCTAGCCATTTTCCTCACAAAACAGCTACACAGATTCAATGCAGTCCCAACTAAAACACCAACAGCACACATTATTTATTGTTTGAGACAGGGTCTCACTATGCAGTTCAGGCTGGCCTTGAGCTCACTTCATAGCTCAGACTGGTCTTGAACTAGCAATAATAATCCTGCCTCAGCCTCCCAAGTGCTGGGATTACAAACATGTGCCAACATGCTGAGCTTTCAACAGCGTACTTTATAGAACTTGAGAAAATGATCCTAAAATGTGTATAAAGACAGAAGAGACACAGAATAGCAAATGAAATTTTAGGCAACAAGAGCAAAGCAGGAGAAGCACAGTTAATACCTAATCTCAGTTATACTACAAAACAAAAGTGATAAAAATAGCACATTACTGGAAGAAAAACAGATGTATGCATAAATGGATCAGAATACAGGATACAGAATCTTTCCCAGACACATTCATTTATTTGTTTTATTTTGTTTTTCATTTGGTGGAGAGAGTGTCTCTCTAAGCAGTTCAGACTGGTCTTTAACTTCCTGTATAGTACAGGCTGGCCTTGAACTCAAGCAATCTTCCTGCTTCAGTCTCCTGAGTATTCTCATTAGAGACATGCACTATCACACCCATTCAGTTATGTGATCTTAGACAAAGGAGCCAAAAGCATGGGCTGGAGAAAAGACAGCCCATTCAACAACTGGGACAAAGGGATGGATCTCTGGCAATACAAAAGTGGTCCAAGAGAATGAGGGCAAAGCCTGAAGTGGAGGAGAAGGGGAAGGAAAAACACAGGCTGCACACAGAACCTAATGAGCTCAGTGAATGCAAACACCATCTGCCATAGCAGGAACTGCCAGTGATGTCTGCCAAGGCTCCAGGCAGGAAGGGTTCTGACCACTAAGCCCCAGACTTGCAGCTAGGAACCTGTATAGGCAGGGCTGGGGCAGCATCAGCAGAGAAGTCCATGGACTCTATAGTTTACCTAGAAGCTCGCTTCCAGCTCTGAGGCCACTTTTTACTCAATGATTACTTAGGTGAGACTTAAATTTAAGAGCCTGCAAAAGCTTAGTACACATTCTGCCAATCTCACAAGGGCCCTGGCCCAGCCCAGCATCAGCCAGGAAACAGAAAGGGCTTGGTTGAGACGCAGCACAAGGTGAGACTCAGGCCCCAGCCCCTGACACAGGACCCCAAGGCTGTGTTCCCATCATCTCCCAATGCCACAGGGGTGGCCACAGGCCCCAGTTTCCTACTCTCCTAAGCTTCATTCATTCTGTGTATCTAGACATGAGGTGACAATGGCTTCCTATGACCTGGGGAGCTCAGTGCTCCTGCCTTGACTCCCTCTTCCTCTCTTCTTTGAAAGCCACTCATAGTTTCAGCAGTACAATTCAATTAAAAGTACTTTTACACTTTAGTAATAGACATTTCAATTAATAAAAATGCCAGAGAAAGGGCTGGCCAGCCTCAACACCCCCCCCCCCCCCTGCCGCCACACACACACAGCAGACTCCTCAGCGAGCACCTGAGGCCAGGATCCTGTGTGCAGCCAGGTCATTCCCTGGAACCTGAGGCCACCTGACAGATTTCAATGGCTGTGCATGTTCACTTCTGCATCACAAGAGTTTTTATCTACAATTTCCAGATCCCATTTTTTCTCTAGATAAAATCCAATGCATGCTGAAACAGCTCCTCCCTGCCTCTTGGCCTGTTTCCAACTGTTGATCAAATCTCCAACTCAACTGAGGCACAGCAGTGCACACACTGCATGCAATCCCAGCATTTCGGAGGCAGAGGCAGGAGGATCACAGGCTCCAGGTCAGCTTGTGCTACAAGGCAAGATCCTGTGGGGGGGAAAAGAATAAGTCTGAGTAACCTTGAGGGGAAAATCTCTTACGGTCATTGGGCATCAGTATGTAACTTTCACCCATTCTTGTGCTGCTTTATGATCTCAGAATTCACTCCTGTTTAATCACACTTTTATTAAGTGGACTGACTGACAAGTAATCTCACTTGCAAAAACACCACCAGAAGCACCAAAAAAATGAGGGGCTATAAGACCTGACACATATAAGCCCAGAGAGGGTCGAAGCCCCAGTGAGCAAAGCCCACAGCTACTGGGATCAGCAAAAGTGACGGCTGAACTATGTAAGTGACTCCTCTCACATGGCAGACTGGAGGGAAAAGTAACCAGTGCACTGGACGCCTGACTGAAGGGTTCTCCCTGCAGCCATTTTAGGGAGGTTCCCTGTCTAAGACTGAGGTACCCAACACCTATATTTCACAGTGACTGGGTGGGAGACGGCTGTGAGCAATGGACACATCCTTGGTCCCTAGCTCTGGGCTCAGGCCCAGAATGACACAGATACCCTGTCCTATCTGCTGAGAAGCCAAGTCAGTCCACTGTGGCTTCTGGAGGGCATTTGGTCTAAATGTTGGCATGAAGCCTGGGGGTCTCCTTGAACCCCCACCCTGCTGCCCAAATCCAGCAGAGCAGTGCTGTTTGCTTTCTTTCTGTCCCTATGTGACCAAGAAGTCATCTCAGCTTGGATGACTGTCTAAGACCAGGGCACTCACAGAAAGGCCTGTGGGGTTGGGTGGAGAGCACATCACAAGCTTGGGAAGCTTACGGCTAGGCAAGGGAATCTGTGACTCAGGGAATCAATACAGAAACTGAAAGAGGCTGCAGTGCACACAGGCTTAGGGTGGACGCCAGGGATCTATGAGGAAAGGCAAGTGGGGCTCAGCGTTCACTCACAGAAATGCTCACACTCAGAGCTACAGGCAGTGAAAACGAAGCAGTCATCGGACACATGCTGTGCATGTTCACTTCAGCATCACAAGCCTTTCTCCTGTCAGGAATTCCCTGACAGGGAACATCATTCCTTTTTTGAAAGTTTTAGGTTTGCTCTTTTTAGTTTTTTTATTAAGATTTTTCAAGTTATTTCTCTGTTCACTGCTTTCTGTTACTTTTATCTAATTTTACTATTTTTCTTTGACTTCTTATTAGGATCCTTTTTTTCTCATTTGCCTTTCTCCCTCATGTTCCTTTCCACTATTTTTCAAATTTCACTTTGCTGCTCCCCACTGCTTCTATCTGTACTATTGTTAATATTTACTACTCTTTTTTTTTTTTTTTTTTTTGTCTTTTTCGTTTTTATTGGTACCATGGATCGAACTCACGACTGCCTGCTTACAAGGCAGGCGCTTATGTGGCTGAGCTAAATCCCCAGCCCCAATATTTACTACTCTTTAGATATTTAGTTAACAATGCTGTTAATGCTGAATTCTTTTCTATTGCTAATGGTGGCATAGATGTTGTCTTTAGTACATATTTATTATATATCACTATTTGGATCATCTGCCTGTATTGAAATTATGTATTTTTTCCATATAGTTAAAGATGTACAGTGGTAGTGCCAACTGATTTTTATGACACTTCCATATCCAGACTGTTACTGACGTGTGTGTGTGTGTGTGTGTGCACACGTTTTGAGACGATGTCTTCCTATGCAAGTCAGCCTGGACTTCAACTCACTATGAAGCCAGTGATCATCCTGTCTCAGCCTTCTGATTGTTTAACTCTATAATTGTTGCTGAATTTTTGCTATTGCCAAGGAGGCACAGATGTGACTATGAATTGGTTTTCACTGTATAGCTAAATCTGGTTAATCTTTGTTTCATCAAATAATGTATTTCTGTGGGACTTTCGGGCAGATGGCAGAGTGATGCACAGCAGCATCAAATCAACCTCTCTAAGATTTCAAACCCAGACACTGGAAAGTAACAATTTGGGGAACAAAAGATGAGGCAAGAGCTGGGGATTTAGTTCAGTGGCATAAGCACTTGTCTGGTGTTATAGATTAAAAAAACTCAGAGGTCAACTTAACACCAGTGGAATTAAATCACCATGATGCTGAGCACAGAGGTTCCACCTGAGGAAAGTTGCCAGCATAGAGATGTGAAGAAGAGAGGTGTTGAGGCACTGTGGGTTCTCCTATGTGCTGCTGTTTGAGCTGTTGGTTCTCCTGAAGGAACTTGTCATGACTCGCGTCTCGAGTGTGAGTTCAAACATTGCCACTGGAGGAGCTTGGGACCTTGCTGGTGAGAGTGACTGTGGTGCACTTTGGGGGAGCTGTGGTCCTTACATCAAGCACTGCTTCCTGGCTCCACAGGGGAAAATGTGTGCTCTTTAATCTTCAGGGCAAACTCATCAGGCTGGCTTCCTGGCATGCACTCAAATGTGCTTACTGTTGATGTTCAGAACCTCAGTGTCACTGAGGATGGCTGTGGTGCTTTTTAGGAGACCTGGTTTTTATGTTGAGCATGACTTCTTGGCTCCGGCATAGAACCATCAACCTACCAGCACAGCTCTTTCACCCTGCTGGATTTTCTAGCTTCCATTGCTCACCTTTGGGCCTTCCCAGTGTGGATCCATAAAACAGACTGACATGAGTCCTTTGCATGGGCTCTAGCCCTCCAGATGGACTCATAAGAGACTCTGTCATGGGCTCTAGGTTTTCATCTGCACTCATGTAGAACACTGCTGTGGGATTCAGGCCCTTGGTTAAATATTCTGGGTCTTTAGTGTTGTGGATAGATTTCCTGCACTTTCTTGTGTTAACTGTACCATCATAAAATATTATAAATTCCATGTCCTGATTCTAATTGTTTTCCTCACAACCCCTGATTACAATACCTGGCAAGCACCAGGTTGTGAGTTTAATAATTGGTACCAATAAATAAATAAATAAAAGATGAGGTGAATACCCATGACCCAGGAAGTATCTGAAGGGAAAACTGGATCCACAGTGGAAGTGAAGTAACAGATTACAAAGCAGAAAAAGTAGGTAGCTAACTGCATTTTCTACCCAGCCTCTGCCTTACAACATGAGAGCTGGATCAAATCTACCAAGGTGGTGAGGGCTGAGGGTAGATGACTCCAGAGCCCTCCAAGGAGATACACATCAGGGAACAGGGATACATGCTAAAGCAGCTGGCCTTGGAGTGACCTCAGGCCAACAGCCCACCATGTCCCAAGAGATTGCTAGGCCAGATGCCATTTAGGGAAGGCCCACCTGAACTTGGGATGAGGAGTAGTTATGGGGTGACTTCATCTCAGGGCTCCCCATGTCAGAATCCCACAGTGAGTGGGTGAGATCAGAAAACTCATGAAAGAAATACAAGGGATGAACCACACCTTTGAACAAATGGGGTTAGTAGATACCTACTCAGTGTTCATTCAACCATAGAACACACGTTCCTCTTAACAACACGTGGGACTTTCTCTAAAATAGACCACCTGCTACCTCCCAGAATATGCTTAAAAAATGCAAGAGAATTTAAATGATCCCTAAAGACCAGAGCAGAAGGCAATACAATTGAGATTAAGAAAATGACAGAAAGAATCAATGCCTTGAAGAGTCAGTTCTTGAAAAATTAAATATAATAGACAAACCTTTAGCCAACTTCATAAAAAAAAAAAACAGAAAAGGAAACAGAAGAGTCAAATCCATACAATTAGGAATGAAAAGCGAAAAATCACAACAGATCTTGCAAAAATCTAAAAGATCATCAGTGCCTACATTGAGAATTGTTAATGAGATGCAAAATGCAGAAAAGACATGGACAGATTCATACATACACAATTATCCAAGCTGAATTAAGAAAATATACAAATTCTAAATAGCCCAATTTCACCCAATGAAATTTAATACTATTAATAATAATAGTAACAAAAACTACCAACAAAAAAATCCAGGTCTTGATGGATTCACTGCTGAATACTACAAGAAATTTAGAGCAAATCTAATGCTACTACCCCACACGCTTTTTAATGAAACTGAAAGGGAAGTATTCCCGGAAGCAAAAGTTACCCTGATACCCAAATCAGAAAAGGATCCAACCAAATCTGACAACTACAAGCAAATCTCCTTAATGAACATAGATACAAAAATCCTCAATAAGATACTGGCAAACAGAATGCATCAATTCATCAACCAGATTATACACTGTGTGCAAGTAGAATTCATCCCAGGATACAGGGATGATGCAATATTCAAGTCACATTAACAGAACCAGAGGCAAAAACCACATCAACATCTTGATGCAGAAAAACCATTTGGCAAAGCCTAACACCCATTTATGACAAAACCTTAAAGAAAACTGAAATAGAAAGTCTATTGGTTGAGATATAGCTCAGAAGCACAGCACCTGTCTGGCAAACATGAGGTCATGAGTTCAATTCCCAGTACAAAAAAAAAGTCAATTCAAATCTAATGGAAGAAGCCTTCTGTGACAAACCAATAGTCCACACCATACTAGATGTTCAAACACTGCAAGCTTTCACTCCAAAATCAGGAAAGACAAGGATGCCCGTTATCACAACACCTATTCAATATAGTTCTGTAAACATTAGCAAGATCAACTAGACAAGTCAAAGAAACAACAGGAATAAGGATAAGAAAGGAAGTTAAACGTCATCATTCATGGATGACATGATTCTTTACATAGAAGGCTCCCAACCTCCACCAAAAGACTTCTAGATTTAACAAATTCAAAACTGTATCTGGGTACAAAGTCAAAACTCAAAAATTAATGGTATGCTTGTATACGAATAACACTGATAAGAGGAAAATTAGGGGGAAACACCTTGCATGACAGCATCACAACAAATGAAATGCTTTATGATGGGTTCCACTTGTGCAAGACTCTGTCAGGCTCAGTACAATGCCTGTCCAACATGGTGCTGACCCCTAAAACAACAGTGCCTCTCACCATACTAACTCCTCCTCAAGTCTTCTGGTCCCAAAACAATACACCTTCTGCCTCCCTTTCATGCGCACGACAGGTCCTCCAATCCCCCTCCCAACACGGTCCCCTCAGGTATTCCATCCCTTTTGCCAAGATGTCCCGCAGTCCTCTGCCAGCTCGATGACCTATCCAACCACATAGTCTCCACTCTTGTCCCAATCCCATAAAAGTGACTCCTCAGCTTTGTTTCTTTTGAGATTCCTTGCAAACTCCAGCAGCCCACCTGTGCCAGCAAAAAAGGTTTTCTTTTATCTCTGTCTTTGTTTCTCAACTGCACCAAAAAACCTAATACTTTGGAATTGATCTAATTGAGGAAATCCCTGAGGCAATATCAATATTGTACAAAGGACCATATTTCCTAAACTATTTACAAAGATTTAATGCAATCCCAATCAAACTACCAGTAGTGTAATTTAAGTACTACGGAAAACAATCCTAAAATTCATTAGGAACCCATAGAGACCTAGAATAGCAGAGCAAATTATGGAAAACAGATACAAGGCAGGAGGCATCACAACCACCAACAGGAAATTATACTGCAAAACTATCATGATAAAAACATCATGGAACTGGAAAAAAAGAACAAAACAAATCCAAGGATCAATGGAACAGAATAGAACATATGCAAAAAACTCCAAACATACTCAGTAACCTACTTTTGACAAGAGGTAAATACTTTCCCTGGAAGATAGTCCCTTTGCTAAATAGTGCTGGAAAAACTAGTGTTCCATACACAGGAGATTAAACCTAGAACCATATCTCTCAACACACACCAAACTAAAATCAAAATATATCAAAATCTAAACAGTAAAACAGAAACAATCTACTGGAAGACAGAATAGTAAAACTTTTGAAAACATAGGTGTGGACAAAGGCTCTATGAACAAAACCTCAATTGCATGAGAAATATTACAAACAATCAACAACTCATATCACATTACATTAAAAAGCCTTTACATCACAAAAGAATCAGCAGAAACCAGGCATGCTGCCACACTCCTGTAATCTCAGCAGGTGGGAGGCTGAGGCAGGCAGGTCATTGCAAGTTCAAGAAAAGCCTTGGCTACAAAGTGAGCTCAAGGCCAATCTCAAGTGCATAGTAAGATCCTGTCTCAAAAAAAAAATCATCAAAATCATCAACAGAGTGAAGAGACAACTGTAAGAATGAGAAAAAAATTTCTACCAGTTACTTTTCAGACAAAATGACTATTTGGAACATACAAAGAACTTCAAAAAAATGGATTCTCTAAATTTCAAGATCCAATCAAAAAATGAGTATATGAAATGCACAGATACTTCTCAGATATAAACAGCAAATAAATATATTTTTAAAGATGTTCAACATTCTAGGCCATATAAGAAGTACAAATTAGGACAACACTGAGATTTGATCTGACATTAAGAAATCAACCAATAACAAGCGCTGGTGAGGCTACAGTGAAGAGGGGAAAGAACTCTTCTCCAGTGATGGACCTGGTACAACCAATACGGAATCAGTATGAAGATTCCTCAAAATCTTAGAACTGGAGGTTCCATTTATCCCAGCTATTCCCCATCTAAGTATCTTCCAAGACTTAAAGGCATGATATGACAACAATGCTATCCACATTCATGTTTAAAGCAGCATAAATTTTAATAGTTAAATCTTGCAAACAACCCAAGTGCCTATCAAAATACTCAAGCCCTTAGCCAATCTTTCTTTCTTTTTTTTTTTGGTACTGGGTATCAAACTCATGATGCCACACAAGGCAGACACTTATACCACTGAGCTAAATCCCCAGTCCCTTAGTCAATCATTAAAAAAAAAAAACCAACCAACCAAACAAACAAACAAACAAACAAAAAAACAAAAAAACCCCAGTAAGTCAGTGCAAATAGAAATGGAAAAGGTAAAATTACAATAGAGGTCTGGGGATTCAGCTCAGTGGTGCAAGTGCCTGGTAAGCACAAGGTCAGGAGTTCCACCACCGGTACCCAATAACAAACAAACAAGAATTACAATGCACACTACTGAAAAAGTTTATTAGCAACTTTAAAACATATACTCCAATAAATTGGAGCACTCAAAGACGTGGATAATTCCTAGATACATACAAATCACAAAAATTGAACCTAGAAGATACAAAAACCCTGAATAATTCAGTAACAAACAATAAAATCAAAGAAGTAACTTGATTATTTTTCTCTCATTGCTGGGACAAAATATCCAACACCAAAAATGAAGAAATGATTTATTTAGTTTACAGTCTTTGGAGGTTTCAATCCATAACCAGCTGTTGCAAGGCAGGGTGGCATGGCATTGAGGCAACCTTCAAGACAGCAGCCAAAGTGAAAAGCAAGTCTCTTTTCTTGCCTTATATTGTATTCAGGCTACTCTCCCAACCCCGAGGGCAGATGCAGCACTCACAAAATCGTTCTGCCCTTGCCTTGCACAGGATGAGGATATTTACAAAGTAAGAACCCTGCTCCTAGCTGAGTCTCTCAGTAAAACTTTTAAACTTCTCAAGTTGATACAATGTATCAATCACAACAGGCAGTAAAAGAAAACCTACAAATTAAGAAAAGCCCAATACTTGATGGATTCACTACTGAATTCTACAAAAATGTAAAGAAAATCTAATGTCAATATTCTGCAAAATCTTTAAAGAAACTGAAAAAAGGAGTACTATTAAAAAGATTACTAGAGGCTAGCATAACCCTGATTCCCAAACCAGACAGCAACCCAATTAAAAAAGAGAGCTCCAAGCATATCCCCTTAATCAACACAGACACAAAAATCATCTACAAGATACTTGCAAACAAAGTGTGACAAATCATCCAAAAGTCATACATTAGCTGCATATGATGTAATCTTAGCACTCAGGAGCCTGAGACATGAGGATTGCCATGATTTTGATGCCAGGCTGGGCTACAAACTGAATTCACATTCAGCCTTAACTCACTGCATAGCAAGACCCTGTATCAAAACAAAATAAAACAAAGAAAGGAAAAAAGAGAGAAAAATTAAATATTTAGGAATTAAGCAACCCAGAAAGTAAAAGACCTCTACAATAATATAGTACTCTGAAAAATGTTGACGATGACATCAGAGAATGCAAAGATATTCCCTGTACTTTGATAGAAGGACCAATATTGTCAAAACAGATAGACTTTCAAGACTGATATACAGATTTAATGTAGTACCAAAAAAATGCAAACTGTGGTCCTCAAAGAACTAAAGAAAACAATTTGAAAATTCATATGGAACCAGAAGACATCAAGAATAGCAAAAACCCATGTATGTCAAGAGCAAAGCCAGAGGCATTGGATCCTGGATTCCAAGCTACACTATATAGATACCAGGATGAAGAAAAAGACATGGTGCTGGCACAAAACCAGCATGTGAGTCAGTGCAGGGCAACAGAGGCTATGAAACAATCCCAGGCATACTTAGCCATCAGATCTTTGACAAAAGTCATAAAAGTCCATACACTAGAGTTTGCATAGCCTCTTTAACAACAATGCTAGGAAAACTGGCTATAAACAGGATCAAAAACACACACTGGGTGTAATACAGCACTTTCAACATATGATGCTAGAAAAATTGGCTGTATACATACAGAAAACTGAATTCAGAAATATATCTCTCTCCATGCACTAACAGAGGAGCCAAAATGAAGCTAAGAGCTAAATGTTAAAATATAAACTATCGACTAGAAAGTTAAAACAGGTGAAACTCTTGGAGACATAATGCATAGGCAAGCACATTCCAAACAAAATTATGACTGCACAAGAAATAACACCAGCAATCAACAAATGCAATTATATCAAATTGAAAATTTTCTGCACAGGAAACAACTAACAGGAAAGAAAAAAATCTATGGAGTGTGGAAGAGAATTTGGACAGACAAGTATCTAAAATATTTAAAGAACTAACATAAAATTAGAATCTCACTCAGTAAAAGATCCAGTCACAAAATATGCAACTTTTGCAAAATAAGTACATATGGTTCAAACTCACTTCTCTGGCCAATAGAGAAATGGACATTGAAAGAACACTGAGATTCCAGTGGCTGTCATATTAGTGGAGAAAAATGAAACCCTTCTACATTGCTGATGGAGATTCAAACTAGTATAGGCACAATGCAAATCAGTATGGCACTGTCTCAGAAAACACTAACAATACTCATTCCATCTGAGCCAGCTATTTTCACGTTAGATATCTTCCCCAAAGAGTTAAAGACATTGTGTAACCATAAAATATACACACACATGCTTACTGCAACACAAATAATAATGGCTAAAACATGGATGTGGCCTATATGTCCATCAACAGATGAAACCCAAAGAAAATGTGGTTATTTATGCTCAGTAGAGTACTACTGTTATAAAAATGGGTCGTGTGAATCATTTGTAGGAGAAAATCCATCCAGCTTAAACCATATTAACATAATCACACTCACAAGCTGAGATACGGCACAGTGTCTCATGAATGAGCAAGCCAAAGTACAGAGAAACTGAAGAACAGAATAAAAGGAAAACAGGGAGGCGGATCTTCTGCAGAAGGGCAGGGGACCAGAGATGCAGGATGAAGGCAGAGTGGGACGGGGATGGATGAAGAAAGAGGAGCTATGAGCATGGACGCACTCCCCACATAAGTGCAACTGTTGTGGGCTGCAGTCATGTCCTAACACAGTATTTTTCAATGTTCAGGAAAAGCACCTATTTTTTTGGTACCAGGGATCAAACTCATGACCTTGTGCTTACCAGGCAGGCACTTGTGTCATTGAGCTAAACCCATGGCCCTACAAAATTTTTTAAACTAAAAGTAAAGGACTTAAACTATCTATTTTTCTTTGCATATTCAATCAATCACCTATCATGCTGGAAATTTTTTCTTAAAATGAGGTGTTGGAATGACAGGGACCCTGCGCCTCTCACTGTTGCTGGAGGGACAACATTCAAGGCCAGCTTCCTAGCAGGTGGTCTGGCCACATACATGAGGATAACAAAACTTTGTTTTGTGAACATCTGGATTACAAGAAAAACAAAAGCTTGTCACTGTGCACAGCCTGTCCCCTCTTTTCTTTCTGTCTTTTTTTTGGGGGGAGGGTACTAGGGATTGAACTCAAGACACTGCACTCACCAAGCAGATACTTATGATGCTGGGCTGAACCCCAGCACTTTTTCTCCATCCTCCTTTCCAGCCCCTCATCCTGTACTCACAAGCAGCCACTTGTGCTAGATTGGGCCCGTTTTATCCAAATAACCAGACTGCTTAATCTTATCTGAGTGTCATCTGACTCTCAA
The DNA here is from genome assembly GCF_034190915.1 of Cavia porcellus. Lineage (NCBI taxonomy): Eukaryota > Metazoa > Chordata > Mammalia > Rodentia > Caviidae > Cavia > Cavia porcellus. The sequence continues at coordinate 195,961,800 of NW_026947484.1, read as the reverse complement.
AACACCCCAGAGAGAAGCAGGATTACTTTGGTCTCTGCTCCTGTCTGAGTCAATGTGGGCAGAGCTCTCCAGGGTCAAATTCCTCAGTAAATTAGGGCAGGGAAGCAACCAAAAGCCACTCACTTTAGAGTGAGCAATAAATTTCAAAATGTCTTGTTTTTTTGAGTCAGGATCTCACAACGTACCCCAGCCTAATCTAGAAATTGCCATGTCACACAGGCTGTGCCTGAGCTTGTGTTCACCTGTCTCAGCCTGCAGTGTGCTAGGATGACAACTATGCATTTCACACTGGTTGACAACATAGTTCTTTAAATAAAATATGCAAGATTCATGATCTAAGATACTGAACATACCTAGGTGACTGCCTTTAAGTAACCTTAAAAACCAGAGATTAAAAAGTGTCAGTGAAGACCAAGGAAATGGGATCCTCACACTTTGTTGCTGAGAATGTAAAACTGCAGAGTCACTTTGGAAACCACACTGGCAGATCTTCAATGTTAAACCGTCACCACATGGCCCCGAAATTCTACCTTACGTTTATATCCAAACTGAAGACATATTCTCTACACAAAACCTGAATATGAATTTGAGCCTATTATCAGCAGCATTACTGACAACAGTCCCAAAGTGGAAACAACCCAAACAAATCTTCAGTGATTCATAAAATGTTTCATTAAAAACGCTGTACCACCATGAGAAGGGGTGCAGTGTTACTACGTGTCATAGCGTGAGCCTAGAGTCCCAGCCATTTGGGAAGCTGAGGAAGGGGCTGATGTAAGGCAGGACTCTATCTCAAAATAAAATTTAAACAGGGCTGTGATGGATTAAAAACTAGTGGTCAACTTCACACCAGCTGAATTAAATCAGCGTGGTGCTGAGAGTAGACGGCCACCTGAGGAAAGTAGCCGGCATAAAAGGAGATGTGGAGCTAAGAGTACAGCACTGAGTTCTCCTGTGCTGCTGTTTGGAGCTATTGTTCTCCTGGAGGAGTCTGTCATGAAGGCCTACCCATATGAATCCAGCCACCGTCATCAGAGGAGCTTGGGACCTTGTCACTGAGTGGCTGCGGTTCACTTTGGGGGAGCTCTTACATCACTGCGCATCACTGCCTGGCTCCAGAGGGGAAGATGTGTGTTTAATTTCCAGGAGAAATTTGCATGCTGGCTTTCTGATATGAACTCGACTGTTCTCATCATCAGAGGACCTAAGGACCTCATTGTCACTGAGGAGAACTGGGGTGCTTCTGGGGAGCCCTAGTCTTTGTTTTGAGCGTTGCTTCTTAACTCTTGTGTAGAACCCTCAGCTTAATGGCACAGATCCTTCACAGCACTGGCATACTTTCTGGCTTCCAGTGCTGACCATGGGAGCTTCCTGGTACAGATCCACAAAACAGACTTACATGAGACATTGTCATGGGCTCTAGGTCTTCAGCTGGACACATTCAGGATATTGCCATGGGATTCAGGCTTCTTGGCTGGATTTTCTAGGCCTTTAGTGTTTTGAACAGATTCCTTGCCCTTTCTTGTATTTAATTATATAATAATATAATAATATTATATATTATAATATAAATATATTATATTATAATATAAATAATATATTATAAATATATTATATAATATTAATATAATAAATATATTATAATATAAATAATATAAATTCTGTGTCCTGTATGTAATTGTTCTCCTTGTAATCCCTGACTACAAGGACTGAGGGCCAGGTTGGTGATACATGCTTATAATCCCAGTAATGAGGGAGGCCAAAGCAAGAAGATCACTGGTTCCAGGTCTACCAGAGAAATTTAGCAAGGCCATGTCTCAAAAAAGAAAAGGGAAAAATACTGGGATACTATTTAGTAGTCGAGTGTCCTTGGATTCAATCCCTAGTATTGTCAAAAATATTTTTGGAGCCAGTTGTGGTGGCACATGCCAGTAATACCAGCATATAGGAGGCTGAGGCAGGAGGATCACTGCAAGTTTGAGACCAGCCTGGACTACAAAGTGAACTCAAGGTCAGCCTGAATTGCAGAATGAGACCCTTTCTCAAAAAGAAAAAACAACTTTTTTTCTAAAGAAGGAATGTAGTACTTACTCATGACCTGAGACAGATGAATCTTGAGAAGAGTTTACCATTGAAGAAGCCAGGCACAAAAGACCTATTCTACGAGCCATTGATATGAAATGTTTAGTGATTGAATCCATAGAGACACAAAGTAAAGTAACAGCTTCTAAGAGGTATAGGTTAGGAGAGGCTGGCATTTCTTCCAGTGTAAAAAAAATGCTTTGCAATGCTCAAGGTCATGATGTACAGTTCAGTAACCATATTAAAAAGAAATGGTCAAAATTATACTATAAATGTACTGTGATTATAGAGCATGGTACTGACTCAAGATTAGTGGAACAGATTAGAAGAAACCAAAAAACTCCAGAGAGACTAAGCCAACTTATCATTTAGAAATGGACCAAACTCATTCACTGGAAGACACCCTCTAATAAAATAAAAGGTGCTGGAAAAACTGGCTCTGCATATGTTGAAGATTAAAAATGGACCTATGTCTTTCACCGTGCACTAAGCTAAAATCAGAGTAGATCAAAGATCTTAATATTAACACAGAAACATTAAATTTGCTGGAAGACAAAGTAAGTAAAAGCCTTAAATGCAGTGGTGTAGGTAGACTTTATGAACAAAACATCAATTGCACAGGAACTACCACGAAGAATCAACAACTGGGATCTCATCCTATTAAAAAGCTTTTGCACAGAAGGAGAAACCACAAACAGAGTGAAGAGATTTTCTCCCATGATATGGGAGAAAATGCTTGCCAGGTATAGCTCAGACAAAGGATTACCACTGAGAACATAGAAAGAACCAAAAAAAAAAAAAAAAAAAAAATCAGTCCTTTCATATCTAAAAACCCAATCCAAGAATAGGGATCTGAGACGAATACACAGTTCTCAGATGAAGAAATATAAACAGCAAATAAATATGTGATGAAATGTTTAATATCACTAGTCATTTCAGACATGTCAATTAAAAAAACACCGTGATCCCACCTCACCCCAGAAATAATGGCTATTATCAAGAAATCAAACAATAACAAATGCTAGAGGGGTGTTGGGGAAAAAGGAACCCTTCTTCACTGTTGGTGGGAATGCAGACTGGTGCAACCACTGTGGAAATCAGTGAGGAGAATCCTCAAAAAATAAGGACTACTGGTCCAATTCGACCCAGCTATTCCCCTTGGGTATCTTCCCGAAAGAATTAAAAACATTGTATCATATTGATGTATGTGCACCCATGTTTAGAGCAGCACAATTTGTAAGAGCCAGAACTTGGACACAATCTAAAGCTCACTGATTGAGGAATGGATAAAAAGAGATGTGGTGCATTTATACACTGAGTACTGCTCAGACATAAAGAAGGGTAAACTGGTGCTTTTTAAAGGTAAATGGATGTAATTTGAGGCCCCACTCCTAAGTAAAATAAATTAAGATACACATATGTAAACACTGCATTGTCTTACTAGTGTGAGCTGAAAAAACAACATCTATATATATGTGTGTGTGTGTGTGTGTGTGTGTGTGTGTATAGTTAAAATACTTATAGTACTGATTTCTCTGAGTGCATTAAATAGAAAGATCTGTGCTGGCAGTTTGGACAATTGAACGTAGCTGTCTTGTGCTCTAGGTGAATGAATTGGGGATCACAATGCACAATATATGTCCATTGTTCCCGTGATTGGTGCATTTTTAATTTTTTTCTCTTCAAAATAAAATGGATTCAGACTGTGGCCTTTCCAAGGGGAGAACCACCAGCAGCTCCTGAGATCCGCGCCATGTTGGAACTTAGGACACCGGGAAGCCAACCAAGCACCTCCCCTCCCTGGTAAGCAGTGGCAGTATGGCAAACTGTGGCCCTTCCAGGGGGAGAACCACCAGCAGCTCCTGAGATCCGCACCATGTTGGAACTTAGGACACTGGGAAGCCAAGCAAGCACTTCCCCTCCCTGGTAAGCAGTGGCGGTGTGGCAGACTGTGGCCCTTCCAGGGGGAGAACCACCAGCAGCTCCTGAGATCCCCACCATGTTGGAACTTAGGATGCTGGGAAGCCAAGCATGCACCTCCCCTCCCTGATAAGCAGTGGCAGTGTGGGAGACTGTGGCCCTTCCAGGGGGAGAACCACCAGCAGCTCCTGAGATCCATACCATGTTGGAACTTACGACAATGGGAAACCAAACAACCAGCCTGCCTCCCTGCTAAGCAATAGTAACCCTACTGATGCACGGCCTAAAGTCAAACATCCTACTTCCCCTACCTCCCTTTACCTGTCCGCGCCCCCCCACCCCGTTAGCAAATGGGAACCACAAATCTGAGTATCTTCTGGGAGGTTGACCATAGCAAATAAGGGGGACTTCCCTCTACCATCGCTTTGAAGGCAAATATTTTTATTACTGTTTTGCTCTATTCTGATTCATGGTACTGCTCTATTCAATATTGTTTTGATAAATTCTACAATGTCCTGTATTTCATCTCATGTTGATATACGTGACTGAAAGAACAACTATTATAAAGATAATGAAATATACTGTGATACTTATTACTGTTATCCTGGTAACCTGCTGTGAAGTTCTTTACTAATTTCACTATATGATCTTAGTTGGCTTTATTCTGTCTTGTTCTGTTGTATTTTATCACTTTCAAAATAAAATTAAAAAAAAAATTTATTGAAAAAAATAAAATGGGTTAAAAATAAATAAAGTGAATTTTAAAAAAAGTAACCAGTGCATTATTTTCGAATGGAAAATGTTGAACATGTTACGCTGCATGAATTATCTCCCATTCCCAAAATGATTTCACTTCAGAAACAAAAAGCCATTTCAGACAGGGGCTTACACTTTATCAGAACCTGAACATGTCTGCCACTCCCCCAGCCTGTATTCATGGTGGAGAACTGAATCCTCCCCTTACTTAATCATAGCCTTGCAGTGAAGGAAGGTTCCTAACCCAATCCTAGTCCCTAGTGCAGAGCATGCAACATTTCCAGTCGCTGTGTTGCTAATTTCCAGGGATGATGACCCAGTGAGAGGCCTGGATCAGTCTCTGGCCAGGTGCATGCTGAGCTGCTAGCAGCAAGGCTCACACAAGCGGGACACACAGGTCAGACCCATGCCGGTGCAGAGCTGCTACAGGACGGCAGCTGGCAACTCATGTCTCCCCACCTCTGGCCTCTCTTTTATGGATGGAAACCCTGATGTTCACAAGTGGATTATACAACCTGGAAAACAGGAAATACAAGCCTTTATCTGCTGAATGCAAACCATCCTGCCCTTGATTCACAAACATGCAATTCATTCACTCAGCATCTGGTAGGACAGTACAGAAAACATTAATTTCCTATATTTTTTGAGTTCATACAATGGTTAGGGAGATAAACTATAAACAAGATGATATAATATTGTGTTCAATTTTACAAATGAAATACAAGGTGGCCTAACAGTGAGAGACAAGATGTCGGTGATTTAGCACCATGGCATAAGTGCCTGCCTGGCAACCACAAGGCTGTGAGTTCGATTCCCAGTACCCAAAAATAAACAAACAAACAAACAAATAAATAAATAAATAAAAGTAGTGAGAGACACAGGCTGGAAGAGGCAGAGAATATTTTTATTAAGGGCTGTCAGACTTTTAAAGGCAACACAATAGAAATGATTAGAGACAGGGATCAAGCTAGACAGCACAGCATTTCCTACAGTAGAGGGGGCTATGGCATGGAAATGCACACTCTCCTGAGAGCAGGGCGCCTAAATACAACGAGCACACAGCAGTGGCCATGGACGTGCCAAAGGCAGCAGGTAGCAACACTGAGGACCCTGTGCTCAACTGAACCGAACAAACCAGGGACAAAAGGAGGTGTGGGTGTGCAGAAGAGGGAATAAGAGAAAGATTTCAGGCAGGAATCCCAGGGTGGCCTGTCACAGGAGTTAACTAGGACATCTGCTGTGCTATCCTTTCTGGTGGCTGCTACTGCCCTCACCAACAAGGCTGAAATCTTCATCAAGTGCACTGCCCCTGAATTCACTACAGCTCAACACACTGAGAGGTGTACTTTCTGTCTGTGGAATAGCCATTTTCAAAGCACTCCCCTTTATTACCATGGTGTCTGTTGTATCCTCAATATGCTTTTACTAAAATGTTTAACGAAACCCAAAACAATTAAATATCATTCTATCTTGAAATTTGGAAGAAGCAACACAGGTTCATTCAGCCAGTCTGAAGCCACCCCCACCAAACTTACAGCTGAAGCCTTCAAGGCTCATCTTCAGGCTTCCATCAGTGACTCTACCCAAGTTTGTACATTTCTGTGTCTGCCTTTGACTGGGTTGTCAGAATCCAATTCCTCAGTCTTTGCAAACAGCACTCCAGGTCAGTCTGCCATTGGTGATCCAGACCTGAGGAAAGCAAGCAGAAGGACTTTGGAGATGCCTCTCACCTCTAATGCTGTTGGCAATTTCCAGGTGCTCCTGCTATTTCAGAACAAGCATGCAAAGAGCTTTACTCTGCAGGAAATAAGCCACGTAAACACACGACAGCAACTCCCCCTAGTCTTCAGGGGCAATGACCTTCCTGGGAGACAGATGAGTGGGGCAACAGCACTGAGCTCAGCCTGTATCATAGCACAATGGGTTCTTCAAGAAACCAGGGATCTCATCTTTTGACGAGCTATCACTTACCTAAACCACATTATGTGCTGTTGTGTACATCCACATGGTATTTGTTGTATATATTTGTACTGTCTCTTTTTTTATTTATTTGTTTATGCAGCACTAGGGATCAATCCCAGGGCCTTGTGCCTGGTAGGCAATCAATCATTCTACAATTGACCTACACGCTGAGCCCTGTATTTATATTGTCACTGAATGAAGAATTGAAAAGGGATAAATAAAGGGACTGTTTCACAAAATGTAAAGTGTGAGATTTCTTTAGATCTTGATTCAAGCAAAATCATCAAGGAAGATATAATAATGAAACTCAAATGCCAACTGTCAGTTTTTCATATGTAGTACTCTCATAGTACTTTCATTGATTTTTCAGAATAACCTTTTTCTCTACAGACACAAGTTGACTGTCATCGTGCAGGCCCAAGGCGGTGATGGCTAGGAGTAACTGCTAATGCTGCTCCCAGGCAGGGATAGACACAAACACACAGAACAGCCAGCAGGGGCAGCTGCAGCTCCAGTAGCATGGGGACTGGAGACCCAGAAAGCCTTGGCGCAGACCTGGGCCTGCCACTGCCACTGAAGACAGAAACACAGGACTTGAGCAAGCCACTTGGCCCACTAAACCTGTTTTTTTTTCTATGAAAAAGGAGTAGCATCCACCCAGTGGGAGCTCACAAGATGCCATACAGACCCTTTAAAGTCCTGGAACATAGAAAGTGGTCAAGCACCAATAGTGAAGGTGGTGACCCAGAGCTGAGGAGGCAAAGCAGAAGGGACTATAGCTCAGAGCCACTTAGGCACAGCACTTATGCTCTTCATGGAGCCCAGCTCTGGCCTGGATGGGAGCAGAATTGACCCTGCTGGAGGGTCAGAACTCTGTGACTGGGGCAGAATACTGGGAATGCTTATTAATAATAATAATTATAAGGGGGACCTAAATAGAGACGCTTATGGAACTTCCATCAGAAATTGGCAAACTCTATGATTAGACAGATTTAGCCAGCTTTCTGAACTACCAGATGTATCCCTCACTTGAACTCTGGCACTGAAACACGAAAGCAGATGTGAGCCATCAATAAAAACCTGGAATTCTAATAAAGCCCTATTTCAAAAACCAGGTGGCAGGTTGATTTGATCCATTCATGCAACAACACTGGGCAAAAAAGTGATTGTGAAAACAAGGATTACATGGACTTCTGGGAGAACATGCCGGATAGATAGCAGCAGCTATGGAGGCTCTCTGAGATACCCTACTTAAAATCCAGGAATGGTGAGGTACGAGGAGTCCTAAGCAAGGGTAGATACACCCTGCCGACCCAGGAATGAACTAAGCTAAGAGAAACTAACTGGAAATCCAATCCTGGTGCTATAACAGGAACAGATAAAATCTCAGCGCGGAAGCTAGAACCCACGCCACTGGAAGCCGTGATTTGAATTTCCTGCTGCTGCTGCTGCATCCAAATCTGCAGGGCAGGGAGAGAGATGTGCGAAAGCTCTGAGAGCAGGAATCTGCAAACGGAGTTGAGAGCGGGACTAGCAGGGAGCCCTACATCGACTTGTGGTGAGTGAACGGAACGAGGACCCTTTCATAGAGTAGGAGGCTCCAGCAAAGGACACACTGGGACCTGGCAGACTTGGTGGAACTGTACCCTGTAGTGACATTAGTTGCATATTCCCCTCGCAAGCAGGTTTGGTGGGGAGTGCCTGGCCTGCATGACACGGCTAAGACCCAGTAGGATAGCCTAAGCCAGGTCCCAGCACCTGGAGATGCACCCTAGCGGTGAAGCATTCGGTAGGTTGACCTGGTGGGACAGGCCTAGCAGAGGCTGCCCAGGTCTGTGTCTCCCTAGAACACTGCAGTGGGTGGGAACACCTAACAGGTGCAATTCAAACAAACTGTAACCAAAAAAGAGAAAAAAATTGGGCCTCCTACATTCGCTTGTATGGAAGGAACAAAAAGTATGGGAAGAGAAAGCAACAAGAAAGGATCCTCAGTCCCCAATCCTGAGAACACTGATCCAGGAAAGGGAAACGCAAAGGAAGACAGAAAACATGCAATATCAGACATGGCACCAATAGACATAAAGTGCTATCTCCAGAGTCTCATAGACGAGTTTAAAAATGAAGTATTTAATGAAATAAAGCAAGATATAAGTAGAATAGTTAGAGAAATGCTAAACACCGTACAAGAAAAAACAGATGGTGTAATGGAAGAACAGAAAAAAAGGGGAGAATTATTTGATGGCGAAAACAGAGAAAACATAGAATACTGAAAGCAGGTTCAAAGAGATTACCAGGAAACTAAAAACTCTATCGAAAGCTGGCATAACAACTTGAAAGAAACTAAGAATAGATTATCTGAATTGGAGGGCAGATTTGTAATATGGGAGCATGAAATGAAAAACTTATTAAAAATAACAAGAAAACAAACAGCAATACAAAGGCTAGAAGATGATAAGAGGATCTATAACTTAAGAATTAAGAACATAAAAGAAGAAGTAGGGACACAAACAAATGAACTACAAAAGCTATTCACAGAAATAATCCAAGAGAATTGCCTTAATTTAGCAAAAGATAATGATACTTAGATGTATGAGGCATACAGGACCCCAGCCATCTACAACCCAAACAGAGCTACAACCAGGCTTATAATAATCAAAATTCTAGAAATCCAATATGAGAACAGAATACTAAAAGCCGTCAGAGACAAGAAACAGATCACTTACAAGGGAACACCCATCAGAATTACAGCAGACTTCTCGGTACAAACCATCAAATCATGAAGAGCATGGGGGGAAATAATTCAAGCTTTGAAAGATAACAACCTCCAGCCAAGATTGATATATCCTGCACAACTGTCCCTAGAAATTGATGGAAAAACAAGGTGCTTCCAGGATAAAGAGGAACTAGGGGAGTTTGCAACCACCAATTCAACTCTACAGGGAATACTGCAGGATAGTCTAAAAAAGGAAAATACCAAAATACCAGTGGCAGAGAGGCCACAATGAATGGAGCAGAAAGTGAAATGAAGAAGACAAACTGACAACTAATGACAGAAAAAGAGCTCAACAGAAATGAGGCAGAGAAGATTGGATGGTAGGAACAGCTATTTTGGAGAAAACAAGACATCATAATAGCTAGTGCTGATTTAGTATCATCTTGCTTTGAAGTCCCATCAAGCTTTTATTCTTCTGTCTCCATCGGTTTTAACAGGTTTTATCTTATTGGATTTTATTATATGTGATAATATAAGCAAAAACTTTTGTAGACAAGGAGATTACACAGAAACCATTGTTCATTTTCTGATAGTTGGTTCTAAATATCCTGTAATACTGTCATTCTCTTGAATGGTTTTACATTGTCTTGATATGTTTGGTGCTACAGTATACGAAGGTATACTCAAAGATTTCAAGAAAGAGACACTATGGTAACTACTTTTATGTCAGGATATCTTGTGGTGAAACACTATTTTGCTTAAATGGTTATGCTTTGACCTACCCTGTTTTGTTGTTATGCCCTCTTTTATGTCAATCTCCTTTTTTAAAATTATTTACTTTTTTATTTTTATCTTTTTAATTAAGGGAAAAATAAAAAAAGCAGGACACATTATAGTAACCCACTTTGATTTCCTATTAACTTGATTTGAAACTCTGTATTGCTCTCACCATCTTGCTTTGACTGATTTTCCTCTATTCTGCTTTGCTTGATAGTACCAAGTTCAAAAGTATAGGCAAAACTGTGAAGACAATAAGATTCATTATGATGCCCATTCTGGTTTACCATTATCTTCTTTTAAAGTCCTGTAATGTCTCCAATGACTTGATTTTATTCTTTCTGTTTTGTTCAATTTTATTATAACTGATAATATAGGCAATTCTTTTTAAGATAGCAAGAGGCAGTATGGTAACCATTGTTGATTACCTGGTATTTTGTTTTTACATTATGTATTATGTCCATCCTTTTGATTTGACTGACTCTGTTCTGTTATGTCACATTTGGTTTTACTCTCTTCAAAAAGAAGTAATAAGAACTGTGGGAGTAATAAAACCCGAAATATGTAATTGTCATTGTACAAAAGAAAGGAAAAGAAAGTGCTCTAAAGAATATAACTGCATATATATTTAAGTGTATAAGATACACTTAATAGATAATCAATCATATTAGATATGATAGATAGATAATCATATTACTGAGTTTTGTTGGATCATTGAACAAAACTGTTTCCAGTCTCACTGTTTGAAAGTCCACTTTATATGCTTTAATTTTGTAACTTGAACAACTATTTCTAAGATAACAATATGTAATCTATTAACTAGTGATTTCCTACTGTTTTTTCTGAAATTCTGCATAACTTGTACCCTTTTTTTGTTTTTTTTCTTTTTCTCCTTAAATTAAAAAAAAAAAAACAAGGATTAAGCTAACAGAAGACAAACAAGAAAGAAAAAGATAACACAGCAGAGTGTACCAATAAATAGCTACACGATAGGCTTAAGTCAAACTTGAATCAATAAGCAGATTAAAACCATATTACTAATTGAAAAGCAGAGATTATCACAATGGATGAAAAAAAAAAATCCCTGCAACACGAAATGCTTTATGTAATACTCTTACCTTAAACCCTTTATTTGAAATGGTTTTAATGTTAGGCAATGCTACAATGCTGTAAATCCTTCACCTGGCTTCTAACAGTACCTATGACCACAAATAAAACACAAAGAACTCAAAGTGAGACACCCATATTTACACAGTATTACTATATAAAAGAATTCATGAGAGTTTCATCCGTTGGCCCATCAATGACCTCTTCCTATTCCAGAACCAACCTGGGACCCCACATACCTTTACTTGTGAGGTTCCCTAAACCTCCCCCAAGCGCTAACTCTTCTTTCCTCATCTTTGGATAGAGCATCCTGTCGGTCTGTTTGCTTTCTTTAGAACTGTGATGGATGGGCCACAGGACCTCTGTGACCTGATGAAGGAGTACTGGGTGATAATGCTCAAGTGTGCGGCCCAGAGAGCAAGGGTTGCGGGGCTCTGGTGTTACCTTCTCTACGTGGCTTGGGATGAGCTCTTCGGCGGAAGCCTGGAGGGCATCGGCTCGCTGAAAAGTCCACTGCAGCGTAACATGCTTGTGTCAGCACCATCTCGAAGGAAAAGAACTCAAAACCACCTGGAAATCTGTTTTGTGCACACAGCAAATGTACTTGTTTAGCCTTCCTTTGTGGGTCTTCCACGTGGTACCTGCCTGCACCGTCTGATGACGTCACTGTCCGCGCCGTCGCGACGCAACAGCTCCAGTGCGCCTGCGCAGCGCCAGTTTCCTCCGGGCTTAGCGGGTGGGACCACTGCTGTCTTCCCAGATTTAGGCTCTGGGTGGCGCCAGCCTCTCACACATTTCTTGTTGAAACCCAAATGAGTAGATAGGAAAAATGTGGCACAGATACACAGTTCCAGATGTGGCTCTTGTGGCAGAAGCCTGGGATCCCAGCCACTGCGGTGTCTGAAGCAGGAGGAGAGTATGCTTGAGGCTGGGCTGGACTATATAATGAGACACTCTGAAAACATAAACAAAGCCAGCACATACACACACCTGAACAAAAACATGCTGCAGTGGAAGCAGGTGTGGGGTGTGGGGGAGCGCCGGGGGTTCAGCACTTACCTAGCATAATAAGCAAGGCTTTGCTTTTCATCTTCAGTGCTACAAAAACACAAACGAAAGAACTAGCAAAAGGCAGTAAGATTTACCGCAGTGGACTGCAAATCTGTCTCCATATTCAGTACTTTGTCATTTCTAACTTGAGTGCTTCTGAGGATGTCCTAGAGTGTATGTACATCAGAAAAAAGAAGTGTAGGAAACTCTCCCCTCTCCATGAGTTTCTGCATGGTGTACATGCAGCTGAATAAGCCTGGACATTTAGCACAGAGAATGACTCTTCTTAATTCCTAAAATTTGGATTTATTTGAATTCACGTTTGTTTCAAGGTGCAATATATGGAAAGAGTAATTAAGTTAAATTCATTTGTAAAGCACTTTTTTTTGCAAAAAATTTTACTTTGTAGGCTTTTCTCTTTTTCTAAACACTCAGTATTCTCTTAGCAGCCAGGTTATCCTGTGTGAGCTACTGGCAGCCTTTTCAGGATCAGCCCACCCAAGGCACACAACCATGTTCTCATGCTACCTGCACAGAGGTGTCAGACACCTGGATTTCAATCTTAGGATGGAGGGAAGCACAAAGAGAAAATACCACAAGTTTGCAGAGGACAACATTAGGTTACACAAGTGAATTAAGGGTGATACCTAGTGGTTTCATATTTTCACAGACAACACCAAATGTTAGAAGAGAAATGACGAAAGCAATAAAAATTCAGTAGTTTTCTGGAAAACTGATTTTCAATTTAAGATCCACACTTACCCAAATTGTCTACCCAACTGAACAAAAGGCACTTTCCTGCACAAAGAGGTTTCATGATTCCCTATCTTGTGTGTTTCATGTCTCAGGAAACATTGAAGTCTATGTTCTACTGAAGCCAAAAGTGCACTAGAGAGAAGAAGCACCACCAAGAGTAGGTCCAACACACAAAGAGGGCAAGAAAACCCAAGGACAATTCCTGCTTCCCAGTCATAGAGAACAAGCAGGTGAAATCTGAAAGATTCAAAAATTGTCTGTGAGTGTATTAGTCAGAGTTAACTAGAAAAACAGATATAACACGATAAAAAACTGTACAAGAAATTAGAAGAATGACTTACAATGATCAGCCACAAAGTTGAATAAGGAAGCATGCAGAAGATGTCTGCACAGCAGAACTTTAAGGGTCTAGCCCATGGGCTGGAGCTTACTGCAGTGTCCCAGGCAAGTCTGTATCATAAGGCTGATACATCTATGATGGAGCACTGAAGAATCAATGAAGGAGGCTGAAGAGTCTGTGATGGAGGCTGAAGAGTCTATAGTTGAGGCTGAAGAGTCTATGATGGAGGCTGAAGAGTCTATGGCAAGGCTGGAGAGTTCCAGGCTGAGCCAAACAGAAGCCAGGAGATGATGATGTCTGAGCTGAAAAATGAAGACTGGAGCTCCTCTGAAGAAGCAGCAATCAGTCTTTCCTCATTTGCCTATTTTATGTATGCAGGATGGCCCCTGCTGAATCATGTAATTAAAGTTCCAACCTTTTCAAATGCTGAAACACTTGGTGAAGCCTCTAGACTTCTCAAGTTGACATAGTGTATAAACCATAACAGTGAGGAAGGTGGAGCACAATGTATCTGCAGTCACCCACAAATGTTATTGGATCATATGTTTCATCAGTGACCATCAGGGCCTTCAAAGTGCTAATGATCAGCTGAGACCAAACACTGGGGCCATAAGTTATGACTACACATTTGACAGGAATGTCGATGCTGAAGCTGAATATTTTGTTTTTCCCTGATCTTCATAGGCCACATAGACAACAAAATGCAAACCTAGATTGCTTCATTTTTTCTGAGAAGCACAGTCCCTGCTCCTTCTGAGAGAAGAATAAAGGGCCCCACTCAGACGTATCCTTGACTTGTCCAGAGCACCGAGTGTCCAGTGTGTGTACATAGCATGGATGTCAAAGTATTGAGTCTGTAGAAACTGGAAACATAGTCACTGTGAGGACTTAGCTCAACTGTCACCTGCTAGTGAAGGTTTCCTTGGCTAGGACACCTGTAATGACAGCCACTCCCACCCCAGTTCGCCCTCAGCCTTATCCACCTCAGTGCACTCATGGGTCCAGTTCCTGTCTGCAGTTGTCAGTTTCTGCTGTGGCTCCCACCTCTCCTAGAGGAAACATCCTCAACCCGGCCCCAAATCCTGTGAGATCTGGCTGGGGCACTTGCCACCTCAGTCTTCCCATGAACTCCACCCTGAGCACAGTGCTGAGGGCTCCACTTCCCCTGCTGTTTCACCTCTGGCCACAAACTGACCTGTCCTCTTCCCACAACAGATAGGGAAAGGCTGTCAATTACACATGGGAACACTGAGGCTACACAGTACATTTTTGCAGGACAGTGAGTGCTATCCCAAAGGAGAGAGCTAACCAGGTCTCTCCAGGTGCCCAGCACACAGCTACAGCTACAGCTAAACAACCACACGGGCACAGAACCTCCCCAGTATTCCCCACTGTGCACTGTGAGTCCAAGTCAGGACCTCCTCACTACCTACTGGGTAGATTCCCATTCACTTACTGATTCATTCACTATCTATTTACCCCCTATTTGGGGCCGGCTCCTAGCCGGGGACGACTCAGGGGCTAAAGTTCTTCACAAGTCACCTCATCTGTGCATTTTCCACAGCTTTCACCTGCAAAGAGGGCAAAATTAAATTACATGGAGGCCCTCACTTGCTGGGTATACTGGTGCCCACTTGGAATCCCAGCACTTGAGAGGCTGAGGTAGGGAGAGTTCAAGGCCAGCCTGGGCTGCATAGTGAGACCCTGTCTTAAAAAATAAAAAATAAAAAATAAAATAAAAAGGAACCTCTCAGTTTTTTTTAATCATTACAGTACTAAACTTCATAGCCTAATAACAGAGAAGACACATTTTCAGGTACACAGAGCAAAATATTTATGAAAACCAACTACATGCTAATGTACAAAAAAAGTGTAATAAATTCCATGCTGTCAAGTTCATACAAACATATTGCTATCACTGTGCTGTAAAACTATAAATTAACTTGAAAGATGAAATATCCTATAAGCCTGGATATGCTACTCATGTCTAAGTGACTGCCATGTCAAAATACTAACATTATCAAAAAATGCACAATATGCCTAAAAGTTGTAATATTTTACATCACAATCCCTAGTTAATCACACACAAAATAATAGTGAATAATAAGGAAAAAATTGTTTAAGTATGTGAAACTTTAAAATGATGTTACTTTGGAAAACTTCATTCCATTAAATTTGAAATCCTAGAAGAAACTGATAATAGACCAAAATGACCCTGGGAGACAAAGGTCAAACAGCAGCTTATTTCAGGAATGTAAGAATGATTCATGAGAGGAAATCTATTGAAATTATCAATCTGAAAAATCAAAACACAAAAGTCAATAGCATTATTGTACACAAAAGTGAATTTACCAGGAAATAAATTAAGAAAAAATACCATTGGCAGTAAGTTCAAGAAAAATTTAACACTTATTTAATCTATGAAAGGAAGTAAAAGGCCTCTAGAATCATAACCCCAATGCTATGAAAAAGTATCAAGAAGAACATCATAAAAAGGAAGGATATCCCGTGTTTTGGACAGGGAGAATGAATTTTGCTGAATTGGAAATATTACCGAAACTGATCTGTAGGTAATACAGTCGCAGTCACACTGCATCCCCCAAGGAACTATTGAAACCATCTCACAAGTCAATCGAAACAGAAGAGACCTAGAGGAGTAAAAATAGTCCTGGGCAGCACTTCAAAGCAGGAGACAGCACAATCCAAGATTTCAAGTTACGTTACAGAGCCACAGTGATTAAAAACAGCATGGAACTGGCACAGAACTGGACACACCAAATCAGTGGGATTGAATGCAAGGAGCAGGGGTAACAGCAGGCACATTCAGCCAGAAGCTTTGACCAAAAAGCTCAAAACCAGATTAACTCAGTGGAGGAACCGTGAATAAATTCCATGCAGTTGTGCCTTCTCCTGTATGAGTAACTAAGTCTAGGAATAAATACAATAAAATGGAAAGAGGAAAGGAAACTACAAGGTAGTCTTCTAAAGAAGGAAAATTGGATGAAAGGAAGGTAAAAAGATTGGGGGGGGGGTCAGTGAATTTAAGATGATAAAGATGTGTTATATGTGTTTAAAAAATTTTCCCCAGAAGCTCATTATGACTTGTTACTAATGTAATGTCATACATAAATTCAATACAATGCAGTGATGACAGATTAGATTAGAATGTGTCCCCCAGATTCCTATTCTGGAGTTGATTTTCCAATGCAATAGTGTTAAGAGGCAAGGGCTTCCAGAGAAAGAGGTCTCATGGCTCTGTTGGTGTTCATGAAATAGTTTTGGGGAGTTGGTTTGCCCCCTTCCACTCCTTCTGCTGTGTTAACACACAGCCTTCCTCCTCCTACAGTATGTAGCTAAAAGCCACCACCCAGGAAGTAGAGGACTGGGCCCCACCAAACTCAGAGCCTGCCAGGTCCTTGATCCTAGGGGTCTTCTGATTCTGAGCAGTAAAGTTCTGTTTTGTATAAATGGCCAAACTCAGACAGTTTGTTACAGTAGCACAGACTAAAACCATTACCATCTTTATTTGTATTTAATGCTTTATTAGAGGTTCCTGCTAGTATCATATGGCTTCAAACATAAGAATTGAGAAAGAAGAATGTATTACTTTCTTTACTTCTTTCTGTCTTTTTGAGACAGGATTTTATTCTGTAGTTCAGGCTGGCCTTGAACTCACTGTGTAGCCCAGGCTTGCCTCAAACTCACAGCAGTCCTCCTGCTTCAGCTGCTTAGGTTCTGAAATTACAGGTGTGTACCTCTATTGGGTCCTGACCTAGATCCTCAATCTCCCAAATGAGTGTATAGCCAAGGCTTAAAGAAAATGAGACAAGTAGTACGATTTTAGGGCTCCAGGAGGGTCAAGACCCTTTAGCTGAGTTTGAGACTGAGGGCTAAGACAAAGACTTCTCTGGACCACCTATTTTTATTAGGTCCAAAACAATGAGTGGGGGAACTGGGGAAAGGGCAGGCAAAGAGCAAGACCTTGGGAGTCACTTCAAGTACATCTCCAAGCAATAAATCATGTCAGTTTAGGAGAACCATCTTATTTTCATGATGACATAGTAGGAGTGAGACTGGAGGAGTAATTCCTGAAGCTGCAGTCTCTCTCTACTTAACTGGTATTTGAGCCAATTGTCCACAGCTATGGCCTTGTCATGCCTTTGGAGTTATCTCTGGCCTCACAGGCCACTACAGGCCTCAGCCAGGACCAGTGATTCATAATGATTCGCTTATTATGAATCAGCTCCCATCATCAGGCAAGGGGCATAGGCCTAGGACAGACTCACAGATAAACATAGAGAGCCAAATAGTTAATTTTAAGTCCTGCTTGGAGCCACTTCATAGTGGTCTCCAGCACACCACCATGCCAAGATATATATTTATATATTGTTTGTTTGTTTTTTGTGGCAAGGTCTCACTGTGTAGTTAAGTATGGTCTTGAAGAATGGGTGAGTCATGAATGAATGCTGCCAAATTGTGGGAAGAGCATGGGGTCTGGAAAGACAGAGGCTGGGCCTCACCCAGGCTCACTCCCTTGGCCTCTGTGGGAAAACCCCTTACCTTCTGTGAGCCTTAGCTTCTTTAAGATGGGTACAGGGTGCTAAATACAGAGTCCCACTTTTCAGGGCCATGCAGAACAAAGTGCCAGTGTCTGCCACATCTCATCATCCTCAGCCCCTGAACAGCCCCGTGGTGGCCAAGCAAGCATCCAAAAGTAGGAGGAGAAGAATTACTTCTAGTTTTGCTCTCCCTAAGGAATGCATGGCCCAAGGAAGACATGGAGAGAAGTACAAATTGGCATGGTAGTGACTGCCCTCCCTTGTTGACATGTTTGACTACCTTAGTCAGGGGAGATAATTTTTCATTTTCCATAATGAATCTTTTGTATTTCCTGATTATTTCATATATACTTGTATTATCTATTGCAAGCATTCTTTTTCCTCTTATTTCAGTTTTTATGTCTCAACTATCCTTTTTGTTCTCCAACAGTTGATTTCTTATTTTGTCTTCATAATTTTTTTGGTATCAGGGATGGAACTCATGACCTTGCACTTGTCAGGCAGACACTTGTGCCACTCAGCTAAATCTCTAGCCCTTGTCTTCATAATTTTAAAAGATCCATGTATTTACTGTTTGCATTTACATTTGTTTGGCTGTGTAAGTGCGGAGTGCGTGTGTGTTTGTATGCGGTGCTGGGCACCTGCACTGCATCCCTGGTTGTCTTCTGCAGGTTTCCTGTGTGGTGTGAGGCCGTGCTCCATGTGGTTGCCCCGATGACCTTGATCTCAGTCCACCTCCCTTTGCCTCTTGGTGCTAGTGTCAGTGTCTGTCACAGGCACTGCAGACCCTGACAGCATTTTGGGCATCTTCGTCCTTCCTTACCACTTTTCTACATGGTACTGTGGACCGGGTGTGACCATTTGAGTACTGTGTGCAGACACCCTGACACTGAGTCACACTCCCACTACAGGTGACAGGCAGTGGACCTGCCTCCACTCACAAGGCGGGCCCCGTTAGCCTATAGTGAACACTTTTACTCAAAGAATAAGAGATGAAACGTCCTCGCCAAGGCCTAGGCCCCAGGCAGTTGTGCAGCTAAAGAGAGGCTCCAGGCATCAAGCCTGTGGTGATGGTAGAGAGAGAGACCCTGTTTCCATACCTGTGTGGGTGGGGCCTCAGCAGTGTCACACCACACACTTTCCAGATGCGTGTCACTGCGGATGTTAGAGGAGCAGTCACAGGGGCCGAACCCGTGTACTTTACTGTCTAGATTTGATCGCCAGATCCTTGGAAGGACCTTGCTTTCTCAATACCTACAGAGAGTGAGACCCTCGGACAGGGTAGAGTGTGGGTGGGGTGCAAATACACTGAAGATAGGGAAGGAAAAGTATCTATCCCACAGCATATTCCAGAAACATTTAACACCTCAGAACATCTGACTTCAAAGGGAACACCATCAACAGAAGGTCATTCCAAATGGATCTCACACACAGGCTGAAGTGACATCCAAGCCAACAGATGCCCAAATCTCGACACAGAGGTTTGGGAAAAATGAAAAGGGTGAGGCAACACAACACTTCCCGGCGCTCAAAATGCACTAGCAACCAGCTCCAAAGAGTGGAATAGGTGCCATGTGGAATAAAGAATTCAAAAGACATTATTAAGGGATTACTAAATCCCAAAAGAATACAGAGAACCAAGTAATAAATTTAAGGAGACAATAAAGGCAGGTTGTGGTGGCTGTAGCCTGCAATTTCAGTTATTGGAGATTAACACAGAAGCATAGCAGTGACTAGACTAGACTAGATAGTGAGACCTGGACTAGATAGTGAGACATTGTCTCAAAAAGCAAAGAGCCAGGGATTTAGCTATACAGCAAATGCGTACTTGCCTGGCAAGCACAAGGTCATGAGTTTGAGCCTTGGTACAAAAAAAAAAAAAAAAAAAAAAAAAAAAAAAAAAAAAAAAAGCAAACAAAGAAAGAAACAGAATCCTCAAAATAGTACAGACAGTGGAGGCTAGGAATGATGCATTCCATAAAAAAAAAAGAACAGTTGGAAATGTAAATCAAGTTAAATAGAAGCTCATTAGAAAAACTTACCGATGGACTAGATGTGGCAAAAGACAGACTTTCAGAGCCAGAGGACAGGGTAGATGGACCACCAGGTTGAGATGGTAGGAAACAAAGAAAGAAAGAAGTTATAAATAAAACTTGAGATACTTCAGGGAAACAATTCAGAGACAAATTTATGAGTTTTTTTAAATAAGAAAAAAGCTTAAAGAGTAAAGATACAGAAATCTATTCAGTAAACTAATAGCAGAAAAATCCCCAAGTTCCCAGTAGCGAAAAATTCACCAAACTGGCATGACCAGAAAAGAGTCTCCCTCATCAAACGTTTATTCACACTTCAAGAGGAGATAGTGCTGGGCAGGGAGAGGGCTGAAGGTGTAGGAAAGCTGGGAACAGGCAGGGAAGGTGAACAGGCTCAGAGAGGCTTCTGGCAAATAATGAGTTAAATCCTTCCCAGAGAAAGAGTGGCTAAGAAAACCAGAGAGAGCTGGTGAGGCTCAGGTCCCTCCTTCCTCCATGTCCAGTTTAACACAAAGGAAACAAGGTGGAGCGGGAGGTCTCCACTGTGGAAAACTCACTGTGTATAAAATATGCACTGACGTCCTGGCACTCACACACCTGCATCTGACTGCCTGCATATTTTATTATTCTCTCACCATATTCATACACGAAAATGTGCATGCATCCTTTCTATTAATCCACTTTTGAGTGTAACTCTGCTGCAAATCTCACAAGAGGACACCTGGATAACACAAAGAGACCACAGTAGAGCTCATCCAAGAATGCGCACACAAGCAGTGGAAGGGGCAGTGGCCAAACCAGGAGTCTCAGGCAGAGCAGTGGATCTAGGTATCTCAGCCTCAAGGGGAGCAGTCCCTTTGGTGGCATGGAGTGAGACGGGCTGAGAATGAAGACCCCTAAGTTCTGGAATGAGACTCCCCACCTTACCACAATAACTTATCTCCTTACTTCTCTTTCCTTTCCAGGAAAGGAATTTTGTTTCTCCTTCTGAACTTACAACTCTAATTCTTCCATTGATGGGAGATTTCTTATGAACCCTAAATAAAATATTATCTCCTCAAGATATGACAAAGGGCTTGGTGTGGCCTGTGCCTCTGTCCCTGCATGGCCAACAAATTCTCCATCTGTTCCTGGCAATGAGAAGAGATGGAACCAGGAACAAATGGCATCTGAGCCAAAGCAAAGGCCTCCCGGGCCATGCAAGCCAACCACAGAGCTCTACGGGAACTGCAAGGGTCGAGGGTGCTGTATGTTTGCTTCCTAATAAACAAAAAGTAGGGTTTGAAGGCTTGGCCACACTGATATATGTGGAAAGTGCCTGGCATTTTTTAGCTAATTTGAACATAATACATAATGTTGTCTTATTAAACTCTTTAGCTCATGTGCTATAAGAGTTAAAAGCAAAAAGTGAATACTGAACTGTTTATAGATGGCTTAAAGAACATTAAGCTCAAGAAATTGTTTTATATTATAAGAATCTTAATAGTATAAGTCTTTGGGAAAACTAGGAAAGTGTGAAATTGTACCTTAAGTTTACTTTAAAAAGAAGGGAAAAATCTGTTTAAAGATACATGAATTTTGATCTAAAAATTCATACTCAAATCTTTCAAAATAAAACATTTTCAGCAATGGTCTGAAAGTTGCCTACTCTTTATTTGAAATGCACAATAGCAGAATTGTGACAGATTCTTTCAGATTTTGGAAACCTTGACAATCCATAATAAGACATATTGGGGTATAGGGAGCCATGGAAGCTGGAAATTGACCTAAGGCATGAACCAGAGGTGATCCTACCAGAAAACAAGGAGCGCCTGGGTCAGCCATGTGAAGAAGTTGCTATAGCCCAGAAAAATACCAAGCCCCTGGACAATCCAAGCAATGGGTTGCTGGGCAGAGGGGCTGAAAGTGCCATCATCTTTCCCAGTTTATAATAAACACACTGCATTGGTTGAACAGCACCTTTCTTCCCATCAGGGGGATGAGGGTCCCCTGACTCCAGTTTTGTCTTTTATTTTTCTTATCCTCTCGTGGTCCATAACCCCAAGAATCTCAGGAGCCATATTGGGGAATGAATTAAAGTCTAACACAGAATTCATTTGCATTTTATGTATTTTGTGTTTGTAGCCCAAAGTATTTTTATATAATATTCTGAATGCAAAGGGAGATCAGGTATTAAATTTTCCATTTGAGGCTCAAGGAGCTCAAAAAGTTCAGGATTTTAAAGCATTTGGGATTTCTCATTTTTGGATTAATATGTTCTGTATGTAAACTTTGAATTAAATTTGGTAATTAAAATTTGACTTTAAGAGTGAGTAGAGGAAGCTGGGGTGTTGCAGTGCATGCCTATCACCCCAGCACTCGGGAGGCTGAGAGGCAGGAGGATCGCCATGAGCTTAAGACCAGCGTGGGACACATAATGAGCTCAAGGCCAGGCTGAATCACATATGGAGACCCTGACTCAAAATAACAAAATAGAACAAAATGGGATGTGTAAAGCAGCACACAGCTGTGCTCCTAGGTATGGGAGACCAGGCAAGCAGAGTAATGTTTGAAGGCAGCCTGGGGGACAGATGAAAAAGCTCTGGGCATCAGTGGTGAAGCACTGGAGTAGCACATGCAAAGCTCTCTATTTATCTCCTAGAGAGGTGGCAAAGTTCCATTGTTAAGATTTATAAACCCTGACCAGCTCAATACATTTCTGAAGTTCTGTTTTGTGGAAGAAGTACAAAATTAAGAGCTAAGCAGTAAGGAATGCTGTGAGCAGATCCTTCCTATCAGCTTATACATTTGACTTCTTCAAAACTCAAGTTATAGCCAGGCATGGTGGTGCACTCCTATAATCCCAGCACTTGGGAGGCTGAGGCAGGAGGATCATTGCAAGTTCGAGACTCAGGACCAGCCAGTGCTACAAAATGAGCCTAAAGTCAGCCTGCACTGTAACAGAGACCATGTCTCAAAAAAAAAAAAAAAAAAAGAAATAAAATTTAAAAAGAATAAAACACAAGTCATGTTTTCACACAGTGGAGAAATTTATATTTTTTATTTGTTTTTCTGACACTTGTCTCATATAGTTGAGGCTGGATTTGCCTCACTTTTGTGTAAGTAGGCTGACCTTACATTCATGGTGATCTTCTTGCCTCAGCCTCCCCAGTGCTGGAATTACAAGCGTGTGACCACACACCTGGCCTAAAACTTGTCTTTTTAGAATTTGCTTAAATATAGGAGTTTTATTTTGTTTAGACATGTAAGACAGAGAGATTGGTGATATATAATTTAGTAGACATTCTGTATTTTTATTAAGGAAAATCTAGAAAAATCCTCTAAATCAATCAGTCTGAATGAAAAGTTTATTCATGTTTGAAATTGTGGGTTAATTTAAAGTTACAAACTAAAATTGTTCATTTTTTAAATAAACATCCTCAAAATTTCAGAGAATTGGGTTACTGGTATGCTCACCAAGATCTCCTGCATTTGTGTTATACCTTTCTTTCTCAGTCACTCTGTCACAGGTACGTTCCTAACACACATTTTTATGTAACTATATTCCACAGTGTTTAGCACAGATCTTACTTGCCTTGCATATTAGTCCTCTGGAGTGAATGCATTTTGCACAGAGACGCACATCAGTTCTCTGGAGGCCAGGGAGAAGTGATTTGGATTAGATCGAGAAAAACCACTGAAGCTTCACACACTCAGAGGCAAGCTTGTGGGTGTGGCTGGCTTTGGGGTGCTTCAGGAGACCTGGTTACAGGACCTGGTCAGAGGTGGTGTGGGCACTGGAGCAGGAAGGAGAATCTTCTCTGTTGTGTTCTTCCTCTCCCTGGTTCCTGGCTGCCCCTGTGCCCCTCTGCCATACCGTGTCTGTCTGGGAACCAGGCTCCTGGGAGCCAAAGTAAACCTCTCCTCTCATCCACATGTGTAACTATCTGTCCCAGCCAGGAGAAAGCTGATTAAGACAGGACCTGCTGTTATTTGGGGTCACAAGGCCTTTTTTTTTTTGGTATCACCTGTAATCAATGTTAGTTTAGCCCCAGTATCAAGCATTCCCTGAAATGTCTGATTATTTCCTTTCACCCAGGACACAGTTACATGAAAGAATTGCCACAGGTCCTTTGGGAAAGAATGGAAATGTTAACAGTAACACAGTTTTTCACCAGGGCCCTTTATTGAAGGGCCCAGTCTCTGTTTTGTTCAAGGGTTCTGGGAGTATAAACTGGCTAAAGTCTGGAAATTAGTGGATTCACATGCTATGATTCACGTGTTACAAACTGAGGTATAATTTGATTCATTTGTCCTTAATTTTTTTCTGTGTATTGTATACCTGAGAGACTTCTCCAATTATTTTTTGTAAATTATTGCAAAGAAACTCATCTTGACTTTGGCAGTTGAGAAGTGCCACTGAGTCCTTTGGGATTCATTATACTTGCCGTATTTTAGCTTTCCAACTGAGTAACTGGAACAACCACCACAAGGTCAGGCATGCAAATAAGAGTAGTAATGAAAATTTCAAGGGTGCTGGTGTACCTCAAAAGCTCTCTTTTTTTTTCTGTACCTGGAATCAAACTCATGACCTCATGCTTGCCAGGCTGTGAAGTGACACTGAGCTAATATCCCTGGCTCCAGAATCTCTTCCTCAAGGTATTAGTCAAGGGATCATTTTGTAGGCCATCTCTCTGTGGAGTAGTTTTTATGTGGCAAATCCACTCCACCATTCTCACCTCCCTGATCTTTGAATTCCCTCAGTAACAGTAACCCACTCCCCCAAAATTCAGGCTTCTGCATAGCATTAAGAGTGAGCATCTCCTGATCCATATTTCAGTCCAAAAAAACTAGTCACACTTTAAGTCCTCAAACTGTTGCACCAGCCAGAGATTTAGCTCAGGGCCAAAGTGCATACTTGGCACATGCAAGGCCATGACTTTGATCCCCAGTACCAGGGAAAAAGTCCCTTTATATCACAACCAAAATATTTGCTTAGTGGGTACTTATGAAAAGTCAGCATGGTCTAGGTTAACGTGCCTTGCACTAATATCCCATTTCCATTCTCACACCTTTCCCTACATTATTTATTGTGAGAATTAAAAAGGGAGAAATTCTTTGGGAGCATTGCACACATCCTCCAGGGCCAAACTATGCTCCACATCTTGGGAAGCCCTGAGATATCAGCCTGGTGCTCGGCCTAGAAGACGTTGTATGCAGTGAAGGTGGGTTCTGTTCAAACCATAAAGTATTCAAATTGTGAGTTCTACTGTTATGTTTGTAAGTCAAATAGGATCCAGTCCTCATGGAATACAGTACCACACTGCTCAGAAACACTCTTGAGAGAATGGAGTCCCTAGAGTGACCCACTGGGTGGCCTGAGGCCTATACCAAGGCTCTGCTTATTCCCCTGTGTGGTCCCCACAGGTCCCAGCCTTCGTGAGCAAGGGGGATGAGACTTCCCTGCTTTAAGGTGGGGCAGAAACAGTATCCACCTGTCAGGGGAGAGGCGACCATGACACCCAGTATCTGCAGGGCAGCACCTGCTGCTTGGGAGCCTGACTTTCATGTCTGATGAGGGGGGATCACAGCTAGGGTTTGAATCACTTTATACCTGTGAAATAAGTAGAGATACAAGATTTAGAAGGAGAATCAAACTTATTTTATTGGAAAGGGAAGAGAAAGAAGACAGCTACCTTGGAGTGAGGCAGGGAGCACATAAATTGCATCTGGGCTCTTTGTTCTTTGGCTCCTTTATCAGATGGTAAGAAAGGAGCTCCATCCTGGAGAGCTGTTACCCCTGGATTGGCTGTTCCAGCTGGAGACCCCTGATTTGGCCATGGCCCATCCATTTCCACATGCACATTCTCAGAGGAGCACTGTTGTGGCTCCCTTGTGCTGTCCTGGCTTCTCCTGAGAGATCTGCAGCAGCCTTGCACTCAAGGCAGGGTTAGAAGGAAGAGATGCGTGTGCACTGTACTGTGTTAACATGGTGAGAGGATAGCGCAATGTGTATGTGCTCACACCGCGGTGAGTGGGTATCTAGGAGTTAGTGTAAATTTTATATACCAAGGGAGTTTTGTTTTGTTTTGTTTTTTAACATGACCTACCTCACTTCCTACCTTTTTCCTTTTGTGTTTAATAGAATGTGGAGGGGGAGGGAATTTGAGCCTTGGCAGACTTAGATTTATCCTTTCTCTGTTTTGTTCTTAGTTGTGATCTCTGAATCTCTGTCTCTGTTTCTGTCTCTGACTCTGTCTCTGTTTCTCCTGTTTAACTGTTTGTTTGCCAGAAACTTCACTGAGACCCTTTAACTTTCCCTGCTTGTCTGCTAACTTTACCTACAATTAAATCTTAAAAACAACATCCATGTGTATGTTGCAAGATGTATACCTTGTCTACAAAATTATACACCAACTGACAATAAAAAATGAAAAATTATACTCCAAGAACTGAAACTCAGGCTTTGGATTTAGCTCAGTGGCATAACTTCCTGCCTGGCAAGCATAAGGTTGTGGGTTTGTTGCCTAGTACCCCCCTAAAACTGAATAAACATCCAATCTCTGGTTACTGATGGTGATATTTGTTCTTATATTTTTGTGAAGCAGCGTCTTACTTTGTAGGTCAGGTTGGCCTTGGACTCATTATGTGCCCAGGCTGGCACTGACCTCATGGTGATCCTGTAAGCGCTGAGATTCTAGGCATGCACCCCATTCCTGGCTATCTCCTCACCAGTCTAAGACACCCTAAGTTAATACTTTCCATTATCACAACTGACTTAATTTTTAGTAACAGTTTACAAAATTGTTTGTTATAAAGAGTTAGTAGCTGTATCATACCCGGTGTGGTAACGATTACATGCTCTAATGCTGATAGTTTTCAAAGATGAGAAAAAGCTGGCTTGCTTCTCTATAATAAATAAACTACTATTTGACTGTCCACACATTGGTTAAATTAAATACTTACAATGAAGTTTTGATATTGTTTTGTTGGGGTTTTCCTATCTTAAGCATGTTATATGTTCTTTTGCAGATATACAGTGCTTACATCTATGTCTGACATAATTTGGGACACAAATATGAGTTAATAACATGAGTTTTAATACTACTGGTTAGCTCTTTGTGAGGTAGCATACATAATCATAAATGATATGCTTATCTTATAAATTGATCATTTATATATAAACTATAATTTTTTGACTTTTCAAAAATCTATTATCTAGTTTACAACTATGCAAGAAAGGCCTTCTATCTATTAAAATAAAATGCTACAGTCTTTTTCCTGCATATACAATTTTGGAAAAAGAAAAAAATCAAGACAATGACCAACAGCTGGGAAGTAAGGATTGCATAGGTTGCAGAAATCTTTATAACAATGTAGTATGCTACATAAATACTAGGAGATCCTTAATATTTGAATTTCAAAGTGAATGGATATAGAGTTAATTTCAAAGCTGACATTTAGTAAAGAACTTTAATAGTTGCATACTTTGCTCTTCTGCTTCATTTCCTTCAAAACTGCTATAGTAGGGCCCCTACTTTAATCTGATTCAGATTCCTACAGGCCTGTATCCTGGGAACTTCTTGCTCTTTTGCAGAACACCCTGGAATTGGAATTTATTCATGCAATTCATTGAAGTCACTGATGAGAGGAACACTTACTAAACACTAACTGTGAAGGAGGCTGCGCACAGCTGCTGAGCATGCACCACAGTCCCTGGCTTCCGGGAGTGGCAGGGCCGAGGGTGTGCTTGGTGGTGCAGCGCTGCCCTCCTCGCATGCACGGTGCCCTGTGCTCAATTCCCAGCACCATAAAAAATAGTTAAATAAATACACGTATGTCAGAGCGGTAGATTGAGCTCAGCAGCACAAGCGCCTGCCTGGCATGTGCAAATAGTGAGTTCACACCCTGGTGCCAGATGAGTAAATAAATCTCCCTTTACAGAGGCTAATCTGGAGTCCCGGCTAACAGGGACCCGCTAAGCATTGTGCTGAGGTAGTTTCCTCTGCAAGGGACCAGCTTTTGTTTTCACCCTCAGCCCTTACACAGGCATTGCGGGCTACACTCTTAACGCCAAGAACACTCCGACACTTTCGTATGACTGCAGTGTCTCTCCAAACCAATTCCAAAACCCGACCTCAAAGAGCATGCTCTATTTTTTTCTATATTTCTTAGTGGCGCCTGAGTCTGAGCTGCGTACACACACAGCAGATTCTAAGCAAAGGCATTTAAATTGGAATCTCAAATATCTCCAGTGCTTGTGTTTTCTTTTCACCATAAAGCTGGCTTTGCCTATAGGCTACTCTAATGTTCATTAAAAGGAAAGCAAAATTTCTTAATTTTGGATTAATTGTTAAAAGCTAAAAAAAGAGAGAAAGTCTCAATATTGTGAACCATTTGATGACAGAGGTTATTCTACTGAGTGTCTGTAGTTAGAAAGGAAAGAATTTAAAAATCAATCTTGGTGTTTCCCCATGGCATTCAGTACTGATTATATCCAACGCTTTGTCCTTGGCCTTAACAGATGAAGAATAAGATATGGGTCCCGACTTCTACCAGAATGCTTTAAATTTCTGCCATTTTCTTCAGAATTCTGACATTCCCAATCCAGTTTGCTCTTACCTTTTTCTAGAAGCACCAGTTGCTGTTTGAGGCTGTGTATCTCTGTGCAGTGTTTCATTTTCTAGTTCCTCCTCCAACTCTGTGACCTTTTGCTGGTGCTGAATTCTCTCTTCAAATTGCTGGATGAATTTTGCATTTTCACCTAAAGCTCTCAAAGCTGCTGGTCAGGGACAGTGCTCTGTAGCAGAAGATGGCTTTGACACTGTAGTCCATTTTATTCTAGGAATATCTCTTATGCAGACGACCCTGCTTCCTTTGGAAGGTCCTCTCCTGTTCCAGGCTTCCTTGCATCTGCTATACTTCTACTGCCAACAGAGACACTTGACTGAATTTTTCTAAGACTTTTCTCTGTTCAGGACCTTCTGCATGTAAAACAGCCTTTTGTTATTTAATGTTACTTACTTCCTTAGTTACTTCCACAAGTTTGCTCTTGAGATTTTGCAGCTCAGTGGCAAATACCTCCTTTTTCTCCAGGGCAGCCATGATTTGAACTTGAAGTTCTTTGGTCTGCTTCTGCCACCACTGAGACGCAGGTCTCTGCAGCTCTGGCTGTGTCTGCAGTGGCATCTTCATTGTCATTGCTTCTCTCCCCCGTTGTCACCTCTGGTCCCCGCTTGGCCACGTGTACATGCTGATTCTCATCAGCGTTTGATTTTCTTCAGTTAGCTTTGTTGTCTAAGCTTCAGCACTTTCTTGACAAGTCTTCTGTATTTCAAGATGGATTTGCATGAAATTAACCTCCTCCATGACCATGTGAGAAACTTTCAGAAACAGCTTCATCTCGTGCTTGCTTGATTTTGTCACATTCTCCTTTGTTTTCCAGTTCTCTGCTCTGAGAGCTTCTTATCTGCCTAGAGCTGGCTCCTTCAGGCCATGAAGAGCTGCAACAGCTTCTCCCTGTCTGCGAGGTTCACTTTGGTGGTGCAGCTGGGAATAAAAGGAACAGCAGAAGTGGCAAGAGGCCACGGGCAATGGGAAGAGCAGGTTCTCAGCCACGGCCTCGGTGCCCAGAGTGGGGTTTGCTTCACTCTGCCTCCTCTTGGTGCCCAGTGTGGGCCAGATCAGTCCTGTGGTGGGTAGAACAATGTAATTTTTAAATACAAATCAAAATTGGATAAACAGATGTGGTTTTTTATACAATGGAATATTTCTCAGCTATAAAAAAGGATAATCTTGAAGCTATTGTAGGTAGAAGGAGGCAGCTTGAGACCATACTCATGAATGAAATAAATGAAACACATTTGTACATGTATTGTCTTCTTAGTTTAAAAATAATAAAAAAATAAAATCTGAGAGAATAATAAGATCCTAAATGATAGATATTGCATAATGATAGGGAAGAAAAGTGCTCCAAAGGACAGAACAACTAGGATAGGAGAAAGGAAAAAAGAAGAAAGGAAAGGATTATATGTATGTTGGTAAACACATATAAATGTGTGTATGCTCACGTATGCTAGATAGATAACTATACTGCTTGTCTGTCAGTTCATCAAAAAGAACATGCTGTGCTGTCACTGTTTGACTGATCACTTTTGTGCCTGGATTTTGTAACCTGAAGAACAACTTCTAAGACAACAACATGTAATATGTTAGCTAGTTGTAAATCCCTGCTTTATTTGTATCATTTCCTTTTTTCTATTTTGCTTTTTTTTAAAAAATTGAAAAACAGTTCAGGTGAGACAAAAAATATCAGTGCAGATTCATAAATGGAACAATTCAGCAAAGGCAATAATGTTTTTATATATTATATATATATATATATCTTCATTATAATGGCTCCATAAAGCAGATGCTACTCAACATAAAGGGACAAACAGATATGCATATAAACATAGTGGGAGAATTAAATAGCCTACCCTCTAAATAGAGGATTAGACCACAAAATCCAGGAATATCAGCCTCAAAATCCACCACAGGATGAAGAGATTTAACAGATATCTGCACACATCTGTCGTTTTGCCCTTCAGCAGCAGGATACACATTTTTCCGCAGGTAATGGAACTATAACAGTAGATCTTGTTTCCACTCCAAAAACAACTCTCACCTTATACCAAAAAATGGATTTTGCCAGATTACAATGGAACGAAACTAGTAATCAACAGAGAAAGAAACTACATTCCCAGGTGAGTATTCAACAGTCCATGGCTCACAGAAGGAATCAGGATAGAAAATCCTTTGAAATATCAGATCATAGTGCAAAAAATATTCAGACTTTGTGGGAAAAACTAGAAGTCATTCTAAGGGAAATTGTACAGCTATGAGTACCCCTGTCCGAAAAATGCATCAATCCCAAGTAAATAATCTAACCATGCATGTCAAGGTCCTACATAAATCAAAACACTGTAAGCCCAAGACTGGAAGATAAAAAACAACAGGAAAAAGTTTCTGACTAGAATCCCAGTAACACAGGAGATAAAGGTGGCTTATATTACATAAAAAATGCCCTGCAGAACAAAGGAAATAACAAACAGGTAAAAAAAAAACTTATAAAGTGAAATAAAAGTTTCCTAATTATGCTTTGATGGAAGACAAATACTTAGAATATATAAAAGCTCAAAAAATTATCCTTTAATATGGCCCAGTCAAAATTGCATGAATGAACTGAATAATCACTTCTCAAAAGGAGAACAAACCACCAATAGTTCCATCAAAAATGTAAAGATGGGGCCTGGGGATTTGGCTCAGCAACACAAATGCCTGTGTAGCAAGCGCTAAGTCATGAGTTCAATCCCTGGTAGCAAAACAAGCATACAAAACTAATGAATAAAAATGTAAAGACATTTAGGGTTTTTAGCTGTTAAGAAATGATTCAAAATGACTTTGAGATCCCAGTTTATACCAGTTTAAATGGCAATCATCAATAGCATAAACACACATAAAAGAAGCGAAGCCTGGCAGGGTGCAGATGGATGTGTGTGATTTAATGCAATGCAGTGCTGCATTGTTGGTGGTGATTTAAACTATTAGAAGCAGTGGAGGCATTCATTAGAAACTCCCAATAAAAATTCCAGTTGGCCCAGCCATCTCTCTCCCAAGTGCATTTTCAAAAGAGATAAAGACATCATCCTAGAATGACACACACATAGTCTTGTGGTTTATAACATCCTAATTCAAAACAGGAAAGGTCTGGAAACAGCCTGGATATATGGACAGATGAGCAGATGAGGAAAATGTGGCATTTGTACACAAAGTATTTTAGCTATCAAGAGTGAAACTGTTTTATTTCCAGGGAAATGGATTGTTAGGAGTTCAGACCCTCATGCTAAGAAAACGATCTTATGATTTTCTATATTTAGAGGAGGGGACCTGGGGAGCTGACAGCTAGTGGATAGAGTGTCTTGTCTTGAGATAACAAAAATTATCTAAATTTCATTGTGATCAGTATTGTACAACTCTTTCTATACGCTAAAATATAATGTCATAAACTTTAGCTTTTAAATTGCATACTATGCAAATTTTAATAAAATGAAGTCATTAACAATAAAGGAACAAGCCAGACACATAGAACTGTCACATATTTGCTTTAATGAGAAATCTAAAACATGCATAAATAAATGAATAAAATAAAGGAAAAATAAGATGAAGCTTAAAGGGTGACACTTGGAAATAATAATGAAGGGGTTCAGATGATGGGAAGTAAGAAGATAGAAAGAAAGTACAAAAAAAGAAGATGAAATATTTCAAGTGAGCAATGGACCAACATCCTCAAACAAGCATTACTTTCTGAAATACAATCATGCAGTTGAAAATAGGATAAAAATGTAACTAGTGAAAAACTACCTGTTGGCCAATTTAGTTATGGTCTATTATGATTGGAATGTTTGCATTTTCTCTGTCATTTATAAAAGTTATTTTAGCTTTTCTTGTTAAATTTCAGGCACTTTATAGAATTTTAAATTTTTTTTATTTTAAAGGCTTAAGACAAAAGAGGACAGAAGAAAGCAGACCAGAACAGAACAATGTAAGCAACAAAGTGTTTCACCACAAGACAACCCAATTTAACAGTAGCTACAATAATGTCTCTTTCTTTGAAATAGTTGAGCATACCTTCATATACAATAGAATCAAACATAAGAAAATAGTATAAAACCATTCAAGAGAATGAAAGCATTACAGGGCATTCAGAACCAAATAACAGAAAATGAACAATGGCTACTATATTATCTCATTGTCCATAAAAATTTTGTTTATATTATCATGTATATTAAAATCCAACAAGCTACAATATGATAGAACCAATGGAAACAGAAGAACAAAAGCATGGTGGGACTTCAAAGCAAGATGATATTAAATCAGCACTGGCTATTATAACGTCTTGTTTCCTTCAAAATAACTGTTCATACCATCACACATAATAAAATCAAACAAACCAGAATAAAACCATTCCAACTAATGAATGAAAATATTATAAGCTTCAAAGCAATGTAATGGGGGATCATGATTACCATAAACTCTTATGTACTCTTACCATTTCTTACACTAGGGAGACTGTACGGTATCTATACATGTGAGTTTGATTTATTTTGCTTATAAGTATGGTCTCAAGTTGCATCCATTTATTTATAAATATCTCAATGTGATCATTCTTTATAGCTGAGAAGTACTCCATTGTATAAAAATACCAACCTTTTTTATCCATTCCTTAGTTGATGGACACTTAGGTTGTTTCCAAGATCTGGCTATTACAAATAGTGCTGCTATAAACATGGGTGCCCATATATCACTGTGGTATGATGTTCTCAGTGCTTCTCTGGAGATTCCTCAAAAAGCTGGGATTGGAAGTCCTATTTGACCCAGTTATTCCACTTCTAGACTTTCTAAAATTTTTCAAATTATTCTTTCATAAGTATTTTCCCTCAGATCACCTCGTTAGTTCTGCTTTTCTTCCCTTCAATGTCTTGGGTTACACTGTGCTCCTTTCTGACTGCCTGATCTTGTGTTTCTTCTTTAAAAAGCTTCTGTAATCATAATCATAAAAGTGTTTTAAAAATAAGCATTAACCCAATACATTTGCTACTGTTACAGTTGATGTATTTTTAGAGATTTAACTTAGTTTTATTTTATTTGTGATGTTAGACCGGGCCTAACTTCCCTAGGAGATGAATATAGTTTACTGCTTCCTTTTCCTGCTGAAATGTTGCTTCAGTTCTATATTAAATGACCATGTTCATAAGGGGCTGCTTTGACCCCTATTATTAGAATTTGCAATACAGGTTTAAAAACATATTATCTTATTAACCTGCAACACTGCTATTTTTTTCTAAATGGATTTTTGGAACTAGTTATTGAGTTGAAATCACTTGCTTGAATTTTAATTGTGCTCCATTATATTTATGTATTTTAAAATGAGAAATCATGAATTTCCAAGATTAGGTCTTCCATAGAAGAATATTACCAAGCCTTTTTATGTACCTTTTACTGAAATTGAAAATATTCTTTACACATACTGTCATAAGTTTGTGGATTAGTTAATACCTTCTGTCACAAGTGTGAAAGGCATCTATTCTTACTAGATATTTTCATTGGTCACTGCTAATTGAAAGAAAGATATTGGTCTGGCACGGGAAGTAGAAGTAGCCCCAGGCTACACCAGGCCCCATGCTTGAGCCCTACATGGTCCCTGGAGGAGAGAGCAGACCCTACAGGAGCTGATATGGGAAAGACTTGAAGGAGGCAGTGAGGATGCCAGAGAATGGTCAGAGGAAAATAGAAGAGGTCAGAGAAAAGAAGCTTCCACCAGAGAATATACCAGGGCCTTTCCAGGCAGTGGGTGAGATATGGTGAGTAACTTGCAGCTAGTTCAGAGTCTGAAGCCCAGACATGATGGTAAGGAGCCAGAGAGAGTCCCACCCAGAATATGGGAGAGCAAGGTCACATGGCTTTTCACAGCATAGGAGCTATAACTCAACTCTGGACCAAGAGAGGCTGAGAGAGCTCACAATTAGGATTCTTTCAGATGCTACTCATGGCTGTGCAGAATTTTCTGGTGTGGAAATGGCTGTGCTGATTTCCCTGAGGAAGAAGGAGAAGGCCTTGCCCAGACCTGTGGGCTGCCTATTAATTCTACATATGAAGACTTTGAGTAAATGGATTCAACGTGTTATACAACAAAAAGCCTGGTACAGATCTCAGTGTTGCTGGGAGACCTGGCCTGGGACACTACCTTTTTACTCAGCCTTGTACTCAGCACATTTGTACTCAGCAAATTGGTACTCAGCTTTGTGCTCAGTACCTTCGTACTCTGCTTTGTACTCAGCATCTTTGCACTCAGCTTTGCACTCAGTGTTTAGATCAGTTTGCCCTTTCTGCGCTTGAGTCATGTACCCTGAGGCACTGTGTTTGGGCTCCAGTATCAGATGGATGTTGCCTTCCTGGGGAAACTGAGTAAACACGGCACAGAATGAGGGAGGCTGCCCTTGTTGCTTATTGCAGATGCTGCATGGAGCTGAAGCAGTCGGGCACACACAAGGCTGGAGCCTGAAAGAGTGCATAGAGGATGTGGATCTGGTGTTACTGGCCCTAGCTGAGGTCTCCTTATCAGTACCAGGTGCAACTATATTTGACAGTGTGCCCTTGAGTCCTGGCGCATGGCTGGTTATGTCCTGTGTTACTGCGGTGACACTGGACAAATGTGATGATCTCGCTTTCACATGAGTTGCTGGTCTTACATCAAGGAAGTCAGCAGACAAACTCTGCACTCCTCTGTGGTTGTCTTTACAACACTTGGCACTGCATGGCATCCTGGAGAGGATAAAGCATGCCTGTCAACTTGGTCAGTGGTTGCAGGACAGTTTAAGAAACTGAGCCAAAATTTTGGTGGAGAGTGAGCTCAGTTCTCCAGAATTTCAGTTCTCAGATTTTTCTAGGAGTTACCAAGCTCAGATTTAGTGTTAAAAGGTGTCCTGGTGCCAGCCCAGTGTCCCCCAAAGTCCTCTGGGAGAGACTTTCCTGGGAAACTGTGGAGAGCAGTTGAAGCAGCTGGTGCCTGTGAGCAGCCTCACCATGGTAGCTCTGGAAGTTGAGGGCAGGTGTGTGCGGTTCAGTCCTTGGATGAAGGCAGCAGAGTTAGGAACATGAGGAGAGGATTTAGAGCCTGCATCCAAGCAAACTGTCTGTCCTGACCTGAACCTGCAGCTTCAAAGAGAATCCAAGAGGGAAGCAGTAGGTACTACATGTTGGCAACTGGTCTGGAATAGATGTGGTCAGGTTGTCAGGCAACTGCTGATAACAGCAGTTTGAAATCAGATCCAGAGGGAGAAAGAATCCATGCTGAATTCCTAGAAAAATGAAATGTGCTGAAATCTGACCTCACAGTTAAAATGGGCCCTGAGACAGGAATATGAAGAGCTGTGTTTCTGTTCCTCAGGAAACTGAAGAAAACTCAAGGCTCCTGGAAGACATGACAGAGCCATCTGGAAAGGAACTCAGGAAGCTCAGGTTGGGCTGCAGAAGGCAAATAAGGAAAAGGGTGCATTGTGCAGATCCCTGTGGCAGGACTGTGCTGAGCTGGTTTTCGCCAGTACAAGCTTCTCAACAGGCAGGAACATTTCACTTAACAGCAGGCTCTCTGGAGCCCACAGAGCACCCCTCTGTGTATAAAGTGTACAAAGTGCAAGGTACAAGGATGACACTGCCTCCAATGCCCCTAAGCACTTGCACCAAACAGAGGTTTCCAGGTTAGAAGTCTTTTAAAGTGGTTCCTAAGGGATCAGACGCTGGGAATGAGAGCAGCTCAGTCAGTCACATAGAAGACTTAGAAAAGGCCAAGGACACATCTGGTGCCACAGAGGCACCTCCAGGGGCTCCTGCCCTCAGGCCAGCTCCTGAGTCCTCCAGAACAGCACCCAAGGATGACAGCGCCAGGTGGAACAGCCAGAGAGCCCAAGATAGAATCAGTGGTGGTATTGCTCCAGGAAAGAAGTTATACTGAAAGTGTGCAGCGCGCCACATGTTCCTCTGATAGAAATGACATCTGTGCTGAACTGGGATTTTTGCACAGATCTCTGCCTGAAAGCCAGAGTTCCTAGGAGGACAATCAGTTATTTTATATGTTTGCAGATCAACAAACTATTGTTCCTGGCTCACTCAAATGTAGTAAAACCAGTTCCCCCTAAGTTACAGTTGACACATTTGTTCTAAAGAACACTTACAGGTTCAGATGTTTGCCATCAGAAACACTTGCTCTCATCTTTCTAAAGATATGCACATGTGATTAGATTGCACATAGTGACTTTTAAAAAAATTTTATTTAAGGAGAAAAGAAAAAAAAGCAGGGAAAGGGTACAGATTTACAGAAAAAAAATGAACAGTAGGAAATCATTAGTTAAAGGATTACATATTGTCATCTTAGAAATAATTCAAGTCACAAAATTAAAGCTTGTAAAGTGGACATTCCATCAATGATACTGCAAATAGTTCTGTTCATTGATCCAATAAAACTCTGTGATATCATTTTCTATCTTATACACTTAAATATACATGCAGTTATATAGTTTGGAGCACTTTCTTTTCCTCTCTTTTGTACCATGACTATTACACATTTTGGGTTTCATTGCTCCCACGGTTCTTATTACTTTTTTGGAAGAGAGTAAAACCAAATGTGATATAACAGAACAGAATCGGTCAAGTCAAAAGGGTGGACATAATAGATAATGTAAAAACATAATACAAGGTGATCAACAATGGTTACCATAATGCCTCCCGCTATCTCTAATAGAATTGCCTATATCGTTAGTTATAATACAATTGAACAAAACAGTAAGGAACAAAACCAAAACATTGGAGACATTGTAGGTCTTCAAAAGTAGATAAAAGTCAACGAGAATGGGCGTCATAATGAATCTCATTATCTTCACAGCTGATGCCTAAACTTTCGAACCTGATACTATCCAGCAAAACAGAATAGGGGAACATCAGTTAAAAACCAGATGGTGAGAGTAATACAGGGCTTTAAATCAAGGTAATGAAAAGTCAAAGTGGGTTACTATAATATATCCTGCTAATTTTTTTCCTTTAATTAAAAGGATAAAGAGAAAAAAGTAAATAATGGAGTGGAGATTGAGATAAAAGAGGGCATAACAACGAAACAGCGCAGATCAAAACATAACCAATTAAGCAGAATAGTGTTTCACCACCAGATAATCCTAACCTAAAAGTAGTTACCATATTGTCTTTCTTTGAAATCCTTGAGTACAACTTCGTATACTGTAGAATTAAGTATATCAAAACAATGTAAAACCATTCAAGAGAATGACAGCATTACAGAGTATTTAGAATCGACTAACAGAAAATGAACAATGGTTTCTGTATAATCTCCTTGTTTTTAAAAGGTTTTTGCTTATACTATCGTACATAATAAAATCCAATAAGATACAGCCTATTTAGACCATTGGAGACAGAAGGACAAAAGCTAGATGAGACTTCAAAACAAGATGATACTAAATCAATATTACCTATTAAGATGTCATTTTCTCCAAAATAGCTGTTCCTATCATCCAATCTTCTCTGCCTCATTTCTATTGAGCTCTTTTTCTGTCAGTAGCTGTCAGTTTGTCTTCTTCATTTTGTTCTCTGCTCCATTCGTTGTGGCCTCTCTGCCATTATTTCTGGATTCTTTGTATTTTTCTTTTTTTAGAATATCCTGCAATACTCTCTGTAGAGTTGAATTGGTGGTTGCAAATTCCCCCAGTTCCTCTTTATCCTGGAAGCACCTTGCTTTTCCATCAATTTCCAGGGACAGTTGTGCAGGATATATCAATCTTGGCTGGAGATTATTATCTTTCAAAGCTTGAATTATTTCCCCCCATGCTCTTCGTGATTTGATGGTTTGTGCAGAGAAATCTGCTGTAATTCTGATGGGTGTTCCCTTGTAAGTGGTCTGTTTCTTGTCTCTGACAGCTTTTAATATTCTGTTCTTGTATTGAATTTCTGGAATTTTTATTATTATATGCCTGGGTGTTGCTCTGTTTGGGTTGTAGGTAGCTGGGGTCCTGTATGCCTCATACATCTGAGTATCTTTACCTTTTGCTATATTAGGAAAATTCTCCTGGATTATTTCTGTGAGTAGCTTTTGTAGTTCACTTGTTTGTGTCCCTACTTCTTCTTTTATGTTCTTAATCCTTAAGTTATGGATCCTCTTATCATCTTCTTGTCTTTGTATTATTGCTGTTTGTTTCTTTGTTATTTTTAAGAAGTTTTTCATTTCATTCCCCCATATTACAAGTCTGCCCTCCAGTTCAGATAGTCTGTACTTAGTTTCTTTCAAGCTGTTATGCCAGTCTTCGATAGACTTCTTAGTATCTTGGTAGTCCCTTTGAACCTGCTTCATGTATTCTATGCTCTCTCTGTTTTCTCCATCAAACAATTCTCCCCTCTTTTTCTGTTCTTCCATTCCACCATCTGTTTTTTCCTGGGTGGTACTTAGCATTTCTCTAACTATTCTGCATACTTCTAGCTTCAGGTCGTTGATAACTTCATTCCTGAATTGGTCTATGAGGCTCTCTATATGGCACCTTATGTGTATTGGTGCGGTGTCTGCTATTGCCTGTTTCTCAGAATTGGGGGCCGAGGAGCCTTTCTTGTTGCTGCCTCTTCCCATGCTGCCTCTTCTTCTCTGTTCCTTATATATGCAAGCTTATATAAGAGGCCCAGCTTCTCTCCCAGTCAGCCACAGCCTGATCGAATTGCGCCAGTTAGGTGTTCCCGCTCACCGCTGTGCACCAGGGAGTTACGGACCAGGCAGCCTACGCGTCTCCCCTCCGGGCCACCATCAGGCTCTGGGATCTGGGTTGTGACAGCCTACCAGGTCCGCCGGCAGCGTCACGCAGGCCAGGCACTTTTCACCAATCCCGCCCGAGAGGGGAATGTGTGGCTGGAGTTGCCACTGCGCCCTGCTCCCGCAGGACTGCTCGGGCCCAGAAAGTCCTCTGCTGGAGTCAAACTGTGGTAGAGTGTCAGTTTCTCTCACTCACCTCACCACAAGTCAGTGCACGCCTCCCTGCCATCCGCAGACTCCCGTTCTCAGAGCTTCTGCGCGTCTCTCTCCTTGCCAAGCCACTGTAGAGGCAGCCAGCCGCCGCGCGGCGGGAAACCCAAATCGCGGCTTACAATGGCGCGGGGTCCAGCCTCCACACCAAGGCTTTTCTGTTCCTGTTTTAGCACCAGGACTGCATTCCAAGTTGGTTTCTCTCAGCCCAGTTCGTTCCTGAGTCAGCAGAGCATATCTCCACCTGCTTATGTCTCCTTAGTCCGCACCATTCCTGGCTTCTGAGCCGAGTCTTTCAGAGAGCCTCCGGTAGTTGCTGTTATCTGTCCGCCATGTTCTCCCGGAAGTCCGCACATAGTGACTTTTAAACAGGACTTTCCGGGTGCTGTGCTGAGCTTTCACACAGCCAAGACAGCAGTGACTTTTGTCTGTTACAATGGGTCTGGGTGGTGGTGTTGCCATGGGCACCTGGACAGGTTTGGAATGGGTTTCACTGGAACCCAAAGAGCATCCAGAGCCCCATCCGGCAGCTGCTTTTTTTCCTGGAGACTAAGAAAGGATTGCATCCACTTGAGCTCAGCAGGGCTTGTGTCTGGGCTTGTTCTTTGCTGCAAAACTTTTTTCTTTCTATGCTGTTTGTAAATGTATTTGAAAGATTTGTCCAATTAGGAATAACTTGAGTCTCTTCCTGATTCACTGTGTATGTTAGTTTTTAAATGCTGGCAAAGCTGTTAAATTAGGAGGGAGGTACAGGTTATGCTTCCTTCTGTCTGGAAGCCTGGGACTTATTTGCTGTGCAGCCTGGCATGGGTTGGCATGGTGAAGTTTCCTTCTGTCTCACTCCAGAGGTCTCCAGCTTCTCATTGCTCGCCCTGTGTCCTACTCAGAAATGGCAACCCAGAAAAGCCATTCCTCTCGCCCTGAAATGACTGAAAGTAAGTTCCCAGATTCCTGCTGGATTCTGTTTCCCCAAAGAAGTGCATCATTTCCTTTGTCCTCAGGTTGGGCCCCTGTGCTTTTTAGTCTGGCAAAGTCAATCACTGGGGGAGCTTAAGATGCTGATGAATTCACACTGGGTTTGTGAGTAACTGTGGAAGCCTTAGTTATGCCATATTAAGCCCATCACACAGATAGGCTTTTTGATGTTTGGCACTTGGGAAAACGTAATTTTCCTTGTGCAGATTAAACAGTCTTCCCCTTGTATTTGACACAGTGAAGTAAAGCAGATCACACGGGACAGAGGTAAATTATCACCTTTAACAATATCAATTTTAAATTAAAGAACAGCAATATGCAGACTCTAGTCCACACTGTTCAGTGGGCATCTGAACCCTGATGAAGTTGCCACAGGGTTGATTCATTTTTTCCTCCTTAGAAGGTGAGAATACTCACCAGAACATGCTTGGTCACATCCTTTCTGCAAAATTAAACTCTGTCACATTGCCAAAGCTTTATATTTTAATGAAAAAGCCTGCGAAACTCTATCATGTTTGACTTCAATGTGCACTAAAATGTGCAGAATCTTTATAAAAATTTGTGATATGTTACAATAACATGTTATAATATGGAACAATTTATCCTGAAAGTAAATTAGGCATATTGCTTAATCCACTCATGATTTTGGTTTTTCATTCTGTATTTTGACTTTCAATTTTAAGAGCAAAGTTTTCTTTTGGTGTTTGTTTGCTTTTTGTGAAAACACTTCCGTGCTTGGAATCAGGTCATGCTAGTTCATAGAATTAATTTGGAATATTTCCATTTACATTATGCTCCTAATTAGTTTGTACAACTTTGGAGTGAACTCTTACTTCAAAGTTTAGTGGAATTTTCCCTTGAACTCCTCAGGTCCATGACCTTCACTCATAGGCCTCTGTGAGACTAGCTTTATTCTCTGATCTTCCTCTGTTTTGCTCTGAATTTCAGGGAAGTATTTACTCAAGTCAGCATGTCTTCTGACTTTCAGGTGACTTGGCCAATGGGAGGCACAGGTTAAAAATGGAGGAAGGTTAAGGGAGAAGAAAGGGGACATCTTTCCTTCTTGCTACTTCTTGGGGCAGTGTCTCAAACAGTTTCTGAGTGCCCTCTATGAATTCCAGCAGTATTTTAGCTTCTCCCTCATTGATCCAGGTGCTGATGGAAAGCTCCTGCTACTGGTGCTTTCCCCTTGGTCCCACCAGCTGCTGACTGCTGCTTAGCGACCCTGTTATGTCTCTAGGCTCTGTGTCACCTATGTACCCAATGCCCTACATTGTGAGACCTGAGTCTGAGATGCCTACATTTGTATGATCCTACTGGTACCTGATTTATAAAAACCACAACCTGATATCTCTTTACTCAATTTTGATTATTTTATGCACTTACGAAAATTACGTATTGATAAATTTTAATTTTATTTTCATTTTAATTGCATATTGATTAATTTTAATTTTCTCTAATATCCATATTGAAATGTCATTTCCATTTTTCCTAAGAAGTCATGTATTTTATACCTCTGTTTAATTAGTTAGGGAAAGTTGTATATTCTATGGTTCTATGAATTTTAAAATCCAGTTTAATTCTGATTTACTTCTGTCATCACAGCCCTATTGTTATTTGTTAAGTAGCATTTTTTGTTTGGGTACTGGGGATTGAACTCCAAACCTCATGCTTGCCAAGCAGGCACTTGTGCCACTGAGCTAAATCTCCAGCCCTAAAATTGCTTATTTGTATGTGTTTTTTTTTTTTTTTTTTTTTTGTTTTTGTCTTTTTTGTTTTTATCGGTACCAGGGATCGAACTCAGGACTGCCTGCTTGCAAGGCAGGCGCTTATGCTGCTGAGCTAAATCCCCAGCCCCCTATTTGTATGTGTTTTTAATGATCAAATTGAGAGACGTGCATCTACTTTATTATGCTTTGGAAGATACTTTATGTAAATTCTCATTTAATGCTTGAATCAATTTCACAAAGAGGTTTATATTTTCTTTTTTTTGAGGTCTATATTTTCTGAAAATAAAAACAAAGAAAATCATTGCTTTTCATAGCATTGCTTTTCAAGACAGCAGCTCTGTGGGGTTGCTGAACTGGAACTCAGGTCTCCTGGGCTGAAAGCCGGTTTTCCTCACTTCTCCAGACAGCAGAATGCTCTGAACAGTGAAAAGTGCCATCATTTACAGACGATATTTCTTTCTTTCTTTTTTCTTTTTATTTTTTGGTACTGGAGATCAACTCAGCACGTAGCACTTGCAGGTAGGTACTTGTGCCACTGAGCTAAATCCACGGCCCAGACAATATTTCTTACAAGGACCTAAATTTGTCTCACACTGAAAGAGTTTTGCCCTAGAATAAACTACAGGACATTATGGCAGTGGAAGACCAAATCTGGCATGGGTACACTGAGGTCATTTTCTCCTTCCTCATTACAACTTCCTTTTGCCTTTCTCAGTGCTTTTGAAGAAAATTACAATCAGCTCCTCGCACGTGTCATCAGTACCCATTCTAAGGACCACTCCTGGTCAAAGGTTACATATGTCCCCTACCCCATATACCTGTTGAAGGAGACAGCCCAGCCACCATGGGTTGTGTGCTCCTTTCCACATCCTCACCTCAATAAACCTGTTTGTTTGGTACTTTTACTTCTCTATTGCACCAGAATAATCCAACACACTCTGTAAGAAATTGTCATAACTGAATAATTAAAATAACAATTGTTCTGAAGGAAAGAAGATGTCATCACCCAGCTCTTAGTTTGGAGTTAAGAGGCAGCCAGATTTATCCTGCTTTACTCTGGCTCAATAGTTGGTTTTTGAAATGTGAACTCTTTCTTTCTACTATGTTTTTATTTTTTGATGTTGAAGCTGCGCAAAGTGATTCAAATCATGATACCTGCCCCAGGAGCCTTCTCTAGCCACTATGGAATGACATGGCCCTTTTGCCCTAACCCCTGCAGCTCAGTTAATAAGAAGACCCTTTCTTCTTCCTCCCAAGGGGCTTCCCAGAATGGCTGGGACACTGAGATTCCTCTTGGGCACCAGGCCAACCCTCACCAGCTGAGCACAGGACCCAAGTTTTTTGGCTGGGGCAGCTGGGAGGGATCATTTGGTATTGTTTCTGTGTTGCAGGTCTCTGTCAGGGAGGGGCAGGGCTGAGCCCA
The DNA here is from genome assembly GCF_034190915.1 of Cavia porcellus. NCBI lineage: Eukaryota > Metazoa > Chordata > Mammalia > Rodentia > Caviidae > Cavia > Cavia porcellus. The sequence goes on along the minus strand of NW_026947484.1, from coordinate 195,918,032 downwards.
GGGAATCTTCTGAATGCTGGGTATGCAATTATGGGGCTGGGTCTCCCTCTTTCTTCTTTGTCAAGCCATGGTGTCCCCTCCTTTATTCAGAAACAGGAGCATCTGCAATGACTGGAGGGAAGGCAGGGCCTGTGCTCACTGCTTGGGCGCCTGTGGGAGTAGAGTGGCAGCTGCACCAGCAAAGACCCCACCAGCCTGGTAGGAGGACACTGAGTCAGACTGTCCCAGTCCTTTTAGAGCCGGGGGCAGAGAGCAGCTGACTGAGCTACACAGCTCCAGCCAACATGGGGGAAAGTGAGGGGCAGGTGATTCCAGTCACTTGGACTCTGAGTGGACACAGGGATGAGGAAGGAAGAAAGGAAAGCGAGCCCCTGCTGTGCTGGGCACAGCCTGCTCCCAGGGTGCACCATCCAGGTGTTTGTAGAGAGGTCTTCTGAGGTTGGGGGAGGTGCTGGGAAAAGGAAGAAACCCAATGCAGATACTTTGCAGTGGGGATTTCACCGAGTCTCACAGCAACACTGGGTGTCAGATATCAGGGTTCCTATGTCACAGGTGAGAAACAGGAGCCACAGAGTTTATGAGCTGGGGTTTGACTCTAGTCCCAGGTGTAACTGAGTAGTTGTGTTGGGAGCAAGGACTCTGGGGGTAAAGTCAGAGCAGAAGGGACATTCAGGCATTTGACTGGAGGAGAGGGGCTGCATGCACACCTGGTGTCCTGAGCAAGCACTGAGAGTCATGTTTAAGAACAGAAGTGGGAGCAGCAGTGCTGTTCCCAACCATTTCCTGACAGAGTGCTCAGCCCTCAGAGGCTAGAGGTAACTTCCCCAATCATTGGCCTTTTTTCTTTTCTTTTTTTTTTAATTTTATTTAAGGAGAAAAAAGAAAAAACAAAACAGAAAAAAGGTACAAGTTATACAAAATTTCAGAAAAAATAAACAGTAAGAAATCACTAGTTAATTACATACTGTCATCTTAGAAATAGTTGTTGAAGTTACAAAATTAAAGCATATAGAGTGGACTTTCAAACAGTGAGACTGCAAACAGTTTTTTTCAGTGATCCAACAAAACTCAGTAATATGGTTATCTATCTTATACACTTAAATATATATGCAGTTATATCTTTTAGAGAACTTTCTTTTCCTTTCTTTTGTACAGTGACAATTACACATTTTGGGTTTTATTGCTCTCACAGTTCTTATTACTTTTTTTTTTTGAAGAAAGTAAAACCAAATGTGACATGCCAGGACAGAGTCAGTCAAATCAAAAGGATGGACATAATACATAACGTAAAAACAAAATACAAAGTGATCAACAATGGTTACCATACTGCCTCTTGTTATCTTAAAAAGAATTGCCTATATCATCAGTTATAATAAAATTGAACAAAACAGTAAAGAATAAGACCAATAAAACCAAAACATTGGAGACATTAGAGGACTTCAAAAGAAGATAATAGTCAATCAGAATGGGCGTCACAATGAATCTTATTGTCTTAATAGTTGCTGCCTATATTTTCAAACTTGGTACTATCAAGCATAACAGAATAGAGGAAAATCAGTCAAAACAAGATGGTGAGAGCAATACAGAGTTTCAAATCAAGTTAATAGGAAATCAAAGTGGGTTACTATAATATATCCTGCTATTTTTTACTTAATTTTCCCTTAATTAAAAGGATAAAAATGAAATAAAAAGGAGATTGAGGATAAAAATGAAATAAAAAGGAGATTGAGATGAAAAAGAGGGCATAACAATAAAACAGCACAGGTCAAAACATAGCCAATTAAGCAAAATAGTGTTTCACCACAAGATAATCTCGACATAATAGTAGTTACCATAGTGTCTCTTTCCTTAAAATCTTTGGGTATAACTTCGTATACTGTAGCATCAAACATATCAAGACAATGTAAAACCGTTCAAGAGAATGACAGTATTACAGGGTATTTAGAACCAACTAACAGGAAATCAACAATGGTTTCTGTATAGTCTCCTTGTCTATAAAAGTTTTTGTTTATATTATCACATATAATAAAATCCAATAAAATACAACACGTTAAAACCGATGGAGACAGAAGAACAAAAGCTTGATGGGACTTCAAAACAAGAGGATATTAAATCAGCACTAGCTATTATGATGTCTTGTTTTCTCCAAAATAGCTGTTCCTACCATCCAATCTTCTCTGCCTCATTTCTGTTGAGCTCTTTTTCTGTCATTAGTTGTCAGTTTGTCCTCTTCATTTCGCTTTCTGCTCCATTCATTGTGGCCTCTCTGCCACTGTTTCTGGAATCTTGGTATTTTTCATTTTTAGAATATCCTGCAGTAATCTCTGTAGAGTTGAATTGGCAGTTTCAAATTCCCCTAGTTCCTCTTTATCCTGGAAGCACCTTGTTTTTCCATCAATTTCTAGGGACAGTTGTGCAGGATATATCAATCTTGGCTGGACGTTATTATCTTTCAAAGCTTGAATTATTTCCCCCCACGTTCTTTGTGATTTGTGGATGCTTTGTGCCGAGAAGTCTGCTGTAATTCTGAGGGGTGTTCCCTTGTAAGTGATCTGTTTCTTGCCTCTGATGACTTTTAATATTCTGTTCTTATATTGTATTTCTGGAATTTTGATTATTATAAGCTTGGGTGTAGCTCTGTTTGGGTTGTAGGTGGCTGGGGTCCTGTATGCCTCATACATCTGAGTATCTTTACCTTTTGCTAAATTAGGGAAATTCTCCTGGATTATTTCTGTGAATAGCTTTTGTAGTTCATTTGTTTGAGTCCCTACTTCTTCTTTTATGTTCTTAATCCTTAAGTTATAGATCCTCTTATCATCTTCTAGTCTTTGTATTATTGCTGTTTGTTTTCTTGTTATTTTTAAGAAGTTTTTCATTTCATGCTCCCACCTTACAAATCTGTCTTCCAGTTCTGATAATCTATCCTTAGTTTCTTTCAAGCTGTTATGCCAGCTTTCAATAGAGTTTTTAGTTTCCTGGTAATCTCTGTGAACCTGCTTCATGTATTCTATGCTTTCTCTATTTTCTCCATCAAACAATTCTCCCCTTTTTTCTGTTCTTTCACTCCACCATCTGTTTTTTCTTGGGTGGTGCTTAGCATTTCTTTAACTATTCTACTTATTTCTTGCATTAAATACTTCATTTTTGAACTTGTCTATGAGGCTCTGGAGATACTTTATGTCTATAGGTGCTGTGTCTGATATTGCATGTTTTCTGTCTTCATTCTCTTTTGCATTTACCTTTCCTGGATCAGTGTTCTCAGGACTGGGGACTGAGGATCCTTTCTTGTTGCTGCCTTTTCCCATACTTTTTGTTCCTTCCATACAAGCATCTGTAGGAGGCCCAGTTTTTTATTTTTCTCTTTGTCTGTTACAGTTTGTTTGAATCTGCTGGCTAGGTGCTCCCGCCCACTGCAGTGTACTAGGGAGACACAGACCTGGGCAGCCTCCGCTGGGCCTGCCCCTCCAGGTCAACCTACTGAATGCTTCACTGCTAGGGTGTACCACCAGGCACAGTGACCTGATTTGGGCTAGCCACTGGATCTTAGTCCGCGGCATCACCAGGCCAAGCGCTCCCCACCACTCCTGCTTGAGAGGGGAATATGCGACTAAAGTCACTGCAGGGCCCTGTTCTGGCTAGTCTGCTCGTTCCCAGAATGTCCTCTGTTGGAGCCTCCTAGTCTACGAAAGGGTCCCTATTTCTCTCACTCACCGCAGGTCGATGCAGGGCTCCCTGCCAGTCCCGCTCTCAACACCGTTTGGCTCACTGATTCCAACTCTCAGAGCTTTTGCACGTCTCTCTCCCTGCCGTGCGGATTGGGACGCAGTATCGGCAGCAGGAAATTCAAATCGCGCCTTCTAATGGCGTGGGATCCAGCTTCCGCACTGAGATTTTATCTCTTCTTGTTATAGCATCAGGATTGCATTTCCAGTTGGTTTCTCTCAGCTTAGTTCATTCCTGGGTCGGCAGGGTATATTTCCCCTTGCGTAGGACTGCTCACACAGCACCGCTCCTGGATTCTAAACTGGTAATCTCAGAGAGCCTCCGTGGCTACTGTTATTTGTCCACCATGCTCTCCCAGAAGTTCAGCCTTCTTTCTTCTTATTCCTCAACCTTCAGTGCATCAAAGCCTCTGGAAACTGTCTCATGCTGTGAAAAATCTGTACTTCAAGGCTAACACCAGATGTCAAATATCTAGATTTAATAAAAAATTTGCATCTGCTAAGAATCACTTCTCCATACAGAGTCCATTGTCCCTGGAGCAGAATGTAAAGCAGCACATTAGGAGTCACACTTGATGCTCTGGAAGCTTTGGGACAGAGATCTGTCATTGATTCTTGCATTTCTTTATGCAACAGCCCTGAAAGCTTGTGTTGCATCCTTAGCATTCGTCAGCCACAGCCCCAGGACCTGGATACAGAGATTGAAATGTGTGTGTTCCCTCTTAAACCAAGCTCATACAGTGTAGTGGTTACTATATACCTATGGAAAATCATGTATAAGAGTACATTTTTATGTTTGCATGCATTGGTGTAATTCATTAACCATAGGATTTCTGACTTTGAGGAATTTAAATGTAAATTGCTAAAAACTTGTAAAAAATTAGGATATAGTGACAAAATAGTTTCATTGAAGATAGTGCAGGAGACAATTTGAGTGACCCCATTAAATGCAGAACAATTGCTGTAACACTGGTTAACTCCAGGCCTGTTTCCATAGACTGATATGTACAGAGCTGACTGTGATATTTCCTTGTCTCTTCAATTGGCTGTAAGCATTACAAATAAGGCCGGCTGAGGTACTGTCATATAATCTCTAAAGGCATGAGACAGTCTCCTGTTTCCACACAGAGTGCTGTCTGTAAAAGATGAGCACAGTAGTATGGCAGAGCCACTAGGCTCCAGGAATGGTAGCGGGGTACAAACCTTGAAATAAAGAGACTAAGAGTCCTGAGGGAATGAAAGTTTACATAATAGAAACTGCAGCAAGAGCTTTCTTTCTTTCTTTTTTTTTTTATTTAAAGAAAAGGAAACGAAAAAAAAATACATGGAGATTAAAAAAAAGGGTAGAAATAATACTAAATTACGGACAAACAAAAGGTAAGAAATTGCCAGTTGATAAGTTACAAATTGTCATCTTCGAAATGGCTGTTCAGGTTATAGAATTAAAGTATATAGAATGACATTCAAAAAAATGACCCTACAAACCATTCTGCTCTATGGCCGAACAAAAGCTCCGTAATATGATTATCAGTCCCACCTATTTGTTTTACATCTCTAAGAGGATAAGGTTAACCATATCAAAACAGAACAGAACATTTAAAAAAAATAAAAAACAATTTAAAGAAATACAGATTTCAAAGTAAGTCCACTGGAGATCTACCTTATCTAACTGTCTCTAGCTTCTTACAAATAGTTGTCCCTAACTTCACCCACTTTCTATACTTATTGCATATTATAGAACTAATCAAATCATTACAGGATGATGGAGTCTTTTTAGGTCCTCAAGTTCCAAATTAGGGAAGACAATACCAACTACCATCGCATCTCTCATTCTCTTTGTGATAGCCGTCCCCATCTCTGCATATGCTGAAGTTGAGCTGAAGAAACCAGTCCAGAGTCATTTTAATCAGCAAGCAATAGATTGCTAGAATTTATATTATAATGCTACAAAATAAGCCTCGGGTTTTTCAGGTCTCTTCCTCAGAGTATTTGTTCCTATCCTCTCTGTATTATAGGGAAAACCAAGTCATACCAAGACAACGAAACAATTTCCTAGATAAACATGCAAAGGATAGGACTTATAAAACTATAATATAAATGATCTTCCGTAGCTACTATGTTTTCTCTTGTTATTTTCAATAGATTTGTCGACAACACTGGCTTATTATAGTTAAACATACTATCACCTATTTTCATAAAAACTTATCTTTGACTGCATTGTAGTATTTGAGAGCTGTTACTGATTCATACCAGTATGGATATCCTTTACATCTTATCATGCTCAGAGTAGTTTCCTCTACTTTTAGGGTTGATTCTAACATGCATACCGATTTCAAATAGGATCAGTCAAGGCCAACCAATAGTCTTATGATTCAGATACAATTAAGATCAGTCATAGTAAGACAATGTAAGTAATACAGAATTTCAGCCTAAGTCAATAGGAAAGTAAGGATAGTTACCGTGGTATAACCTGCTATTTTTGGTTCTAGAGGTCTGTGTCCTCAAATCTGATATGAGTGGACAGACCAGAACAAATTTAATTCAATCTAAATATGGCACTAGGACTACTGTGTCTTTTAAATCGTTATACACCATTAGCAATGACCTCTGCTTTTTTTTAAAATATAGTTTCAGAGCTGTCTCTACCAAAGACTAGCTTATCGTCTCTGCCTCATGTCTGCTACTCCACTTTTCTGCTATAATTTGTCCACCTTATTCCCTCATTCCATGGTCTGCCCCGTTCACTGAGGCTTCTCTGCCACTGTAGCTGTAATCCTGATATCTCTTCCTCTCTTTCTCTGTAATGTCCTTCAGCGCTCTCTGTAGGGTTGGATTGGTGGCCACGAACTCCCACAGTTCCTCCTTGTCTTGAAAGTGTCTTATTTCTTCATTAATTTTTAGAGAGAGTTTTGATGGATATATGAACTTAGGTTGCATATTTTTTTCCTTCAGGACTTGAATATTTCTCCCCACTCCCTTCTTGACTTAAGAGTTTGTGTTGATAAGTCTGCTGTTATTTTGATAGATTTCCCGTTATAGGTAACCTGCATCCTTTCTCTGGCTGCTTTTAATATTCTGTTTTTTTGGTGGATTTCTGGGATCTCGATTATTATATGCCTAGGCGTAGATCTGTTTTGGTTGTAGGTAGCTGGCGTTCTGTATGCTTCTTTTATCTGGATATCATTTCTTTTTGCTATACGTGGGAAATTTTGCTTTAATATCTCTGTGAATATTTTTTGTATTTCATTTTTGGATGTTCCTGCTTCCTCACTCACATTCTTTATTCTTAGGTTATGTATCTTTTTATCATCTTCCAGTTTTAGAATTGCTTCTTTCTGGTTCCTTGTTATTTTTAAGAGGCTTTTTCTTTCACGTTCATAAGCCCTAAATCTCTCTTCAAGTTTCAGAAGGTTGTCTTTAGTTTCTGTCAAGGCATTTTGCCAATATTCAATGGAGTTCTTAGTTTCCTGATATTCTCTTTGGATCTGTTTCATGTATTCTAAGTTATGCTTAAATTCTTCTTCAGATGCTTCTCTTTCTTTTCTGATTTCCTCAGTTCTTCCATCTGTGTTCTCTTGGGCGGGGCTTGTCATTTCTTTAATTAATCTCTTTATATCTTGCCTCACTTGGATCAGGAGTACATCTTTAAATTCCTCTATGAGATCATGTAAGTACTTTTTAATTTCGGCTGATGCTGTGTTGAGTAGAGGATGGTTACTGTGCTTGTTCTCTTCAGTGTTTAGTTCTCTTGGGTTTAACTTCTCCTGTTGAACAGCTGGAGATTTTTTTTTATTTTTATCTCTTGTCATGTTTCTGGTTTCTTTCAGACTGTCCTGGAGTTCTCTGGCCCTCTCTGAATTGCTTAGGGCCTTTCAGAAGTGTGCTGGCTTGAGTTTTTGCTGTCCTCCCCAATTTGCTGTTATCTGGGGTAGGCTGGGATGTAGGGGCGGTACAGTCTAGTCTCTAGCCTCTGTGTCAGTTAGTTCATAAATTAGGCTGTACTTTCTGGTTGTCACTGAGTTGTGACTATTTTGTATCTGCTTATTGGGCCCCAAGCAGAGGCTTGGTTTAGCCCCAGTAGCTCCTGCCAGTTCTCTTTGAATCAGAAGCAGCTGAGTAATGGCACAGGATTCTGCCCAGGTCCCAGCCGTTCTCTTCCAAACCTCTCTGTGATAGGAGCACCAGAAAAGCAGATCTGCCCAAAACCAAGATGGCTCCCACTAAGTTCTCTGTGTGGAGCTGAAGCCAGCAAGTAATCAGGCTCTGCCAGGACTCAAGATGTCTTCCACCAGCCCTCCCTACAGGGGGACCTGGTGATGTCACCAAGCTGCGGTTTCTGCCGCCAGGCTAATATGTCTGCACCAGACTCTGTGTTATTGATTTCCCCGTGGTGGCGGGCCAGCTGTTCTCTGGCCAAACCCAGCAGCCGCGGGGTTTTCTGTACTCACCAGAGTCCGGTGCAAGTCCTCGTTCCGGGACCGCCGCACACCAAGCTGTCCACTTTTCCCCCACTTGCGGCTCAGCGCTGACCGGTCAGATTTCTGTGCACCGTTTAGATTTGAAACGCCAGAGCTTTGTACATCCGCTCTGGTGCAGCGGTGCAGAACTGGCTGCTACTTGGAGTCTCGATCTGGGTCTCAGTTTCCCGCGGTCCCCAAAAGCAACTCAGCTTTTCGTGCTGGGTCCACGAGTCTGTTTGTTGATTTAAGGGCGCGGGATTTGCAGCCTCCGGTCTCAGCACGACTTTAAATCCTCCAGCTGTACTGTCTTGGTTAATAAGAATCACTATCGATTTGTCTGGTCCTCTCCATGCTGTCTTTTTTTAGCTTTGAGTTTGAATTCTCTGGAGAGACTCTTCGCTCAATCCCCTAGCTCGCCGCCATTTTCAGCACCCCTAGCAAGAGCTTTCTGAAACCATTCAACTGCTACCTTAGTTGAATTATGCAGAGTGATCTTCCTGCATATCCTGCTCCCTGTATTTTGCAAAGATGCTTTTCTCCTCACCTGGTTAGCCAGCTCAAGTTACTCACATAGTTCCTGCTAGCCTCATGATCACTCATCCTCCAGCCACCCCCTTCTTCACAAGATAATAAATTCTGGGAGAGGCCTGGGCTCAGGGCCTTTGTCTGTATATCCTCACAGGGATTAGCCCAGGACCCATGGGCTGCCCTTAACTTTGAATACATCTTGGTATCCTTACTCGTACAGCAGACTGCAATTAACTTGCCAATATGTCTCCAATAATGTCTCAATGGGATTGTAAATCTAACTTTTAGCATTGTGAAGAAGACTGAAAGAGGGATTAGGGCACTCGGATTACATTGCTCTGCTTTTGGGATTCCAATAGGCAGGACACAGAGAGCAGAGGGTGCTGGTGTGAGAAGTGGCCAGGCCCCCTGGGGAAGTGGGAAGGACTGAAAGGGGCAAGGCAGCCTGGATGAGTGAGAACCATCCAGACACACAAGGAGTGCGAAGAGGATTTATCACAATTAGTCAGCACATCTGCTTCCTGTCATAATGCATTTCTTTTGCTTGGAATATATAAAGTCACAAAAACCCCATCTCTGTTTCCTACAGTAAGTGTGAAAACAAGCTGAAGGAGCTACATAGTCACGTCTTTCTCAGCCCTTCAGAGAGCAGAGTGCACAAATTTACAAGTTCTAGGTCAGAAGGAACCTGTTATTGCAATGATGGTAGATGGAGGCTAAATCCCCAAGAGACTGAGGAAAAGAGAAATAATCAAAGTGTAGTAAACTTCTAGTGGTCACATGGGGGTGGACACAAGTTTGTGTCCTGAGGCCCCTGCCCTCCTGCTCCAGTTTCTTCTAAGAGCCTTGCACTGACTGAAGCAAGCCTCTTGAGAAATGCTCTTGCTGTTCTCAGGACAAAACCAAGTGCAGGGCCATGGCAGCTGAATGACAGAGAGGAGTAGGGGGCAGCTGCTCCTGAAGACACACCGAAGCTCTCTCAACCCTGCTCAGCCACAAACTGCATTGTCTCAGCCTAAGTCCCTGTGAGCAGTTATGTAATGTAGCCTCCATGCTTCCTTTAAACAATGTCTAAGATATAACAAAAAATTATAGAACATTTTAAGCAAGCTATTTGCTCTATACTCAGGAAGAACTTCTTTCTTTTTTATGAGACAATGCAATGAAATTGGTACAGAACTTCACAGCAGGATACTGGGATAACAGTAATAGGTACAATAGTATCTTCACAATTGCTGTCCATTCAGTCAGGTATAGCAAAATCAAACCAAAATCAAAAATGTTAGAAAGCCTATCAAAACAGGGTACTGAATAGAGCAAAACAATCAGAACAAAGCCAAACAGTGAAAACAATGTTTGCCATCAAAGAGATGGAAGAATAGTCAAGCTATAAAAGATAAAATCTTTAAGGCTACCAACAAAAAATAACTAATCTAATAAGAGTAATAAAATTAGAATGATGGGTAGCATCTCATAAAATTTAAGCAAGTCACAGGGACAGTGGAATAGTAACTTTCCAATGTGAAAGAAACATAATGAACTTTCAATTTTTCCACCACAAAACCAGAGCAGTTTTTCCTGCAGACCTGGTCCACAAGAAATGATGAGAGGATTTGCAGGCTGGAAGAGAACTCATGAAACATAACTTGTGGTCAGTATGCAAAAATGCAAACCTGAAGATAATTAAAAATTATATTTGCATTGGGTAGAAACCACTGATGAATGTAAAAATTACACCAAAATTTTTGGGATTATTTCTCATGTAGAAATGAAATATTCCATGGCAGGACCACAGGAAGAGTTTGGTTACAATCATGCACCAGCCATGCAGGGATCCTGCCCTCACTGAACTGCACACCAAAGCACCACAGGTGTTTTCAGTTGTGCCCAAGGGCTAGACAAGCTTTGGAATTTCCTTTCCACCCACCTCCCTATGCAGCTTCCCAGCCTGGATGCCAGGAGGGATCTGGGACACAGGCATCTTCAAGACCGGGCTCCAGGCTTCTCTTCTCATCACACATCCTGTCACATAGAGAACAGTCAGGGAGAAGGTGGAGGGGAACCTCATCCAGTGCATTGCTGGGCTGACAGGCGAGCAGAAAGGCCAAGCAACACTGCACTTTTTAATGTCCCTTTGAAACATTGCCTCATCTGCTGGTTAGGAGACAGCACCTCCTCTTCCTAACCAAAGAAGAGAAGAAAGGGCTGCTGCCTTGATGCCAAGTGAAGGGGATGTCGGGTCTAACTATAAAGATGGAGCCACCTTAAAGTGAAGGCTGGATTTGACCCAGAGGAAGATTCGAAGTAAGATCACCAGCAAAGCTGAAATCTCAGATTTCCCAATAGATGGACCAAAATCTGAGATGATGGAATGTAAGTGAATGTGAAGAGTTCCCTGCAATTCTCTTAAATCACCAAACAAAATTTGTGAAATTTCTTAAAAATACTCAGAACAGGGAGCACCAAGTTCAAAGTAAAAGATATAGATTCCAGAAAAAAAACCCTGATGAATGTAAAAGAATTTTATTGGAGCCCTAATAAAACCGTGTGGAAAGAACTAATCTTATTTTATAATCAATGATAGAGTTGAAAATCCTGTTAAAAGAAACAAAGTTGACAATTTAGACTTCAAAAAGGACAGAATATATCCAGGTATTGCAAAATAAAATGTAAAAGTTTTCTTTTTTACTTTAGAGGCAAGATGCTTCCTCAGGCTAGGGCATGCATAGCTTCTTCCCATATCCTGAGTTCAGATAAACAAACAAAATATGCAGATACTAGCATCAAAAAGCCAGGAGCCTAGTTTCCTTTGCACAAAAGCAAGAGGACAATGACTGAAGAGAGCTAATCCTGAGGAATCCGGTGTGGAGACCTGCATTACCCTCCTGCATTTCCCTCCTCTCTGCTCCTCACTGTGAAAGAAGCCTGGCCAGCTCCACACTGAGAAGATGATGCCATGGAGGCAGCTTTGGGTAAATCTTTCCCTTTTTTCTCCAAATTCATGACCTCCTCTAATTTTGTCAACCTCAAGCAGAGAAACCTAAGCCTATGGACCTAAGAGTCTAGTAGTTTGAGAAGCATGAGGGGACATAGGTCCCTCCTTTTGAGAGGTATGTATGCTGGGAACAGGGATGTACTGCTGGCAGCTACTGCTGAGATGCTTTCCTAATTAATTAATTAATTAATTGCACTGGGAATTGGAGTCAGGGCCTTGCACTTGCCAGGCAGGCACTGTGCTCCTGAGCTACATCTCTGGCCGAGGGTTACTTTTTTTTTCCATACAGGGGAACGAACTCATAGCCTCAGGCTTGCTAGGCAGGTGCTCATGCTACTGAGCTACATTTCTGTCACTTTTTTTGTTTTGTTTTTTTGGTAGCAGGAATTGAACTCAAAGACTTGTGCTTGCCAGGCAGACGCTTTTGCCCACTGAGCTGAATCCCGGCACGATGAGTTTTTTAACTAGGAATTTTCTTCCTTTCCTGTTCCTGGCAAGGCTGCCTGTAAAGCAGGCTCCTGTGTTTGTTGTGAAAAGGACAAAGGCTGCTCGGGGACCTGGGGAGCTGGAGATCTGTGCCTGTTTTCCTGTCCTCACAGCTCAGATTTACTCCGTGGTCCTTCCTGCAGTGAGGTAAGGACCTTCACTGTTGGGGGATTGTGGGATGTAATATATTTTGGGACATCGGGTGGTCATCAGGGCCTTTTGTGTGAGGAGGGTGCCATCTTTGGTGGTCACTTGGAACTCTTGCTGTCATTTGGGGATACTAATTGGTTTGAGAAGAGATTCAGAGGTTAAAATTATTTGTCAAGCATTTACTTTGGATTGCAGTACTCATTTGTGCTGGTTTTGCTCTGGTATGCTTTTATTTGCTTTTGTTTCTTTTTTCTTTCTCTTCCTATAACCACCTTCAGCCTAGAATGGGCAGCAGGCTTTGGTGCCCCTTAGAATTCTGTGACTCACTTGGGCTCAGTTCTTTTGGGGCTTCCTTGTGAGTGTGGGAATCAGCAGTAAAATATGTCTATGAAGTAGCTTGTGTGTAAGCTGCAGAAGTGGCCTGTGCTGCTGGCCCACTAAGACTCTGAGGGGAGCATGGTAGGAATGGGAGGGGGCGCAGCCCTGAAGCTAGAGGATGTGGCCCCTTTTCTGCTCTGTCCCAATGCTGTGGGTTCAGGGGGAGATGCACTTTCCATAAATGTGATTAGGATTCCCCAAGGAAAGTACCTATTCTCCCTGAGAATAAAACACCCAACACTCCCCAAATTAAAGGTGATTATTGCTGTACACTAGCAAAAAGAGCTTTATTATGTTTGTGGAGTGCTTTTTGTGGATTACAAGATTTAGGGGTTTGTCCGGGATTACTGGGGGACCCCCTCAAATTATTTTCACCGATCGATTGGCTAAACATCTGTAAGTATTTGGGTTTCTTCTTTGGGGCCCATTCGTAACTTTGGGCTTTGGCCCATTTGCCCATGTGTAATTTGGATGCATGCAGTGACTGAAGATGAGTCTAGCGCTCCTTCTGCACCAGATTCCGGGGGATCTCGCCAGTTTGTAATGTGTGTGGGTTAGGCCCCTGTGTGTGGTTTAGGCCTGTGTGGGGGGCTCAGGCCTGTGTGTGTGGCCTAGGCCTGTGTGTGTGGCTTAGGCCCATGTGGAGGCCTAGGCTCATGGTGGGTGTTGGGACCCATTTGTGTTTTGAGGCCTGTTGTGTTTGGGGCCCGTTTTCACCCATTTGTCTCTATGTTCAATTTTTGTACTTTGGAGTTATCTGCCTATTTGAATTTGTTACTAACTTAGGAGTTCGTTGCCCATTTCTGTTGCAGGATCCATGTGGCTTATTAGACTCAAGGTTCATAATGAAAATTATTTCCCTTTTAGCTAGCCAAACTATGGACAGAAAAAACTTCTGTTTGTGTCTTTAATGTTGGTCTTGTCTTTTGTGGTGCCTTGTTTAATGTTTTAGCCCTCAATTGATTACTTGCAACCTCAGCATGCCTTTAAAAAGTATTTTTCTTTCTGGTTAAAATGTGAATATATATATATATATATATGGGTTTTAAAAAATCATATTAATTTTACCAAGTAAAACCAGATCATACTATAATTGAGCCAGTTAAAAAAGTTTCAGTTTTTTAAAGTGTAATATTTAAAGTGATAAAAAGACATAAAATGATTAACTATGTTTTAAATTATTAAAAAAAGTCATTTCAAGGATTTTGTTAAAGGTTTTAATGTTGTCTAAAAAGCAAGAGAAAAAATAATTGACTGGTAATAAGTAAAAAAATGTGGTTTTGTCTTAAAGTAAAAATATAAAAGAGAAAATGCTTTCTGTGACATAGCTATTGTTGGGGGCTCTTAGCCAGCTTTATGCTGCAAATCAAGAGCAAAGAGCCCAACAGGATAATTCGCAATACTGTGAGTTTGGGGGAAGGGAATTTCCAGGAATGCTATAGATTGTAAAGACAAACTTGAAATTTTCATTTTTGGGGAAAAATAGAGAAAAAGGAACAATTGGTCTTGTACTGAAAAAAGCTGATCTAAATTTAAAAGAAATAACTATTGTGCCTAATGTAATTGGTGATTATAGAGATAGAGATAAAATACAAGTTCTTGCATGTGCTGTGGACATCTGGGAAATTATGCAGCACAATTAATTTTATTACCTATGAAAAAGCCCTTTTATGTTAAGCATATAATTTCAGTAAAACAATGGCCTGCCAGTGGCACCCTGGGACAAAAAAAAAAAGGCAGTGTGCCATCCAGATGAAACCTGCTCTCTGATCCAAAATGCCAGAACCATGTTTTCCTTTTGTCCCACCCCGATTGGACAACCAGAGGTAAAGAGGTTCCCTATTGATATCGCCAATTGTTCTTGATAGCCATTAGGGCACCCCCAGAAACCCACCAAAATGCCCAAGATAGCAGAGGTGAAGCAGTTGACTAAGTCTCCCTGGGGGTTTTCTCAAAAGATTGCAAAAGGCCTTTCGCATTTATACACCAGTAGCACCTAAAAATGCAAGGGCTATCAATATTGTCTTTGTAACTTAGTCAGCCCCAGACATTAGACGAAAATTGCAAAAGTTTGAGACATTTGAGGAAATGCCCTTTAGTCAATTTTTAGAGGTTGCTTAAAAAATATATGACAATGGAGAAAACCCTAAAGATCAGGCTTAAGAGGTTTCTGCTGGGCAAAAAGACTACATTGTTGAACTCTCCATAAAGAAAAATAAGACTCTTTCCTCCCAGCAGATGCAAGCCATCCAACAGATTCCAGTCCCTGTGACTAAAAGGCAAGTGCAAAAATGTCAAAGAGTCATAGGACTGATCCAGAGTTTGGGACCCTGGCAGAGGCCTGTTGCCTATCTTTCCAAGAGAATTGATTATGTGGCAGCCGGGTGGCCATCTTGTCTGCAGGTGATTTCCTTGGTGACCCTCCTGGTAAAGGAGGCTTAAAAATTGACTTTTGGACAGAAACTTTAATTGTCCCCTCCTATTCTCTGGAGACTCTCATCAAGGCTCCACCAGACCAATGGCTGCCCAACTCCCAAGTCATGCATTATCAGGCAATACTTCTAGATCTGACTACCATCAGTTTCAAAAAACCAGCAGGTTCAAACCCTGCTACTCTGCTGCCTGCTGACACCCTTCCTTGCCCCTCCATGACTGTACTGGGGATCAGACTTGACAGATGAGCCACTACTCAGAGTTCCTTTGTATTTCTCTGATGGAAGCAGTTACATCTATCAAGGTAAGTGGGTTGTGGGAGCTGACATTACCACAGACTCTCAGATTCTATGGGAACAAACCCTGTAGCCAGAAACATTGGCCCAATAGGCTGAACTCATTGCCCTCACTGAGGCCTCAAGTTGTCAAAGTATGCATTTGTTACTGCCCATGTTCATGGGGCCATTTATCAATAATGGTGCTTATTGACTTCTGGGGTCAAAAGGTTAAAAATGCTCCCCAAATTTTGGATTTGTTGGCTGCCATCTGATGCCAAGGAGAGGGGATATTATCCACTATAGAGCCCATTGGGCAGGAGATGACCTTGTCACACAAAAAAATAATTTGGCAGACACTACCACCAAAAAGGCAGCCACAAAATCAGTGGGGGTTGAGATAGCCTGACATTGCTGCTGATCCCACCTACTTTGTCGGAGCCTATTTACACGTTGAGTGATCCCTGGGGGCTAATATCAAAGCTTGCCCAGTTTGTGAGACTCAGGTGCCTTCAGTGTCAATTGGTGAACCCAAAACAACTGCAACAAATAAAAACCGCTCATAATAATTTAAATGTTGGTTTTCTTTTCTTTTCTTTCTCCTTTTGGTTAACAGCTTTAATAATGACAGCTGAAAGACCTCTGTTAATCCTCCTATTGGGCTTATATTGTAAACAAGTTGATAAACTATGTCAAAGATCGGGTTCAAACTATAAAAGCTTATGATTTTAAAGATGCAAGGTTATAAACAGATAGCCATGTCTAAAAACCTCATGAGCCAATGATTTGGATCACTCACTAAAATCAGTGGGGAATGCTGTACACTAGCAAAAAGAGCTTCGTTATATTTGTACTCTACCAAAATACCTGTAACATGGCTGTACTGTTCTGTATGCAGTTTTTCCCCCTCTGGGTGAACTAATTGATATGTTAATCAATGTTCCTCTCTGTAAAGAATTGTAAATCCCCCAAAACCTAGTCTAATTGATATGTTAACCATTGTTGCCCCTCTACAAATAACAGATGTGGTGCTAAAATATGTTGACAAAGAATTCTACATTACTGCCAGAATTCTCTATCCTCTGCTAAGGAAAACAAAGGTCCTCCTCATTAGCAGATTTCCTGATCCATGCCCATAACCCCTTACTTTGTAAACTGTGATATGTACATAAAGGCTGCAAGTATGGAAGAGCACATACAGCTTTTGCAGTCTCCAACTGCACTGTGTCACTGGGCCCAGGATAAAATAAATCAGTGCTGCTTTTTAAAATATGTTTTTGCCTCATTTTTTGAACTCGAGTTTGGGGGCTTGTTTGTGGATTACAAGAGCATTGTACAAAAATACACATTTTTAAATATCCTCTTACTGAGCACTCTTCTGTAGGTACTTTGGTAAGCAGTTTTGATTTTGTTTTTTGTTTGCTGTGGGTAATTAGGAATATAATTAATGAGTCAATAAGGCGATTTTCCTGCTTATATAAGTTTATGATTTTAAGCACTTGTCAGAAATGGCTACAAAGTTTATTTCTTACAAATAATTATGAAAGGAACAACAACTCCATGTTTGTATCAGATTTTGGTAAGATCTAAATATTAGCTTTTTTGGGATATCTATATTTTATTTTACTTTTAGTATAAATTTACCTGACATCATGGTTGCAATGAAGATTATATTATCATTTCAGTAGCTCCCTTTAGAGATGTTTACATAATATTTGTCTCAATTATTTTTCATATTAATTATAAGGCTTAATACAATTCAACACTGAATACTTGAAGTATGTATGCATTAAAGTATCTTAAATTTTCACTTTTGCATCAGTCTTGTCTGTTTCCCCAACAAATCCTTTTTGGGTTTTATTATGATAAAATTGTTATCTAATAATTTCTAAGAGTGTTTTTCTTTAATATCCTGTTGACTATTTCTTGACTATATTTTCTTGCCTTACTTATGGACATCATAGCAGGTAGGGCATATGACTTTATCCTAACAGGTGACCTTCCACAGACAATCCTTGGTGAATTCATCATGTGGGATTAGGCAGCATAAATGTACTACAAATGGGTAAGCTAAAGGAACTCACTTTGTAATAAAGTTTTTAAGTAGAAATTATGTATTACAGGTACATTTTCCCAACATTGGCGTCGATTAAAATCCTAAAAATATTTGGAGATGAATTTAGACTTCATATTTTGTCATGACTGCAGTTCCTATGGTGAAATATAAATGAAAACAACTCCTTAGCTTCCACATTTCAACATATATCTGTATTTTATCACTCAAAATAAGGATTTTAGCTCAATTTAGAGGGTAATAACTGTGTTTATGTCTCATGGTTTATGTCTGTGTCCCCCAGGCCTCATGAGTTTGCATTGTGCATTTGTGCATTTGCATTGTCTAGTGCTTGGATTGATAGTGTCAGTGCTCCACCCACATAGGGGTGGAGCCAGGATATAATATAATGGCAGGAAGAAGTGTGTCTTGCTCTTTGCTGGTTCCTGTTTGCTGTTTGCAGCCACCATAAACTGTGGCCCAGCCATGCCCGCCTGCCTTGGAGCCAACCGAGGACAGATTGAAACCTCCAAAAACTGTAAGAAATAAACCTTTCCTTTCCCAACTTGGGCTTCAAGTATTTTGTCTCAGCAAGGAGTAAAAAGTAACTAAGACACTGTAATATATCCACAATCTTCAAAATTGTTATTTTGTGTTAGTTTTCCTTTTTTTAAATCTGGTATAATAATCGATCATTTAAAAACTGATACATAAATCAGGCTTCCTTGTTAGCTAACTTTGTACTGTATTTGCTTTCTTCATCTGAGGATACTTACGGCAAGTTTCTTGGCATTGAGCCATATAATACATTATGTTTAACATATTCTTTAAGAATTCTGGGTAGGTTTCTTTTTTTTTTTTTTTTTTTTTAAGAGGAAAAAGAGAAAAACACAAAACAAACCAAAGCGGCGTAAGGGTACACGCAATACAGAACTACAAAACAAAACAAAACAAAACAAAACAAAAAACCATAACAGTAAGAAATTACCTGCTAGTAGATTACACACTATTTTCTTGAAAATAGTTCCTCAAATCACAGTATCAAAGAACACAAGGTGGACATTCAAACAGGGAGACTGCAAACAGCTGTGTTCAATGTTCCAAAAACATTGATAAAGTCAGCTATTTAACACCCCCAAACACACTTGCTGTTATATCCGTTAGAGCTCCTTTACTTTTTTTTTTTTCCCTCTCTTTTTTACAACAAAATTTACACATCTTGGATTTTATTACTCCTTAGTGCTTATTACTTTCTTTGGGGGGGGAGGGGAAGAATACAGTCAAATATGGCAAAACAAAGCTGTCAGTCAATACCAAGGATAGACGTAGCACATGGTGTAGAACAGAGTACAAGTTTATCAACAATGGTTATCAACGTTGTCCCTTGTTTCCTTAAAAAGAATTGTCTATCTTATTAGATATTATAAAGTTGGACAAAACAGTAGAGAACAAGACCAATAAAACTTAGGCATTGTAAACATTACAGGACTTCCAAAGAAGACAATAGTCAAACCAGAATGGGTATCTTAGTGAATCTTATTGTCTTCAGAGTAGTTGCCTATGTCTTCAAACTTGATACTATCATATAGAATGGAACAGAGTCTAATCAGTCAAAACAAGATCGTGGGACTACTACAGGACTTCAAAACAAGTTAATAGGAAATCGAAAAGAGTTACTATTTATATATCCTAATTTTTTTGAATTTTTTCTTTAATTAAGACAAACATAAGAAATGACTAAATAATTTTTTTTGAAACAATAAGGGGGAGATTGAGATAAAACAGGACATAACAATATAACAATAGAGGTCACAGCATGACTGTTTCAATAACCTAGTACTTCACCACCTTATAACCTGACTTAATAGTAGTTACCATAGTGTCTTTTTCCTTGAAATATTTGGGTAAAACTTCATATACTTTAGCTTCAAATATTTTCATATCAAGAAGCCTAGAATAAAGCCTTTCTAATTAATGAGTGAAAACTTTATAAGGCTTCAAGGCCACCTAATGGGGAATCATGATTACCACCTACTTTTATATATTTGAATCATTACTTACATTAGGAAAACTATTCGGTATTCACACATGCGAGATTGATTTATTTCACTTATGAGTATGGTCTCAAGCTGCGTCCATTTATTGATAAATATCTCAATGTGATCCTTCTTTATAGCTGAATAATACTCCATTGTATAGAAATACCACAACTTTTTTATCCATTCCTCAGTTGATGGGCACTTGGGTTGTTTCCAAGATCTGGCGATTACAAATTGTGCTGCTATAAACATAGGTGCACATATATCACTGTGGTATGATGCTTTCAGTTCTTCTGGGAATATGCCTAGAAGTGGAATAGCTGGAATAAATGGGATTTCCAGTCCCAACTTTTTGAGAAATCTCCAGACAGATCTCCACAAAGGCTGTACCAGTCTACACTCCCACCAGCAGTGCAGGAGAGTTCCTTTTTCCCCACAGCTTCTCCAGCATTTGTTGTCGGTTTTCTTGATCCTGGCCATTCTTTCAGGAGTGAGATGGTATCTCAGTGTGGTTTTAATTTGCATTTCTCTAATGACCAATGATGATGAGCATTTTTTCATGTATTTATTTGCCATTTGCATTTCTTCATCTGAGAATTGCATATTCATCTCAGATGCCCATTTTTGGATTGGATCTTTGAATTTCGGAGGTCTGAGTTTCTTTAATTCTTTATATGTTTTAGACAAGAGGCCCTTGTCTGAGAGAGAGTTCACTAAAATCTTTTCCCAGTTTGTGGGTTTTCTTTTCACTATGCTGGAGATTTCTTTTGACATGCAGAAACTTTTTAATAAGAAGTGGTCCCAGTTATTGATTCTGGGAAGTATTTCCCGTGCGGTTTGAGTCCTGTTCATGAATTCTTTACCTACTCCTATGTCTCCAAGGTTTCTACCTATTTTGTCTTCCAATAGATTTAGTGTTTCTGTTTTAATATTCAGATCTTTGACCCATTTACATTTTAATTTAGTACATGGTGATAGACATGGGTCTAGCTTTAGTTTTCGGCAAATGGAGAGCCAGTTTTTCCAGCACCATTTATTAAAGAGACTGTCGTTCTTCCAGTGAACCTGCTTGGCTCCTTTATCAAAAATAAGGTGGTTGAGTGTGTTTGTAGTTGTGGTTGTATCTTCTAATCTATTCCACTGATCTTCAGCTCTGTTTTGATTCCAATACCATGTTGATTTTACTACTGTTGTTTTGTAGTATAACTTCAAGTCAGGGATTGTGATGCCTCCTGCTTTGTCTTTGCTGCTTAGAATTGCCTTTGCGATTCTAGGTCTCTTCTGGTTCCAGATGAAATTTAGGAGTGATTTCTCTAGATCTATAAGGTATGTTGATGGTATTTCTATTGGGATTGCATTGAATCTGTATAACAGTTTTGGGAGAATGGCCATTTTCATAATGTTTGTTCTTCCTATCCATGAGCAAGGGATGTCTTTCCATTTTCTGAGATCATCTTCAATTTCCTTTTTCAGTGTATTATAATTTTCACTGTATAAGTCTTTCACTTCTTTCGTAAGAGTAATTCCTAAATATTTAATTTTTTTGCTTGCTAATGTGAATAGTCCAGTTTCTCTTATTTCCCTCTCTGTAATTTTGTTGTTCGTGTATAGGAATGCTATTGATTTCTGAGTATTGATTTTGTATCCAGCCACATTACTGAATTTATTTATTGTATCTAAGAGTATTTCAATGGAGTTTAGGGGGTCTTCTATGTAGAGTATCATGTCATCTGCAAACAATGATAATTTAACTTCTTCTTTTCCTATCTTTACCCCTTTTATTTCTCTCTCTTATGTAATTGCTCTGGCTAGTACTTCCAGTACTATATTAACTAGGAGTGGTGATAAAGGATATGCTTGTCTTGTGCCCGATTTTAAAGTAAAGGCTTTCAATTTTTGGCCATTTAGTATGATGCTGGCTGTTGGTTTGTCATAAATGGCCTTTATTATATTGAGGTAAAGACCATTTATTCCAATTTTCTGTAAAGTTCTTATCATGAATAAGTGTTGGACCTTATTGAAGGCTTTTTCTGCATCTATAGAGATGATCATGTGATTCTTATTTTTGGCTTTATTGATATGGTGGATTACATTTATTGATTTGCGTATGTTGAACCATCCTTGCATTCCTGGGATGAATCCCACCTGGTCATGGTGTATAATCTTCTTGATGATTTGCTGGATCCTATTTGCCAATATTTTATTGAGGATTTTTGCATCTGTGTTCATTAGGGAGATCGGTCTATAGTTCTCTTTTATAGTTGGGTCTTTCTCAGGTTTTGGTACTAGAGTAATATTTGCTTCCAGGAATGACTTAGGAAGGATTGCTTCCCTTTCAATTTCATTGAATAGTTTGAGGAGTGTCGGCATTAGGTCTTCTTTATATTTCTTGTAGAATTCTGCAGTGAATCCATCTGGGCCTGGGCTCTTCTTGGTGGGCAAGGACCCAATTACATTCTCAATTTCATTAGCAGAGATTGGGTTATTCAACAGTTTTATATCCTCTTGATCTAGCTTTGGTACTTCATATGCTTCTAAGAATCTGTCTATTTCTTCTGTGTTATCAAACTTTTGAGAGTAGAGGTTTTCGAAATAGGTGTTGATGATCCTCTGTATTTCTATTGGGTCTGTAGTGATTTCTCCTTTTTCATTTCTTATTGCATGAATTTGAGCTTTTTCTTTCCTTTTTTTAATAAGGTTGGCTAGGGGCTTATCGATTTTATTTATTCTTTCAAAGAACCAACTCTTTGATTCGTTGATTCTTTGGATTGTTTTCTTAGTCTCTATTGCATTGATTTCTGCTCTGATTCTTATAATTTCCTCTCTTCTTTTGGCTTTGGGCTTGACTTGCTCTTCTTTTTCTAGCTGTTTGAGGTGTAGCATCAAGTTATTTACTTGTATTCGTTCTGTTTTCCTGATGTGGGAACTCAGTGCAATAAATTTTCCTCTCAGAACGGCTTTCATTGCATCCCACAGATTCTGGTAAGTTGTATCTGCATTTTCATTTTCTTTTAGGTATTGTTTAATTTCTTCTTTAATTTCTTCTGTGACCCACTGATTACTCAAGAG
This sequence comes from Cavia porcellus, assembly GCF_034190915.1. NCBI lineage: Eukaryota > Metazoa > Chordata > Mammalia > Rodentia > Caviidae > Cavia > Cavia porcellus. The sequence goes on along the minus strand of NW_026947484.1, from coordinate 195,895,444 downwards.
TGTGTTATTTAGTTTCCATGTGTTTGCGGAATTTTTGCAGTATCCTTTGTCATTAATTTCTAATTTCAGAGCGCTATGATCCGATAATATGCAAGGGATGATTTCAACTCTTTTGCATTTGCTTAAATATGTTCTGTGAGCTAATATATGGTCTATTTTAGAAAATGATCCATGTACTGCTGAGAAGAATGTGTATTCTGATGTTGTTGGGTGGAACATTCTGTATATGTCTATCAAACCCATTTGTTCACAGGTGTGATTCAGTTCTGTTATTTCTTTGCTCATTTTCTGTCTGGTTGATCTGTCCCTTGGTGTCAGTGGTGTATTAAGGTCTCCTGTTACAATTGTGTTACTGATAATTTGAGTTTTCATTTCTGTTAATAATTGTTTTATATAACTGGGTGCTCTGGAGTTTGGTGCGTATATATTTAAGATAGTTATCTCTTCCTCTTGGAGTTTTCCCCTTACGAGTATGTAGTGACCTTCTTTGTCCTTTATGGTCATTGTTGGTTTAAAGTTCACGTTGTCTGCAAACAGAATGGCTACTCCTGCCTTTTTTTGGATTCCTGCTGCATGAAGAATTGTTTTCCATCCTTTGACTTTCAGTCTGTGAGTTTCTTTCTGGGTTAGATGGGTTTCCTGTAAACAGCATATGGTTGGATTTTGTTTCTTGATCCATTCTGCTAGTCTGTTTCTTTTGATTGGTGCATTGAGACCATTTACTTTAATGGTTATTACTGTTAAATGCTGGTTAATTGTAGGAATGTTATCTCTCTGCTGTTGCATCTTTATCTTTCGGTTCTGTTTAATTATTTGCTTTGCTTAGTGGTTTTTTCCTTTGTGTATCTAAACTGTCTTTCAATATTTTTTGCAGGGTTGGTTTGGTGTTCATGAAGTTCTTCAGCTGTTCTTTGTCATGGAAGTATCGTATTGCACCATCTATTTTGAATGATAGTTTTGCAGGATATATCAGTCTTGGTTGGAAATCATTTTGCTTTAGGATCTGGAATACTTCACTCCATGCTCTTCTTGACTTTATCGTTTGTGCTGAGAAGTCTGCTGTGATTCTGATAGGTTTTCCTTTATAAGTGATTTGTCTTTTCTCTCTGACAGCTTTTAATAATCTATTCTTGTGTTGGATTTCTGGGATGGTGACTATTATATGTCTGGGTGTAGTTTTATATTGGTTATGACTGTTTGGAGTTCTATATGCTTCACTGATCCTGATGTCAGTTTCTGATCTCATGCTTGGGAAATTTTCAGCTATTACTTCTCTAAATATCCTCCTGACATCCTTCATGTTGTCTCCCTCTCTTTCATTAATCCCTATCATTCTTATGTTATTCTTCTTTGCATCGTCTTGCAGTTGTTGAATTGTTGTTTCCTGGTTCCTTGTTATTTTCAAAAGATCTTTCCTTTCCTGTTCACTAGCTGCAATCCTGTCTTCAAGGTCTGAAATTCTATCTTCACTTTCATTAAGGTGGTTTTTACAACTTTCAGTGGAGTTTTTTATTTCCTGTATATCTCTGTGCATCTGCATTATGTATTCTGTTTGTTTCTTATATTGCTCGTCTAGGGATTCTATCTTTTTGTTTAGTTCCTCCAATTTTTTATCTGTGTTTTCTTTAGATATATTTAGAATCTCTTTCATTTCTTTTATCATTTCTTCTTTTATCTGGGAGATTATTTCGAGTTTGAATTTCTTTAAAGCTTCCTGGAGTTGCTTGTCAATTTCAGTGGCTATTGTGTCCAATATATGAGGTGGATGGGATATATTTTCTTCTATATACATCGCTCCTAGGGTTTCTTGAGATGGGCTGGAGGTTTGAGGTTGTAATTTGGTCTTTCGTTTTGTCATTTTCCTATATTTCTGTGTTTCAAGTGTTACTTGAAAGCTTCCTCAGGATCTGTTGAAAATCCCCTTCTATGTTTGGAGCTACTGGGACTCTGGCGCCACGCTACTCCAAGCCATTAGGCCTACAGAACCAGTGGCCCTCCTCTGCCTGCTCAGAACTCCGCAGTTCCAGACAAGCTGGGCCTCAGGGACACTGTGCGCCCACCTGCCCCTTGGAAGCTCCACAGTTCTTCAATCGCAGCCGGGTTAGGGTACTCACCACAGGCCGCAGTGCTTCAGGAACCTGTGGACCCTCCCTGGTTGCAGAGATATCCACAGTCCTCCAGACACGCAGAGAGGCCAGTGAGGGCACCCCAGATCTGCCCAGCTCCTCCTCTGCAGACCTGTGGCCAGGCGCGGCAGCTAAACAGGCTGGGCTAGGCTGGTAGTGTGGGCCAGCCCACCTATGGGGAGCTCAGCAGGTCTCCAAATGAAGCCGGGAATGGGGAGGCTGATGTGGAAGCCTTAAACCCACCTCTCTCCTTCACTGCACCTGGAAGCCTGAGGGAACTCCAGCAGTCTGGGCGCAGAAATCCAGAGTCCTCCAGACATGCAGAGAGGCCAGTGAGGGCACCCCAGATCTGCCCAGCTCCTCCTCTGCAGACCTATGGCCAGGCGCGGCTGCTCGGGTAGGTTTCTAAAGATGACTTTAATAAAGTTAAAATCATTGGAGTAAATTAAAAATGTTATAAAAAGATGAAAGTTAACTTCCTTAGGAATAAATTTTATTATATTTTGTTTTCATTTGTTTTAACTTATGACAAAATTTTATAAAATATTAGAATGATAAAACTATGATATAAATTTGTGGAAATATACACATTTTATTGAAAATGATTCTATTTGTTATTAGTTGTTTCTGAGTGTTCATTGACATCATATATAAAATGCAATTACAATTAAACATAAAATTAGCTTTCATAGCCTCTGTAGTCTAGTTTGAATCACCAACAAGGAGATGAAACAAAACCAAGAATACATAGTCGATTATGAAGGTTTTCTAGAATGCAATACAGGTGATGATGAATCTCTCCACATAAAATGTCTTTCTCCATGTCATAACTTTTAAACATACTTCACCATAATTCTAACAAAGAAATGTAGTGCAAGAGGAAGTAAAAAGTGTTAGTGAAACAAATATAAAGAGAAGAGGGCCAAGAGAGTCTGAAGTATCTTGACTAGGGTAACAGTTAAACTTTAGTTGTGATGGTGACTAGTTTGAGAGAGCCCTAGTTGTTGGTTGACTCATGTGGTGACATACTCATGAGTGGATTAATCTGATCATATCCATGGTTGAGTACATTGCTAAGATGAAGGATCCAGTCAGAAGTGGCATGACTTTGGGGGTACAGCTCTCCCTTAGCTGCCATACTTTTTCCTTCCTGGCCTCCATAAAGTGAGTGGTTTCCTCCACAGTGCTCTGCTACTGAGGTTTACCTGCCTTTGAGCCAGCCAGCTGAGTGTCCTAAAAGTGTGGACCAAACTAAACATCTCCTTTCAGTTTCAGATGTTTGGTTTGTTGGCCCAGCTACTGGAAAGCTGACCAGCAGCAAGATTTGCTGGTCATCATTGCAGCTGCCTATTACATAACGACCACATGTTATGTTATGTTAGTATTGAATGACATGTAAAAGGATTATAAAAGGAATATTTTAAGGCAAAATTAGTATTCATATTTTAGAAAACAAAAATGATTTAAGATTCAAATTTATGTATGACTATACTTGTGCTGGCGAAGACAAAATTGGCAGACATTTTACAGAATGATAAGTGATTTTAAAAACTGGAGAGGAAGTAACATTTTAAAGAAAGCAAAACATCCAACTGAGTAACATACAATTACTTTCCATGAGGATTGGTAGAGAATAAAATATTTAAATAAAACTGTTGTTGAGGCTTCCTGTTGAGTAATTTAACTTGCCATTTACTTTACATTACTTTACTTTGTTTTTAACTTGTCAGTTTTGGTTGGAAACTGTACCACCATGATTTTGATTGCTTTCCCCAACTAATGTGATTGTCCTTCCCAGTAAAATGATATTTGCTGGAGCACAGTGTTCAAATTCTGGTAAAATATAGGGTACTATCAGTATCTCATGGTAGCCTTTCAACAGTTAACTATTTGCTGGGGAATTAGTTTTGGTTAGAGAAAATTACACGTACCTATAAAACATGTAAATAAAATAGCTGATATATTAACAGAAATTAATATCAAAATGCTTCAGCAATTTACTTCTTCAAACAATTGCGATGTTTTAAAATTTAAATATTTGCTCTGACAATTAACAGGATTCTGTTACTCCTCACTAAACCATCTGCTATAAGATTAAAGTTAATTTTAATAAAAAGTCACATCAGAATCGAAACTGAGAAACTGGTTAAAAATACAGTTGTTTTTAATTTCTGATAACACACAAATTGCATAACATGGTTTTGTTTTGAGAATATTTTTATGCTGACATTCTATCAGTTCGTTATATGATAATATATGTTTTTCAATTGGTAAACCAGTAAACATTGTATAATATTTGGTGAAGTCTACTTTTCTCTGTTCAATATAAATTTTTATGGTTCTTGTCACTTCTAGAAAGTCATATATGATGTTGAAGGAGGTAGTGGATTTATGAATGTTACTAACATTTTGTTGTGATCTACAGATGCCAAAATTTTACTTTACATGAAACATTAAGCTTATAAATTTTCCTAACTTCTAACATATTTGATGTGAGCTTAGGGAATTTGTATGAATTTTCTTGTGACCACTGAAAAGAAAACTACTAAACAGACTATGATATCTCAAAGTTTCATATATATATATATATATGTGTGTGTGGAAATATTAAGGTACACAAATATATTTCTTAACCTCATGAATCCTTTTGGAAATAAATTTAGAGAACTAGTGGAGATTCTACTTCATATCTTCTCCAGATATACACTTTTAATTTACATTTTGTTATGCTTCTGTTTTCCTTCCTTATTGTTTCCTATCTTTTGAAAACTGTTATCAATTCATATAAATATGTTATAGTTAGCAATTAATTTAGTTTTCATTAGCTATGGACAAGCTGTTAAAGAATAAAAGTAGCATATATATATATATATTTGCTGAAATTTGAACTCACAACCTCACTTGGGGCACTGTGTCACTGAACTATATCCTCAGCCCATATGTTTTGTTGCATTAAAAATCACATACAATGTTAAGTTTGCTCTAACTTAGTTGCTTCTGCTGTTGAAATGAATAAATTGCAGAAATACTGAAAACTTGGCTTCCCATTGTTACACTTACTTTGTATCGTTAATTTTTGCCAAATTCTTGAGTACTCCATAATTGTGCTCTCTGCTTTGCTCTAATGAATTCATGTTCCAACATTAGTAAAGTGCATGCTCCACACAGGTGTCAGTAGAAAATCTTACACATCAGTGATCACAATTGTTTCTTATCAGTTTAAAATCCCATCCATTGGCCAGTTCCCTACAATGAATAAGATCATTATGCACTACAACATGAATGAGTAAAATTTTAATTTAATAATATTACTATTCCAAAACAGCACATTGAGTGTTGGAGGGGTAAGGGATGGAGAGCACTGAGCAATAATGGCCAGAAGACTGTGAAGCAGTTTTCCTGAGAAATGCCATATTCTAACACCATACTCTATAGTGTTTAAGCAGGATTTGTGAATGATCATCCATCTTTAGTGCAGAGTCAAGATACTTATGAATTTTCCAATCATTTCTTTTTAAATTTTATTTTAAAAAAAGAGTAAGATGAAAGAGGACATAACAACACAGGTCAGAACAGAACAGTTTAAGCAACATAGTGTTTCACCACAAAACAATCCAACATAACAGTAGCTACCACAGTGTCTCTTTCCTTGAAATATTTGAGTATACCCTCATACACTATAGCATCAAACATAACAAGACAGTGTAAAACCATTCAAGAGAATGAGAGTATTACAGAGTATTCAGAACCAACTATCAGAAAACAAACAAAGGTTACTATATTATCTTCCTGTCTATGAAATATTTTGTTATTTAATCATCTTGTTTTGAAGTCCCACCAGGCTTTTGTTCTGTCTCCATCGGTTTTATCATATTGTATCTTATTGGATTTAATTATATGTAATAATAGTATCTAGTGATTTCTTACTTAGACTGTTATACACTTCCACAGATCGATCCCTTTTCTTGTCCTAAATGTCTGTTATTCAATGGCTGAGAAGTATTTTGTGATATGTGCAAGTAAAGTAGTTGGACTACTTGAGTTCAATGACACTGTGTATTATACTGTGATAGAAAATGTACCCCAATAACAGCATTTAGAAAGTATAAAATACATAACATAGTATGTGTGTTTTAAATTGGAGGCAGTATAAACATAAATTCACATATAAATATAATTTTCTTTATATGAAAATATCTATAAATATAGATGTAGGTAAATAAATATATGTATAAATCTACATATATATGCATGTGTGTATTGTGCAAATAATTTTTGGAGCTCGTACAATCTTGGCATTTTGCTTATTCACATTTTATGACTTCTATGCTTTATCATAGAAAAGTTATATATTTTCTTAAAATTTTATGGGTTACTCTATTTGAAGCTAAATCCAGCCAGGCAGCTCTGTAACAGACTTTTAAAGGGATTTGTGGAGTGTGCTGATCTCATTATACCTGAGGCAGCTGCCACTGAACAGTAGCATAAGTAAATGAAGCTCTGAGCGGGAAGTCTGCCAATCTAAATACACTGTACTTGATGTCTGTGAGATGCCATCTGGGTGACAGAGGCATGTTTCCAGATTCTTGATGCGGCAGACATTAACAGATTGGTGAACTATAAGTCACATAGGCAGCAGGAAGATCATCTTCTGAGAATAAGGGCAGGTGGCAACCATATCTAGTGAAGTATGTTGATTGAGTAAGTGCCTCCGTTGAAATGCCTTCTGGACCTGCATCAGGAATCTTCTCTTTCTTCTGCCAGCTCATTGCTCTGCTATTCTGTCTCCTCACCTGCTTCATTCCCCGGGGAGTTATATAAGCCGTACCTACCAACTGGAGATGGCTCTGCTGTGACACCGGAGGAAAGCTGTACAGAGAACACAGCAAGTGGGAACAATCAGGTACCTCACTGCAGATGTAAACAGAGGCTGCTTTGCTATTTCTCTGATCTTTACTCTTCTCGAAAATAACAAATGGACATGGTATATGTGAGCAAAGGCATGTAGAACAGAATGGATTTTGCAAGAGCCTTGATGCTCACATTAAAAATATCATGAAGGGTAATGAGGATGATATAATTAACACTCCACCACATTAAACTCACAAAAGTTTGTGAGCACAAGTGCTTATACTGATCAGTTTTCTTTAAAGATATTCCCAGGGTGTGTTAGTTCCTGCTTCCTTTCATCAGTCCTTCCTGGCTTTTTAATTTCCAGATTATATAGAATGCACAAGCTCACTGTCTTCTATTTCAGCAGTCAGCTATGTGCTCAGCCCTTGGTATGTAAAGTATGGTTCCAGGCCCAGTAACCACAGCACCAGGGAACCGGTTAGACCATTTGGAAGCTCGGGCCTCACCCCCCACCTGCCACGTTAAAATCCATGTTTAACAAGATGCCCAGGGCCTGTGAGATAACTGTGCATGTTACATTCTGATTAGCTCTGCTCTGTGTCAGTGGTTCTCAAGGCTAGATTGGTACTGGTCTCACCAGAGGAGAATCAAAACTACTAATGCCTGCAACACACTGCTGGTTCCAATGAGTGGATCTAGGGAAGGGACTCAGAATCTAAGTTTTTCAGAAGCCCCTCAAATGGTTCTAATTGACTTTTGAGAAACAAAGTTGTACATGGAGTACTTAAATATATTCTGAAAGCTTAAATTGAAGCATGCATGAAAGGATTCACTTTACTCAGCATTGTAAAAATAATGTTTGTACTTAAAGGAGAGTAACAAAAAAGAAAAGAGACTTTGGTAGAGGAAGATAACTTTTTTAACTTTTCAGGAATATTTTACCACAAGAGAGGATTTTTCAGTGACTAGAGTGTTACAGGTTCAGAAGCAAACATGATATAAGACTTGGATTTTGACAGGTCATAGCACTAAATTGATAATATATCTTGATAATGTATCTATAAAAATAGATGAATTTCTTAAAGTCCTTTGTAGAGGGATTTTCTCAAATGATTTTAGTAAAAATTTATAAAATAAAATAAATTATAAAAGTTTTTCATGGGTAAGTATATAAAGCAGCTACATTTTAGTATAGAAAAAGGAAATGACTCAGAAAAATGTCCCACACGTTTATCCTTGTATGTTATGCGAACAGATATTGGATAATTACATTTATACATCATATCTAACATGACCATTGTCACATAAGGAGATAGGAGATACATGGGTGCCAAAGATAGACAGCTGCCATATTAGGGAGACCTTAGCCACAGGATAGAAAGATGCAATCATGTAAAATGAAGGAGTTTTGTATATAAAACGTGCAGCATGATGCCTCAAAGTACTGCATACTTATACAAGAAGCTGGCCAAGAAGGTGTTGTAAATAATCTAAGATTATTTAAGTAATGTATGTATCACCTCATTGCAACACACACATGCACATGCCTGCAAAGAGAACAAGTGATAACTAAATGAGGTGATAGATATGTTAGTTGAATTGATCACAGTGGTCATTTCACAAGGACTACCTATCTGCCTACCTATCTATCCAGTTGTATATGTAAAATGTGTACAATGCATTCCTGTTCATTATATATCTATGAAGATGAAAAATGTTAAAATCCCAAATTAAAAATGAGCACTTAATTGGGTAGGAAATAGTAAAGATCTTTAAAAAGTGAAAATGGACATGATTTATTGGACTAAAATTCTAAACAATCATTTGAGTAATGTAAATAGAAGCAATTCAGATTCTAAAAGATGTTTGTAGAGAAAATAAAAATTATAACACAAACCATGAAATTAGAATGTCTTTTAATTCTTCAGTATTATAACTTGTGAAATGCTATGTATGTTACAGAGAAATAGCAGCACCTCTGAAATATGTTAAATAAAATTTATACAAATTAGAAAATATCAATAGTGGCCCTATGAATATCATCCATAATAGGCCCTCTTACAAAATTTGTGGGTATAAAGATAATAAAAGAACATAATATTACCATGAAAAAGTGATAGGGAATAACTACTTTTATTTTAAAAGATTTTAAGGACTGAGGCAAGCACATGATCCCGAGTTTGATTCCCAGCACCAAAAAAAAAAAAAAAAAGATTTAAAAAATACATGTAGTGTTAGTTTCTGTCATAAAACTCATATGTATTCAGGTAATGTTCCCAAAAGAAAATTTAACAATAAATTTTAAGTGCAAAATAAAATTTTGTGGATCTCTTTACTTTTAAATGATGTAGGAGCCCACGAAGATAATGAAGGTAATCTTATAACTTGTATACTATTTAAATCTATATCATCATAATTTCTCATTATTTTGACCTAAATCTTATTAGTATTGATAAAAAATAATAAAGGTTATCAAATGTTATAGAGCAAATTAGGCATACATTTAAAACAAATGTGTTATTTTAAAATTGTTTGATTTTATGTATCATGCATAAAATCTGTGCTTAAACTATAAAGATTTTATCAGGTTTATTGCTATATAATTTTGTTTTTTGTCTTTTTTGAGACTGGGTCTCACTATGCAGTTCAGTCTGGCCTTGAGCTCACTTTGTAGCCCAGGCTGGTCTCGAACTTGCAATGATCCTCTCACCTCAGCTTCCCGAGTGTTGGGATTACAGGCGTGAGCCACCACGCCCGGCTGCTATGTAATTTTCTAGTTAAATTTTCTTCATTATATATTAAGAATTTGACAGAATATTATCTTGAAAACTTCAGCTCTTTGCAGTTATTAATATAGTGAGTAGAAAATAAGAGACTTATAATGAAGATAGTGCTTAGAAGAGCCATCTTTTATTGAGCTGGTAATGAAGTGTTATTATGATACTGAATTTCTCCTGAGATTAATTTAACTCATTTGCAAGCATGGTGTAGCTTACTGAGAAAATATCCATTTAAAGAAATCTAGCTGCTTAAAACAGAGTTCTGTTCAATTGTCTAAGAACAACAATAATTATCAAAAATTTTAATTATAATGCATTTGCTCATGCACTTAAAAAACAATGGTTTTTACTATTACGTGCCAATTACTGGTTTAGGAATATGACAAAACCCTAAAAGGAACAAATATTAAGAGAGCAATATTTTCCATAGTAAATCAGAAAATTACAAAATAAAAAGGTAGTTTCAGAAAATGATAAACTCTGTGAAGAAAGAAAGTAGGAGATAATGCTGCCTTGATTGATTTGTGGTACATCCATAGTTTGAAGCCTTGGTTTAATTCTAGCATTCAGCTATTACAGATACAACTGCTGATAATTTTGTTCAGATCTTTCTATAGGAAGAAGAATGATACCTTGCACTGTGTCAGTGCACCACCTTTTCTTTACCCTTTTATTGTTTAATTGACACTTGAATTGTTCCCATTTCTTGACTTCTGTGATGAACATGCAAGTATATGTCTCCCCAACATATGATTTAATTCTCCTTGATAACCCTAACCCTATATACCTAAATGTGAGATTGTTGGTGAAAGAATTGCTGGCCCAGACCGGACACTTTAACCAGGAAAAGCCGCAGCCAAGTTAGGGGGCTCCTGCCTCCCCTGCCCCCATAGATTTTCCTGTAACCCTATACTCCCATCCCTGTAACCCTGGCGCCAAAATGTGTGCCAATAAAATACCTGTGCATCCCTAATGCCCCTTAGGGTCCACCCCAGACAGAGGTTACTTATGGGCCTGACTCCACGTGTTGAAGGAGAAGAAGAAGAAGAAGAAGAAGAAGAAGAAGAAGAAGAAGAAGAAGAAGAAGAAGAAGGAGAAAGGGAGAGTGTGTTCCAGAGAGAGACCACTGACCCCGGGTGCAGTGGAGATGCTGCGCCCCGGGGCCGGGGGGGGGGTCTCTCCCCGCATTCCCGAAATAAAGGTTCTACTTTCATGGCCGTCCACTCCACTCCTTCCATGGACCTCTTTGCCCTCTTCCCCTCTACTTCCCTCTTCTCTCAGACCTAACAGTTGGATCATACAGTAGTTCTATTTTTTTGAGGGACCACCATATTGCTTTTCCATAGTGGCTAAATAATCTCCATGTCCACAGACTGTGTATCTTCTCCAGAAATTTCTACCTAATACTTTTCTATCTAATAGTTTCTATCTATCTAATTTCTATATAATAGCCGTTATTACTGTGGTGAAATAACTTTTTATTGTGGTTTTGATTTTCATTTCCCTGGTGATTAGTGGCATTGGACAGCTTTTCATGTATTTGTTGTCTTTTTCTATGCCTTTTTGGACAAAAATCTGTTTTCCATTTTAAAATCATATTTACCTGTATTTCTTTGTTTGGCTTTCATTGAGCTCCTCCATATTTCAGATACAGGAACTCTTTATACTAACTATAGAGTATTACTGTAATTTGAATTATTAGAATTATAGTGACTCCTAGGTTGGTCTTCAAATAGATACATAAATCTTGCAAGTATTGAACATTTGCATACTCTTGCACAACTCTAGAGAACAGAGATCACTGGAATTCAGCATAAATATAAAATAGAAGAGAGAGATACAATCATTGAAAACTTCCTGTTGTATTTTGTGGAAAAGCCCAGGTCTTTGCCATGTTGAAGATGTCAAAACTATTTCACTGGAAAAAGTATCAGAAAGTCTGGAGACCTCTTTATGATAGAAAGTTTAATGTTAGAAGTGGCATATGGCATCAGTTTTATAACAAAAGAAAGGTGCTTTTGCTATTTGAGGAAGACCATTTTTTAAAATGTAAATTAAGCACTACTGGAATGTTGTGGAAACTTGCCTCATTAGGGAGTCCAGCATTGTTCTTTCACTTTCTACTTGATTTATTGAGTTTCTTTCATTCTAAAATGTCATTTCCTTACTGGTGCATGGGAAGTAGAAAGCTTTTGGGTTGATTTGTTTCAGTTCTTATCATTTCTCTGTGAAGGAAGATTTCTTTATCCAATTAGATCTGCTTAGATTATTAAAAATGATATTGATGATTTTGGATGTTTTGGTAATCAAAACAGTGCATCCAGCAATAAAAATGACATTATGCTAAACAGCCACTTAGTTTTCAGCCTAGTTTACAATTTTGTTCTTGAGGGTGACTTGACCAGGAAAAGTACAACTGAACTTTATTTTCTGTTCTGTCATGACTGCTTCTGACCAGTACTAAACACATAATGACAGCAAGGGAAAAGGCCTAAAAGGCACACATTTTTGGGTCATCAACACTTTGCTATACTGATGAAAGTATTGGAAATTTTGATTTGTTGATAAAAAGATCACTCAGGATACTTATTATTTTTCTATTCTTAGGTTATTATTTAAATGTAATTTAATATTACTTTTATGTCCAAATTATATGGACATATGAAAATAAAATAATTTTTCTTCTAATTTTGTTTGAAAACTATGTTAATTTTTTCTGCACGTATCTTAAAGCATTACATTGGGTTCTGGAAAATAAAAGAGACAGTAGGATCAGTGGAACATAGGTTAAAATGCAATGGCATTTTACATTTGTACAGGGAATCATTCATTAATGAGCTAAGAGCAGCAGCTCTGGTCTCAGACTTTCCAAAAATAACTGATGACAATGCTGTCATCACCACAGTTAGTGGCTGCTCCACTTGAGCTCCCTCACCTTTGCACACAGGCCTAGCCAAAGTGATAGGAAGAATGTCCAGGGCATCTTGTCTACCCTAAGTCTCCGGGCTATTGTTGCCACTCTGAGCTTAGTCTTTATTTAACCTCTGTTTTAATGATGAAAGACTGTCTCTCTGTCAGCATTTCTTCTCCTACAGTGCACTTTTGCACTAGTTATCAATTTAAACACATAAGGATCAGGAAGCATGGCTCTGCCAACTTATGTGGGATTTTTTGGCTGTTGTCTTCCTCAGAATCCAACACAGCTTACTCTGTCAATCTTATATATAGGACTGTTGAGTCAGATACTCATGCATAAGATTCCCCCATGGTATGAATTTGGCACCATAGGAAACTGCATTAGCACATAATGATCTTAGCACATCAGCATGTCTTTTATCAAATTGTACTTCATGAATTGTAAGTGTTCCCAGTCTCACAAATGCTGACTTGAAGCATTTCAAGGAGCTTAAGCAAAGAAAATGAATTCATTGTTTTAGTTGGATCATCAGTCTGTTTAATAACATAAATTTTAAAAACTATGAATGAGGGAATAAACATTTCTGGTGCATGAACCATAAAACATCCATATTAGATAGATTGCCACAAACAAATCGATGCAGAAGTTAAGGAAAATGCTACCTGGGGAAAAATAAGGAATGAACTTGGCAAACCACCTTTACAGATATTAGGCTTTGTTGTTAAGCATTCTTTAGCGTAATGTGAATGCATGCTGAGCTCTGCCCCTAATGTAAAGAAATAAAATTTCTATTGAAAGAATTTACATAAACTAAAGATGATATAAAAATGTATTTCTACAAAGTAGAACAATTCTTATAAAGTTATAAATAATTATGTATTTTATATTTCTTTTCCTCATGTTAATAGCCAAAATATCAGCTAAAGGGGATAAATAGCATTAGGCTATGTTCACTTGGAGTAGCATTCATATTTTGTCAGCAGTCATAAACTATTCTGAGAAATGATTCTTTATGCCAGATAACTCACATATAACTTTAGTTCCCGGACAGACATAAGAACCATAACCTCTATAGCCTCAGGGCAGCTTATTTCATCACCCTCAGTTAAATAATAGCTATTTTCAAATTTATGTGTGTTAGCAAATGAAATTTTTTAAAGAATCTCCCATCAGAATTTCAATAATAATAATAATAGACAACAACAGCCTCTGACAGAAGAGTTACAGTAAGCTGAAAATATCAACTGGGATAAAAATGAGGAAAAAATGCCAGTGCAGTACAACTCACCAAATACAGAGGTTGCCTGAAAACACATCTTTGATATGCTTCACTTTTTTTCTTTTTTTAAAATTTTATTTAAAAAGAAAAACTGAGGGGCTGGGGATTTAGCTCAGCGGCATAAGCACCTGCCTTGCAAGCAGGCGGTCGTGAGTTTGATCCTTGTTACCGATAAAAAGAGAAAAAGGAACAAAAGAAAAAAAATTTGTAAAAAAAAAAAAGAGAAAAAGGTGAAACAGAAAAAAGGTAGATATAATACAGAATTCCAAAAAACGCACTAAGAAATCACGTTGATAAATTACCTACTGTCATCTTAGAAATAGTTGTTCAAGTTACAAAATTAAAGCATACAAAGTAGATATTCAAACAGTGAGACTCTAAAGACTTCTGCTCAATGAGCCAACAAAAAGTAATATGGTCATCCATCTTACACACCTAAATATATATGCACTTATATCATTTAGAGCAATTTCTTTTCCTCTCTTTTTTACAATAGCAATTATACATTTTGGGATTTATTACTCCTACAGTTCTTATTACTTTTACAGTAGAGACACAATGTGATATTTATAAATATGATGCTTATTTATTTCACATATGGGGATAGTCTCAAGTTGCCTCCATTTACCTATGAAGGCCTCAAGATCATCATTTTTTATAGCTGAGTAACACTACACTGTGTAAAAATACCACATCTTTTTCATCCACTCTGTAGTTGATGGGCATTTTGGTTGTTTCCAAGATTTAGCTATTACAAATTGTGCTGCTATTAACATGGGTGCACATGTATCACTGTAACATGACCTTTTCATATTTTCTGGGAAAATACCTAGGAGGGGAATAGCTGAGTTGAATGGAACTTCCAATTCAAATCTTCTGAGAAATTTCCATATTGATTTCCACAGTGGCTGCACCAGTCTACATTCCCAGCAACAGTGGAGCAGGGTTCCTTTTTGCCCACAGTCTTGCCAACATTTGTTAACAGTTATTTTCTTGATGGCAGCTATTCTGTCTGGAGTCAGATAAAATCTCAATGCTGTTTTAATTTGTATTTCTTGAAGTTGCCAGTGATGGTGAACATTTCTTCATGTATTTATTTGCCATTTGTATATCTTCATCTGAGAACTGTGTGTTCATCTCAGATGTCCATTTTTGGAGAGGGTCTTTGAGTTTGGGAAATTTAATGTTTTTCATTTCTTTTTATGTTCTGGATATAATTCCTTTGTCTGAGGGATTGTTGGCTATAATTCTTTCCCATTTTGTATGTTTTCTTTTCACTTTGTTGGCGATTTATTTTGAAATTTAAAACATTAAAAACTTACCAACAGGCTTGGAGTTCTAAGCAAGCAGGTAGGTGCCCACTTTACCCCAAGCCCAGCTTGTTTGGGACCCTCGAGCCTTCCCAGTGCACTGGAACAGCTAGGCTGGTCTAGGGCACCTGCATTCGCCTCCCAGTTCAGGCTGTGTTTGGAGAACTGTGGAATTCTAAGCAACCAGGCAGGTGCTCACTTTCCCTGGAGCCCAGCATGTTTGGGACTGTGGAGTTCTAAGCAAGCAGGTGAGAGCCACTGGTTCCAGAGGCCCAGCGGCTTGAGGGAACTGGGTGCCAGAGTCCCAGGAGCTGTGGGCGTAGAAGTGGATTTCCAACAGACCCTGAGGAAGCTTTCAAATAACACTTGAAACACAGACTATAGGAAAATGACAAAATGAAAGACCAAATTTCAATCTCAAACCTCCAGCCCATCCCAAGAAACCTTAGGAGCAATGTATATAGAAGAAAATATATGCCATACACCTCAAATATTGGACATAATAGCTACTGAAATAAACAAGCAACAGAAAGCTTTAAAGGAATTCAAACTCGAAATAATCTCCCATGTAAAAGAAGAAATGAGAAATGAAATGAAAGAGATGCTGAACATATCTAAAGAAAACAAAGTTAAAAAATTGGAGGAACTAAACAAAAAGATAGAATCCCTAGGTGAGAAATATAAGAAACAAAGAGAATACATAAAGCAGATGCACAGAGATATACGGGAAATCAAAAATTCCACTGAAAGCTGTAAAAACCACCTCAATGAAAGTGAAGATAGAAGTTCAGACCTTGAAGACAAGATTGCAGCCAGTGAACAGGAAAGGAAAGATCTTTTTAAAATAACAAAGAATCAGGAAGTAACAATCGAACAACTGCAAGATGATGCAAAGAAAAGCAATGGAAGATAGATAGGGATCGCTCTCCATTCCGGCTGCACTTGGAGAACTGTGGAGTTCCAAGCAAGCAGGTGGGCTCACACTGTCCCCAGAGCCCAGCCTATCTGGGACTTCAGAGTTCTAAGCAGGCAGCCAAACTTCACGGGTTCCAGAGGAACAGCAGCCTGGGGGAACTGGGTGCTAGAGTCCTAGAAGCTGTGAACATAGAAGTGGATTTCTAACAGACTCTGAGGAAGCTTTCGAACAACACTTGAAACACAGAAATATAGGAAAATGACAAAATGAAAGACCAAATTACAACCTCAAACCTCCAGCCCATCTCAAGAAACTCTAGGAGTAATATATAGAAGAAAACGTATGCCATACACCTCAAATATTGGACATAATATCCACTGAAATAAACAAGCAACAGGAAGCTTTAAAGGAATTCAAACTCGAAATAATCTCCCAGGTAAAAGAAGAAATGATAAAAGAATGAAAGAGATCTGAATATGACTTCCGGGAGAACATGGCGGACAGATAACAGCAACTACCGGAGGCTCTCTGAAAGACTCGGCTCAGAAGCCAGGAATGGTGCGGACTAAGGAGACATAAGTCGGTGGAGATATGCTCTGCTGACTCAGGAACGAACTGGGCTGAGAGAAGCCAACTTGGAATGCAGTCCTGGTGCTAAAACAGGAACAGAAAAGACTTGGTGTGGAGGCTAGAACCGCGCCATTGTAAGCCACGATTTGGGTTTCCCGTCGCGCGGCGGCTGGCTGCCTCTACAGCGGCTCGGCAAGGAGAGAGACGCGCGGAAGCTCTGAGAACGGCAATCTGCGAACGGCAGGGAGGTGTGCACTGACTTGTGGTGAGGTGAGTGAGAGAAACTGACACTCTACCACAGTTTGACTCCAGCAGAGGACTTTCTGGGCCCGGGCAGTCCTGCGGGAGCAGGGCACGGTGGGACTCCAGCCACACATCCCCCTCTCGGGCGGGATTGGTGAAAAGTGCCTGGCCTGCATGACGCTGCCGGCGGACCTGGTAGACTGTCCCAACCCAGATCCCAGAGCCGGGAGGGGAGACGCGTAGGCTGCCTGGTCCGTAACTCCCTGGTGCACAGCGGTGAGCGGGAACAACTAACTGGCGCAATTCGATCAGGCTGTGGCTGACTGGGAGAGAAGCTGGGCCTCTTATATAAGCTTGCATATATAAGGAACAGAGAAGAAGAGGCAGCATGGGAAGAGGCAGCAACAAGAAAGGCTCCTCAGCCCCCAATTCTGAGAAACAGGCAATAGCAGACACCACACCAATACACATAAGGCACCATATAGAGAGCCTCATAGACCAATTCAGGAATGAAGTTATCAATGACCTGAAGCTAGAAGTATGCAGAATAGTTAGAGAAATGCTAAGTACCACCCAAGAAAAAACAGGTGGTGGAATGGAAGAACAGAAAAAAAGGGGAGAATTGTTTGATGGAGAAAACAGAGAAAGCATAGAATACGTGAAGCAGGTTCAAAGGGACTACCAAGATACTAAGAAGTCTATAGAAGACTGGCATAACAGCTTGAAAGAAACTAAGGACAGACTATCTGAACTGGAGGGCAGACTTGTAATATGGGAGAATGAAATGAAAAACTTCTTAAAAATAACAAAGAAACAAACAGCAATAATACAAAGACAAGAAGATGATAAGAGGAGCCATAACTTAAGGATTAAGAACATAAAAGAAGAAGTAGGGACACAAACAAGTGAACTACAAAAGCTACTCACAGAAATAATCCAGGAGAATTTTCCTAATTTAGCAAAAGGTAAAGATACTCAGATGTATGAGGCATACAGGACCCCAGCTACCTACAACCCAAACAGAGCAACACCCAGGCATATAATAATAAAAATTCCAGAAATTCAATACAAGAACAGAATATTAAAAGCTGTAAGAGACAAGAAACAGACCACCTACAAGGGAACACCCATCAGAATTACAGCAGATTTCTCTGCACAAACCATCAAATCACGAAGAGCGTGGGGGGAAATAATTCAAGCATTGAAAGATAATAATCTCCAGCCAAGATTGAGATATCCTGCACAACTGTCCCTGGAAATTGATGGAAAAACAAGGTGCTTCCAGGATAAAGAGGAACTGGGGGAATTTGCAACCACCAATTCAACTCTACAGAGAGTATTGCAGGATATTCTAAAAAAAGAAAAATACAAAGAATCCAGAAATAATGGCAGAGAGGCCACAACGAATGGAGCAGAGAACAAAATGAAGAAGACAAACTGACAGCTACGGACAGAAAAAGAGCTTAACAGAAATGAGGCAGAGAAGATTGGATGATAGGAACAGCTATTTTGGAGAAAATGACATCTTAATAGGTAATACAGATTTAGTATCATCTTGTTTTGAAGTCTCATCTAGCTTTTGTCCTTCTGTCTCCAATGGTCTAAATAGGCTGTATCTTATTGGATTTTATTATGTACGATAGTATAAGCAAAAACCTTTTAAAGACAAGGAGATTATACAGAAACCATTGTTCATTTTGTTAGTCGATTCTAAATACTCTGTAATGCTGTCATTCTCTTGAATGGTTTTACATTGTTTTGATATACTTAATGCTACAGTATACGAAGTTGTACTCAAGGATTTCAAAGAAAGAAACAATATGGTGACTACTTTTAGGTTAGGATTATCTGGTGGTGAAACACTATTCTGCTTAAATGGTTATGTTTTGATCTGCGCTGTTTCGTTGTTATGCCCTCTTTTATCTCAATCTCCACTCCATTATTTACTTTTTTATCTTTATCCTTTTAATTAAAGGAAAAAAATAGCAGGATATATTATAGTAACCCACTTTGACTTTTCATTACCTTGATTTAAAGCCCTGTATTACTCTCACCATCTGGTTTTTAACTGATGTTCCCCTATTCTGTTTTGCTGGATAGTATCAGGTTCGAAAGTTTAGGCATCAGCTGTGAAGATAATGAGATTCATTATGACGCCCATTCTTGTTGACTTTTGTCTACTTTTGAAGACCTACAATGTCTCCAATGTTTTGGTTTTGTCGGTTTTGTTCTTTACTGTTTTGTTCAATTGTATTATAACTAATGATATAGGCAATTCTATTAGAGATAGCGGGAGGCATTATGGTAACCATTGTTGATCACCTTGTATTATGTTTTTACATTATCTATTATGTCCACCCTTTTGACTTGACCGATTCTGTTCTGTTATGTCACATTTGGTTTTACTCTCTTCCAAAAAAGTAATAAGAACTGTGGGAGCAATGAAACCCAAAATGTGAAATAGTCATGGTACAAAAGAGAAGAAAAGAAAGTGCTCCAAACTATATAACTGCATGTATATTTAAGTGTATAAGATAGAAAATGATATCACAGAGTTTTATTGGATCAATGAACAGAACTGTTTGCAGTATCATTGATGGAATGTCCACTTTACAAGCTCTAATTTTGACTTGAACAATTATTTCTAAGATGACAATATGTAATCCATTAACTAGTGATTTCCTACTGTTCATTTTTTTTCTGTAAATCTGTATAACTTGTACCCTTTCCCTGCTTTTTTTTTCTTTTCTCCTTAAATAAAAATTAAAAAAAAAAAAAAAAGAAAGAGATCTGAATATATCTAAAGAAAACACAGTTAAAAAATTGGAGGAACTAAACGAAAAGATAGAATCCCTAGATGCAATGTAAGAAACAAACAGAATACATAAAGCAGATGCACAGAGATATACAGGAAATCAAAAACTCGACTGAAAGCTGTAAAAACCACCTCAATGAAAGTGAAGATAGAATTTCAGACATTGAAGACAAGATTGCAGCTAGTGAACAGGAAAAGAAAGATCTTTTTAAAAATAATAAGCAATCAAGAAATAACAATTCAACAACTGCAAGATGATGCAAAGAAAAACAACATAAGATTGATAGGGATTAATGAAAAAGAAGGGGACAACATAAAGGACATCAAGACGATATTTAGAGAATTAATAGCTGAAAATTTCCCAAGCATGAGATCTGAAACCGACATCAGGTTCAGTGAAGCCTATAGAACTCCAAATAGTCATAATGAAAATAAAACTACACCCAGGCATATAATAGTCACCATCCCAGAAATCCAACACAAGAATAGATTATTAAAAGCTGTCATAGAGAAAAGACAGTTCACTTATAAAGGAAAACCTATCAGACTTTTCAGCACAAACAATAAAGTCAAGAAGAGCAAGGAGTGAAATATTTCAGATCCTAAAGGAAAATGATTTCCAACCTAGACTGTTGTACCCTGCAAAACTGTCCTTCAAAATCGATGGTGAAACAAGATACTTCCATGACAAAGAACAGCTGAAGACCTTCATGAACATTAAGACAACCCTGCAAAAAATATTGAGAGACAGTTTAGATACACAAAGGAAAAAACTACTAAGCAAAGCAGATAATTAAACAGAAGAGAAAGATAAAGATGCAACAGCAGAAAGATAACATGTCAACAATAAACCAGCATATAACAGTTATAACCATTAATGTAAATGATATCAACACACCAATTAAAAGAAACAGATTGGCAGAATGGATCAAGAAACAAAATCCAACCATATGCTATTTACAGGAAACCCATCTAACCCAGAAGGATACTCACAGATAGAAAGTCAATGGATGGAAAGCAATACTTTATGCAACAGAAATCCCCCAAAAAGCGGGGGTAGGGGACTTTTGGGGGAACATGGCAGACAGATAGCAGCAGCTACGGAGGCTCTCTGAAAGACCCAGCTTAGAATTGAGGAATGGTGCTGAGTAAGGAATCATAAGTAAGAGAAGATATGCCCCAGTGACCCAAGAACGAACTGGGCTGAGAGAAACCAACTGGGAAAGCAATCCTGGTGCTATGACAGGAACAGAAAAGCCTCAGTGTGGAAGTTGGAGCCCGCACCATTGGAAGCCGCGATTTAGGTTTCCCGCCGCCGTGGCTGCATCTGCATCGGCTCGGCAGGGAGAGAGATGCGCGGAAGCTCTGAGAACGGGAATCAGTGAACAGAGTCAAGAGCGGGATGGGTGGGGAGCTGTGCATCCACCTCCGGTGAGTGAGGGAAAACTGGGACTCTTCAACAGTCTAGGAGACTCTAACAGAGGACATTCTGGGACCGGGCAGACTTGCGGGAACAGGGCGCTGCAGTGACTTCAGTCACCAATATCCATCTCAAGAGGGATTGGTGAGCAGTGCCTAGCCCATGTGACGCTGCTGGCCGAGACCCAATATTCTAGCACAGCCCAGGTCCCAGCTCCTGAAGGTGATCTGGAGGGGTGGGCCCCGCATAGGCTGCCTGGTCTGCAACTTCCTGGTGTGCTGCAGTGGGCAGGAACACCTAGCCGGGGCAATTCAATCAGACTGTGACTGACAGTGAACGAAGCTGGGCCTCCTATATATGCTTGCATATATAAGGAACAAAGAATATGGGAAGAGGCAGCAACAAGAAAGGGGCCTGGGCCCCCAATCCTGAGAAAGAGGCAACAGCAGACACAGCACCAATAGACATAAAGCGCTATCTCGAGAGCCTCATAGACAAGTTCAGGAATGAAGTTATTAATGACCTGAAGCTAGACATAAGCAGAATAGTTAGAGAAATGCTAAGCACCATCTAAGAAAAAACAGATGGTGGAATGGAAGAACAGAAAAAGAGGGGAGAATTGTTTAATGGAGAAAATAGAGAAAGCATAGAATATGTGAAGCAGGTTCAAAGAGACTACCAAGAAACTAAAAAGTCTATCGAAAACTGGCATAACAGCTTGAAAGAAACTAAGGACAGATTATCTGAACTGGAGGGCAGATTTGTAATATGGGAGCATGAAATGAAAAACATTAAAAATAACAAAGAAACAAACAGCAATAATACAAATACTAGAAGATGATAAGAGGGTCTATAACTTAAGAATTAAGAACATAAAAGAAGAAGTAGGGACACAAACAAGTGAACTACAAAAGCTACTCACAGAAATAATCCAGGAGAATTTTCCTAATTTAGCAAAAGGTAAAGATACTCAGTTGTATGAAGCATACAGGACCCCAGTCACCTACAACCCAAACAGAGCAACAACCAGGCATATAATAATTAAAATTCCAGAAATCCAATACAAGAACAGAATACTAAAAGCCGTCAGAGACAATCACTTACAAGGGAACACCCATCAGAATTACAGCAGACTTCTCAGCACAAACCATCAAATCACGAAGAGCGAAGGGGGAAATAATTCAAGCTTTGAAAGATAATAATCTCCAACCAAGATTGATATATCCTGCACAAGTATTCCTGGAAATTGATGGAAAAACAAGGTGCTTCCAGGATAAAGAGGAACTAGGGGAATATGCAACCACCAATTCAACTCTACAGAGAATACTGGAAGATATTCTAAAAAAGAAAAATACGAAGAATCCAGAAGTAGCGGCAGAGAGGCCACAATGAATGGAGCAGAAAACAAAATGAAGAAGACAAACTGACAACTAATGACAGAAAAAGAGCTCAACAGAAATGAGGCAGAGAAGATTGGATGATAGGAACAGCTATTTTGGAGAAAATGGCATCTTAAGAGGTAATACTGATTTAGTATCATCTTGTTTTGAACTCTCATCAAGCTTTTGTTCTTCTCTCTGCATTGGTCTAAACAGGTGGTATCTTATTGGATTTTATTATATATGACAGTATAAGCAAAACCTTTTATAGACAAGGAGATTATACAGAAACCATTGTTCATTTTCTGTTAGTCGATTCTAAATACCCTGTAATACTGTCATTCTCTTATGGTTTTACATGGTTTTGATATATTTGATGCTATAGTATATGAAGTTATACTCAAAGATTTCAAGGAAAGAGACAATATGGTAACTACTTTTATGTCAGGATAATCTTGTGGTGAAACACTATCTTGCTTAAATGGTTATGTTTTGATGTGCGCTGATTTGCTGTTATGCCCTCTTTTATCTCAATCTCCATTTTATTATTTACTTTTTTATCCTTTTAATTAAGGGAAAAATAAATTTAAAAATAGCAGGATATATTATAGTAACCCACTTTGACTTTCCATTATCTTGATTTAAAGCCCTGTATTGCTCTCACCATCCTGTTTTGACTGATGTTCCTCTATTCTGTTTTGTTTGATAGTACCAGGTTCGAAAGTTTAGGCAACAGCTGTGAAGATAGTGGGATTCATTATGATGCCCGTTCTGGTTGACTATTATTTACTTTTGAAGACCTATAATGTCTCCAATGTTTTGGTTTTGTTCTTTACTGTTTTGTTCAAATTTTATTATAACTAATAATATAGGCAATTCTATTAGAGATAGCAGGAGGCATTATGGTAACCATTGTTGATCACCTAGTATTATGCTTTTACATTATCTATTACATCCACCCTTTTGATTCGACTGACTGTTCTATTATGTCACATTTGGTTCTACTCTCTTTCAAAAAAGTAATAAGAACTGAGGGACTAACAAAACCCAAAATGTGTAATTTTCATTGTACAAAAGAGAGGAGAAGAAAGTGCTCTAAATGATATAACTGCATGTATATTTAAGTGTATAAGAAAGATAATGATATTACGGAGTTTTGTTGAATCATTGAACAGAACTGTTGGCAGTCTCACTGTTGGAATGTCCAGTTTATAAGCTTTAATTTTGTAACTTGAACAATTATTTCTAGGGTGACAAAATGTAATCCATTAACTAGTGATTTTGTACTGTTTATTTCTTTCTGTAAATCTGTATAACTTGTACCCTTTCTCTGCTTTTTTTCTTTTTCTCCTTAAATGAAAATAAAAATAATTATTATAAAAAAGCATGGGTAGCTATTCTGTTTGCAGACAATGTGAACTTCAAGCCAATAATGATCAGAAGGAATAAAGAAGGTCACTACATACTGGTTAGAAGAAACCTTAAAGAGATAACTATCCTAAATATATATGCACCAAATTCCAGAGCACCCAGTTATATTAAACAAGTATAAAAGAAATGACAAACCAAATTGGCAGCAACACAATTCTAACAGGAGATTTTAACATACCATTGATAGCAATGGACAGATCAACCAGACAGAAAATGAGCAAAGAAATAACAGAACTGAATCACACCTGTGAAAAAATGGACTTGATAGACATGTACAGAATGTTCCACCCAACAACATCAGAATACACATTCTTCTCAGCAGTGCATGGGTCATTCTCTAAAATAGACTGTATATTAGCTCACAGAACATATTTAAACAAATGCAAAAGAGTTGAAATCATACCTTGCATGTTATCAGATCATAGCGTATTGAAATTAGAAATCAATGATAAAAGATACTGCAAAAATGCCACAAACACATGGAAACTGAATCACACACTCTTGAGTAATCAGTGGGTCACAGAGGAAATTAAAGAAGAAATTAAGCAATACCTACAAGAAAATGAAAATACAGATACAACTTACCGGAATCTGTGGGATGCAATGAAAGCTGTCCTCAGAGGAAAATTTATGGCACTGAGTTTCCACATCAGGAAAATGGAACTAATACAAATAAATAACCTGATGCTATACCTTAAACAGCTAGAAAAAGAAGAGCAAGTCAGAAGAGCAAGTCAAGAAAAGCAAGCCCAAAGCCAAAAGAAGAGAGGACATTATAAAAGCCAGAGCAGAAATCAACACAATAGAGATTAAGAAAGCAATCCAAAGAATTAATAAATCGAAGAGTTGGTTCTTTGAATGAATAAATAAAACTGATAAGCCCCTAGCCAACCTTATTAAAAAAGGGAAGAAAAATCTCAAATTCATGCAATAAGAAATGAAAAAAGGTGAACTCACTACAGACTCTATAGAAATACAGAAGATCATCAACATCTATTTTGAAAACATCTATTCTCATAGGATTGATAACACAGAAGAAATAGATTCTTAGAAACATATGAAGTACCAAAGCTAGATCAAGAGGATGTAAAACTGCTGAATAACCCAATCTCTATTAATGAAATTGAAAATGTAATTAAGTCCTTACCTACAAAAAAGAGCCCAGGCTCAGATGGATTCACTGCAGAATTCTACAAGAAATAAAAAGAAGACCTAATGCTGACACTCCTCAAACTCTTCAATGAAATTGAAATGGAAGCAATCCTTCCTAAATCATTCCTGGAAGCAAATATTACTCTAGTACCAAAACCTGAGAAAGACCCAACTAAAAAAGAGAACTATAGACCAATCTCCCTAATGAACACAGATGCAAAAATCCTCAATAAAATATTGGCAAATAGGATGCAGCAAATCATGAAGAAGATCATACATCATGACCAAGTGGGATTCATCCCAGGCATGCAGGGATGGTTCCACATATGTAAATCAATAAATGTAATCCATCATGTTAATAAACTGAAAAGTAAGAATCACATGATCATCTCTATAGATGCAGAAAAAGCGTTCGATAAGGTCCAACATTCATTCATGATAAAACTTTACAGAAAATTGGAATAGATGGTCATTACCTCAATATAATAAAGGCCATCTACAACAAACCAACAGCCAGTATCATACTACATAGCCCCAAATTGAAGGCTTTTATTTTAAAACCAGGCACAAGGCAAGGATGTCCTTTATCACTACTCTTATTTAATATAGTAGTGGAAATACTAGCCAGAGCAATTAGACAAGAGAGAGATATAAAAGGCGTAAAGATTGGAAAAGAAAAAGTTAAATTATCATTGTTTGCAGATGACATGATACTCTACATAGAAAATCCCCTAAACTCCACTGAAAGACTCTTAGATATAATAAATAAATTCAATAATGCAGCTGGATAAAAAAATCAATACTCAAAAATCAATAGCATTCCTGTACATTAACAACAAAATCACAGAGAGAGAAATAAGAGAAGCCACACCCTTCACATTAGCAACCAAAAAAATGAAGTATTTAGGAATTACTCTTGCAAAAGAAGTGAAAGACCTATACAGAGAAAATTATAATACACTGAAAAAAGAAATTGAAGATGATCTCAGAAAATGGAAAGACATCCCTTCCTTATGGATAGGAAGAATAAACAGTGAAATTGGCCATTCTTCCAAAACTCTTATACAGATTCAATACAATCCCAATTAAAATAACATCACACATACCTCATAGATCTAGAGAAATCACTCCTAAAATTCATCTGGAGTGAGTAGAGACCTAGAATAGCAAAGATAGTTCTAAGCAATGAGGCAAGGCAGGAGGCATGCCAATCCCTGACTTGAAGTTATACTACAAAGCAACCGTAGTAAAATCAACATGGTACTGGAATAAAAACAGAGCCGAAGATCAATGGAATAGATTAAAAGATACAACCACAACTGTAAGCACACTCAACCACCTTATCTTTGATAAAGGAGCCAAACAGGTTCACTGGAAGAACGACAGTCTCTTTAATAAATGGTGTTGGAAAAACTGGCTCTCCATTTGCTGAAAACTAAAATTACACCCATGCCTATTTTCATGTACTAAATTAAAATTGAAGTGGATCAAATATCTGAATATTAAAACAGAAACACTTAGGAGGAAGACAAATTGGGTAGAAACCTGAAGACATAGGGGTAGGTAGAGAATTCAGTCCAGGACTCAAACCACATGGGAAATACTCCCCAGAATCAATAACTGGGACCACCTCTTATTAAAAAGCTTCTGCATGTCAAAAAAATTCTCCAGTATAGTGAAAAGAAAACCCACAAACTGGGAAAAAATCTTAGCAAACTCCTCCTCAGAGAAGGACTTTTGTCTAAAACATATAAAGAATTAAAAAAACTCAGACCCCCAAAATTCAAAGATCCAATCCAAAAATGGGCATCTGAGATGAATACACACTTCTCAGATGAAGAAATACAAATGGCAAATAAATACATGAGAAAATGTTCATTATCATTAGTCATTAGAGAAATGCAAATTAAAACCACACTGAGATTTCATCTCACTCCTGAAAGAATGGCTTGGATAAAGAAAACCAACAACAACAAATGCTGTAGAGGCTGTGGGGAAAAAGGAACTCTCCTGCACTGTTGGTGGGAGTATAGACTGTTACAACCATTGTGCAGGTCAGTCTGGAGATTTCTCAAGAAGCTGGGATTGGAAGTCCCATTTGTTCCAGCCATTCTACATCTAGGCATATTCCCAGAAGAACTGAAAGCATCATACCACAGTGATATGTGTGCACCTATGTTTATAGCAGCACAATTTGTAATAGCCAGATCTTGGAAACAACCCAAGTGTCCATCAATTGAGGAATGGATAAAAAAGTGGTGGTATTTTATACAATGGAGTACTACTCAGCTATAAAGAAGTATCACTTTGAGATATTTATAAATAAACGGGCACAGCTTGAGACCATACTCATAAGTGAAATAAATCAAAATCACATGTGTGAATACCGAATAGTTTGTCTAGTGTAAGAGTCCACTGTCTTTGTGATCATTTACTTACTAGGCAGTTATCCTAGACCCTCTGCAGGGTCTCCTGGACATATTTGTGAAGAGCTGGGGTTTCTATAGAAGCTGGAGAGCCAACTCTCCTATGAACTGATCTCTTTTTTCCTACTGGTTTTTGCCCTAAATAGTATACATAAGCCTGTGGATTCTTACTGCAGAGGATTAGGAGAGAAAGAGCCCCAGGCTTTGGCACTTCCTCAGTTTTGTGTCCACCACATTCTCTCATCATCCATGCGCCTGGAGTCACCTCCCATCCTCAGCCTAATGCTGCTTTCCCTAGGGTCCTAACCTATGCCAGGAGGATTTCCAGTGCTCACTTTAGGGGCTGGGACATTTCCTGGGCATTTCCACCTGCTCTCCTTCACAGTGAAGGGATTCATATATATGGAAGCATTATCTCATTTTTCTTTGTCTGATTTACTCCAGGAGGGGGAATGAGGATACAGATGTAGGGCAGAGAAGGAGAGAGGAGAAAAATTCCAGAGCATTTACCTTGTTGACAGAGCAGGCCACCTTGAACCCTAATACAGAGAGGAACAAAGCAATGCAGGTTTCCAGGACAAGAAGGAGAATCATGCCAACAACAAAACCCTGCAGAAGAACAAAAGAAAAGAAAAATGTCATCCAAAGGAAGGCAGCAGTCACTGCTCACTGAATACACAAGGCAGGCAGTGGAAGGGGAAGTCAGGGAATGGAGGATCCTACTGAGTGCTGTGTCTACCATTGCTAATCTCACTGGGATTCTTATGCTCTCTTCTCTACAGTGCTCAATGAACAGTTTGCAATATAACACTTTCTAGTTAACTCCCAAACGATGGGACTATTTTAGTCCTCTACTCATTACCTCCACTCTGAGGTAGGATGAGCATCGTCCTCCAAAAGGAACTTCCATTACTATAGATTTTCAGTCTGCCTTGTCTTTCAGTCTTTCTGTGTCTCTAGTACAATAAGATCTCGTGCAGCCCTGAAGGTCTCCCTCACTCAGCACAGACCACATAGCACTACGACATAGCACTCCCTTCCCAGCCAGCCCCTGTGTGAGCTCAGGGTTTGTGCAGACCCCATTGCCCTTTCACAAGACATTTACAAAATGAGTGCCCTTAGGATAATTTTAATTTTTGCAAATGTTTACAGTGCACTTGCAGTGTGAAGAGACTTAGCAAACTTCAAGAGCACTGTAACTTCTGGCTATCATTCAGCATCCATGAATCAATGGATCTGAATAAGCTTCATGGTGTGAATTCACAATGACCATTGCAGATGGTAAGCCAATTTGAAAGTTCCAATCACTGGAAGAAGAAATACTTACATTGTGAATAATGTTTAGAGAATAGTAATGAGTATATAGCATAGCATAACATGGTGTCATTACTAGAATGTCAAAAAGTAGTACACCAACTGCCAACAATGCTACAGAAGAACTTACGGATTTCATCACCAAGCTTCCTAGGACCTCAAAAGCAGGTGAGAGAAAAGGTATAATCTCATGCTCTCACTGAGTTTGAGTGATCAGAAAGTGAATTCATCTCAGCAGAGTTGAGCATAGAAATCTCCTTGGGGAGAGCCCCTGATCTGAAAATGAAGGAGGACCCAGGATCTGGTAGCAGACAGGTTTGACTCCCCTGCCTCAGGGGCCAGAGCACATTTCACATGGAGAACAGAGCTCTCAAATACAGAGATATCCTGTCTTAAGAGCAAAAATAACTGCACAATCTTTCCCTGAGTGGCCAGTAAGAGTCTGTCACTCATACACAAGTGACAGAGTAAGCTGTCTTCTATTACAGACCCTAGAGCCTCCATATGGAAACATTTACCAGGCCCTGGGTAGTTTTAGTTCCAACAGAAATGTACAGTGCTCCAGAGATGAAGAACTAATCAAAGAGAGAATCCACTCAGAGCTGGCCTTTGCCTTCAGTACTTTCCAGTCTCTTCACTCTCCTGTCAGGATCACCCAGCCAAATAGTAAGTCTACACTCAGGACCTAGAGAGGACTGCATGGTTTGCCAGGGGATGAATGTACTTGCAGACATCTGAGATTGAAGGCAGAGAAACCATTACTGATACTCACCAGGAAAGGTGTCCAGAGGTGGTAGTGAATTCCAAACACAGGGGGAAACTCACTCCAGTGGAAGTAAAAGAGACCATTATCACCCCAATGCACACAGTTGCCAACCCAAAGAGAATATGGCCCACCTGAAAGGTAGAACTTGCTCTGAGGAGATGAGACATAGCTTCTAAGAGGAAAGACAATTCCTGACCTTTTAACCTATTTATTTTAAAACACCTTCAAAACTCTAATTAGGGAAGATGCTAAGCACAAGTATACACATCAAGGTTGACCTAAGTCAAAATGTTTCATAACCTAAAATTCAAATCTGTTTCTAGTTTTTAAAAGTTTTTATGTGTTCTTATGTGCTATACTTGGATGAAAACAGTGAGGTTTCTTCTGATTGCTGATAGCTCCATTCTGCTTATCCGTGTTTTGAGGTCCTAAGTTTAACTCAGAACAGAACTGAAATTGATGATCTGGATACCCTGGTTTTCTGCTCACCCCAGTCCTGTGCCCCAGGCCTGTGCTGGCACCTTAGACCCACTCACACAGAGGGTCTGGGGCTGCCCCTTCAGGAAAGGCAGCAGAGTCTTCTGCAACTGGCTTGGGTGCAGAACCTTCTCATTCCTTGGAGAGCTGAAGATCAGTCCCTGGGCTGTGTCTGCCCCTGATGTCTGTTGTAACTCGAAAATGAGGCATCATCCAAAAAGAAAAAGAAATGCTTTACTTAAGCTGGTACCCAGCAGCACAGGCACGGTGGAGATGCAAAACTGTGCAATGTGGGCAGGGTTTTGGAGAGTTTGTAAAGGGAAACAACCACAAAGGGGTGGGCTGTGTGAACAGATAGTTAACCTTTGGAAATGTTATACAATCTGTGATCAGCTGATTCAGGGAACATGTGTTTTACAATCAGTGGTCAGCCAATTCCAGGAACTTGTGTCTTTCTTGGAAAAGGAGAATTTTATGGGAAACAGAAGTCGAAACAAAGGTCAGGGTAATGACACAGACAGAACAGGATGGTGGCACTTTGGTTAGGTTACAACACTGTCCAGTCATTGCTGTAGAGAAGAAGAACAAGAGCTTTACTCAGTGTAGGTCCATTTTCAAATGTCCTCCACATTCAGGGTCATCACCTCATTCCAGAGGATTTGAGCTTGGGGTTGGACCATATTGTTATAGGCAGCTGAGTTAGACAGAAATGTTTTAGGCAGTCAGACAGGGCTAGGCCCTCCAGGGAGCAGGCCTAAAGGACCAGATATCTTGTGACCTTGAAGGAGACAGACACCTCCTCCTATGGGTCAGATCTCAAGACAAAAGACGAAATGAATACAACCACATCCCAAATATTGATATTCCAAATAGATATGGATCATTTTGGGGAAGCTTGGAGCCACCATCCCAACTCCCTACACCAAGAGTCACTGTTCTGTAAGAAGATCCACTTGCTGTGTGTCTCCTTTCCCCATTTGTCCCTGATCTGGTCAATTTTACAGGAACAATCAATCTCAATGGTTGACCATAATCTTGTCCCATCTCATGAATCTCTGCCTGTGAGTTCCCATTTTTTGCCTACTTTAGACCCAACTCACCTCACCTCATGGTTTTACTCTATAAAATTCCTAGGAAAAATGAAGTCCTTGGCGACCCACACAGGACCCCTTCTGTCTTTTTCTGAGACAGAAACTTTCTCTCAATAATTGTATTCTGTTCTTAACATCTGTTGTTCCTAAAATTTATTCATTGATTTTAAGAACACAAGCTCACACTGAACATCTACTAAGCTGGAAGTTTTGTCCCCTTATATCAACAGTTATCTTCTCACTGTTTGCTTAGAGAAGCATGAGTTTTTCTTAATTCTTATTCCTGGATCTCCCTCAGAGTCACTGGAAATGAAACTTAGATGGTTTTATGTCATCTTATTAATGTGCACAGTGTTATTGAACCTGAAGCAATCAGTCGCCACTGTAGAACACAGGGAGCTTTCACTTTAGAATCCAGGAGAAGAGCAAGTTTCACATGCAGCAATGTGGCAAGCAAGGTGTTCTCCATTTCTCAGTTTCCTTCAGCTCATGTTACATGATTCATCCAAAGAAGAAGACCTTTTTAAAATTAATGCATAATAGATGGACAGCTACTGGGGTTACTATAGCATTTTGATACATTTCTATGTAAAGCATACTAGTGAAATCCAGTAGGCAAGCATTTTGGTATTTTTCAATCACTTATAAGTATATGTGTTGGATAGCTTGTATTCTTTAGCTATTCTGTATTACATCTTGATGAATTTGGTTGATCTTCAAACATATGCTAGGGACAAAATCAGATAAATTCTTTATGTGCAATGTACTTCAATCAATGTTGGGGCACAACTGTATCTTTCATAAATAAAAACAAAAAAAAACTTGGAGTGAGTCATTCATTACTTTTTTGAATTGAGTATGTATTTCTGCTTAATTTCTGCCTAATCATGTTACCACCTCCAGCGGTGCTCTCCTTTGGGAGCTCATGGGTCACATCCTGTAGAAGTTGGCCTTTGTTCTTTACTCCTGCCTTCTGATTCAGAATCTATCCCCTTATTTCTTTCTCCCACTGCCTTTCCTCTATTGAATTAAGAGTTAAAAAATCCAAGATAGTGAGATGGAGTGATGCAATCACAAAGACTTTGTGATTTCAACCCTTTAGTCATATCTATCTATCTAACTATATCTATATCTATATCTATATCTCCCAGAGGTGAACAGTGATAATATCAGCTCCATAAAGTGAATACAAAAATCAAAATAGAAAAAATTCTTCAGTTTATTAAATAAATATTGGCGATTTTGGATATTTTTAAATGACTTGCTCATGGTATTCTGTTATGGTAGCCCAATTAGACTAATCTAAGTATAGAAATGAACAGCTACATTTTGAAATATTTTGAGTGATTTGAAAACAAATGAAGGGGAAGGATATTTCAATTGAAAAAAATCATAACATCATTTTATGAGTGGGCTCTGCTTAAGGCCATGTACTGCAAACCTGTATTTCTCTTTCACCTGATAGCTCATCCATCATCACTATGAATAGGTTTATGAAATAATGCTTGTTATCTATTTTCACTGCTATGCAAGTAAAAATCATAAGGGATGATTTTTTTGTATCTGTTGTCTCTTTTATCCCCACAGTAAAAAAAAATAGTATTCCTGTCATTGCTGTCCTCATTAGCATATATTATTGGCAGATTTTTGAACATTACTACAAATATGTTCATTGCATAAAAAGCACAGGGTAGACAGGCTGGATGAAGAGGGATCTTGTAGAATCTACAGAAGCTGCAACTTCGTGAGCTCAGTGTGCACCTCTAGAGAGCAGTTTGAGTTACAGATTCATGCACATCAAGGAACATTAACTTCCCACATCATATTAACTAAGTTTGTATACCTAGATAATTCTATTCTATGTTCCTGATGCCCCAGTTTTGTATTTTTCCCAACTGACATGGAATGAGATATAACCAAATATCACCAAGTATAAAAATATTACAAGTCTATCTAGAGAGGGAGAACAATATTCTCTTGGTCATGTTCAAACAATTGCAAGAAAGGGTTCTGTTTGATGTATATTTGTTATAACATTCATTTTTTAATCTACATTGGCCAGGTATGTGCAGCATAAGGTGGGCAATATTTATGTACTGAGTAGATGACCGTGGAGAAAGGTTTTAAGTGGTTCTTGAAGAGATGGAGAGAAAAAGCAATGCATCTATGATCATTAGGGAACTGAAGAAGAGCAATCTTCCATGGTTCTCAGGTATAAAGTGTTTAAGAGAAAAGCCTTGGAAAAGAATCCCAGGTATAGAATCTAGCCTTAAGAATCAGATGTGGGAAGCTGTAGAATTTTCCATGACTGGAGTGGGCATTGCTGGACCAGCAAACTGCACAGAAGAGAAGTCAGACACTAGGGAAAGAGGCTTTTCTAAGCTAGAGGGGCAATGTCTTCATATCCTGTTTTCTCCACTATGTCACTGTCATAAAGTAAGACACATGGACATCATGGATATATGACCAGAAGGAAACACACATGAGTACTATAGAAATAAGGAAAAGCAAAAGACAACTGAATTTGCTTAGTGGTTATCAGTCTCCAGCATCATCTAGTGTCCAGTGCAACCACAAGACCAAAGTGAGCTGTGGTGGATTTAAGGAGAAAATCAAGGTAATTCTATTACATGATAGAAAATTGCTGTTGAAAGACTATAGGGAGGATTATGAACATGAACTTGTAGTGAAAATAGTAAGTGAGTTTTAGATATTGCTTCATATGTGTGCTCAGGAAGTGAGTATTTAGAAAATAGTGTCTGTATGATTTGTTGACATCTAGAGAAGATTTTTAAAAAAGAAATATAAAATGTTCAACATTCTAGTTTTCTAAGTGACTAATTTTACATGTAGCAATATTGAAATTAAAACAAAAGACAATGTTTGGGAATAATCTTTTTATAAATTCTGCAACCATGTTTGTTTACAATGAACACAGTTTTCAACTTTGATTTTAGTCACAATCTTCCCCAAAATAAATGATTTCAGTTATCTCCTAAGATGTTTCTCAGTTTGCACTCTGGATTATATGAAAGCACATAACTTTTTCTTATTTATACAACCATTTATCACTAGCAAGGGAAGAAACTGATATAACTTACTAATGGATTGAAAAGTCTAAAGGTAGAGGTATACCTTGGTGAAGTAACTAAGAACATTCAAAGTGAACATTCAAATTGATACTTAGAAGTGGGTGTTAAGCGGTACTCAAAATTGTCAGGAATAGAGTATATATGAGAAGATAAAAAAATTTTAAGTCATAAAACAAAAATTGAAATGTATTAAGGATAAAATGAATATTGTACTGGAGATAGACTTTGAAATATTTATGTTGCCTACAGGAAAATGGATCCATCTACATAAGATGATATTCCAGCTAAGTCTAAACAATGCCCATTTTGGTAGCCACATGTCACTACCAATCCATACGTACAAACATTTCTGTGTTTCCTGAATGGTACAGCATAATGCCTAGTGTAGATGTATATTTATTTATTGAATTTTAAATAAATAGAACAAAAATAGAAGCATGAATTGCATAATCATATTTTACATAAACTTTCATTATTTCAAGCTGAATATCTTCAAATTCTATGCATGGATACAGGCCACTTTGATTGTCTGACATAGCCTCACCCAACAGAGGAATTGCTGTACTCTAAAGGTAAAGGATATGGCTTGAGGTCAAAGGGGTGGTCAGGAGGCTGATGTGTGTGCTTTGACTCTGTTCCACAGAGAGGGAAAGGACAGTGAAACACTCATCCAATCACAGAAATTCTGAATCATTAGTAAGTTACCAGCCAATGAACAGAATGCTGAACTTTAAAATGTGACATGCTGCAGACCCAAGACACTCGCACTGTCACTATGTATAAGGGGCAGTTTCCTATCTACAAAGCACCATACACAACCAAAGAGCAAAGAATGTCTCTGAAAAGAAGAAATATGGCTAGAATTGTTACTAGATTAATGGAAATAAAGGCTTCACAACAGACTTCATTCTTTTTAGTAAAAGAAACAGCTAATGATGTCTTTAGGATATATAGAATGTGAGGAGCACTAACTTTACCCTGCTTATTTTATTGTACCATAACTTTTGATATTATGAATCAAAATCCATCAAAGAAAATTCATTCTTTCAACCAGATTCAATAATGATATAATTCTGAACTCAAAATATACTTACAGACTACGCCTATACGTGTATTGAAAATTGATGCCAAGTCAGTTACTACATAAAAGAAATCAATGACAGAAAGAAACCAGAGTTATAATCCTTTGCTTTATAATTGTAAAGCATTGCCTGGACTGGCCATTTCTTAAGAAAATGGAAGTAATTTACATACATTTGTGCCTGAGTTTAAAAAAAATCTTTTCATCTCCATGCAATGGGAAACAGAATCTAGAGTTAGATTAGACTCAGATTTCTTCCAGTTCCTATATTCTAGACACTAAGATCAATGTGATTGTGTGATTGAGGTTCAAATCCCAGGGAAGAAACAGATCATACAGTGCTTGATGTTGTGAACTAGAATTCTGCATCCTGCAACAAGGAACAGCTTGTTGGTCCTGCCCCAGAGAGAACCCTGCCCCTGAGCACACATTACTAAGAGGGCTGGGTCTCCCTGCTCCTCTGCACACTCCACAGCCTGACACTTGGATCTGACACCAGAGAAGGACAGCTTCTCATGATGCCCCTCCTCAGAAACCAAGCAAAATCCTTCTACTTTGACCCTAAAATGTAGTCAGTCAGCAGGATTAATAAAGGAAGATGAAATGGACTAAGAAAGTTTTAACTTGGCTATCACTTTACCAAATGTTCTTACTTAGAGAGAGGGTAAATCCCTGATGACCCCAGAAGGACTTTTGCATCAGAGAGTCATAAGGCTTCTTCTTTAAACATTTCTCTAAAAACATTAGGAATCCTTGTTCCACAAATTTGGTGAACTTTGAATAATTAGATGTTTCCCTCGTTGGGTTCCCAGGAAGCTTGCCTCTACAATTAAATATCAAGCTGCAATAATTTTGCCTAACTCTTGGACTCTTTGAAGAAGTTGCTTCTTCTGAACCAGCCATGAATTTGATAAGAAGATATTAGATTATTTGACAGATATTCACATTTTCTAACAATCATCTCATTATTTGGCTAAGTACTTAATATGTAAATTACTTCTAGCATAAAATTATAGCATAGAAATATCTCTCAGACTATGAAAAATTATCAGTTGAATTAACTTCATTGAAAATGCTCATAGAGTGCTAGTAGTCTAAAAGGATGTCAGTCATTCACATTTAATATATGCTTGCTTTATCTATTAGTGATATTTATTCTTTGGGAAGGGATATGTGAGTTAGAAATGTCATTTTATACTTGTGTTTTAACTGGAGTTAGATCAAGCTATTTTGTTTGCTCTACTTTATAACCTTTGAATAACTTTGAAAAACTGAAATGAACCAGCCTTTGTGAAACACAGAACAGGTTAATGAAATGCATGATTCTCAAAAGCACCCACAGATGTGACACAGGAATGACACTTATGGTATTGGGGTGAGGGTGACGGTGTAGTCCCTGCCTGTAACAATGGCATCTTGGATGCATTCCAGGCATTGACTCCCAAGTTATTACAGATCCTGAAACTTAAGAATTATCACACCATTGCCACCCACATGTCATAAAATTTCTTAGAGTTAGCTGCTTTACACAAACTGTTCCTTACATTCCATGAAAAGTGTAAGCTACTGAGAAGATATTTTTAAGGGATTTTTTTTAGACTTTCACTGAAAAATCATGTTCTACTTGAGCAATTATGGAGCTTCACAGTTATTCTAGGTGCTCAAGTTTTCACTAGAGGAAAACAAATTCACACACACTCACTCAATTAGAAGAGAGATATCAGCTACAGAGTTATCTTCCCTTGAATTCAGCTCAGCTGTACCACTCATCAAAACTTTTATCTTAAAAATGGAACAGAAACCTATGACAAATGCTACTTAATTTTATTAATTTTTTCCTCAAAGATTGTTGATTTTACTTAGAGCAAATACAATTGGCCCATCACTATCTAATAATTTAAATGTTTGCTGAAACATTTCCTAAATTATTCTGTAGTAAGTAACATACGCTTATAAGACAATAAATATGAAGTTAATGAAGTTAAAAAATAATAAATGAGTAGAAAAGTGAAACAGGAACAACAACACTCTCTAGTACATTATTGAAGGGAATATATAAATTTCAGAAGGAGAACTTATCAATACTCTTTCACAGTTTTAATATTCAAACGCTTGATTCTGAAATCCTAGTCCAAAAATGTATCTTACAGAATACTTAGATCAACTGAATCAATAAGTATATGTATGTTATTGTGTATGTACCCACTGTGCACTCATATAGACAAACATGCAAATGTTTTCACTGAAATGTTGAGTAGCAAAAATTAGAAAGTATAAATTTTTGTACATTGATATGAGATGCTATCAAAGATCAATTATTCATTGAAATATTAAACACAGACTATTTTTACATATATGCCTACTGAAATATAATTACATTATTAAGTTGCAAATTCAATAACCCTAATTAGATGAACATCTGAGAGAGCACATCACTGTTACCGACACAGCAGCTTAACAGTGCACCACAGGTCAGCACTGCAGCTTCAGCATCATGTGGAACCCTGGTGCTGCTGCATGATGCCTCTCCCACCCCTATTGAAGCTTCCTTCATGTTCTCCCTCTACAGAGAACTTCTTCTACTCAATCCTTCTATAAGAGATGGTCTAACCTGAGGGATTAAATCATTTATCTCTCTTTCATTTCAGTATTTATATAAATGTTTTCTAAATCTATCAATTCCACACTTTATGTAAGGAAATGAGCCACATTTAAATGACTTTTGATGGACAGTCATCTCTGTAAAAACATAAGTAAAATGAGGCAAGTGGAGTAAAGGCAATAACTATAAATATTCCTACCATCACCTGCATAGTGTTGTACTCCAAAAATGAAACCCCAAGATGTTGTCCAAAAAATGGAGCATGACATCTTTTTTTTATTTAAAGGAAAAAGAAAGAAAACAAAGCAAAACAGTATAAGGGTACAAGTAATACATAATTAAAAAGAAAAAAACAGTAAGAAATCACTAGTTAATAGATTACATATTGTCATCTTAGAAATGGTTGTTCAAGTTACAGGATTAAAGCATACAAAGTGGACATTCAAACAGTGAAACTGCAAACAGTTGTGTTCAATGATCCAACAAACCTTAGTAATATGGTCATCTATCTTACACGCTTAAACACACTTGCAGATGTATCCTTTAGAGCACTTTTTTCCCTCTCTTTTTTACAACAACATTTACACATTTGGGGTTTTATTACTCCCATAGCTCTTATTACTTTTTTTCAGAAAAGAATAAAACCAAATATGACAAAATAAAGCAGTCAGTCAAAACAAAGGATGGACATAGCACATGATGTAAAAACAGAATACAAGGTAATCAACAATGGTTACCATAATGCCTCTTGCTACCTTAAAAAGAATTGCCTATATCATTAGGTATAATAAAATTGAACAAAACAGAACAGAATAAGACCTATAAAACCTAAACATTGGAGACATTACAACACTTCAAAAGAAGATAATATCAAACCAGAATGGGCATCATAGTGAATCTTATTGCCTTCAAAGTAGTTGCATATGCCCTCAAACTTGATACTATCAAACAGAACAAACAGAGTAAAATCAGTCAAAACAAAATGGTGGAAGCAATACAGGGCTTCAAATCAAGTTAATAGGAAATCAAAAAAGTTACTATAATATATCCTGCTAATTTTTTTGATTTTTCCCTTAATTAAAAAATAATAAAAAAATACATTTTTTTTTAAAAAAGTGGGGGAGTGAGAGGACATAACAACATAACAATACAGGTCAAAGCATAACAATTTCAGCAACCTAGTGCTTCACCACAAGATAACCCAACTTAATAGTAGTTACCATAGTGTCTCTTTCTTTGAAATATTTGAGTATAACTTCGCATAGTATAGCATCAAACATATCAAGGCAGTGTGAAATCATTTAAGAGGATGAAAGTATTACAGGCTATTTAGAACCAGCTAACAGAAAATGAACAATGGTTTCTATATTACCTCTTTGCCTATAAATTTTTCTTTATACTATCACATATAATAAAATCCAGTAAGATACAACATGATAAAATCAATGGAGACAGAGCCCTGAACTTGTTTTTCTGAATCTAGGAAGAGGGTGATGGAAGACCATGATACCTAGGAAGCAGTGCTTAAATACAATGTACTCAGTCTCGATTTGTCCTGCCACTAAATGCACTTGAATTGTCTTACTACTCACAGAAATTTGCAAGCAATTGTTTTCAGGGATAGAACATAGCAGATGAGCTGTGTAATCAAAATTCTTTTTCTATAAAACACTACATAAATAATTGTATGAAAGAAATGTGAATAACAGACATTAATTCTGCTTTATACTGGGTTTAGTAATAGTAATTACCACATGAGATCTTTCTCCCCTGACTAAAATTCCAGCAACATAGTCAACTTGAAGGTTCATTGTTTTGCCATCATTATTATGCATGGGAATCCTTTGTCTCATTTAAGGGACAAAGAAAACTCAAAGAAATGTATCAGGCTGATTCTGGTCCCAATTAGTGGTATTGTAGATTTTAAAATTAGGTGTATTTATTCGCTGTATAATCTTATGAAATAATTAATCTCTCAGTTGAGATCTTATAGTCCCTATTTTTAGGGACACATTGATCTTTTAATTTTAAAAGCAAATATAAATTTGTAAATGTGTTAATGTACTACTTGAAAAAGGACACAAGAAGAAATATTCATTTCAATGGGTAGCTTTAAAGAGAAGATAGGATAGTGATCTCATTTTACAATCTCTAATGTGGTGGTTGATCAGTGATAACCTCCAAGGACCATTATCAGGCACACAAGGTTGTTACTTGTTAGCACAGAACCTGGTATTGGAAAATGTGGTCTGTGGTATAGCCCTACTAGGGCTAGGGCTAGGTAGGAAACCTGGGTCAAGTCTCCTGAACTATATGAACATATTTCTTTATATGTAAAATAAAGCTAGTAAAAGTCGACTCTCACATTTGCAATATGGTAACTTCCTGAAAGAATGTGATTAACAGTAATAAGAGTCCTATATGTAGAAAAGGAAGGAATCCACCTTAAAATGGAACAAAAACTTAAAATATAAGAGAAAAGGCATAGAAAAAGACTGCCTTTAGAAAGTACCATATATCAATTCTTCATTTAGCATATTTGATTTAAGCTCAA
The DNA here is from genome assembly GCF_034190915.1 of Cavia porcellus. Lineage (NCBI taxonomy): Eukaryota > Metazoa > Chordata > Mammalia > Rodentia > Caviidae > Cavia > Cavia porcellus. The sequence goes on along the minus strand of NW_026947484.1, from coordinate 195,854,849 downwards.
ATCTAGGATAGCAAATAAATAAAACATAAATAAATACATGAATAAGAAGTACGTTGGAACTCTCAAGGTATAGAAAGTGAATTAATTGGGTCTGAGAATTTAGCTCAGCAGCATAAGCACCTGCCTTGCAAGTATGTGGTAGTGAGTTCAATCCCGGTACAGATAAAAAAAGAAAAAGACAAAAAAAAAATAAAGCCAATTAATCAATAAATATAAATACATAAATACAATGTGACAGAGTTCATCTTTTTGGGCCTTACACAGAAACCAGAGCTGCAGAAACTGTTTTCTGCCGCATTTCTAATCATATACAGAATGACTCTATTAGGAAATCTACACATTCTGGCAACCATGATCATAAGTCTGAGTTTGAGATCACCCATGTACTTTTTCCTCACTTTTCTGTCCCTTTTGGTTGTCTTTTTCTCTCCTGTCATTGCCCCTAAGCTGATTGTGGATTCCCTCTCTGAGACCATCACCATCTCCTCTGAAGGCTGCATGACCCATTTCTTTCTTTGAAGGGCATTTCTTTGGTGGTGTAGGGATTACCTTCCTCCTTGTGATGGTCTATGACTGCTACATGGTGATCTGTAAACCTCTGTACCACGTGGCCATCATGAGGCTTTGGAGATGTTGCTTGCTATTGGGGGCAGTGTAGGTAGGGAAATTCCTGCACCTAACAATTGAGCTTCTCTTCATATATCAAATACATTTCTGTGGCCCCAATATCATCAATCATTTTATATGTCACTTGTTTCAATTGCTGACCATGGTCTGCACAGACACCCATTACCTAGGTCTCTTGTTCATCTTCAACAATGGCATCATGTGTGGCAACCTTCATTTGGCTCACTTCTCATACATAGTCATCTTACATTCTCTGATGTCTCACTGCTGTGGGATCACCCATAGTTCCCACCTCACAGTGGTCATACTGTTTTTGTGCCATGTATGCTCTTGTACATGAGACCTGTGGCTACTTGCCCCATTGGCAAAGCAATGACTATGTCAGATCCCATCATCACACCCAGGCTGAATCCCTTGACCTACACAATGAAAGATGCAGAGGTGAAAAATGCCATGAAAAGACTGTGGATACAGCTTCCTGAAGGGAACAGTGAGTTGGGCAGAGCTGCAGAACCCCATCCCAGCCTGGTGGGCCTCTCTCCCTCACCTGGGGGCCAGGCCGGGGCTTCCTGCTGGGAACAGCGAGTCAGGCCAAGCCATGGAACCCTATCCCAGCAAGGCAGACCTCTCTCCCTCGGCTGGGGGCCAGGCCACATCTTCCTGCCAGAAACAGTGAGTCAGGCCGAGCCGTGGTACCCCATTCCAGCCTGGTGGACTTTGGAACAACACTTGAACTTGAAAACATAGGAAAATCACAAAATGAAAGACCAAAATGCAATCTCAAACATCCAGCTCATCCCAAGAAAGCCTAGGATCCATGTGGAAAGAAGAAAATACATGCCACATATATGTAATACCTAAAATAATAGTAACTGAAATAAAGAAGCAACTCTGGGAAGCAGTAAAAGAATTCAAACTAGAAATAATCTCGCAGGTAAAAGAAGAAATGATAAAAGAAATGAAGGAGATGCTGAACACATCTAAAGAAGACACAGTTAAAAAATTGGAGGAACTAAATGAAAAGAAGGAATCCCTGGATGAACAATATAGGAAACAAACAGAATATATAAAACAGATGCAAAGAGATATACAGGAAATCAAAAACTCCATTGAAAGTTGTAAAAAACCACCTAAATGAATGCAAAGATAGAATGTGGAACCTCAAAGACAAGATTGCAGCTAGTGAACAGGAAAGGAAAGATCTTTTAAAAATAACAAGAAATCAAGAAAAAACAATTCAATATCTGCAAGATGATGCAAAGAGAAACAACATAAGGTTGATAGGGATAAATGAAAAAGAAGGAGACAATATAAAGATGTCAAGAGGATATTTAGAGAAGTAATTGCTGAAAACTTCCCAAACATGAAATTGGAAACTGATATCAGGATCAATGAAGCATATAGAACTCCAAATAGCCATAGCCAAAATAAAACTAAACCCAGACATATAATAATCACCATCCCAGAAATTGAACAAAAGAATAGAATATTAAAAGATGTCAGAGAGAAAAGACAGCTCACCTATAAAGGAAAACCTATCAGAATCACAGCAGACTTCTCAACAAAAACAATAAAGGCAAGAAGAGCATGGAGTGAAGTATTTCAGACCCTAAAGGAAAATGATTTTCAATCTAGATTGATGTATCCTGCAAAACTGTCCTTCAAAATTGATGGAGAAATAAGATACTTCACGACAAAGAACAGCTGAAGAAATTCATGATCACCAAGCCAATCCTGCAAAGAATACTGAAAGACAGTTTAGGAAAAAACCACTTAACAAAGCAGACAATTAAAAAGAACAGAAAGATAAAGATGCAACAGCAGAAAGATAACATGTCAACAATAAACCAATATATAACAGTTATAACCATTAACATAAATGGTCTCAATGCACTAATGAAAAGAAATAGACTGGAAGAATGGATCAAGAAACAAAATCCAACCATATGCTATCTACAACAAACCCATCTAACCCAAAAAGATACTCACAGATTGAAAGTCAAAGGATGGGAAACAATATTCCATGCAACAGGAACCCCCCCCCAAAAAAATTAGGGGTAGCTATTCTGCTTGCAGACAATGTGAACTTCAAACCAATAATGATCAGAAGAGATAAAGAAGGTCACTATATACTGGGTATGAGAAAACTTCAAGAGGAAGAGACAACTATCTTAAATATATATGCACCAAATTCCAGAGCACCCAGTTATACAAAGCAAGGAATATCAGAAATGAAAAACCAAATTAGCAGTAATACAATTATAACAGAAGATTTTAACACACCATTGACACCAATGGACAGATCAACAAGACAGAAAATCAGCAAGGAAATAAAAGAACTGAATCACACCTGTGAACAATGGAATTGATAGACTTATACAGAGTATGCTGCCCAACAACAACAGAATACACATTCTTCTCAGCAGTACATGGGTCATTCTCTAAAATAGACTATATATTAACTCACAGAACATATTTAAACAAATGCAAAAGAGTTGAAATCATCCCTTGCATGTTATCAGATCATTGTGCTATGAAATTAAAAATTAATGATAAAAGATACTGCAAAAATCCCACAAACACATGGAAACTGAATCACACACTCTTGAGTAATCAGTGGGTCACAGAGGAAATTAAAGAAGAAATTAAACAATATCTACAAACAAATGAAAAGACAAATACAACTTACCAGAATCTGTGGGATGCAATGAAAGCTGTCCTCAGAGGGAAATTTATTGCACTGAGTTCCCACATCAGGAAAACAGAATGAATACAAATAAATAACCTGATTCTACACCTCAAACATCTAGAAAAAGAAGAGCAAGCCAAGCCCAAAGCCAAAAGAAGAGAGGAAAAAATAAAAATCAGAACAGAAATCAATGCAATAGAGACTGAGAAAACAATCCAAAAAATCAATGAGTCAGAGTTGATTCTTTGAAAGAATAAATAAAATCGATAAGCCCCTAGCCAAACTTATTTTAAAAAGGGAAGAAAAAGCTCAAATTCATGCAATAAGGAATGAAAAAGGTGAAATCACTACAGACCCAATAGAAATACAGAAGATCATGAACACCTATTTCGAAAACCTCTACTCTCAAAGGTTCCATAACACAGAAGAAATAGACAGATTCCTAGAAGCATATGAAGTACCAAAAGTAGGTCAAGAAGATGTAAAACTGCTGAATAACCCAATTTCTATTAATAAAATAGAAAATGTAATTAAGTTCTTACCTCAAAGAAGAGCCCAGGCCCAGAAGGATTCACTGCAGAATTTTACAAGAAATACAAAGAAGACCTAATGTCGACACTCCTCAAACTCTTCAATGAAATAGAAAGGGAAGCAATCCTTCTCAAGTCATTCCTGGAAGCAAATATTACTCTAGTACCAAAACCTGAGAAAGACCCAACTAAAAAAGAGAACTACAGACCAATCTTCCTAATGTACACAGATGCAAAAATCCTCAATAAAATATTGGCAAATAGGATGCAGCAAATCATCAAGAAGATTATACACCACGACCAAGTGGCATTCATCCCAGGTATGCAGGGATGGTTCAACATACATAAATCAATAAATGTAATCCACCATATCAATAGAATCAAAAGTAAGAATCACATGATCATTTCTATAGATGCAGAAAAAGCTTTTGATAAGGTACAATGTTCATTTATAAGAACCTTGCAGAAAATTGGAATAGACAGTCTTTACCTCAACATAATAAAGGCCATCTATGACAAACCAACTTCCAGCATCATACTAAATGGCCAAAAATTGAAAGCCTTTACTTTAAAATCAGGCACAAGACAAGGATGTCCCCTGTCACTGCTCCTATTTAATATAGTACTGGAAATACTAGCCAGAGCAATTAGACAAGAAAGAGAAATAAAAAGTGTAAAGATAGGAAAAGAAGAAGTTAAATTATCACTATTTGCAGGTGATATGATACTCTACATATAAGACCCCCAAAGCTCCATTGAAAGAATCCTAGATATAATAAATAAATTCAGCAATGTGGCTGGATACAAAATCAATACTCAAAAATCAATAACATTCTTATACACTAACAACAAAATCACAGAGAGAGAGAATTAAGAGAAAATACACCCTTCACAACTAGCAACCAAAAAATGAAATATTTAGGAATTATTCTCATGAAAGAAGTGAAAGACCTATACAGGGAAAATTATAATACACTGAAAAATGAAATTGAAGATGATCTTGGCAAATGGAAAGACATCCCTTGCTCATGGATAGGAAGAATAAATATTGTGAAAGTGGCCATTCTCCCAAAACTTTTATGTGGATTAAATGCAATCCCAATAAAAATACCATCAACATACCTCCTAGATCTTGAGAAATCACTCCTAAAATTCATCTGGAGTGAGAAGAGACCCAGAATAGCAAAGACAAAGCAAAAAAGCAGCAAAAGCAAAGCAGGAGGCATCACAATCCCTGACTTGAAGTTATACTACAAAGCAACTATAGTTAATTCAACATGGTACTGGAATCAAAAGGGAGCCAAAGATCAGTGGAATAGATTAGAAGATACAACCACAGCTACAAACACACTCAACCACCTTATCTTTGATAATGGGGCCAAACATGTTCATTGGAAGAAGGACAGTCTCTTTAATAAGTGATGTTGGAAAAACTGGCTCTCCATATGCTGGAAACTGAAACTAGACCCATGCCTGTCACCATATACTAAAATAAAATCTAAATGGATCAAAGATCTAAATATTAAAACAGAAACACTAAATCTATTTGAAGACAAATTGTGTTAAAACCTTGAAGACATAGGGGTAGGTAGAGAGTTCATGAACAGGACTCAAACTGCACAGGGATTACTTCCCGGAGTCAATAACTGGGATCACATCTTATTAAAAAGTTTCTGCACATTGAAAGAAATCTCTACTACAGTGAAAAGAAAACCCACAAACTGGGAAAAAATCCTAGTGAACTGCCCCTCAGACAAAGGACTTCTGTCTAAAATGTATAAAGAACTAAAAAAAAATCAGACCCCCAAAATTCAAAGGCCCCATCCAAAAATGGGCATCTGAGATGAATAAACAATTTTTAGATGAAGAAATAAAAACAGCAAATAAATATATGAAAAATGTTCATCATCATTAGTCATTAGAGAAATGCAAATTAAAACCACACTGAGATTTCATCTCACTCCTGAATGGCCAAGATCAAGATAACCATCAAAACAAATGTTGGAGAGGCTGTGGGGAAAAAGGAACTCTCCTGCACTTTTGGTTGGAGTGTAGACTAGTGCAACCATTGTGGAGGTCAGTCTGGAGATTTCTCAGAATTCTGGGACTGGAAGCACCATTTGACCCAGCTATTCCACTTCTAGGCATATTCCCAGAAGAACTGAAAGCATCATACCACAGTGATATATGTGTCCCATGTTTATAGCAGCACAATTTGTAATAGCCAGATCTTGGAAACAATCTAAGTGTCCATCAACTGAGGAATGGATAAAAACATTGTGGTATTTTTATACAATGGAGTACTACTCAGCCATAAAGAATGATCACATTGAGACATTTATAAATAAATGGACGCAGTCTGAGACCATACTCATAAGTGAAATAAATCAAACTCACATATATAAATACTGAATAGTTTCCCTAGTGTAAAAAACAATAAGAATACATAAAAGTACGTGGTAATCATGACTCCCAGTCATACTGGTTTGAAGCCTTATAATGTTTTCACTCATTAATTGGAATGATTTTAATCTGGGTTGTTTTATTTTATTGTCTGTGATACTATGAGTAACTATTTTGAAGAAAATAAGACAGCGTAATAGCTAGTGCTGATTTAATATCATGTTTTGAAGCCCCATCAAGTTGTTGTTCATATGTTTCCATTGGTTTTAACATGTATCTTATTATATTTTAATGTATGCAATAATATAAGCAAAATTTTAGAGGCAAAGAGATAATATAGAAACTGATGTTCAGTTTCTGTTAGCTGGTTCTAAATACCATGCAATACTTTCATTCTCTTGAATGGTTTCACACTGTCTTGATAAGTTTGATGCAATAGTATACAAAGTTAGACTCAAATATTTCAAGGAAAGAGACACTATGGTAACTACTATTAATGTCAGACTATCTGGTGGTGAAACACAATGATGCTTAAATTTTTTGGTTCTGACCGGTGTTGTTCTATTGATATGTTCTTTTTTTATTTCAATCTCCCCTCTTTTTTTCTTTTTTTTAAAAATTAATTTATTTCTTAGTATCTTTTAACTAAGAGAAAACTAAATTAAAAATAGTGGGACATATTATAGTAACTTTTTTGTTTCCCTATTAACCTGATTTGAACCCCTGTATTGTTCTCCACATGTTGTTCTGACTGATTTTATTATATTATGTTTTGCTTAATAGTATCAAGTTTGAGGGTATAGGCAACCACTTGGAAGGCAACCAGATATTCTATGATGCCCATTATGGTTTGACTATTATCTTCTTTGGAAGTCCTGTAAGGTCTCCAATATGGGTTTTATTGGTCTTCTGTACTGTTTCATTCAATTCTTTTATAACAGCTGATATAGGCAACTCTTTTTAGGTAACAAGAGGCATAACGGTAACCATTGTTGATCACCTAGTAATCTTTTTTTTTTTTTTTGCATTATATACTATATCCATCCTCCTGTTCTAACTGACTCTGTTTTGCTTTGTCACATTGGGTTTTTCTTTGGTCTGTCTTGTTTTGTTTTGCTTTTCAGTTTTTGGTTTTTAAAAATCTTTTTTCTTTTCCTCTTCAAAGAAAAAGTTATAAGAACTGTGGGAGTAATGGAAACCAAAATGTGTGATGTTAGCGTCAAAAAGAGAGGAAAGAAAGTGATCTAAAGGATATAACTGCAAGTATATTTAAATATGTAGGATAGAAAACCATATTACTGAGTTTTTGTTGGATCATTGAACAGAACTGTCTGCAATCTCACTGTATTAATGTCCACTTTGTATGCTTTAATTTTGCGATCTGGACAACTGTTTCTGAGACGACAATATGTAATCTATTAACTAGTGAATTCTTACTGTATATTTTTCCTCTTGAAATTCTGTATTGCTTGTAGCCTTTTGCTGTTTTGCTTCATTTACTTTTGTTTTTCTCTTTAAATAAAAAAGGAGAGAAACTCAAATATTATCTACTAACCACACATGAGAACACACCCAGAAAGAAATCACTTAAAAAGCGAACAGCTGATACACACAGCACTCACAGCAATGACCTCTCAAGATGACAGAGGCATACTAGCAGCTGTGTCCTGGCTAAAAGATGAAGCAGATGTGGAAGGCATCGGACTGGTCTTCAAAATGAAAGACATAAACATAGATGGAATAGAAATCACATGGACTGACTTCTCAAGAAAAAGCAAGCAGAAAGACATCGCAGATATTGCTGAAGCTCACATCAGAGCAGTTCCTTGCATCTACGAAAACCAACCAACTACCAAGTCTCAGTTAGTGGTGAGTAACTTACTAGCAACTGTTCAGAAATGCCTTTTTGATTTCTTTCAGAGAAGAAATCTAGAGCCAGAAGACATTGTGTTATTCGTTCAAGGAGCAGTTGGTGGTTACTTGTGTGGTCATGTACATGTTTTATTGCACATAAAGGAAAACAACAACAAAAATGCTAAACGGACTCAAAAAAGATTGACTATAGACTGGAAAATATTAGCTGAAAACTTTTTTGGGCAACAAAGCATTGAATTTAGAAAGTTGGTAGAATCAAATAAATGGGTTGATCTTCTCTGCTACAAAAATAACTCAACTAAAAAACAGTATGTCAGAGAAGTAAACCCTAAAGAATATATAACTAATTACTTTCTTCATAAAGAGTCAGAATACCTAAATAGCCAGACATTTTATTCCAGAAGCACAAATAGTAAGAACACAATTGATTACTTAAACTATGAATCTAGACTACAACTGAGAAAACAGATGCTTAGAATATTAAAACAGGAAAAAACTGGAGAGAACAACAACCAACCAACTATAGAAATTACTGAGCTACAAGCTAAGAAGGTTAAGTCAAAAAGGACAAAAAAAAAAGAAAAAGAGAACAGAATATGACTGAAACCATATGCTCACTTTATAACAGAAGAATAACATCAGTCAAACAATGGATGGTAGAAGAGCCAGAAAGTTACATCAGTCATATAGCCAATCCGGGAGGAGAAATACTAATAAGGACTATAATGGAGATGGTGTTACTTAGAATTCATGACAGCATATGAAATGATTGCAGAAAAAGGGAGAAAGACAGCTGGGATAGATGAAACTAAAATGTTCAAAATATTCAAACTAAACAACTACAATCCATACAAAGCAACACATGCAATGATGTGCTGTCTGAACAAGTAACTAGGTAAAAGAATCACCATTCTCTTACAGGGACCAGCAAGTACAGGTAAAAGCTTAATAGCACAAAAAATTTGTGAGTTGATTGGTAATGTAGGCTGCTACAATCCATCCAATGTAAACTTTCCTTTTAATGACTGCTGCAATAAAAATATAATATGGATAGAGGAGGAAGGCAATCTAGGACAGCAAGTAAACCAATTTAAGGCAATTATGTCAGGACAAAGTATCAGACAAGACCAGAGAGGAAAGGGCAGTAAGTCAATTGAACCTGAGATAGCTCAGACCCCAGAATAAAATCCAAGGGAGCAAGAAATTAAGAAAATTCAGAGCAAAAGCTTTATTCCAGGCCTGGTGATGCAGCCACCTTTGGATCAACACAGAGACTGCGTGCCTAACAGACTAAGGGAGGGATATTTAAAGCTAAAAAAACCCACAAAACTATAAAACTGTCAACTTAGTTGACTTAGTTCTGATAACATCTGGAGCTCTTGGTGCATTCTGCTACTCCCACCTTGCGGTTAAACATTATTTTGGAATAGCACATCTGCAATAACATGCAGAAAGAGGGTAGGGGAGTTACAAGAAGCTGAAACTTAAGCTTTTACAAGGATTAGAAACTTTTTTTTTAAGAGGAAAAAGAGAAAAACACAAAACAAAACAAAGCAGTGTAAGGTTACACATAATACAGAACTACAAAAAAAAAACATAACAGTAAGAAATCACCTGTTAATAGATTACATATTATCATCTTGGAAATAGTTGCTCAAATCACAGTATCAAAGAATACAAAGTAGACATTCAAACAGAGAGACTGCAAACAGCTGTGTTCAATGATCCAAAAACATTAATATAGTCAGCTATTTAACACACCTAAACACACTTGCTGTTATATCCGTTAGAGCTCTTTTTTTTCCTCCCTCTCTTTTTTACAACAAAATTTACACATTTTGGATTTTATTACTCCTTAGTTCTTATTACTTTTTTGGGGGGGGAGAGAATAAAGTCAAATATGGCAAAACAAAGCTGTCAGTCAAAACCAAGGATAGACATAGCACATGATGTAGAACAGAGTACAAGGTTATTAACAATGGTTATCAACATTGTCTCTTGTTTCCTTAAAAGGAATTGTCTATCTCATTAGATATTACAAAGTTGGACAAAACAGTGGAGAACAAGACCAATAAAACTTAGGCATTGTGAACATTACAGGACTTCCAAAGGAGACAATAGTCAAACCAGAATGGGCATCTTTGTGAATCTTATTGCCTTCAAATTAGTTGCCTATACCCTCAGACTTGCTACTATCACACAGAATGGAACAGAGTCTAATCAGTCAAAACAAGATCTTGGGAGTATTACAGGACTTCAAAACAAGTTAATAGGAGATCGAAAAGAGTTACTATTATATATCCTAATTTTTTTAATTTTTCCCTTAATTAAAATAAACATAAGAAATAGCTAAATAATTTTTTAAAAGAATAGTAGTTACCATAGTGTCTGTCTTTTTCCTTAAAATATTTGGATAAAACTTCATATACTATAGCTTCAAATATTTCCATATCAAAAAGCCCAGAATAAAGCCTTTCTAATTAATAAGTGAAAATTTTATAAGGCTTCAAGGCCACATAATGGGGAATCATGATTATCACATATTTTTATATATTTGAATCATTACTTACATTAGGGAAACTATTCGGTATTCATACATGCGAGATTGATTTATTTCACTTATGAGTATGGTCTCAAGCTGCGCCCATTTATTGATAAATATCTCAATGCGATCCTTCTTTATAGCTGAATAATACTCCATTGTATAGAAATACCACAACTTTTTTATCCATTCCTCAGTTGATGGACACTTGGGTTGTTTCCAAGATCTGGCGATTACAAATTGTGCTGCTATAAACATAGGTGCACATATATCCCTGTGGTATGATGCTTTCAGTTCTTCTGGGAATATGCCTAGAAGTGGAATAGCTGGAATAAATGGGAGTAATTCCTAAATATTTCATTTTTTGCTAACTAGTGTAAAGAGTGTGGTTTCTCTTATTTCCCTCTCTGTGATTTTGTTGTTACTGTATAGTAATGCTATTGATTTCTGAGTATTGATTTTGTATCCAGCTACATTACTGAATTTATTGTATCTAAGAGTCTTTCAATGGAGTTTAGGGGGTCTTCTATGTAGAGTATCATGTCATCTGCAAACAATGACAACTTAACTTCTTCTTTTCCTGTCTTTACCCCTTTTATTTCTCTTTCTTGCCTAATTGCTCTGGCTAGTACTTCCAGTACTATATTAAATAGGAGTGGTGATAAAGGACATCCTTGTCTTGTGCCCGATTTTAAAGTAAAGGCTTTCAATTTTTGGCCCTTTAGTATGATGCTGGCTGTTGGTTTGTCATAAATGGCCTTTATTATATTGAGGTAAAGACCATCTATTCCAATTTTCTGTGGAGTTTTTATCATGAATAAATGTTGGACCTTATCGAAGGCTTTTTCTGCATCTATAGAAATGATCATGTGATTCTTATTTTTGGCTTTATTGATATGGTGGATTACATTTATTGATTTGCGTATGTTGAACCATCCTTGCATTCCTGGGATGAATCCCACTTGGTCATGGTGTATAATCTTCTTGATGATTTGCTGGATCCTATTTGCCAATATTTTATTGAGGATTTTTGCATCTGTGTTCATTAGCGAGATCGGTCTATAGTTCTCTTTTATAGTTGGGTCTTTCTCAGGTTTTGGTACTAGAGTAATATTTGCTTCCAGGAATGACTTAGGAAGGATTGCTTCCCTTTCAATTTCATTGAATAGTTTGAGGAGTGTCGGCATTAGGTCTTCTTTATATTTCTTGTAGAATTCTGCAGTGAATCCATCTGGACCTGGGCTCTTCTTGGTGGGTAAGGCCTTAATTACATTTTCAATTTCAGTTACCAAGATTGGGTTATTCAACAATTTTACATCCTCTTGATCTAGCTTTGGCACTTCATATGCTTCTAAGAATCTGTCTATTTCTTCTGTGTTATCAAACTTTTGAGAGTAGAGGTTTTCGAAATAGGTGTTCATGATCTTCTGTATTTCTATTGGGTCTGTAGTGACTTCTCCTTTTTCATTTCTTATTGCATGAATTTGAGCTTTTTCTTCCCTTTTTTAAATAAGGTTGGCTAGGGGCTTATCGATTTTATTTATTCTTTCAAAGAACCAACTCTTTGATTTGTTGATTCTTTGGATTGTTTTCTTAGTCTCTATTGCATTGATTTCTGCTCTGATTTTTATAATTTCCTCTCTTCTTTTGGCTTTGGGCTTGACTTGCTCTTCTTTTTCTAGCTGTTTGAGGTGTAGCATCAAGTTATTTATTTGTATTGGTTCTGTTTTCCTGATGTGGGAACTCAGTGCAATAAATTTTCCTCTCAGGACGGCTTTCATTGCATCCCACAGATTCTGGTAAGTTGTATCTGCATTTTCATTTTCTTTTGGGTATTGTTTAATTTCTTCTTTAATTTCTTCTGTGACCCACTGATTACTCAAGAGTGTGTTATTTAGTTTCCATGTGTTTGTGGAATTTTTGCAGTATCTTTTATCGTTAATTTCTAATTTCAGAGCGCTGTGATCCGATAACATGCAAGGGATGATTTCAGCTCTTTTGCACTTGTTTAAATATGTTCTATGAGCTAATATATGGTCTTTTTTAGAAAATGATCCATGTACTGCTGAGAAGAATGTGTATTCTGATGTTGTTGGGTGGAACATTTTGTATATGTCTATCAAACCCATTTGTTCACAGGTATGATTCAGTTCTGTTATTTCTTTACTCATTTTCTGTCTGGTCGATCTGTCCCTTGGTGTCAATGGCGTATTAAGGTCTCCTGTTACAATTGTGTTACTGATAATTTGAGTTTTCATTTCTGTTAATAATTGTTTTATATAACTGGGCGCTCTGGAGTTTGGTGCGTATATATTTAAGATAGTTATCTCTTCCTCTTGGAGTTTTCCCCTTACGAGTATGTAGTGACCTTTTTTATCCTTTATGGTCATTGTTGGTTTAAAGTTCACGTTGTCTGCAAACAGAATAGCTACTCCTGCCTTTTTTTGGATTCCTGCTGCATGAAGAATTGTTTTCCATCCTTTGACTTTCAGTCTGTGAGTATCCTTCTGGGTTAGATGGGTTTCCTGTAAACAGCATATGGTTGGATTTTGTTTCTTGATCCATTCTGCTAGTCTGTTTCTTTTGATTGGTGCATTGAGACCATTTACATTAATGGTTATTACTGTTAAATGTTGGTTAATTGTAGGAATGTTATTTCTCTGCTGTTGCATCTTTATCTTTCTGTTCTGTTTAATTATTTGCTTTGCTTAGTGGTTTTTTCCTTTGTGTATCTAAACTGTCTCTCAATATTTTTTGCAGGGTTGGTTTGGTGTTCATGAAGTTCTTCAGCTGTTCTTTGTCATGGAAGTATCGTATTTCACCATCAATTTTGAATGATAGTTTTGCAGGATACATCAGTCTAGGTTGGAAATCATTTTGCTTTAGGATCTGGAATACTTCACTCCATGCTCTTCTTGACTTTATTGTTTGTGATGAGAAGTCTGCTGTGATTCTGATAGGTTTTCCTGTATAAGTGGTCTGTCTTTTCTCTCTGACAGCTTTTAATAATCTATTCTTGTGTTGGATTTCTGGGATGGTGATTATTATATGTCTGGGTGTAGTTTTATTTTGGTTATGACTATTTGGAGTTCTATATGCTTCACTGATCCTGATGTCAGTTTCTGATCTCATGCTTGGGAAGTTTTCAGCTATTGCTTCTCTAAATATCCTCTTGATATCCTTTATGTTGTCTCCTTCTTTTTCATTAATCCCTATCATTCTTATGTTATTCTTCTTTGCATCATCTTGCAGTTGTTGAATTGTTGTTTCCTGATTCCTTGTTATTTTTAAAAGATCTTTCCTTTCCTGTTCACTAGCTGCAATCCTGTCTTCAAGGTCTGAAATTGTATCTTCACTTTCATTAAGGCGGTTTTTACAACTTTCAGTGGAGTTTTTTATTTCCTGTATATCTCTGTGCATCTGCATTATGTATTCTGTTTGTTTCTTTTATTGCTCATCTAGGGATTCTATCTTTTTGTTTAGTTCCTCCAATTTTTTATCTGTGTTTTCTTTAGATATATTTAGAATCTCTTTCATTTCTTTTATCATTTCTTCTTTTATCTGGGATATTATTTCGAGTTTGAATTTCTTTAAATCTTCCTGGAGTTGCTTGTCAACTTCAGTAGCTATTGTGTCTGATATATGAGGAGGATGGGATATATTTTCTTCTAAATACATTCCTCCTAGGGTTTCCTGAGATGGGCTGGAGGTTTGAGGTTGTAATTTGGTCTTTGGTTTTGTCATTTTCCTATATTTCTGTGTTTCAAGTGCTATTTGAAAGCCTCCTCAGGATCTGTTGAAAATCCCCTTCTATATTTGTAGCTACTGAGTCTCTGGCACCACTCTACCCCAGGCCATTGGGCCTGCAAAACCAATGGCCCTCCTCTGCTTGTTCAGAACTCCGCGGTTCCAGACAAGCTGGGCCTCAGGGACACTGTGCGCTCACCTGCCCCTTGGTAGATCCACAGCTCTTGGATCACAGCCGGGTTAGGGTACTCACCACAGGCCACAGTGCCTCAGGAGCCTGTGATCCCTCTCTGCTTGCAGAGATATCCACAGTCCTCCAGACAAAGGAAGGGCCTCCTGCGGGCACTCTGGATCCACCCAGCTCCTCCTCTGCACACAGATGGCTAGGCGCAGCTGGGCACAGGCCGAGGTGCCTCAGGAACCTGGGATCCCTCCCTGCTTGCAGAAATATTCACTCCTCCAGACAAAGGAAGGGGCTTCTGCAGGCACTCCAGATCCGCCCAACTCCTCCTCTGCACGCCAATGGCTATGCGCGGCTGGGCACAGGCCGAGGTGCCTCAGGAACCTGGGATCCCTCCTCCTCCAGACAAAGGAAGGGGCTTCTGCAGGCACTCCGGATCCACGCAGCTCCTCCTCTGCACACCGATGCCTAGGCGCAGCTGGGCACAGGCCGAGGTGCCTCAGGAACCTGGGATCCCTCCTCCTCCAGACAAAGGAAGGGGCTTCTGCAGGCGCTCCGGATCCACGCAGCTCCTCCTCTGCACACCGATGGCTAGGCGCGGCTGGGCACAGGCCGAGGTGCCTCAGGAACCTGGGATCCCTCCTCCTCCAGACAAAGGAAGGGGCTTCTGCCAAGGATTAGAAACTTAACCCTATCGAGATGGCTCATATAGAACAAGATGGAGGCACATTGGTTAGAATTAAGCCATAACAAACCTACTTCAGTAATCATGACCTCTAATGAGGATATGCAAAGGAATACCTAATATAGTCAAAATCATGGAAGATATGGGCTATCATCCAACAATGAGTTCACACACAGAGCATTGGTCAGACATTCCTCAGTGGGAGGAGCAATGGTCAGACACAGACAATATAAAAGAAACCAAACCAGAAGATGACTTACAGTCTCTCCAACTGGAGGACTGGGACATCTTCAATGAAGACAACAAGGACATCAATGCCTGGGATAGAAGATCTTGTGAGAGCATTGAATCTCAAGAAGAGGCAGACATCAGCTCCAACAAAAGTTGAGACAACACCATTGATGGTGAGCTCTCCCTTTTGACCAGAGAGCCAGAAGAGTGTCTGGAAGCTCAACCATTCATTTGGGAGCTCAACGACTGGTGGTTTGATGACAACATGCTGGGCCCTGCCAACTAAATGCCAAACATCAACAAACCATGGAAAGGTAAGAAAATAACTTTTCAAACTAACCATCCTGAAAACTTTGGCATGAAACTAACTATATGCTTCCTTAACAGGATACACGCTACCTGGATACAACTACCTGGGACCAGGCAACACACTCAATGGACAAAAACCAACCAACCCATCAGATAAAGCTGCCAAAAAACACGACAAACATCACAATCAACTGCAACAGCAAGGACATAACCTTTATATTTACTTCAATGAAGCAGACCTACAATTCATAAAAGACACTGACTCTGCAGGTGACTGGGGAGGGCAATTTGGTAATTTCTTTTTCACAGCCAAAAGAGCAATCACACCAGAACTGGCACCACCAAACAAGAAACAGAGAACTCAATCATCAAACCAACCATCTAAAAAGAGACCAGCTCCAAGGCACATCTTCATCAACCTAGCAAAAAAGAGGCGAGTAGCTGGACAACAAGCAAGAAACAACATGGAAGGACAAGAAGATATGGACACAAAAGAACAACAGGTTTTAGCTAGAGAACAGGCTAAAACAGGTACTGTGGGGGGGGGAGTGGAGGTGTGGAAAAAGTATTGGAAATTTTAATAACACAACTAAATGGAAATATGGTGGGGACAGTTTACATCACTTGTAACGCTAGCAGACCTACTAACTGAAGCAGAATATGATGAATACACTTTACAAATGACTAAAGACATATCAGGAGGCACTAGCTTAAACAGCTGGAAAGATAATAGCCATGCTCAGATACTAACACCATGGTTTTTACTTGATGCTAATGCTTGGAGAGTATGGATGTCTCCAGGAGACTTTTACCATATGGGTACAGTATGCAAGGACCTAGTGCTAGAATCACTAGAACAAGAGATTTTAATCTCTCAATAAAAACTATCACTGAATCTGCCACTACACCTTCACAAACTCAATACACAAATGACCTCACAGCAACAATGCTAATAGCTGAAGACACAAATAACATCTTTCGATGGGCTAGTGATGGGGCACCACTATCTATTCTAGGCTACAAGCCATGGAAAACTAACCAACTAGACCAATATGGTTACTATGCCAATTATTTTAATGAATTCACAGCAGCAGGCAATAACCAAGGATACATATCCAAAATCCACACACCATGGTGAAGACAACTATTCATGACATTTGAAAACACTACACCAATTGAAATGCTCAGAACAGGAGATAGTTGGTACGGCAGAAAGTACACATTCAACATTCAACCAATCAACCTCAGAAAAAAATGTACAGGACACAAGGATGCTATGTAGGGCTCCAAGAATAAAACCAGACTTCTCAACTGCTAAAAATGCAAGTATTGTAGAAGGACAAGATAACAAGGGTATTAGAGAAGGTAGACCAGACAAACTATATAGTGAAGCAATTAGAAAGAGGCAACACCAAGTAGGTCACATGAGACCACAATATGTTTTTGAAACAGGAAAAGATGGTCCACCTGTCACTTATGTACCAGTGGGTGGACAGAACATGAAAACTGCAGACAATCAACACTGCATAGGAGATGATAATGGGACAGAGAGAATTATATATGACTACCCTCACGGAGCTCATCAGACAGGTGATAAAGGAGACAAATACTTGAAACTCAATGGTGGTAGGAAGGACAAGCAAAAAATGGATACCAGAGTTAGTGGCAACAATATATAAGTGCACAACAAGTGCAACAGGCAGTGGAGTTAGTAATGTTTCTGACAATGATCCAACTAACAACCAATATAAAGCTCAGATCCCTCAAATCAACACATACAGTGACTTTGTAGCTGTAGATTCAGTTGGACTATCCTATCCACATGGTCCTATATATGACAAATAAGGTCACTGCAACAAACCACCTAACCTTAAATGTACAGAACCATTTGTGACCACAGACAATGTTCCAGGTCAGATTTTCCTAAGACTGAATCCACAATTCACCAACCAATTCAAAGAAAATGTCTAAAAAATCTAAGATACAGACATTTGCATCTTTCATTGGAGAGGTAAGATGGTCTTCAAAGGAAGACTCAGAGCTCCACACACATTTAATCCAATTATGCCAGTTGGTGTTTGGGACTATGCTGCAGCATTCTAACCAAATGAAAAAGGGGAGATTGTCTTTCAACCATTTCCTGGAAAGCAAATGCCTTTTTATGCATACTAAGAGTGTTAAGATGTTTGCAGTGTATTTTACTATACTTGTTATGTGAACTTACTTTGAATGTTTGTAACTTGTGTGGCCCAAAGGGCATGCAGTGACCCCAAATAAAGATTGAAGTGATAAGCAACTAAGCCTCAGTCTCTTGGAAAACCATCCAACTGAACACTCTGTGTTGAATTAGGGGCAGGCAGGTGGGCATAACAGAGATAACATGTATGAAATATGTATATAGGGGGACCTCTCTCAAAAAATCTTCACTGACCAACCAACTAAAAGACTAAAAAACTAAAATGAGTAAAAGATTTTGTCATATTAGAAACTGGAAGTCCATCAAAAATATGCAGTCCTTTTTGAAATGGCAATATGTGGTGGAACTTTTGTATTTCGTACCTGAGTGTAGAATTCTATTGTGGAACATGATTGAAACCTTGGAAGAGATGCATTTGACTTTAGAAGATTAATCCTCAAATTAGGGTATGTTTTTCTTTTCTTTAAATTTCTAAATAACCATTGTACACTTATATGAGCACACTGTGGTGTTTTAATACATATGTTCATTGTGTAGTAACCAAATTGACAATTCTCTCTCTTGCCTATTTAAAAATGTATATAAAGCATTATTAACTGTGCTCACCTTACTGGAAAATCAAATAAAGGTGATTTAAAAACAAATTTTCTGATAATACTGTAAAAGGGTTAATTATTTTTGAGTTTTCTGTGACATGGATTTCAGTTCAGTTTTTTGAGGAGTATTCTCTCAAGAGTCGTGTTTATTTCCTATTTTCTAGGATTTTAATTTACATTATATGATATTTACTGTATGTATTTAACATCTTAAGTTTCCTCAAAGAAACGTATGTGTTGTGAGTCTGTTCAACAGAACTAGATTCTGGTTACTTAAAATGAATACTTTTTCTAAAACAAAATTATAATACAGATATGTCTAATTTATTTGTTCTCTAGAGAACTTTGATAGGAATCCTTATCCTGTGCTTTTACTGTTAAAAATGTTTTGTACTTTTTTGGGAGATAGTTGAGGTGAAATTAGGACCACTTCCCCTGTGATATCAAATAATGTATGAAATATGTATATATGAAAAATGCAGACAAAACAAAATGATAGCGAGCCTCTCTGTCTCTGTCTATTGTTTGTCACCATATTTCTGTCCCTCTGTATGTCTCTGACTCTCTATGTCTGTCTCTGTCTCTGTCTCTGTCTGTCTGTCTGTCAGTATCTCTCTCCTCATGTCTCTTTTGCCACACCATCTTTCTACATAAAATCCATAATTTACTATGAAAGTTGAGCTGCCAGTTTTTATTGCCTTTCTAGTCCTCAGAAGGCAATCAAGAAGAAGAAACAAAAGGAAGTCTCCAGCCTCCAGTAGTGGACCAGGAGAGGTGGACACAGAAGAGATCAGGGGTGGCAAACTTGCAGTTTATGAAAAGGCAGCATGTGACATAAAGAAATATCTTCATGAAATTGTAAAATAATTTAAAGCAGTAATACTAATACAAGTGAATGAAGATATAAGAAAAATAATAAAAGAGATGCTAAGCACTTCCCAAGAGGACACAGATGGAAGAAAGGAAGAGCATAGAAAAAGGAGGGAAACTTTTGATGAAGAAAATCTAGAATACATGAAACAGATTCAAAGAGATTACTAGGAAATTAGAAACTCCATTGAAAGCTGGCAAAATTGCTTGAAAGAAACTAAAGATAGACTGTCAAACCTTGAAGACAGGTTTGCAACATGTGATCACAAAGGGAAAGATCTCTTAAAAAATAAGGAATTAGGAAGTAATATACAAAGGCTGGAAGATTACAAGAGGTTCTATAACTTAAGAATAAAAATGTGAGTGAAGAAGCAGGGGTATATACAAATGAAATACAAAGACTATTCACAGGAATAATTAAAGAAAATTTCCCAATCATAGCCAAAAGAAATGATATTCAGATAAGTGAGGTGTACAGAACTCCAGCCAGCCATAACCAAAATAAATCCACACCCAGACATATAATAATCAAGATCCCAGAAATTCAACACAAGAACATAATACTAAAAGCTGTCAGAGAAAGAAATAGATCACCTACAAAGCAAAACCCATCAGAATCACAAGACTTCTCATCACAAACCATCAAATCAAGAAGAGCTTGGAGTGAGGTATTCTAAGCTCTGAAAAAAATAACCTCTAACCTAGACTGATGTACCCTGCCAAACTACCTCTCAAAATTAATGGAGAAACAAGATACTTCCATGATAAAAAGGAACTGGGGGGGGGGTTCATGACCACAATTCAAAATATGCTGAAATATGCTGAATATCCCTACAAAATATGCTGAAGGACATTCAAGAGAGAGCAAAGAAAGACCATGGCTTGAGGAACAGCAGGAGAGGGGGCTCTTTGAATGGGGCAGACAGTAGAATGAAGGGTAAAGGTAGACAAACAATGCCAGAAAAATAGCATAACAGAGATGAGGCAGAGAAGATGGGCCAAAATCACTAATATAAATGGCCTTGATACACTAACAAAAAGAAGCACAGGCAGAGTGGATCAGGAGATAGAGTCCATCAAGATGCTCTATATAAGAAACATAATAAACCTGAAAGAGGGTTATGGATTGATAGTCAAAGATGAGAAAATAAGGTTCTATGTGACAGGGAACCAGAAAAAAGTGCAGGTAGCTCACCCTTCAGCTGCAGATTGGTTGGAAGGATATAACACTTTTATACAATGGAGAAAATTACTCAGCTATAAGAAAGAATTACCTTGATGCTCCTATAGGTAAATGGATAAAACTTGAGATCAACTTCAGGGTTAAAAAGGTTCAGAACCACTTGAGTAAATAGCAGGTTGCCTCCCTAATCTAAAAACTAAAGGAGTAAGTGAAATACAAATTGTACAATGCATTCTGTAAAAATGAAAGGGGAGGAATTGTCTAAAAGGAGAAGACAGAGGTTACTGTTAATCTTGTATCATGATTTAAAACCCATATTGTTTTCATAGCTCTGTTTGGTTTAGTTATATTCTGTTCTGGTTTGTCTACTGTACTAGATTTAAGGGCATGGGCAGCCATTGCAAAGATAGCAGGATGTACTACAGAAACCATTTTTAATTTCCTATTAACTTAATCTGAAGCCCTGGATTGGTTTCACTGTCCTGTTTTGACTGATTTTATTTGAATCTGTTTTGTTTGATTGCTTTTTTGTCTTGACTGATCTTATTCAATTTTGTTATGTTTGATAGTATCATCTGAGTGTATAGGTTACTACTCTGAAGAGAGTAAGATTCATTATGATACCCATTCTTATTTGACTAATATCTTCTTTTGAAGTCCTATACTGCCTACAATGTTTTGTTTTTATTGATTTTGTTCTGTTTTGCTATGTTCAATTTTATTGTGCCTGATGATATGAGCAATTCTAATTGAAGATAACAAGAGACAATGAGGTGAGATCCTAAAATGGTGGCTTGCTAGGGGATTGGGCAGAGAGTCTCTGCCCAATAATGATTCTTATTAACCAAGACAGCGTGGCTGGAGGATGTAAAGTCGTGCTGAGACTGCAAAGGCTGATAATGGGAGGCTGCAAATCCCGTGCCTTTAATGCGGCAAACTGACCAGTGGACCCAACAGGAAAAGCTGTGTTGGCTTTTGGTGACTGCTGGAAATTGAGACCCGGGGCCCCGAGAAGTAGCCAGGACTGCCCCGCTGCACCAGAGGACATTGTGAAAGGCTCTGGAGCTCTGAAGCCGAACACTGTGCAGTTTTCTGACCATTCCACGCTGTGCCAGGAGCACAGTGAGGGCAAGTGGAATGGTGTGCAGTAGACTCAAGAGGAGGACCTGCAACTGAGCCCTGGGGAGTACTGGGGACTGGGTCCTGCAGCTGCTGGGGTTGGCCAGAGAACATCTTGCAACTGGGCAGAGCCTGCCATCACGGGGGCATCAATAACACAGAGAGTCTGGCAGAAGACATCTTAGAGTTGGGCAGAACCTGCGGCTCAGTGACATCACCGAGTCAACCCTGTAGAGAGGTCTGGTGGAGGACATCTTGAAATTGGGCAGAGCCTGATGCCGTGTTGGCTTCAGTGTCATACAGAGAACTAGTAGAAGACATCTTGGAATTGGGCAGATCGGCTGTCCTGGTGCTCCTGGCACAGAGAGGTCTGGAAGAGAACAGCTGGGATTTGGGCAGAACCCTGTGCCATGGTGACATTAGTCAGCTGCTTCTGGCACAGAGAGAACTGGCAGGATCTGCTGGGGCTGAACCAAGCCTCTGCTTGGGGCCCAATAAGCAGATAGAAAATAGTCGCATCTCTATGACATCCAGAAAGTACAGCCTAATTTATGGATTGACTGGCACAGAGGCTGGAGGCTAGCCTGCACCATCCCTGCATCCCTGCCTACCCCAGATAACAGCAAATTGGAGAGGACAGCAAAAACTCAAGTCAGCACGCTTCTGAAAGGCTCTAACCAATACGGAGAGGGCCAGAGACCTCCAGGACACTCCAGTCTGAAAGAAATCAGAAACATGACAAGAGATGAAAATTAAAAAAAATCTCCAGCTTCCCAACATGAGAAAATAAGCCCAGGAGAAGTAAACACTGAAGAGAACAAGCATAGTAACCATCCAATACTGGACACAGCATCAGCCGAAATTAAAAAGTACCTACATGATCTCCTAGAGGAATTTAAAGCTGTACTCCTGATGCAAGTGAGGCAAGATATAAAGAGATTAATTAAAGAAATGACAAGCCACACCCAAGAGAACAGAGATGGAAGAATGGAGGAAATCAGAAAAGAAAGAGAAACTTCTGAAGAAGAATTTAAACATAACTTAGAATACATGAAACAGATCCAAAGAGATTACCAGGAAACTAAAAACTCCATTGAACACTGGAAAAATATCCTGACAGAAACTAAAGCCAGCCTTCTGAAACTTGAAGAGAGATTTATGACATATGATTGTGAAAGAAAAAACCTCTTAAAAATAACAAAGAACCAGAAAGAAACAATTCAAAGGCTAGAAGATGACAAAAAGATACATAACTTAAGAGTAAAGAATGTGAGTGAGGAAGCAGGAACAACCAAAAATGAAATACAAAGAATATTCACAGATATATTAAAGCAAAATTTCCCAAACATAGCAAAAAAAATGATATCCAGATAAAAGAGGCATACAGAACACCAGATACCTACAACCAAAACAGATCTACGTCTAGACATATAATAATCAAGATTCCAGAAATCCACCAAAAGAACAGAATATTAAAAGCAGCCAGAGAAAAGAAGCAGATTACAATGGGAAAATTATCAAAATAACAACAGACTTATCAACACAAACTCTTAAGTCAAGAAGGGAATGGGGAGAAATATTCCAAGTCCTGAAAGAAAATAATATGCAACCAAGACTCATATACCCATCAAAACTCTCTCTCAAAATTAATGGAGAAATAAGATACTTCCAAGACAAGGAGGAACTGTGGGAGTTCGTGGCCACCAATCCAACCCTACAGAGAGTGCTGAAGGACATTCCAGAGAAAGAGAGGAAGGGATACGAGGATTCCAGCAACAGTGGCAGAGAGGCCTCAATGAATGGGGCAGACAGTGGAATGAGGGAATAAGGTGGACAAATTATAGCAGAAAAGTGGAGTAGCAGACATGAGGCAGAGATGGTAAGCTATAGCTTTAGTATAGACAGCTCTGAAACACTATAAAAAAAGGCAGAGGTCATTGTTAATAACGTATCAGGATTTAAAAGACACAGTAGTCTTATTGCCATATTTAGTTTGAATTTAATTTGTTCTGGTCTGTCCACTCATGTCAGATTTGAGGGCACAGACATCTGACCCAAAAAATAGCAGGTTATAGCATGGTAACTATCCTTACTTTCCTATTAACTTAAACTGAAATCCTGTATTACTTACATTGTCTTACTATGACTGATCTTAATTGAATCTGATTCATAAGACCATGGGTTGGCCTTGGCTGATTTTATTTGAATTTGGTATGCTTGTTAGTATCAATCCTAAAAGTAGAGGCAACTACTCTGAAGATGACAAGATGTAAAGGATATCCATACTGGTATTAATTATTAACAGCTCTCAAATCCTACAATGCTTTCAAAGTTGTGTTTTTATAAAAATAGGTAATACTCTGTTTAACTATATTAAGCTGATGTTGTGGATAAATCTGTTGAAAATAACAAGAGAAAACATAGTAACTATGGAAGATCACTTATATTGTGGTATATGTCTTATCCATTGCATGTTTTTTTAGGAATTTGTTTTTCTGTCTTGTTATGACTTGTTTTTCCCTATAATACAGAGAGGATAGATATATATGTAGAAATTCACACATGAGTTTTTTTTTAATTAATTACGGGAACAGATTATATAATGCAAGATGTAATGAACAGATACTCTGAAGAAGAGATGCTAAGAAACCCAATGCTAATTTTGTAGCCTTATGATATAAATACTAGCAATACTATTGTTCGCTGATTAGAGTGACGTTGGTCTGGTCTCTTGAGTTCAATTTCAGCATGTGTAGAGATGGGGACGGCTACCGCGAAGAAAATGGGAGATGCGATGGTGGTTATTATTGTCTTCTCTAATGTTTGATCTTGGGGACCTAAAAAGCCTTAATCATCCTGTAATGATTTGATTAGTTCTCTAATATGCAATAAGTATATAAAGTGGGTGAAGATGGGGACAACTATTTGTAAGAGACTGGAGACAGTTAGATAGACAGTGAGGATCTCCAGTAGACTTGCTTTGAAATATGTATTTCTTTAAATTGTTTTTTTTAACTGTTTTGTCCTGTTTTGATATGTTTAATCTTACCCTATTTGAGATGTGAAACAAATGTGTAGGACTGAAAACCATATTACTGAGTTTTTGTTTGATCATTGAGCAGAACTGTTTGCAGTGTCACTTTTTGAATGTCATTTTAAATACTTTAATTTTGTAACCCAAACAGCTATTTCTAAGATGACAATATGTAACTTATCAACCAGCGATTTCTTATCATTTGTTTTTCTGTAATTTTGTATTATTTCTACCCTTTTTTATCTCCATGTATTTTTTTTGTTTCCTTTTCTTTAAATAAAAAAAAATAGACAATGGGGTTCGATCAAAGATGGGAAGAGGAAGCAATGGGCAGATAGATAACACCTAGCTACAGAGGCTCTCTGGAACAGTCTACTTAAAATTGAACATAATACAGCATGGGGGGTCCTGAACAGAGGAAGATGAATTCTCTCATTCCAAGAAGAAACTAAGGTGAAAAGAACCAATCAAACATACAGTTCCAGTGCTATTGGAACAGCCAAAGTTTCAGTGCTCCTGCCACAGCGGGCAACTTGCCAAGCCATCTGAGGTCCCACTGCTTTGACTCACTGGAGGTGCAGTTACACTGAGGTTGGGAGTCAGCCAGCTAAAAGGAGAGATGAGCTGGTGGAGAGCCTGTATCAACCTGTGGTGAGTGATGGGAGTGGAGGCATTTCACAGAAAGGGGGGCTTGAGAGGACAACAAGCTGGGACCAGGAAGGACTGGCAAGTACAAGGGGTAACAGTGACTTCAGTCAGCTGTTCCCTTCCTGAATGAGACTGGTAGAGTGAGCTAGGCCTGGGTCATGCGACCTGGCTGAGACTCAATAGGTTATCCAAAATCAATTCCCTATAGTGGCGGCACACATTAATGCTGTGAAGGCCTCAGAAGTTTCACTGACCCAGACGGGAGGTGGGGCACACTAATATAGTGAAGGCCTAAGCAGCTTGACTGATCTGGAAGAGAGGGGACAGCATATGCAGCTCCTGTTTGCAACTGACTAGCACACTGTGGTGGGAAGGGTCATCTAGCCAGCGTGCTTCAGAATCGTAACCAGCAAAGAAAGAAGCTGAGGCCTCCTGGAAGAAACAAAACAGATGGGAAGAGGAAGCAACAAGAAAAAGTCCCCAGGTCCCAACCCTGAGAACATTGACCCAAGACAGGTAAATACAAAGGAGAATGAAAACAGCAAACATGTAATATCAGGTACAGCACAAGTGGACATAAAGAAGTATCTTCGGGACCTCATAGACGAGTTCAAAAGTGAAATATTTAGCCAAGTCAAGCAAGGTATAAGAAGATTAATAAAAGAGATTCTAAGCACCCCTCAAGAAGACATAGATGGAATAAGGGAGAAACTCAAACAAAGGAGAGAACCATTTGATGAAGAATATAAAGAAAAGATAGAATACATGAAGCAGATTCAAAGAGATTACCAGGAAATTTAAAACTCTATGGAAAGATGGCAAATCTGCTTGAAAGAAACTAAGGATAGATTACCCAAACTGGAGGACAGTTTTGCAACTTGGGATTATGAGAGGAAAAACTTTTTAAAAATAACAAGGAAACAAGCAGTAACAATACAAAGGTTAGAAGATGACAAGAGGATCTATAACTTGAGAATAAAGAATGTGAATGAAGAAGCAGGGGTACAAAAAAAGGAACTAAAAAGGCTATTCACAGAAATAGGAAAACTTTGCAAACATAGGAAAAGGAAATGATATTCAGATGTACGAGGCATACAGAACTCCATCCACCTACAACCAGGACAGAGCTACACCCAGGCATATAATAATGAAGATCCCCAAAATTCAGCATAAGAGACAAGAAACAGATAATCTACAAAGGCAGGCCCATCAGAATAACAGCAGACTTATTGACACAAACCATCAAGTTAAGAACAGCTTGGAGTGAAATATTCCAAGCCCTGAAAGAAAATAATCTCCAGCTAGATTGATATACCCTGCTAACCTGTCTCTAGAAATTAATGGAGAAATAAGATGTTTCCAAGACAAAGAGGAAGTTGGGAAATTTGCAACCACCAATCCAACTTTACAGAAAATACTGCAGGGCATTCTAGAGAGAGAGAAAAGTACTGGGGTTCCAGGAACAGTGGCAGAGAGGCTTCAATGAATGGAGCAGAAAACCAAATGAAGAAGATAAGCAAACAATTTGTGGTAAACAAAGAGCATAACAAAAATGAGGCAGAGAAGGTTGGTTATAATCTCTAATATAGATGACCTTGGTACACTAAATTTAAAAAAGAAAAAAAAAAGAACCACATGTGGAGTAGATCAGGAGATACGGTCCACTGATATGATATTTATAAGAAATATAGTTAACATGAAAAAGAGTACATGGACTGAAAATCAAATATGACAAAACAATGCTCTATGTGACTGAGAAACAGAGAGTAATAGGAGCAACTAGGCCAGTATTTGTGGATAGGTTGGAAAGACAGGCTTTAATAGGTAAAGGAATACAATTAGAGATCAAATCCAGGAGAGAGAAGGTTTGGAACCACTTAGGCAAATAGCAGGTTGCCCCCACCCTCAATTGAAAACCAAGGGTCTTGGTTAGACCCCAAAATGCACAGTGTACCCTGTTTAGTGAAAGGGGAGGTAGAGTCTTAAAAAAGATAGCGGAAGTTATTGTTAATAGTGTATCAGGATTTAACACCCAAATTACACACACCACTCTGCTTAGATAGATTTTATTCTGTCCCAGTTTGTCTACTTGCATTAGATTTGAGGGCACAGACAGCTATCCCAAAAACATCAGGATATAGTACAGTAATCATCTTTAATTTCCTATTAACTTAATATGGATCCCTGTATGACTTATACTGTTTTATCATGACTGATCTTAGTTAAATATGGTTTGTTTGATTGTTGTTTGGTATTGAAAGATTTTATTCAAAACTGATATGATTCATAGTATCAAGTCTGAGAATATAGGAAACTACACTTAAGATGACAAGACTCTACGATACACATTCTGGTTGATAATTGCCTGTTTTTGATGTTTTATACTATATACAAAGTTTTTTTTACTAATACTGTTATGTACTGATATAATCAATTATATTATGTCTGATGATATAGCTGATTTTATTGAAGATAACAAGAGACAACACAGGAACTATAGTTGAACTCTTCATACAATGGTCTTATATGTCTTTTTAATTTCATGTGTTTATAGGAATATGTTTTGTTTCATCTTGCTTTGTTTTGTTTCTACCTCCAATGTAGAAACAGTAGAAATACATGTTAAGATTCACGCATGTGTGAAATCTATAAACAGTTTATGAGAAATGATCTTATGACACATGATGAAATGAACAAATACTTTGAAGAAAAAGAGACAAAAGTACCCAGTGCTGATCCTGGAGTGTCATAATGTGAAACCCAGCAATAGTATTATTCTTTATTCAGAGTGATATTAGCCTGCTTGGGTTTATTCAATCTCAACATAATTGAAGGTATGGATAACTACATGCATGTTTAAGTTTATAGGACTGACAACCATATTACTAAGTTTTTGTTGGAGAGTTGAACAGAACTGGTTGCAGTCTCACTGTTTGAATTCCCACTTTGTATGTTCCACTTTTGTATCTTGAACAACTATTTGTAAGAGGACAATATGTAAACATTTCTTACTGTTTATTTTTTCTTTGAACCTATGTATTATTTGTACCCATTTTCTGCTTTGTTTTGTCTTTCTTTAAATAAAATAAAAAAGAGACAATGTTAACCATTGTATATCACCTTGTATTTTGTTTTTCAAGTCATTACTATGTCTATCTTTTTACTTTGACTGACTCCATTTTTTTTCTCATTTGGTTTTATTCTCTTCAAATGAAAAAAGTCAATAAATAAATAAATAGATGTATACTGCCTTTATTAGAAACCAATTTTCTTGCAAATCAATAAGATGATAATGGTATATCTTATGTTTACATTTTTCCATACAGATGGTGTAGCATAAACTTATTCAAACAAAATCATTACTCTGTGTAGACAGGCATTATGACACATGCTTTTAATCTCAGCATCTGGGAGGCTGAGGCACAAGGATAACAAATTTAAATCCAATCTGCCCAATTAAGTGAATTAGTAAGACTCTGACTCAAAACTTAAAAGAAAATAAGAACTGCAAATGAAGTATTTGTGGAAAGAACATGAATTTCCACTAGACTCTGTGTGGGAGAGAAAAGACAAAGAGAAAGAAGAAGGAGGAGGAGGAGAAGGAGAAAGAGGAAAAGAAGGAAAGGAAGAGATGATAACAAAGAGAAAACTATGTAGATTTAGGGCAGTTTTAATCTTATAGATGTCATCTATAAATTGATGCCATCATAATTCACAACAATAGTTCTCACAATTAGTCATTCTAGAAAACACATGTCTTCTGACAAGGTTGCTGTTGTTTTCCATTTTGTAGAAATATTGTCTTATCCCATAATACAGAAGCATTGTTAACTGAGAAGTCTGTGTAAGGAATATATCTCATTCTATTTCCACTGATATCTAAAAATCATACAGCAGATGGCATTAAAGGAGAGCTATTCCTAGATGTGACAGACTCACACTTGCCCTTCAAGCACAGGTCCTGCCAGCTTCAGCAGGTAGCCTGCACTTCAAATATTCTGGGAAAGTGACTGGCTGGGGGTCAGGACCCACTGGAGCAAGAAGGTGAGTGGTTGCTATGGATGCAGATGTAAAGGGATCCACGAACCTTAAGTCTGAGCAGCTTACACCAAACTCATCCTCCTCTCCTTTTGAGGTTGCTATTGATCAAGTTTTATTCTGTATTTTAAACCTAACAGCTGAGATATTCAAGAATATTTTTGTGGCTGATTTGATGAGTCCCTCTTATCCACTAACTGATCTATTCACACGATCACATGATCTATTCACATGATCTATTCACAGAGAGTGCACCTCATGATGAAAATATCTCACCTTCTATGTCCTATGATCTCCATGAATTTGTTTCTTGACTGTCCTCCTCATTGTAATTCCCCAGGATGTTTATACTAAGGTTTGTTTTGTTCCCCATTTCTGTTGACTATCACTGAGATCTGATGATCTTTAATTAGAAAGTCAGTAGTCTTTAAGAGGGAAAGTGGATTGCAGAGCTTGCTGTTATATTTTACAAACCAGTTATACATCACATAATACCATGCATGTCTCACTCTGTTCTGTTGACACATAAGAAAGGTGAAACTGAAGGTAAATGAATTAAGAACAGACAGAAAATAACTCAAGGATAAATTCTCAGTATCTTGGTATAAACTCATCTAAGTATCTGTTTCTATAGGGATTTCTTTCAATGATTCCATTTGTAGTATGATGTTTTAGAGCACATAAAATACAATAGGACATTGGAAATGATCCTGTGTCACCTCTGTAATCATGTTAGCATTTAGTATTTTCCTGTGGTCTATGCACAGCTATTAAAATGCTAATAGGTCAAGTAACTAAAATGATGTTTGTATAACCTCTCATAATATCAAGTATATTTATAACAGGCTTTGCTGTATAAAAAGGATAAAGGAATTTTAAAATGTACAAGAGAAATCAGGAAAATACCAGGAAAAATCACCACGAGAGCCAGAATGCCTGACCTCTGCATTGGATACAGCAGGGGTATGCTCCCTCTGCAAAGGGAGCAGCACATTCTCCTGGTTATCCCGGATAGAAACTGTTTCTGTGTCTTGTCCCTGAGTATTCACTCTTGATGTCTCAGAAATCAATGACAAATACCATGATATAGTTTAACATCTGGTATGTCTTACGAGTAGAGTGGCTTTTTATCAATATTTTCTCAATCTTACCTAGCAGAATGCCAAACATTAATGTAACATTGGCCATATATAAATGACTCTAATCAAGTCACATTTATTATTTCTATTTCACCTGTGCCTAGATGAGCATTTTGTTTTAATGACTCAAAGTACAAACTAAAAAAACATAGATACACAAGCTCAAATACTTCTCTTAAAACACATTTTATGAACATTTGGTGATGTATGAGAGCCAGAGTGACTTAAAAAAAAAAAAACAAGCTGCCACATGCTAGCTCTCCCTACTGCTGCTACTTACTGCCAACAAATACTTCTCAAAAAAACATTTTAAAGACAACAGCAAAATTAGCACTTACAGCACACATTAGAAATTACTAGTCTCTTGGTGGCTGGGGTGAGTCAGCTCCCTATCCAGGACCCAGGAGACTGTGTTAAGATCATTGCTCCCAGAGCTCAAGGGCCTGCCCAGAGCCCAGCTACACTAGGCTGCGCTCACCTGGCAGGTTTCAGGTCTGCCAGGACACACCCAGGGACCTTCTCCTAAACCTGGAACCAGGAAATTCAGCTTGTGGCTGGGGTGAGTCAGCTCCCTACCCAAAGCCCAGGAGACTGTATTAAGATCATTGCTCCCAGAACTCAAGGGCCCTCCCATAGCCCAGCCACACTGGGCTGCACTTCCCTGGCAGGTTTCAGGCCTGCCCAGGACACGTCCAGCGACCTTTTGGACATGTCCAGAAACTTAGCTGGTGGCTAAGTTGAGTCTGCTCCCCATTCAGAGCCCAGGAGACTGTGTTAGGATCATTGCTCCCAGAGCTCAAGGACCCACTCAGAGAGGAGCCACACGAGGCTGCACTCGCCTGGCAGGTCTCAGGCCTGCCCAGGACACACCCTGCGACCTTCTCTGGAATTGGGAACTGGGAAACTCAGCTGGCAGCTGAGGTGAGTCCACGTGCCATCCTGAGCCCGGGACATTGTGTTAAGACCATTGTTCCCAGAGCTCGAGGACCCAACCAGAGCCCAGCCACTCTAGACATGACTTGGGAGGTTTTGCAGCCTGAGTAGATTACCCCCGTGACCTTCTTCAATTACAGGAGTGGAGAGCAGGTGAAGTGAGTTTCAGGGTATTGGTCTTTGCCTGGGGAGAGCTTTATTCCATTATCCACAGTTGGTAGAGGCCTGCCTAGCTACCTGGAATTCTGAAGATAGCACAGGACAGCCTGAGGGCCTGAGTGCACCACACTCAGCAACCTCCATTCAGTCCCAGGAGCCTGGGGCATAAGAGATGATGTCCAACACATTCAGGGGAAGCTTTAGAAAACCACTTGAAACACTGAAATATAGGAAAATGACAAAACAAAAGACCAAAATGCAATCTCAAACCTCCAGCCCATCCCACGAAACCCTAGAAACCATGTATATAGAAGAACTGAAATACCTGTAATAATAGTAAGTGAAATGAAGATGCAACTCCAGGAAGCTTTAAAGGAATTCAAACTAGAAATAATTTCCCAGGTAAAAGAAGAAATGATAAAAGTAATGAAAGAGATGCTGAACAAATCTAAAGAAGACACAGTTAAAAAATTAGAGGAACAAAACAAAAAGATAGAAACCCTGGATGAACAATTTAAGAAACAAACAGAATGCATGAAGCAGATTCAAAGAGATATACAGGAAATCAAAAATTCCATTGAAAGTTGTCAAAACTGACTCAACGAAAGTGAAGATAGAAGTTCAGACCTCCAAGACAAGATTGTAGCTAGTGAACAGGAAAGGAAAGATCTTTTTTAAAAAAATAAGGAATCAGGAAATAACAATTCAACAGCTGCAAGATGATGCAAAGCAAAACAAAATAAGATTAATAGGGATAAATGAAAAAGAAAGGAACAGCACAAATGATATCAAAAGGCTACTCACAGAAGTCATAGCTGAAAATTTCCCAAACAAGAGAATGGAAACTGACATTAGGATTAGTGGAGCATATAGAACTCCAAATAGCCATAACCAAAATAAAGCTACACCCAGGCATATAATAATCACCATCCAAGAAATCCAACATAAGAATAGAATACTAAAAGCTGTCAGAGAGAAAAGACAGATCACCTATAAAGGAAAACCTATCAGAATCACAGCAGACTTCTCAACACAAACAATGAAGTCAAGAAGAGCAT
This sequence comes from Cavia porcellus, assembly GCF_034190915.1. Taxonomy (NCBI): domain Eukaryota; kingdom Metazoa; phylum Chordata; class Mammalia; order Rodentia; family Caviidae; genus Cavia; species Cavia porcellus. The sequence goes on along the minus strand of NW_026947484.1, from coordinate 195,822,056 downwards.
GGAGTGAAGTATGTCAGATCCTAAAAGAAAATGATTTTCAACCCTGACTGATGTATCCTGAAAAACTGTTCTTAAAAATGGATGGAAAAATAAGATACTTCCATGACAAAGAACAGCTTGAACACCAAGCCAACCCATCAAACAATATTGAAAGACAGTTTGGATACACTTAGGAAAAAACCACTGAGCAAAGCAAACAGTTAAACAGAACAGAAAGATAAAGATGCAACAGCAGAAAGATAACATGTCAACAATAAACCAATATATAACAGTTATAATGATTAATGTAAATGGACTCAATGCACCAGTTAAAAGAAACAGACTGGCATAATGGATCAAGAAACAAAATCCAACCATATTCTATCTACAAGAAATTCATCTAACCCAAAAGGATACTCACAGACTGAAAGTCAAAGGATGGAAAACAATACTTCATGCAAGAGGAACCCAAAATAAGCGGGGATAGCTATTCTGCTTGCAGACAATGTGAACTTCAAACCAATAATGATCAGAAGAGATAAAGAAGGTCATTACATACTGGTTTGGGGAAAACTTCAAGAGGAAGAGATAACTATCTTAAATAAATAGGCACCAAATTTCAGAGCACCCAGTTATATAAAACAAGTATTAACAGAAATGAAAACCAAATTAGCAGTAACATAAGTATAGCAGGAGACCTTAGCACATCATTGACACCAAGGGACAGATCAATGAAACAGAAAATCAGTAAAGAAATAACAGAACTGAATCACACCAGTGAACAAATGGACTTGATACACATATACAGAGTGTTCGACCCATCAACATCAGAATACACATTCTTCTCAGCAGTACTTGGGTCATTCTCTAAAATAGATGCAGAAAAAGCCTTCAATAAGGTCCAACATTTATTCATGATAAGAACTTTACAGAAAATTGGAATAGATGGTTTTTACCTCAATATAACATAGGCCATCTATGACAAACCAACAGCCAAAATCACACTAAATGGCCAAAGCTTGAAGTTATTTACTTTAAAATCAGGCACAAAACAAGGTTGTCCCTTACCACTGCTCCTATTTAATTTAGTCTTTTCTCTCTGACAGCTTTTAGTATTCTATTCTTATGTTGGCTTTCTTGGATGGTGATTATTATATGCCTGGGTGTACCTTTATTTTGCTTATGGCTATTTGGAGTTCTATATGCTCCACTAATCCTAACTGTTTGCTTTGCTCAGGATATACTAGCCAGAGCAGTTACACAAGTGAGAGAAATAACAGGGGTAAAGATAGGAAAAGAAGAACTTAAATTATCATTATTTGCAGATGACATGATATTCTACATAGAAGACCCCAAAACTAAGCCTTTTAGATATAACAAATAAATTCAGCAAGGTAGCTGGATACAAAATCAATATTTAAAAATCAATGCATTCCTATAAACTAACAACATGATCACAAAGGAAGAAATAAGAGAAGCCATACCCTTCACACTAGCAACCAAAAAAACGAAATACTTAAGAATTACTCTCAGTGGAGTTTCCAGCAAGCAGGCGTGTGCACACTATCCCTGCAGCCCCGCCTATTTGGGACTCTCACACCATGTGGGTGCAGAGCAAGGGCTGGGCAGACCTGAGACACTTATCCACCTCCCTGGGTGTCTGGAGGACTGTGGATTTCTCAGCAAGCAGGTGAGCATCACCAGTTCCAGAGGCCCCGCGGCCTGCTGTAAGTGCCCAGTGCACTCTGCCCCAAACCCAGACTAATTGGGAACCTCGAGCCTTCCTGGTGCAGTGAAGTGGCTAAGTGGATCTGAGGCGCCTACATCCGCCTCCCCATTCCAGCTGCGCTCAGAAAACTGTGGAGTTTTGAGCAAGCAGGCGGGTGCACAGTGACCCTGGAGCCCAGCTTATCTGGAACTATGGAGTTCGAAACAGGCAGAAGAGGGTCACTGATTCTAGAGTCCCAGCGGCCTGGGGGAACTGGGTGCCAGAGTCCCAGGAGCTGTGAACATAGAAGTGGATTTTCAACAGACCCTGAGGAAGCTTTCAAATAACATTTGAAACACAGAAATATAGGAAAATGACAAAACAAAAGACCAAATTACAACTGCAAACCTCCAGCCCATATCAAGGAACCATAGGAGCAATGTATATAGAAGAAAATATATGCCATACACCTCAAATATCAGACATAATAGCTACTGAAATAAACAAGGAATTCCAGGAAGCTTTAAAGGAATTCAAACTCGAAATAATCTCCCAGGTAAAAGAAGAAATGATAAAAGAAATGAGAGAGATTCTGAATATATCTAAAGAAAACACAGTTAAAAAATTGGAGGAACTAAACAAAAAGATAGAATCCCTAGATAATCAATATTAGAAACAAGCAGAATACATAAAGCAGATGCACAGAGATATACAGGAAATAAAAATCTCCACTGAAATCTGTAAAAACCACCTCAATGAAAGTGAAGATAGAATTTCAGACCTTGAAGACAGGATTGCAGCTAGTGAACAGGAAAGGAAAGATCTTTTAAAAATAACAAGGAATCAAGAAATAACAATTCACCAATTGCAAGATGATGGAAAGAAAAATAACATAAGATTGATAGGGATTAATGAAAAAGAAGGGGACAACATAAAGGATGTCAAGAAGATATTTAGAGAACTAACAGCTGAAAATTTCCCATGCATGAGATCTGAAACCGACATCAGGTTCAGTGAAGCATATAGAACTCAAAATAGTCATAACCAAAATAAAACTACACCCAGACATATAATAATCACCATCCCAGAAATCCAACAGAAGAATAAATTATTAAAAGCTGTCAGAGAGAAAAGACAGATCACTTATAAAGGAAAACCTATCAGAATCACAGAAGACTTCTTAGCACAAACAATAAAGTCAAGAAGAGCATGGAGTGAAGTATTCCAGAGCCTAAACAAAATGATTTCCAACCTAGACTGATGTACCCTGCAAAACTATCCTTCAAAATCGATGGTGAAATAAGATACTTCCATGACAAAGAATAGCTGAAGAACTACATGAACACCAAGCCAACCCTGCAAAAAATATTGAGAGACAGTTTAGATACACAAAGGAAAAAACCACTAAGCAAAGCAGATAATTAAACAGAACAGAAAGATAAAGATGCAACAGCAGAAAGATAACATGTCAACAAATAAACCAGCATATAACAGTAATAACCATTAATGTAAATGGTCTCAATGCACCAATCAAAAGAAACAGACTAGCAGAATGGATCAAGAAACAAAATCCAACCATATGCTGTTTACAGGAAACCCATCTAACCCAGAAGGATACTCACAGACTGAAAGTCAAAGGATTGAAAACAATACTACATGCAACAGAAATCCAAAAAAAGCAGGAGTAGCCATTCTATTTGCAGACGTGAACTTTAAACCAACAATGACCATAAAGGACAAAGAAGGTCACTATGTACTCATTAGAAGAAAACTCCAAGAGGAAGAGATAACTATCTTAAATATATATGCACCAAACTCCAGAGCACCCAGTTATAGAAAACAACTATTAACAGAAACGAAAACTCAAGTTATCAGTAACACAATTGTAACGGAAGACCTTAACATGCCATTGACACCAAGGGACAGATCAACCAGACAGAAAATGAGCAAAGAAATAACAGAACTGAGTCACACCTGTGACCAAATGGACTTGATAGACATATACAGAATGTTCCACCCAACAATATCAGAATACACATTCTTCTCAGTAGTACATGGATCATTGTCTAAATAGACCATATATTAGCTCACAGAAGATATTTAAACAAATGCAAAAGAGTTGAAATCATCCCTTGCATGTTATCGGATCATAGTGCTCTGAAATTAGAAATTAATGATAAAAGATACTGCAAAAATCCCACAAACACATGGAAACTGAATAACACACTCTTGAGTAATCAGTGGGTCACAGAAGAAAGTAAAGAAGAAATTAAACAACACCTAGAAGAAAATGAAAATGCAGATACAACTTACCGGAATTTGTGGGATCCAATGAAAGCCGTCCTCAGAGGAAAATTTACTGCACTGAGTTCCCACATCAGGAAAACAGAACGAATACAAATGAATAACCTGATGCTACACCTCATACATCTAGAAAAAGAAGAGCTAGTCAAGCCCAAAGCCAAAAGAAGACAGAAAATTATAAAAATCAGAGCAGAAATCAATGCAATAGAGACTAAGAAAACAATTTAAAGAATCAACGAATCAAAGAGTTGGTTCTTTGAAAGAATAAATAAAATCAATAAGCCTCTGGCCAACCTTATTAAAAAAGGGAAGAAAAAGCTCAAATTCATGCAATAAGAAATGAAAAAGGTGAAATCAGTACAGACTCTACAGAAGTACAGATCATCAACACCTATTTCAAAAACCTCTGTTCTCAAAGGTTTGATAACACAGAAGAAATAGACAGATTCTTAGAAACATATGAAGTACCAAAGGTAGATCATGAGGATGTAAAACTGCTGAATAACCCAATCTATATTAATGAAATTGAAAATGTAATTAAGTCCTTACCTACAAAGAAGAGCCCAGGCCCAGATGGATTCACTGCAGAATTCTACAAGAAATACAAAGAAGACCTAATGCCAACACTCCTCAAACTATTCAGTGAAATTGAAAGGGAAGCAATCCTTCCTAAGTCATTCCTGGAAGCAAATATTACTCTAGTACCAAAACCTGAGAAAGACCCAACTAAAAAAGAGAACTATAGACCAATCTCCCTAATGAACACAGATGCAAAAATCCTCAATAAAATATTGGCAAATAGGATGCAGCAAATCATCAAGAAGATTATACACCATGACCAAGGGGAATTCATCGCAGGAATGCAGGGATGGTTCAACATACGTAAATCAATAAATGTAACCCACCATATCAATAAATCCAAAAGTAGGAATCACATGATCATTTCTATAGATGCAGAAAAAGCCTTCAATAAGGTCCAACATTCATTCATGGTAAGAAATTTACAGAAAATTGGAATAGATGGTCTTTACCTCAATATAATAAAGGCCATTTATGACAAACCAACAGCCAGCATCATACTGAATGGCCAAAAATTGAAAGCCTTTACTTTAAAATCAGGCACAAGACAAGCATGTCCTTTATCACCACTCCTAGTTAATATAGTACTGGAAGTACTAGCCAGAGCAATTACATAAGAGAGAGAAATAAAAGGGGTAAAGATAGGAAAAGAAGTTAAATTATCATTGTTTGCAGATGGCATGATACTCCACATAGAAGACCCCCTAAACTCCATTGAAAGACTCTTAGATATAATAAATAAATTCAGTAATGTAGCTGGATACAAAATCAATACTCAGAAATCAATAGCATTACTATACAGTAACAACAAAATCACAGAGAGGGAAATAAGAGAAACCACACTCTTTACACTAGTTAGCAAAAAATGAAATATTTAGGAATTACTCTTATGAAAGAAGTGAAAGACCTATACAGGGAAAATTATAGTACACTGAAAAAAGAAATTGAAGATGATCTCAGAAAATGGAAAGACATCCCTTGCTCATGGATAGGAAGAACAAACATTGTGAAAATGGCCATTCTCCCAAAACTGTTATACAGATTCAATGCAATCCCAATAAAAATACCATCAACATACCTTATAAATCCAGTGAAATCACTCTTAAAATTCATCTGGAACCAGAAGAGACCTAGAATAGCAAAGGAAATTCTAAGCAGCAAAGGCAAGGCAGAAGGCATCACAATCCCTGACTTGAAGTTATACTACAAATCAAGAGTAGCAAAATCAACATGATACTGGAATCAAAACAGAGCTGAAGATCAATGAAATAGATTAGAAGATACAACCACAACTACAAACACACTCAACCACCTTATCTTTGATAAAGGAGCCAAGCAGATTCACTGGAAGAACGACAGTCTCTTTAGTAATCAGTGTTGGAAAAACTGGCTCTCCATTTGCCGAAAACTAAAGCTAGACCCATGTCTATCACCATGTACTAAATTAAAATCTAAATGGATCAAAGATCTGAATATTAAAAACAGAAACACTAAATCTATTGGAAGACACTGTGGGTAAAAACCTTGAAGACATAGGGTTAGGTAGAGAATTTATGAACAGGACTCAAACTGCACGGGAAATACTTGCCATAATCAATAACTGGAATCACCTCTTATTAAAAAAGTTTCTGCATGTCAAAAGAAATCTCCAGCATAGTTAAAAATAAACCCACAAACTTGGAAAAAATATCTTAGTGAACTGTCCCTCAGACAAAGGACTTCTGTGTAAAACATATAACGAATTAAAAAGTTAGACCACCAAAATTCAAAGATCCAATCCCAAAATGGACATCTGAGATAAATACACACTTCTCAGATGAAGAAATACAAATAGCAAATAGATCCATGAAAAAAATGTTCATCATCATTTCTGCTTAGAGAAATGCAAATTAAAACCACACTGAGATTTCATCTCACTCCTGAAAGAATGGCCAGGATCAAGAAAACCAGTTACAACAAATGCTGGAGAGGCTGTGGGGAAAAAGAAACTCTCCTGCGCTGTTGGTGGGAGTGTAGACTGGTGCAACCATTGTGGAGGTCAGTCTGGAGATTTCTCAGAAAGCTGGAATTGGAAGTCCTATTTGTTTCAGCTATTCCACTTCTAGGCATATTCCCAGAAGGACTGAAAGCATTTTCCCACAGAGATATATGTACAGCCATGTTTATAGCAGCAGAATTTGTAATAGCCAGATCTTGGAAACAACCTAAGTGTCCATTAACTGAGGAATGGATAAAAAAGTTGTGTTATTTTTATACAATGGAGTCTACTCAGGTATAAAGAATGATAACATTGAGCTATTTATAAATAAATGGGCGCAGCTTCAGACCATACTCATAAGTGAAATAAACAAAACCCACATGTATAACTACCAAATAGTTTCCCTGGTGTAAGAAATGATAACAATACATAAAAGTATGTGGTAATCATGATTCCCCATTATATTGCTTTGAAGCCTTATAATGTTTTCATTCATTAATTGTAATAATTTTATTCTGGGCTGTTTGATTGATTGTTTGTGATGGTATGAACAGCTATTTTGGAGAAAACAAGACAACATTATAGCTAGTGCTGATTTAATATCATCTTGTTTTGAAGTCCCATGAAGCTTTTCTTTTGTCTCCATTGGTCTTAACATGTTGTATCTTATTGGATTTTATTATATGTCATAATATAAACAAAAACTTTTATAGGCAAGGAGATAATATAGATACCATTGTTCGTTTTCTGTTAGTTGGTGTAAATACCCTGTAATACTGTCATTCTCTTGAATCGTTTTACGTTGTCTTGATATGTTTGATGCTACAGTATATGAAGTATACTTAGTACAGTATACTCAAATAATTCAAGGAAAGAGCCACTATGGTAACTACTTTTATGTCGGGATATCTTGTGGTGAAACACTATGTTGCTTATATTGTTATGTTCTGACTTGTACTGTTTTGTTATGTCCTCTTTTATCTCAATCTCCTTTTTTAGTATTTATTTTTGTGCTTTTAATTAAGGGAAAATAAATAAAAAATACAGGATGCATTATAGTAACCCACTTTAATTTCCTATTAAGTTGAAACCCTGTATTGCTCTCATTGAGCCATCTTGTTTTGACTGATTTTACTCTATTCTGTTTTGCTTGCTAGTACCATGTTTGAGAGTATAGGCAACAACTTTGAAGACAGTAAGATTCACTATGAAGCCCATTTTGGTTTGACTATTATCTTCTTTTGAAGTCCTGTAATGTCTCCAATGTTTTGGTTTTATTGGTTTTGTTCTTTACTGTTTTGTTCAATTTTATTATAACTAATGATATAGGCAATTCTTTTTAAGATAGCGAGAGGCATTATGGTAACCATTGTTGATCACCTTGTATTCTGTTTTTACATCATGTACTAGGTCCATCCTTTTGATTTGACTGACTCTGGTTTTATGCTCTTCAAAAAAAGTAATAAGATATGTGGGAGTAATAAAACCCAAAATGTGTAATTGTCATTGTAAAAAGAGAGGAAAAGAATGTGCTCTAAAGGATATAACTGCTTGTACCATTTTCTGGTTTATTTCTTTTTCTCCTTAAATAAAATTTAAAAAAATATATTGCTAGTCTCTACTTCTTGCATTACTGGATTTCTATATTGGGTTTGTTTTTTTGATTTTGGGAACTGAACTCAGAACCTTATCCTTGTCAGGCAAGCATTGTGTTACTGAGCTATATCCCCAGCTTTCTAATTTTTAAACAAAGGTGATGTTAGAATAAAACCTTCAATATATTATAACTAGAGATAATACATTCCATTCTGTTTATGAACATTTAATTTATTAACCTATCCTGTGCTTAAGGATATTTTTCTTATTTTTTTAGTTTTTCATATCATAAAACCTGTCATAAGTAAAAGTATACATCCAAAATTTGCCACCTCTGAGTGTTTTTTCAAAGTGAATAGTACATAGCCTACAACTAGAAATAGAATCGATCCTAAAATAGTCATTTTATATTTCTTACCATAGACATTTTATGTTGCCTAATTATCACCACAAATTTTTGTCATATATTTAATACACTACCACATATGTCCCCAAGCTGTGCCTAGCAACATCTCTAGAATTTGATCCAGATTCTCAAGCCTCAACATGGAAAGTCAACTTCTAGGCTCTCACAGATGTGGATTTTAGGAATCCAAAGAAGATTTCTGTATCAAATGCATGGAAATGGGCTTGCTTTTAAAACAACTCTAATGCTTTTCACAGGGTACATGAAAAATGTTTGAATATGAAAAAAATATTGAACCACTGTGTCCTTGGGCATCTGTAAGGCCACTGTGAATGATTACAGGAGCCCAGGGTGAGTGAGGACAGAGTGCGGCAGTAAGGAGGGCTGGCATGTGGCAGCTCGTCTTTTTTTTTTTTTTTTTTAAATGTCACTTTGGCTCTCCTACATCACAAATATATGTGTGAATAGAAAGTGATGTGGAGGCACTTGGATTGCATGGAAATGGGAAGTAACTAGAAAGGGAGGCCATTGTCCTTAGGATGGCATGGCCCTGTGGCTTTGCAAAGTGTTCTATCTTGCTGCCCTTGGAGTGATGTTTCATAAGGTGCCAGGTTCTGTAATCCACTGAGAAGCATAGGTTACTCTGTGATGATTGATTCCTTTTGCTGAGGATGTTTAAAGATAGTATAAAATAATCATGAACACAGACTACATATCACAAGTGTTTACAAGGATAATTTAATGGCCAAAAATCCTATAGATAATAGTGTGCAAAAATAGTAACAATGTACAAGGAATGTAAAAGCATGGATACTTCAGTACTTAAGGTAGTCTTGAGCTTCTACTGGGACCCTATCTGGACTGAACCATCATGAAGGTTGTGGGACTTATTTCCATTTCCCTTATTCACTATTATAAATCCTTCCCCTTCTTCCAATAAACCTAGAATACACACTAGATGGAATCCTAAGACATTAATTTATTTTTAATTTTTGAAATAAATATTGACCTTTTGAATTATTTTGATGTTATTAGTATTTTTGTATGATGCTTCCACTCTCAAAATACCAAATTTACTCCTCTGGGAAATATGAAGCAAATTTCAAAGCTCAGTAATTGCCCATAATTTTTTACTAGGTAAGCCCAGGAAAATAATACTTTCTGTTACTCATGAGTTTCATTAATTCTCTAGTGCATATTTGGAGGAGATGTGCTGTTTCTTGGGCATATTCTTCCCAATAACATTTTTTGTTTCCCTCAGTGCTCCCCCTTCTCCAGAGATGCCATCTTTTCCTCACACAGCACTGTCCAGCCACGACCAGCCTATAACTTCATAAACACACCTGCCCCTCCTGGCCATGTGCAGCTACTCTCAGGCTCCATTTGTACCACAGCATGGGGAGCCCTATGTGGTTGGGAAAATGTTACTCTAAATTCATCCTCAAAGAGATTCATGTTTAACACAGAGTGGCTTTTCCAAATCATTGTGAAAAGATTTAACGTGCATTTTAAGACACGAGAGAAAAACAACTGAAGAAAACACTAAAAGATCTGCATCTAAATGACTCTTTGATGTCACTGACACCCCTAAACACAGTAATCAGAGGCAACTTTCTACTTAGAAATCTCTCTACCAGAAGTTGATGTCCTGGTCCTGAGTCACAGGCCATTATAAAATCAGTTATTGCATGATGCTATAACAACAGAAAATCAGATCCCTTCATTGGTAAAAACAAGAAGAAAACTGACTATGACAAGCATCTCTGTCATAGAAGCAAAGCATCACAGTTTGTTTCATATAAATGCAGTTAATGAGATTTTTGTACTTTATTAATTTTGTAAGCATTATCACGTATACAAAAATTATTAGATTTAGGTTATAATGAAATATTCCAATTGATTACAATTGAATAAATAGTGTTTGCTTTTACAAAGCCATTAATGCATTTACATATGTTCATAAAAGTAACAGGAAATGAAATTTAAGAAATGAATATATTTCTACAGTGAGAATCCAGGTCAAAAGATGAGCAGAATCAATACTTCAGAGATTACATAAAACATATGTGAAATTATTTAGTTTGTGTTACTTTATTTGTTTATATGACTTATTTCACAACTTTATATGAGATTCTTTTATACTATTGTATCCAATAACAGTTAATTCATCCATTACTATGCAGCAACATAGTAAATGAACATGTCCAGTATTATTTATCAATGTGAAAATGATAATACAGTGATCACTTTTGTATAAGCTTTGGTATGCACATGAGCTCAAATATTTTATGTATAAAATAAGAAATGATATTTTGGAATCATAAGGTATCTTTTATTTAATGCATAGTATAATTTATACTTTATTCAAAACAGTTGGTATGCACAAAAAATGTACAAAATGCCAAAATAAATATTTCTCAAAAGCAAATATGCAAATTACCCAAGCATATATAAAGAAATTTTCAATATTCAAATCATTAGGAAAATTAAAATCAAATTGTCTCTTCTCTTTATCCTTTATTGCTTGGACTCTCTTTCTTTCTCAGGACAGTTTTATGTTCCTTCAGGATTTGTAATACTCAATTTGTATTATAAAATACATTCTAATTGTGCCATCCTGCTCTACCATATATTTATCATTACTTAGATATGAAAGTAAATGTCCCCTGTCAAAATAATTATTTGCCTCTGATAAGACAAGATTTATGTATTTTCTTTGTACATAGCTACAAGGCCTTGGATTTACTTCATATTATTTTATATTTTATTATCTATTGTCTTTGTGTTTAGCTATTTTATGTTTCTAACTTCAGATACAATGTTAGACTCACTGGGATAGCAGTCATTTCACTATGAAGTACATGTCACAAATTAAACATTCTTTAAATCTTAGAATAATAAAATTGATGAATAAAATGTACATCAAACAAATGACACTTCTTCACACTAACATAAAAACTGAGAAGTTTCCCAAAGATAAATTTACCATATTTTGGGGGAATACAATGATGGACAAAATATTTGGGGGAACTATAGAAAATTATATGTAGGGGATAGTAACATATTTTATAACATTTTGAATTAAAGTATCTAAACCAACAAAATATTATGGATGTGTAACCAAATCACATTGGTGTCATATATGTTGTGGGTATATAAATATATATTGACTTGTAGCATATACTTGTTTGCCTAAAAGAAAAATTTACTTTTCAGTTTTTTCTGAGGCCTCTTTCACATCCTTGTTTCTCAGGCTGTAAATCAAAGGGCTCATCGTGGGAATCACCAGGGTGTAAAACAGCAAGGTCATTTTGTCCTGATCTAGAGAGTAGGCAGAACTGGGGCAGAAGTACATGAAGAGCATGATTTCCTGGAAGATGGGAACTGCAGTGAGGTGGGAAGCACAATGTGGAGAGAGCTTTGAACCTTCTCTTGGCAGACTGGATCTTTTTTTTTTTTTTTTTTTTTTTTTTTGGTGTTTTTCCTTTTTATCGGTACCAGGGATCGAACTCACGACTGCCTGCTTGCAAGGCAGGCACTTATGCCGCTGAGCTAAATCCCCAGCCCCTGCAGACTGGATCTTTAAGATTCATGAGATGATGTAGCAATTGGAGACCAGAACTCCTGAGATGATGCTCAGTTCAATGAGTCCAAAAATCGTGAATAACACCAGCTCATTGATTTGTGTATCTGAGCAAGGCAGAAGTGGAGGTGAGTCACAGAAGAAATGATTGATGGCATTAGAACTGCAGAAACACGATCAAAACGCCAATATATCTGTATGAAAGCATCTGCTACTACAAACAGCTAAATACTAGCCACAAGTACAGAGCACACCCTGCTGGACATGACCATTGCATGAAGCAAGGGTTTGCTGATGGCTTTTTTCTGATCAATGGCCATCACTGCCAGCAATAGACACTCAACATCTATAAACATGCAGAAGATGAAAATCTGCAGATCCCTGCTGGAAAGGGGAATTGATTTGCCATTTGTGAGTCCACCAGCGTCTTGGAGTCTATTGCAGTAGAACAGAAGAGGTCAGAGAATGACAGGTGACTGAGAAAATAGTACACTGGAGTGTGAAGCTGGGCATCCATTCTGATTAAAGTGATCGTACCAAAAGTTTTGCCAAGAGATTAATGAGATGCCAAAATATAAACATGCCAAATAAAAATATGCCAAATAGGATTATTTTTCATTTTATTCTAAGAGAAATAATCCAGTGAGTGAGAAACAGTTTCTTTTGTCCATTGTTCTTTGTTATTGTAAACCATAAGAAGAATCAAGAGAGATAATTAGGATTTTAGTCTTATAGATAACCACTGAATATTAACTATGAAGCAGAACATAAATTCTCTCTGCAAATTATCTCCTTTATTCTCACAAATTAGCAGAAAAAAGTGCCGACCTAAAGAAGTCATGTTTTGTGAGAAAGAAACTAACAATATGTAGAAGTGAGAGCTGATAAACTCTGGTTCTAAATCTACTTATAATTCCTGAGATACAGAGTAACTGACTTTGCTTTTATCATCCATTACCAAGTGCTGGATTTGAATACACTAAAAGCTAATTTTAAACCCAAAATCATATGAAACAAACATAAGACTTAGAAATATGAGTCACAATATAAAAGAATAAACATATCCTACAGTCCACAGTATGATTGCATGTATTAAAATACTTAGGAAACTTATAATTTTTATTGCTGATAATCATACTGAATATAAGTTAGTAAGTAAAAGCTATTATATTGCTTGAGGCCCTTGGGATTCACAGAAAAAGAAAATCTGTTTAATTGAACTATTGTTATCATCATTTTGATAAAACTTTTAGAACATTTCTGTATAACTCCTCTGATTCTCAAGTCAAATCCTTTGAAAACCCAAAGACAAATAACAAAAAAGAACTGAAAATAACAGACAACACAAATAGCTATACCTACTTTTGGCATTTAATAGAAATTACAATGGAAAAAGTAACACTATTTTGCTGTGATCTATGGCCTTCAGTTTTGGATACTGATAAATTTCTGTATGTAGCGTGGTATGCAGTGCATGAGTCTCTGTCTATTGATACATGAAATAAGGATGGGAATCTTTCTTCTAGATTAACAATCATATCGTGTGGCCTATATGGACTTGAATATATATATATATATATATATATATATATATATATAATCAATACATGTAACATGATATCTCTATTATTTTTCTCTCAAACAAGAACTATATATATATATAAAACCATCTCTTGCAAAAAATTTTTTAACAGGAATTATTTACTTACTGACCATCTTAGTTAAAAGCTGACTTAAATCTTGATTAAATATAAATATATAAAACTTTCATAATCCTTACACAAATGACAGGTAAAGTCAGTCAATTTCATGTAAGTCTGACATGAAAATTTCATTGGCCATTAGCCTGCAGAATGTGTTAAATTGGGTAAGAAAGTAGAGCATCATTCACTATTTTAAACGATCACAATAATTTTCAATTTTAATTTCACATTTTTAAAGAAAGTTGCATTCTCTTTTTTCCTCCATCATTTCAATATAGTCATTGAGAAACGTACTGGATATGACAGACATTCTGTACTTACTGTTGTTACCTGAATTCTATGCAACTCATATTTATTTTCACCCAGTGCCTATTGGGAAATAAATCTAAGTCTCTGCCTGTTCTGCTTTTTCATGGTTTTCAAGCCTGATTAATTGCATTCCTGACTTGGTTTCCCCCATGGAAACCCTGTACCAACAGCAGCAAAGTTTGAGCTCCTCTGTTTCTCATGTCACCAAATTGGTTAATGTCAAAAACTGACAAGATTATGAAACACGTCCTCTCCTATTAAAACTAGACATCTAAAAAACTGAAAAACATCATCCACTTAATGACTTTTGTGTTTGCTTTTTCCATCCCATTTTCTCCATTTCTAAAAACTGCTCTTTCATTGCCCAATTGGGGTGTGGTAATACAACATGATTTTTTAATTAATCATCAACTGATTCATCTCCCCTCACTCTGAGTAACCACACTGATTTCAGTTGCTACACACAATACACTCTCCATTACATCTGCTATGCTCTTGCTGATAGGTGTTTCTTAAATTAATGAATATGAAAGGCTTTACATTCACATGAAGACTAGAACACAGATTTGCAATAATAATGGGACAGTAAATGTGTGTTGCTAATATTTTGAGGTAATTTGGGAGATATTTAGTAAAAACAGATTGACAACCTTTCACTTATATTTATATTTGTATTGTTCATATGCAAAGTGATAATAAACTATTGAAAATATGTAGGGAATTGGATTTTATTATATGTGATAGTATAAAGAAAATTTTTTTATGGACAAGGAGTTAATAAAGTAACCATTGTTCATTTTCTGTTAGTTGGTTCTGAATACCCTGTAATACTTTCATTCTCTTGAATGGATTTATACTGTTTTGTTATGTTTGATACTATAGTGTATGAACATATACTCAAATATTTCAAGGAAAGAGACACTACGGTAGCTACTGTTATGTCAGGTTGTCTTGTGGTGAAACACTACGTTGCTTAAATTGTTCTGACCTGTTTTGTTATGTCCTCTTTTATCTTAATCTTTTTTAAAATAAAAAAGAAAATGTATGTAGGTATAACAATCTCAAGCAAAGTGAAATTCTGTTCATTTCTGAAATAAATTTTGCATACTATTAATGATATTTGGGAAGTGCAAGAAATGTGAATATTCTATTTATCCTCAACTCTGTTCTACAGCTACCAGTATAACAGTGTCTGCACTCCCTCAGCGTTGCCTCTCCATCTTGGTCTCTAGCTTTTGAGGAACTATAGTTTTACGCAAAGAGTATTTCCGACCCTAAAACTGTCTATTCTCCCTTTTATCATTGCGTTTTTAAATGCCCTTCCTTCTGCAATGGATTTTTGTAAGCAAATATTATGTATTTTGATATAGGTCCTCGTGTTTTTTCGTATCTTACATGTTTTTGTATGTTTTCTAACTTTTCTCCGCATATCTTATCATATATTTCAAACACTTCTTTATGTCATTGTCTCTCACAATCTCAATATATATGGAGAACTGTGAATTCTAGAAATCATCAAACTTGTGGAGTGCTGTGGACATCATATTTGATGTCAGGAATGCAATTAATCAGGCTTGAAAAACATGAAAAAGCAGAACATGCAGTGTGTAATGAAGAAAAAAAATCCCTCAGTGAAGAAGAAATAGCTATTTTGGCTACTTTTTAAAAGTATTTAGTGCTATATAAAATTAACAGAAGAGCCTCTCTTGGACATTTAGGACAAGGAAGAGTTGGTTCAGGTCCCACACCTACACCAAAGCAAGAGTTTCCCAAAGACTGATCATAGAAGGAGCAGCAATACAAAACACTGTCAGACCAAAGAAAGATCTGCTTGTCACTCTAGCTAGAAACCCCAGTGTTATCTTTGTTGGTAAAAGTGCCATTCTATTTAAGCAGAAACTAAGATTTATGCTGAAGCAGGTCTGTCCACATTCATAACTAAACTTCGGTTTAGTTGTGTATTTGCCACTAGCCATTGGTGGACATGAAAGAAAAATTTGATATAGAAGATTAAAATGGGAAAAATTTAGAGAATGAGCTAGACATTCTGAAGTAGAAAAGATTTTCATGATGTTTTCCATAGTGCTGTTGAATTGCTAGTTATTAGAATTATGGACAATGTGCTCAAGGTATTCTCGTCATGACTTTCCCCAGCATAATTCTAGACAACAACTTGTAAGCCTCACATATTGATGCTAGTGAGAAGCACAATAAATTATATTGTTATGTGTGGACATCTTATATAAAATTTCAATTTTTCTTCTATTTTGTTACTCACTATACCTAAAAATAGGTATTAATATGAAGATCAAATTAGTTTTCAAATACTGTAATAAAAATACATGACTGGAAAGTGAGTTCTTTTCATGGAGAACAATGTTTATCTTCTAAATTATTGCAATTTTACTGTCATCACCAGAAATTCCTCTGATTTAAATAATGCTTTTTGGCATGTTGTTTTGTGTAGACATCAAGGTTTTATTATTGACTTACAAACTAACACAAATGATATTCCACAGATCTGAATGTGAGACATCTACAGCAGGGCACTTGTAGACTGAATGTCCCATGGAAGAGCAATTTATTCTTCATGCACAGCCTGATTTTGACAGTCTTCCCATGGTGGACAGAACCAGGAGAAGATACACAACTCATTTATTGGAAAAGAACTTCATGCAAGAGAAATTTTCCTTCTTGATCCAACAACTGCCAAAGGCCACACTTACTAATACCATCAAAATGGGTGCTTAGGATCCCAAAATAGAGCAAAACAGCACATAGCTTTCCCCATACAGCATCATTTGAAAAGTAAAGAGTTTAATGTAAAATATTTGGTACAGGTGCAAGCACTTGTAGTGCTTTATCTCATGTAAGAATTATTCATAATTTTTTTCATTCACTATGGTGCCTTCTGCTAACTTGTCTATCTATCCCTCATGCCATTTGTACTGCAGAGATCATCCTTTCTATGGGGAAATGTTCTTACACAGGGCAGAGCAGTGAGGAACATAATCTGCCCTTGGTTTAGCTTCTATACTTGTGATGGGTAATCAATGCTGTCACTGTGTTTTTTGTGGGATTTCAAATTTAGAATAATTTCCATATTTTCTCTAGATGCTCATTCATTGATCTAGCTATTAGAAAATTAGAACAAGATAAAAAGAGAATAATATATATATATATATATATATATATATATATATATATAATGCTTCCATAGGAACTTTTGTTCGTTTTGTTGTATATTTCTTAAATTTCTATTCAGCATTTTATAAATGTTCTTAAAAGCTACAGTGTCTTTATGTATGTGTGCATATGTATGCTTATTCTACATATAATATTCTTAGTTAATTTTGTTTATAAATATCTAATAAAGACTCAAAAATCAAATGTTTTCTGGCATTTTATTTGATAATTGTTTTCTGCACATAAAGCAAATGCTTTGGATAAAAGGAATGGAATGCTTAGTGTATGACTAAAGGCAAGCACACAGTCACTCTCTGGCTGTACTGATACAGGATCTCATTAAACACTGCTTTCTGGAAGTGACTCTGAACCACAGAAGAATATTTACAGGGCTGAGAAAGGTGAAGAGGAAAAACAAAGGAAGTTGATGGTTGACAGTTCCAACCAACAGTTATACACTATCAGAATTACACACTGTAGAAATGGAGAAATGATCACAAGGTTCATTTGAGGATGTGCTGGCATCACCCCGCGCTAAAACCCTATTGACTGTCTATCATTCATATTTTTGTGCTTTACCTGAACACTACAGATATTTTGGATTTCTTGGAATCAAGTGTTAATTCACAGCCAGAATATAGTATTGCTTAAAATGTTTGGTAAGAGACCATAGGTTCCTTTAGTAAAAGTTGGGGGACAGCAGGAACTTTCTCAAAAGCAAAGCTCAATGCTGGAATTATTAAGTTTCATCCTCTTTGGAATTTGGCTATGTCTGATTGAAATGGTCTGAAGATTTCCTCCCCTAGAATAACAAGCAGAAAAGTTCAATGAATCAATATGTGCCATGCTGAAGAACACTGGAATCTATCTCATGGCCCTTGTGACATTATATAACACATGTAATGTGTCTACTTGGATGACATCTAGTGAACCATTCCTTTTAAAACAAAGTCCATCTGTTGTTTTAGTATTTGGGATAATGAGGTAATTCCAAAACTGAGTTCTAGGATCAAGTAAAACTACATCTCTATCTTAATACCAAACTAGGTTAGATAATGAAACCTATGAATTGTGATGTGCCTGGTACAGGCTAGAACTAAACAACATCTTTTGCATTTATAAACTTCTTTAAACTTATAATTAACCTAGAAAAAGGAAGAATTACTGCCTTCGATAACTGAGAAATCAGATTCAGCAGTGAAAGAAAATTTGCCACACTAATAGTGATTGTTTGCAAACTTGTTAATCAGATCTTTCATAGAGTTCAATTCTCTGGTTGTGAGATATAATGCGAAGAGACTCAAGCAATCAGACCTTGTGCTGAATCTATAACTAGATACAGAACATCCACTTCCAATGACGTTCCTGGAACATGCAGAAAATGTAGAGTTGAGAAAGAAAACTTGTCTTAAAAGAAGTAAATGAGGTAAATTCACAAAGATAAGTTTTTTGGACTTATTTATGCAGCAAACAGAATATAACAAACTAGATGTTCATTCACTTCAATATAACTCATATTTCTGAATAACATGCAATGCTTAGGCACTGTATTTCACAACTATTCAATTATTGATGAAAAGTTGGAGAAGAGTTAGAGATGGAGAGAGGAGAGAGGGAAGCTGAAAAGATTAAGAGGCCCTACATGTATGTACTGATTCCTCACTGTGTATAGAAAATGTGTACTAGTGATTCCTCACTAGTATAGAAAATGTGTACTATTAATAAGCAGTGCATTTGAAACAATGCCTCTTCTCCCCTCTCTCTTTTCTCCCTTAAAAACTCATTAACTTCACATTACAAAATGATGCTAGAGAAGAATTTCTGAAAATGAAACACTGGGAGTGGCACATAGTGAGGGGGCACACTCATGGTGGACATTATGCTTGCAATCATTTTCCAAATTGCAAATCTATGTAAGACCCATCCTTTGCATAATTTTCTTCAGGGCGATTTTTACCTCTTGATTCCTCAAGCTATAGATCAGTGGGTTTAACATGGGAATCACTATCACATAAAACACAGATGAAATTTTATCTCTGTTCAGAGAGTGGGTTGATTTAGGCTGCAGGTACATAAAGCTAATTGTCCCATAAAATATTGAGATAGAGGTCAGGTGAGAGGCACAAGTAGAAAATGCTTTCTGTCTTCCTGCAGTAGAATGAATCCTCAGGATAGCTAAGATGATAAATGCATAAGAAGTGCCCACGATCACTAGAGAGCAAAGGGTATTGAAGCCTGCAATGATGAACAACATGAGCTCTTTGACGTGAGTGTCAGAACAGGCCAGAGCAATTAAGGGAACATCATCACAGTAGAAGTGGTTGACCATCTTGGAGCCACAAAAAGATAGCCGAAACGTGGCCACAGTCTGAACAAGACCCACAGTGAATCCATATATGTACATGCCAGCAATCATCTGAACACACAGTTTTCTAGGCATGAGAATGGCATAAAGCAGGGGGTTACGTATGGCAACATAGCGATCGTAGGCCATGATGGAGAGCAGGTACATTTCACACACTGCAAATGTGATGAAGCAACACACCTGAACAGCACATGCAAAAAATGATATGCTTTTAACTACACACATAAAGTTCACCAGCATGTTTGGGGTGACAGAGGAGGTAAAACAAAAGTCAATAAAAGACAGGTGACTAAGAAAAAAGTACATTGGTGTGTGCAGCAAAGGACTGACATGGATTAGCACAATCAGTCCAAGATTCATGGTCACACTGACTAAGTAGACAACCAGCAACACACCAAAGAGAATGACCTGAAGCTCTGGATTGTCTGTGAGCCCCAGGAGGATGAATCCAGACACTGATGAGTGATTACCTTTAGCCATGGATTACCTTTTTACAAAAATTTTAACATAAAATGCTTCAGTGAACACCTTTCAGGTGGGAATCTTCACTTAGGCACTAATCAGTTGGAGGTCAAAGGATGATTCTTCTTTGTTGGTCTGTGGTGAAGATATTCAAAGACATTTCCTTCTGCTCTGTGGATGAATGAATTGATTTTTTTCTAGACAAAAATTCTCAAACTTGCAATTCTGTTGGGTTTCATGAAGATATGAATTGGTATTTTAACATTCTAAGAATTATAATCTATCTCATTTCTATACTTTAAAAGACAAAAATGTTTGAAATTTGTATCATCAGATAAAATACTTTTCCACAAGTACTGGAATGCTTTAAAATATTCTTTCCTTTAGCTATTTTTCAGTAGTATTTATAAGAATTTTAAAAATTTGACTCAAATAGATTGTACAGAAATTCTAAATAAAATTTTGGATAGGAAATGTGTTTACCATATTTCTGGGATTTTTTAGCTGTTATTTAATTCTTTACACATATAATTACAAATTTTTCTATACTTCTTATGAGTATATATGAAATAAATTGCAAAAACTATAAGATAGATAGCCTGGGATTTGTTTTTTTTTTTTTTGTTTTTTTGTTTTGTTTTTTTTTTTTTTTTTGGTACCAGGGATCAAACTCATGACCTCATGCTTGCCAAGTAGGAATATTTAATTATATGGAGCAGTATTAAAAATACTTTAAGTAGTTATTAAGCATACTTGTCACCTATCTACAAATATCTGAATGTGAAATTAAAGGAAAAAAATCCAGGATAGTTCACATATCTACTAAGTCCTCAATAATCAAGACAGAGCAGATTTTAAACATTTTCTTTTTTCTTTTTGTTTGTTTCTTTTTTAAAGTTTTTCTCTTAATCAGAAGAGACAGATTGGCTTTTTTCAATCTATGAAAGCTATATATTGCCAATGTGGCTACACTCTTTTTTTTTAAATTTTATTTAAAAGGAAAAAGAGAAAAACACAAAACAAAACAAAGCGGTGTAAGGGTACACGTAATACAGAGCTACAAAAAAAAAACAGTAAGAAATCACCAGTTAATAGATTACATATTATCATCTTAGAAATAGTTGCTCAAATCACAGTATCAAAGAATACAAAGTGGACATTCAAACAGTGAGACTGCAAACAGTTGTGTTCAATGATCCAACCAAAAACAATGTGGCCGTGAAGCCTTATAAAGTTTTCACTTATTAATTGGAAAGGCTTTATTCTGGGCTTCTTGATATGGAAATATTTGAAGCTATTGTATATGAAGTTTTATTCAAATATTTCAAGGAAAAAGACAGACACTGTGGCTACACTCTTAATTCTTAGATATGGAACTTGAGACATAGAGATTAATCTTTATTAATGTTTCCCTAATAAATTTTCATAAAGCAGTATAACTAGCAGTTATTGAGTCTCTAATCTAAATTTATAATTTATGCAAATGATATCATTTCAGTCGGTCAGACATTTCATTACTAGCTAGACATTCAGACAACTTTGGAAAGCAGCCTAATTAATTTGTTCCAGGTGATTAAAATATGTCATACTTGGTATCAAATTCTTTATAGCTCTGCATAGTCTATTTTGTTTTGATCAAGGATTCTTCTTCAGAGGCCTGTGTGTAATCTTATCATAATGATAACTGTTCAAGTTTAATTTTTTTGCAGTACCTTAAAACAGTCTTCCATTTGTTGGCAAATGTAAAGTCTCTAATCCTTACTGTCCTACCAGTTTAGTACATCTACGGATGATCTGGGAAATCTGCATACTTTTTGCTTTTATACATATTACCAAACTCTTCAGTCTTCAAAATTGTCATTCTTATATTAAAATGAAACATTGATAGTCAGTGACATAGCTCAGTGGCACAAGGCCTGTTTAGCAAGCATGAGGCAGAGTCCAAAAATAAATTTATAATATAATATAATATAATATAATATAATATAATATAAAAGGGAATATAGCTCCTTCTTGAAAACATGTTCAGAATACTTTCAACTTGCCAAAGTTCACCTCTGAATCTCAGAAATGTGTAAACTTGCTTACCAGACCACTTAAATTAGACATTCTCAAAGTACCCATAATTTGCATATTTGAAGATAATTCTTTAATTCAAAATCATTGTATCCAACTCATACTCCTCAAAGCCACTGTACTCTACAAGAATGGTGACATCTCTCATCAAATCTTACAAGTTAGAAAGTGAAAGAAAGATGTTTCATATCTTCTGCTAACTTCCACCAATAAATAATTATCAAACAATATTATTATTTAACTACTTTCTTCAAACATGTCTACTTTTTAAGACTTTCTATATTTTATCTGTTTAGGCCCTAAATCCCAGCTCTGAATTAAGGCTTTCTAATTGCTATGTTAGCTTCAGTTTCACCACCACTTCCATGTATATGGCACCTTGATGGCTGCTTCCTAACAAACAAATCACCTTTTGCTCTTTCCTACTAAACTTGGAATTGAGTCCTGGCTTTTAAATTTGATAATTATGCTTTTGATAAACAAATCTTTCTTTGTATGCTACTCTAATTCCTTGCAGTATCAGAAATAAAATAAAATAACATGCAGGACTCAGAAATTTGTAGACATTTCAAATAATATTTAAACTACTGCGTAAATAAATATAAAAATTATGTTCCTCCAAACCTTTGTTTGGTATTTCAGTTTCTCTGGCTTTTTCTGCCCAGTAAGTACCACTTTTGAGCAATCCACAACAAACTCAACAAAAATGAGGCCAGTATTTCTTGATGTAAAATCTGCAGTTATCTGTGACACTGAACAATATTTAAATATTGTGAGGTAATTTTGTATGACTTCTTTGTCCCTGTAGAGTAATTTTCTTAGATTGCGTCATGTAAAATAATTTCTGGGCCAAATATATAATGAAATTTCACAAACATAGCAATTATCTGTGGTTGATCTTTGGGACCCAATTTGTTTAATCACATAATCATTTGAATGGCATAAGGGACTGTACTTGTAGCAAAGAATTTGTATGTGGAACAAAATATTTTAGCTGGTTTTAATTTTGTTTCTATATATTCATATAGGCTGGTATGTTTTTAAATTTTGGTAAGAAATCATTGTATATATTTGATCAAGGTAAATATCCTTGCTAATGGGCTCTGCAAGATTACCAAGTAATGGTTTGTATGACAGTAAAGATCCTAGCCTATGTTTGAACCTCAAAACTTGTTAAAGAGACTTGTCTTATACAACTGTTACTGGTTTTTATGGAAAGAGGGAGGAAAAGAATATAAAGAGATAATAGACAGGACTTTTTATGTTTTATTCATCAACCATGAGTGAGTCCTTCCTTTTTGTGAAGATCAGTCTGAGAACTGACCTGTGAGACCAACATGCCCACATTCTTTGTAAGCAGGTGTTCTAGTTTCCTGAGGATTTATTCATTCATTTGAACTGAGGCA
Source organism: Cavia porcellus (assembly GCF_034190915.1). Classification (NCBI taxonomy): domain Eukaryota; kingdom Metazoa; phylum Chordata; class Mammalia; order Rodentia; family Caviidae; genus Cavia; species Cavia porcellus. The sequence goes on along the minus strand of NW_026947484.1, from coordinate 195,798,416 downwards.
AGCATGGTGTGGCTGTATGCATTCTCATCATGATGAAGTTTAGAGAAGCAGTTTTTCTTTCTAAGAAAAAAAAATTCTAGTCTATAAGAGCCATTTACTTTCTTAGGCACATTAAGACACTTCTTCACCCAGTGCTTGGAATGTGAAAAATGTTCAGTAAACAGCAGGTTAAGTTCACCTTGAAAAGCTTGGAACCAAATAAGTTCATAACATTAGTCAAATCTTTACTAATTGAAGCAATCACTTTTTAAAAAAATATGCATTCTTCTAATAACTTGGCACGGGGGAAACTGAAAATTCATATTAAAATGCATTGATTAACACACTTGCAATTTTTTTAAATTTAAATTGCTTAAAAACACAATAAAATGACTTTTTAATCTCATTTTGTTGAATTTAAAGGAAGAATAACATGTTACCAAACATTTCACATATTGCCAATTACTTTAAAACAATTAATTATTTAACCTGTTATTGATTAAAACAAGAAGATTAAATAAACTTAAAAGCCACCATTTATGAAGTGCTCATTACCTGCTGGAAACTATATCATACCCTTTACTTATCAGATCTTCTTTAACCTCACTTTTAGTTTAGCAGAAAAGAGCATTTACTGATTTTTGCAGGTGAGGAAACTGGAATGGGGAAATATAAGGTCATTCAACAGGACTAGAATTGTTCCTTGCAAATTTGGTATCCAAGGTAGTTTCTCAACATCTATAACAACACAACATTCAGAGATCATGCAGCCTTTTCTCATTGAATGAAGAGCTGGAGGTAATTATCTACTGTTTTTAAAAAACTAAAATATTGCTGTTAAGTTTTGATACATTTGCATATTTATCTTAGTTGCTGTCATGGTTTAGGTCTGTGTCCCCCAGGCCTAATGAGTTTGCATTGTGCAATTGTGTATTTGTTATTCATTCATTGTCTAGTGCTTGGATTGATGGCGTCAGTGCTCCACCCACATAGGGGTGGAGCCAGGATGTGATATAATGGCAGAAAGAAGGTGTATCTTGCTCTTTGCTGGTTCCGGCTTGCTGTTTGCAGCCACCATGAACTGTAGCCCAGCCATGCCCATCTGCCTTGGAGCCAACTGAGTGTGGCCTGAAACCTCCAAAAGACTATAAGAAATAAACTTTTCCTTTCCCACTTTGGGCTTCAGGTATTTTGTCTTAGCGACAAGTAAAAAGTAACCAAGACAGAATTTGGTACCAAGGAGTGGGGTTGTTTGCTATGACTACACCTGGCCATGTTTTTCAAGAGGCTTTGGAAATGGCTTGTGGGCGGAGTTTGGAAAGGTTTGGACATGTCACCTGGATGCATAGATCTGGGGCAGCTTAGGCCGTTCTGTAGAGGAGATTCTGGTCAGAGCTCAGGAGATCAGAAGGCTGATAGAAAGCCGGATGGTAAAGACCAGGCTTGGGAGGTTTCTGCTGGGAAGGACTGCATTGGTTGTTGGAGTCCACATGATGTGTGTTATGGCTTGGCAGAAAGTTTGTCTGCATTTTGCTCTTGCCCAAAGACTTTGCCTGAGATGGAGACAAAGGGCAATGGACTGATTAATCTTGAAAAAGAAATTAAAAAGCAATTAAACATTGAGGCTGTGGCATGGCTATTGTTGGGGACTTTCAGCCAGCTATATGTTTTAAATCAAGAGCAAAGAGCCCAGCAGGATAATTCACAATGCTGTGAGTTTGGCCAGAGGGAAAATTCCAGGAAGGCTATGGATTGTAAAGACACAATTGAGATTTTGATTCCTGAAGAAAAACAGAGAGATAAGAAAGATGGCCCCGGGGCATCCCAGGAAGCGGGTCCCCACCCTGTGCAGCCTCACAACAAAGGTAAAAGAATTTGCTCAGAGGAGAAGGCTGCAGAGCACCATGTTCCAGAATAGTGACAGAGGCCACATGAGTTTCCAGAATGGCGGCCATGTAGAGATGCATTTTCTCACAATCAGGCAAATAGAGCCCTGTGATCCAGGCAACTGACCCCTACAGCCAAGAGAGAAAAAAGCCTGGCTACTGCTTCAGCTAGCAGCAGACCTTGGTGGCATCCACAAGGTGCTGATTTTAGGTGCAAGGAAAATACACAAATTCTGAGGGTAAGACGGCTTCCACCTCGATTGCAAAGGGCCTGGCTGGCCAAGCAGTGTGCCCCTGAGAGGGCAGTTTGTGTAGAAGTAAGGGTGAAGACAAAGGTGCAATGGAGACCCCAAAAGTTTGGAAAAGCCAGTAACATGGGTGATCCAAGGAAAGTTGCAAAAAGTGAGCAGAGAGGATTTAAGAGAGAAGCTGTGGGAGCTGATATTCCTAGAAGTGCCATGGGAGTGGAATCACCCAAGCCTTTTGGAGCTTGCAACCAAATTGCTTCAGATGCTGAGTGTGGAACTCTACAACTTAATGTTTGCCCTGCTGGATGTTGGACTTGCTTTATTTCCAATGCTTTCTATTCTCCTGTTTGTAACTTTTGGAATGGTAATGTTTATCTTGTGCTTTGCATTTCAGAAATGCTTAATCTTGTTTCATTTGTACAGGGGGTTGCAGTTAAGAGTTTGCCATAGATGTTGGAGGAGACTTGGGACTTGGACTTTTCAGCAGTGCTGAAGCTGTTAGGACTTTGGCAACTCTTGGAGGTGGACTAAATGTCTTTTGTATAAAAGATGTACATGAGTCCTGGGGGCCAGGGGTGGAATGTCATGGTTTAGGTCTGTGTCCCCCAGGCCTAATGAGTTTGCATTGTGCAATTGTGCATTTGTTATTCATTTATTGTCTAGGGCTTGTATTGATGGTGTCAGTGCTCCACCCATAAAGGGGTGGAACCAGGATGTGATATAATGGCAGAAAGAAGGTGTGTCTTGCTCTTTGCTGGCTCTGGCTTGCTGTTTGTAGCCGCCATGAACTGTAGCCCAGTCATGCCTGCCTGCCTTGGAGCCAACTGAGAGTGGACTAAAACCTCCAAAAAAAAACTGTAAGAAATAAACCTTTCCTTTCCCACTTTGGGCTTCAAGTATTTTGTCTCAGTGATGAATAAAAAATAACAGTTGCTAATTGGAAAATAACAAATCATATGTTGACTTATTTCAGAGTAACCCAGATTTCTGATTATTATATGGAGTTCTGATAAGAACTCTATTTCCCAGCACTTTTTCTTGAAGTTTTAGGAAGATAGAAGGTTTAGTGAGGATTATGAGCAGCCATGATCTCTTCATTCTCTTCTCCTCTCTCTCCTCTTTCTTTCATAAAGCAAAAAGTTGGATTGACAAAGTGTCTCACAAGTGAAACTACATGAGTGAATCAGTGGAGAAAGACCCTCTGGAGTGAATGTGACCACTCAGTGCAAAAATGTGCCTCTGGAATTTGGTATAGTTTGACTGTAGACCCTAGGCTGGCTTGGAGTCTTGGAAATGTAGGTGTGGGTCAACAACAGATTGCTGTTCAATTTCACACTGATTATAATTGAGTATATTTGGAGCTAAAATCAATTCTTTAGGCTCTCAGCGCGCAAGTCATTTACTATAGGTTATCTGCACTTTTAGTGCTGTTTCCTTCAAAAGGATTATAATTGAGTACCACATAATTTTCATTTTTAATGTAAAATGTTGGAGAGAATACAGATGAATATCACTTCAAGGCATAGTCAATTTTCACCAAACTACATCACCAACTAGACAGTGTGCTCTAATCTACAGTTTAATAAATAATAACCAATTCATCCCAGCACAATTTGTCTTCAACAGCTGCCTATAACTCTTGATACTGGCAAAAGGACATTTCAATTATTTTTTTTAAATTTTATTTAAAAGGAAAAAGAGAAAAACACAAAACAAAACAAAGCAGTGTAAGGGTACAAGTAATACAGAACTACAAAAAAAAACAGTAAGAAATCATCAGTTAATAGATTACATATTATCATCTTAGAGATAGTTGCTCAAATCACAGTATCAAAGCATACAAAGTGGACATTCAAACAGTGAGACTGCAAACAGTTGTGTTCAATGATCCAACCAAAAACATTAATATGGTCAGCTATTTAACACCCCTAAACACACTTGCTATTGTATCCTTTAGAGCTCTTTTTTCTCTCTCTTTTTTACAACAAAATTTACACATTTTGGGTTTTATTACTCCTTAGTTCTTAATACTTTTTGGGGGGAGAGAATAAAGTCAAATATGGCAAAACAAAGCTGTCAGTCAAAACCAAGGATAGACATAGCACATGATGTAAAACAGAGTACAAGGTTATCAAAAATGGTTATCAACGATGTCTCTTGTTTCCTTAAAAAGAATTGTCTATCTCATTAGATATTATAAAGTTGAACAAAACAGTAGAGAACAAGACCAATAAAACTTAAGCATTGTAAACATTACAGGATTTCCAAAGGAGACAATAGTCAAACCAGAATGGGCATCTTAGTGAATCTTATTGCCTTCAAAGTAGTTGCCTATACCCTCAGACTAGATACTATCATACAGAATGGAACAGAGTCTAATCAGTCAAACAAGATTGTGGGAGTATTACAGGACTTCAAAACAAGTTAATAGGAAATCAAAAAAAGTTACTATTATATATCCTGCTAATTTTTTAAAATTTTTCCCCTTAATTAAAACAAACATATGAAATAACTAAAAATTTTTTTAATGTATAAGGGAGAGATTGAGATAAAACTGGACATAACAATATAACAATACAGGTCAAAGCATGACTGTTTCAGCAACCTAGTGCTTCACCACCAAATAACCCGACTCAATAGTACTTACCATAGTGTCTGTCTTTTTCCTTGAAATATTTGAATAAAACTTCATATACTATAGTTTCAAATATTTCCATATCAAGACACCCAGAAAAAAGCCTTTCCAATTAATAAGTGAAAACTTTATAAGGCTTCAAGGTCACATAAGGGGGAATCATGATTACCACATATTTTTATATATTTGAATCATTACTTACATTAGGGAAACTATTCGGTATTCACACATGCAAGATTGATTTATTTCACTTATGAGTATGGTCTCAAGCTGTGCCCATTTATTGATAAATATCTCAATGTGACCCTTCTTTATAGCTGAATAATACTCCATTGTATAGAAATACCACACTTTTTTATCCATTCCTCGGTTGATGGACACTTGTGTTGTTTCCAAGATCTGGTGACTACAAATTTTGCTGCTATAAACATAGATGCACATATATCACTGTGGTATGATGCTTTCAGTTTTTCTGGGAATATGCCTAGAAGTGGAAGAGCTGGAATAAATGGGACTTTCAATTCCCGCATTTTGACAAATCTCCAGACTGACCTCCACGAAGGCTGCACCAGTCTACACTCCCACCAACAGTGTAGGAGAGTTCCTTTTTCCCCACAGCCTCTCCAGTATTTGTTGTTGTTGGTTTTCTTGATCCTGGCCATTCTTTCAGGAGTAAGATGGTATCTCAGTGTGGTTTTAATTTGCATTTCTCTAATGACCAATGATGATGAACATTTTTTCATGTATTTATTTCCCATTTGCATTTCTTCACTGAAAAGTGCGTATTCATCTCAGATGCCCATTTTTGGATTGGATCTTTGAATTTTGGGGGTCTGAGTTTTTTTAATTCTTTATATGTTTTAGACAAGAGTCCCTTGTCTGAGAGAAAGTTCACTAAAATCTTTTCCCAGTTTGTGGGTTTTCTTTTCACTATGCTGGAGATTTCTTTTGACATGCAGAAACTTTTTAATAAGAAGTGGTCCCATTTATTGATTCTGGGAAGTATTTCCTGTGCGGTTTGAGTTCTGTTTATGAATTCTCTACCTACTCCCATGTCTTCAAGGTTTCTACCCAATTTGTCTTCCAATAGATTTAGTGTTTCTGTTTTAATATTCAGATCTTTGACCCATTTAGATTTTAATTTAGTACATGGTGATAGACATGGGTCTAGCTTTAGTTTTCGGCAAATGGAGAGCCAGTTTTTCCAGCACCATTTATTAAAGAGACTGTCATTCTTCCAGTGAACCTGCTTGGCTTCTTTATAAAGATAAGGTGGTTGAGTGTGTTTGTAGTTGTGGTTGTACCTTCTAATCTATTCCATTGATCTTCACCTCTGTTTTGATTCCAAAACCATGTTGATTTTACTACTGTTGCTTTGTAGTATAACTTCCAGTCAGGGATTGTGATGCCTCCTGCTTAAGTCTTTGCTGCTTAGAATTGCCTTTGCTATTCTAGATCTCTTCTGGTTCCAGATGAAATTTAGGATTGATTTCTCTATATCTATAAGGTATGTTGATGGTATTTTTATTGGGATTGCATTGAATCTGTATAACAGTTTTGGGAGAATGGCCATTTTCACAATGTTTGTTCTTCCTATCCATGAGCAAGGGATGTCTTTCCATTTTCTGAGATCATCTTCAATTTCTTTTTTCAGTTTATTATAATTTTCACTGTATAAGTCTTTCACTTCTTTCATAAGAGTAATGCCTAAATATTTCATTTTTTGCTTGCTAATGTGAAGAGTGTAGTTTCTCTTATTTCCCTCTCTGTGATTTTATTGTTTGTGTATAGGAATGCTATTGATTTCTGAGTATTGATTTTATATCCAGCTACAATACTGAATTTATTTATTGTATCTAAGAGTCTTTCAATGGAGTTTAGGGGGTCTTCTATGTAGAGTATCATGTCATCTGCAAACAATGATAATTTAACTTCTCCTTTTCCTATCTTTACCCCTTTTATTTCTCTCTCTTATGTAATTGCTCTGGCTAGTTCTTCCAGTACTATATGAAATAGGAGTGGTGATAAAGGATATCCTTGTCTTGTGCTTGATTTTAAAGTAAAGGCTTTCAATTTTTGGCCATTCAGTATGATTCTGGCTGTTGGTTTGTCATAAATGGCCTTTATTATATTGAGGTAAAGACCATCTATTCCAATTTTCTGTAAAGTTCTTACCATGAATGAAGGTTGGACCTTATCGAAGGCTTTTTCTGCATCTATAGAAATGATCATGTGATTCTTATTTTTGGCTTTATTGATATGGTGGATTACATTTATTGATTTGTGTATGTTGAACCATCCTTGCATTCCTGGGATGAATCCCACTTGGTCATGGTGTATAATCTTCTTGATGATACGCTGCATCCTATTTGCCAATATTTTATTGAGGATTTTTGCATCTGTGTTCATTAGGGAGATTGGTCTATAGTTCTCTTTTTTAGTTGGGTCTTTCTCAGGTTTTGGTACTAGAGTAATATTTGCTTCCAGGAATGACTTAGGAAGGATTGCTTCCCTTTCAATTTCATTGAATAGTTTGAGGAGTGTCGGCATTAGGTCTTCTTTGTATTTCTTGTAGAATTCTGCAGTGAATCCATCTGGGCCTGGGCTCTTCTTTGTAGGTAAGGACTTAATTACATTTTCAATTTCATTAAGAGAGATGGGGTTATTCAACAGTTTTACATCCTCTTGATCTAGCTTTGGAACTTCATATCTTTCTAAGAATCTTTCTATTTCTTCTGTGTTATCAAACTTTTGAGAGTAGAGGTTTTCGAAATAGGTGTTGATGATCTTCTGTGTTTCTATTGGGTCTGTAGTTATTGCCCCTTTTTCATTTCTTATTGCATGAATTTGAGCTTTTTCTTCCCTTTTTAAAATAAGGTTGGCTAGCGGCTTATCAATTTTATTTATTCTTTCAAAGAACCAACCCTTTGATTCATGATTCTTTGGATTGTTTTCTTAGTCTCTATTGAATTGATTTCTGCTCTGATTTTTATAATTTCCTCTCTTCTTTTGGCTTTGGGCTTGACTTACTCTTCTTTTTCTAGATGTTTGAGGTGTAGCATCAAGTTGTTTATTTGTATTTGTTCTGTTTTCCTGATGTGGGAACTCAGTGCAATAAATTTTCCTCTGAGGACGGCTTTCATTGTATCCCACAAATTCCGGTAAGTTGTATCTGCATTTTCATTTTCTTTTGGGTATTGTTTAATTTCTTCTGTGACCCACTGATTACTCAAGAGTGTGTTATTCAGTTTCCATGTGTTTGCGGGATTTTGGCAGTATCTTTTATAATTAATTTCTAATTTTAGAGCACTATGATCCGATAACATGCAATGGAGGATTTCAACTGTTTTGCATTTGTTAAAATATGTTCTGTGAGCTAATATATGGTCTATTTTAGAGAATGTTTCATGTACTGCTGAGAAGAATGTACATTCTGATGTTGTTGGGTGTAACATTCTGTATATGTCTATCAAATCCATTTGTTCGCAGGTGTGATTCAGTTCTATTATTTCTTTGCTCATTTTCTGTCTGGTTGATCTGTTCCTTGGTGTCAATGGCGTATTAAGGTCTCCTGTTACAATTGTGTTACTGATAATTTGAGTTTTCATTTCTGTTAATAGTTGTTTTATATAAGTGGGTGCTCTGGAGTTTGGTGCATATATATTTAAGATTGTTATCTCTTCCTCTTGGAGTTTTCCCCTTATGAGTATGTAGTGACCTTCTTTGTCCTTTATGGTCATTGTTGGTTTAAAGTTCACGTTGTCTGCAAACAGAATGGCTGCTCATGCCTTTTTTTGCATTCCTGCTGCATGAAGTATCGTTTTCCATCCTTTGACTTTCAGTCTGTGAGTATCCTTCTGGGTTAAATGGGTTTCCTTTAAACAGCATATGGTTGGATTTTGTTTCTTGATCCATTCTGCTAGTCTGTTTCTTTTGATTGGTGCATTGAGACCATTTACATTAATGGTTGTTACTGTTATATGGTGGTTTATTGTTGACAGGTTATCTCTCTGCTGCTGCATCTTTCTCTTTCTGTTCTGTTTAATGATCTGCTTTGCTTAGTGGTTTTTTGCTTTGTGTATCTAAACTATCTTTCAATATTTTTTGCAGGGTTGGTTTGGTGTTCATGAAGTTCTTCAGCTTTTCTTTGTCATGGAAGTGTCGTATTTCACCATCAATTTTGAATGATAGTTTTGCAGGATACATCATTCTAGGTTGGAAATCATTTTGCTTTAGGATTTGGAATACTTCACTCCATGCTCTGCTTGACTTTATTGTTTGTGCTACGAAGTCTGCTGTGATTCTGATAGGTTTTCCTTTATAAGTGATCTGTCTCTTCTCTCTGACAGCTTTTAATAATCTATTCTTGTGTTGGATTTCTGGGATGGTGATTATTATATGTCTGGGTGTAGTTTTATTTTGGTTATGACTATTTGGAATTCTATATGCTTCACTGATCCTGATGTCGGTTTCTGATCTCATGCTTGGGAAATTTTCAGCTATAACTTCTCTAAATATCCTGTTGACATCCTTTATGTTGTCTCCTTTTTCATTAATCCCTATCATTCTTATCCCTATTTTTCTTTGCATCATCTTGCAGTTGTTGAATTGTTGTTTCCTGATTCCTTGTTATTTTTAAAAGATCTTTCTTTTCCTGTTCACTAGCTGCAATCCTGTCTTCAAGGTCTGAAATTCTATCTTCACTTTCATTAAGGTGGTTTTTACAACTTTCAGTGGAGTTTATTTCCTGTATATCTTTGTGCATCTGCATTATGTATTCTGTTTGTTTCTTATATTGGTCATCTCGGGATTCTATCTTTTTGTTTAGTTCCTCCAATTTTTTATCTGTGTTTTCTTTAGATATATTCAAAATCTCTTTCACTTCTTTTATCATTTCTTCTTTTACCTGGGAGATTATTTTGAGTTTGAATTTCTTTAAAGCTTCCTGGAGTTGCTTGTTAATTTCAGTAGCTATTGTTACCGATATTTGAGGTGAATGGCATATATTTTCTTCTATATACATTGCTCCTAGGGTTTCTTGAGGTGGGCTGGAGGTTTGAGGTTGTAATTTGGTCTTTTGTTTTGTCATTTTCCTATATTTCTGTGTTTCCAGTGTTATTTGAAAGCTTCCTCAGGATCTGTTGGAAATCCCCTTCTATGTTTGCAGCTACTGAGACTCTGGCACCACGTTACCGCAAGCCACTGGGCCTGCAGAACCAATGGCCCTCCTCTGCCTTTTCAGAACTCTGCAGTTCCAGATAAGCTGGGCCTCAGGGACACTGTGCACCCACCTGCCCGTTGGAAGCTCCACAGCTCTCCAATCGCAGCCAGGATGTGGAGCCGTATGTAGATGCCTCAAACCCACCTCTCCACTTCACTGCACCTGGAAGCCTGGAGGGACACAAAGAGTCTGGGCCTTGGGCAGAGTGTGCTGAGCACTCACCACAGGCTGCAGGGCCTCTGGAACCTGCAATGCTCCACTGCCCGCTGAGACATACACAGTCCTCCAGACACACGGGGAGGCTGATGCAGGCACCCCAGATTCACCCAGCCCCTCCTCTGCACACTGATGTCTAGGTGCCGGAGTCCCAAACAGGCTGGGCTCCGGGGATAGCATGGGCCTGCCCACCCTTTGGAATCTCAGCAGTTCTCCAAGTACAGTGGGATGGGGAGTTGGATGTAGAGGCCTCAAACCCACTTCTCCACTTCACTGCACCCAGAAGCCTGGAGGGTCCCGAACAGTCTGGGATTTGGGCAGAGTGTGCTGAGCACTCACCACAGTCCGAGGTGCCTCTGGAACCTGCAATCCTTCCCTGCTTGCTGAGATATCCACAGTCCTCCAGACACACGGGGAGGCTGATGCAGGTGCCCCAGATCCTCCCAGCCCCTCCTCTGCACACTGATGTCTAGGTGTGGGAGTCCCAAACAGGCTGGGCTCTGGAGATAGCGTGGGCCCGCCCACCCGTTGGAAGCTCCGCAGTTCTCCAAGTGCATCCGGGATGGGGAGGCGGATGTAGAGGCCTCAAACCCACTTCTCCACTTCATTGCACCCAGAAGCCTGGAGGGTCCCAAACAGTCTGGGTACATTTCAATTATTGTGAGAGCATTGGTTTAGAATATGGCTTCCTCTTCACCTAGAGAGTCTACCTCTGAATCACTTCTTTTCAACAGATAATCTGAAAATTATGTCACAATTTCACAGTCAGTGAAGTGTAAGAATTTCTGTCTCTGAAAAGACTCTAGGTAGCAGAAGTCTGTGTTTGATTAATGAAAAGAGAGCTGTCTATTTAACATAAACAATATGTGAAATACATCGATATAAGCAGCTTTTATATTTGTTAAAAAGTTTAAAAATCAGAAAAATATTTAGAGTGCGCACTTTGTTTTTCACCTGGTACATTATTGGTAAATCCCTTAAATCTGGAACTTAGGTTTGGGGACAAAGGAAGTCTGAACTTTTATAACTACTCTGCCCATAGCTTTATATATCTTTGTAGATAGTCTTTTAAATGCATTTGCATTTAAGAAATGGAAAAACTGATATAAATTCAGATAATTATTTTCACACTTGTTCCAATTGAAGCATAAAATCTTACAATTATCCTTATATCCAAAATGACAATGTACATGACAGTTTGAGAAAAAGTTCATCATACAGAGATAAAAGTCATTGTACACAAGGGATGCAGACAGTATTTGAGTGCTAACAATAGGAACACAAAACTGTCCACTTTTATTTATTAAAGTCCTTTTTGAAATCTCACAAGCACAGAAGCCTGGCTGCTGCTGCTCACAGCTTTCTTCAGCACCTCCTTGAACTCCCTGTTCTGGAGAATGTAGATCAGGGGATTCAGCAGGGGGATGAGCACTGTGTAGAAGACCAAGGCTGCCTTGTCCGTGTCCAGGGAATGGGTAGAGCTGTGCTGCAGGTGCATGAAGGTGAGGGTCCCGTAGAATATGGTAACCACCAGCATGTGGGAGCTGCAGGTGCAGAAGGCTTTGCACCTTCCCTCAGCCAAGAGCATCCTCAGAATGACAGAGACAATGAACACGTAGGAGGTCAAGATGATCAGAAGCGAGAAGAAGAACATAACACCTGCACAGGCAAAAGTCTATAGATGTTTGGAGCGAGTGTCTGATCAAGCGAGCCTGAGCAGAGGCATGTTATTGCAGTAGAAGTGATTGATGACGTTGGGGCTGCAGTAGCAGAGGCGGAAGGTCACGGTGGCCCAGAATAATACAACCGGGAAGTTTAGCCATAGAGGACAACTACAAGCTGCACACAGATGACTGGAGACATGACAACCATAAAGAGCAGAGGGTTACAAATGGCCACATATCTGTTGTAGGTCATGGAGGCCAAAACAAGCACTCAGTTGTCATTAAGGCCAGGAAACAGCCAGGATGAGCAGCACAGACACGGAAGGATATAATATTTTGTTGGTACAGAAGGGTATTTCCTTTTCTGAAAAGTGTCTGGTCAGATCTTGTGTCCAATTTTCTTTGGGTTCTTTGTTTTCTTGCTAATAAGTAACTTCAGTTCCTTATTTATTTAGTTCCTTATGTATTTTGGACATTGACCTCTTATCAAATACATGCTTTTCAAATATTTTTCCTATTCTGCCAACTGCCTCTTGGCTCTATTGTTTATTTTCCTATGTAGTTTTTTAATTTCATGTCATTTCACTGGTCTATTTTTGTTTTTGTTGCCTATGTTTTGGGCTTATATGCGAAAAATATTTGCTAAGAACAATGACATAGATATTTTACTTTATGTTTTTTATAGTATTTTAATAACTTCAAGTATACATTTAACACTTTAATCCTCTTTGAGTTAGTTTCTGCATGTGATATCATAAAACAGTATAACTTCATTTACTTTTCTTATCTCAAACCATTTCTTTCATTGTATTTTATTAGTGCATGTTTGTGATTCATGTGGTTCACAGTCATCTTGGAAAGTGGTTGCTTACAGCTATTGTTTCTTATCCTTTCCCCTGCTCTCTCCTCCTCTAGTTCTCCTATCACCTTTTTCACACCTGTTGATGCTAGTGGTCTTAGCATACTCTGTGTTTTATAATGCTTACACTCATTAGGGTTATCAGGTCCCGTATGTGACACATCTTTATTCCTCTTCCCCCTTTCCCTGTTCCCTTGGTTCATTTCCTCATTGGAAGAGATCCCCTTTTCCCTCTCAGTCTACCTTTTATCATTTTCTTTGTTCTGTAGATTTACGTATGATGAGTCATTCTTGCATCTCTGGGATGAAATTTACTTCTCAAAGTGTATTAGCTTTGGGATAATATGCTGCATTCTGTTTGCTAATGTCTTGTGGAAGATTTTTGCACCTATATTTAAAAATTGGCTTATAATTATCATGTTTTAGTGGAATATTTATCTGGATTGAGGATCAGGATGATACTAGCTTGTATGAATGAATTTGGGAGCACTCAATTCCTTTAAATTTCTTTGAACATCTGAGGGATATGTTGACATGACATCCTTAAACATTTTCTAGAATTCAACTGTAAATCCATCAGGAGATTATCATTAGTAGATTATTACTGAGTCAATTCCATTGCTTGCACTTGTGTTGTAAAGTATATTTGTGTTTGCTTGGGGGTAGCTTTGGTAATTTGTATCAGTTTATAAATCTGTCCATTTCTTCAAAATTTGTTAATTCATTGGAATGTAATTTTTCAGTGAAGTAGAATATAATTTTTCAGTGAAGTAGTTGAAATATAATTTTTCATTGAACTGGATTTTGACAATCTCTGCTCTGATTTCCTTTTCTTATTCCTAATTACAGTTATGAAAATCTTTTCTCTTTCTTTTGGTAAGCTTTGCTATGGGCTTGTCTGTTTTATTTATTCTTTCAAAGAACCAGCTCTTCATTTTATTGTTTTGAATTATATTTTTAGCCTCAATTTTATTTATTTCTACTCTTGTCTTTATAATTTTTGTCCTCAGTTTCAGTTCTCCTAGTTTCTAATTTCATCTTTATAATTTCCCTTCCTAGTTTCAATTCTGTCCTGTTGTTGTTTCTGAAGTATTTTAAGATTTCTCATGTGGTTTTTTTAATTTGGACTTGTTCTGTTTTTTAATGTAAGCATTCATTGCAATGAATTTTCCCCTTAAGACTCCTTTCAAAGTGTCCCAAAGGTTTCATTGAGTTGCATACTCATTATTAACTTCTAGAAATATTTTGACTTCTTCTTGATTTATTTTTTCTGTGACCCACTGGTTGTTTAAAATTATTTTGCTAATTTTCCAGGTTTGCCTTTTCCAAGTTTTCTTCTATTTTTATTTTCATTGCACTGCTATTGAATAGTATCCATCAGATAATTTCAATTCTTTTATACTTGCTTAAACATGCCTTGCATAGTATTATTATCTATTTTGGAAAAAGTCCCACATACTGCTGGAAATAATGTATATACTGTTGTAGAGGCCCAAGATACTTGTATATTTCTATTAAGTCAACAAATTCAAGGGTGTGAGTCAGCTCTGAAATCTCTTTATTAGGTTTTTGGTCTGTCATTTTGGGAAAGTATAGTGTTAAAATTCCCCACTCGAGTTGTGTTAATTTTATTCTATCTTTTAATTTCAGCAACATTTGTTTTATGAAGGTAGGTGGTTCAGCGTTCATTGAAAATTTGTTTATCAATGCTCTGTCTTCATGTTGGATTGTTTCTTTAACTAATATATAGTTAATCTTTTTTTGATCTCTTCTGATCAGTTTTGACTTGAAATTTATCATATCTGATTCTGGAATTGTTAAATATGTTTGTTTTTGGAGTCCTGGTGCATGAAATGTTGTTTTCCATTCTTTAATTTTAAGTCTACGTGCACTTTTTTAGATTCAAAAAATTAATGGATTCTATTTTTTGACCTAGCCTTCTAGTCTGTGTTGTTTGTTTGTTTTTGTTTTTGAGATAAAGTTTCACTTTGCAGTTCAGATTGGCTTCAAATTCATTTTGTGGTCCAGGATGGCCTTGAACTCACAGTGATCTTCCTGCCCTGCTTCTCATGCTATCTTCAATGAGAGAGTTGAGCACATTAACATTGATAGATGTTACTGAGAAATGTTGGTTATTTACTATCACTGTCTTCTTCACCTGTTGGTGTATCATTTGTTTTAGTTTTCCTGTGTTGTAGTTTTTTATTTTGCTGTTGTTTTTGTTTTTAGGTTGTCCAATCCTATGTTTTTGTTGAGAATGTTCTTGAGTACATGTTTGCAGCACATAATGTTTACAATCTTTGTGTGGAGTTGGTACATGTAAGTAACACAACATTGCTGATTCTAAAATCATTAAGAGAGAAAAATATACAATTTACTGTTTTTCATAATTTCACAATTACAACTGCCAGTACTCTTTGTGTTGGATGTCTGTGGATTTCAAATTCATTTGAGGTTATTTATTTCAGCCTGAAGAAATTCCTTAAATTTGTTTTAAGGCAGATCTGTGAACAACAAGTTATCTTGGCTTTTAGCATCTGGATAAATGCTTTTTGTTCATGTTTGGAAAAGATAGCCAAGCTGTAGATGGGATTACTGATTGACAGTTTCCTCTTTGTGCATTCTGAAAATATTATCCCCCCTGACTTCCAGCCTCTTACAAATGTACTCATTTGGGTCTAGTTTCTGGCCTGACAGGTTCTATCTTTTAATAATATTATTTTATCACTTTGATCATTATTATGGTTAGGTTTAAGCCTGTCATCATGGTATTTGTCTTGCTTTATGACATTTCTTCTTTGTTCCCTTGTCTCTTGTCTGCTACTTTTCTATTTTATTGAGACTGCAGTCGGTATGCAACTTTATTTCCATTATTTGGATTTTAATACAATAAAAGTAATTTTGTATTATTTTGAATAATTTCCAAGAAATTATTATGCCCATTAACTCATTACAGTTTACTTGAACTAAAGTTTTACTTTAAAGTTTACATAGAGAATAAGAAAGTTATAACTAAATTTTCCGCATCCTTTTTCTACTGCATTAATATATCATACTTTCATGCATATTGCAGACTCCAAAGCACATTTCAATAATTTTCTTTAAACATTCTATAATTTATTAATAATTTTATTTAATTCTGTATTTATCTCCCACAATCTGTTCTTCAGTGTTCATTTTCTATATTTACAATAAGTGAATATTTCAATTAATGAATTTTCAATATCCATCTAGCATCAATAAAGGATTTTCTTTAGCATGTATTTGATGAAGTAAAAATTCTCTCAGCTCTTATGTGAAAATGTCTTTATTTTGCTTTCAATTTTGTGATTTTTTAAAAATTTTTAATTTATAAGTATGTGTTTCCAGTACATGAAGTTTGCACTCATCTGAGGAAATGGGTATATGTATTTAGTACATTCTGATTATTTTTCCTATTTGTCACACCCCCTCAGAGGGGAAGGAGAAGTTAAAATGATTTTGGATGTGTTACGTACATGTACCAAATATCCACAAGGATGGTAAATGTTATAAGTAGTAAAATGAACTAAGCTTAATAATAACAGCAACAATATTGAAAATGGAGATGGGAAGAGGGGATTCCCTGAAGTATCACTCTAAGGACAGAAATGTTAGCTGGGGATGGTGTTTAGTGCTAAACTGCTTGGCTAGAATTCTTGAGGCCCTTCAATTCAATGCCACAGAAATAAATGAACAGAAAAATATTATTCCTTTGTTTTCTTTATTAATTTTGATGACAAGGAAGACTTTATCCATCCAATGGTTCTCTGGATATAATATATATTTCTGCTCTGAAGATTTAATATTTTCTATTTATCTTTCATTTTTAGCAGTTTTACTACAATTTGTCTTTATGCAATTTTTAAAATTCCAGTGGAGATTTCCTATTTTTTTTGTATCTATGGTTAAGATCTTTCTTCTGTGTTTAAAAATTATTCAGCATCATCATTTGAAATATGCTGTCTGCCTTGGTTACTTTCTAATTGCTGGGACCAAACACCTGACATCCATGAGTCAAAGAAGTACAGATTTATTTCAGCTCACAGTTTGTAGAGGCTTCAGTCCATATTCAGAGGCTCCAAGTCAGGGTGGCATTGCAGAGGGGCACAGTGAAGTAGAAACAGTCCATAGCAGGGTAGGCAGGCAGCAGCCAGCACCAATCAGTGGACTCCCTTTCTTTCCCTGTTATCACATCCAGGCCACCGGCCTTTGGGATGGTATCACATCGAGTGAGCGGTTCTCATTGGTCATACTCAGAAGCATAGTTGGAGACTATTCCAGATGTCACACACCCTTAATCCCTAGATCTAGCTAGCTCTAAAAAGCTCCACCTAGTAAGCACATGGGGCTTATTAACATACATCAGAACATTAACACACATCAAGTAACATATTATGCTTTTGATATTATTTCTCAAGATGATGGCCTGCAATTCTGTATTTGATTATTGGAATTACTCATTTGGATAATCTCTTTCCTCTCCCTTCCCTCCTACTCCCTCCATCTCTTGGTCCCTGTCTCATTTACAAAAGATCTATCTCCCTACTTTGTATTGTTTGTCCTGTATTTCATAACTTATATGTGTATTAATTTTTCATGTAAGGAAAACCATGCAATGTTGAGCTTACATGTCTGATTTACTTCATTTAACATTATAGTCTCAAAGCATGCCCACTTTCCTTCAAATGAATTGAGTTTATCTTTTTATGGCAGAGTAATACTCTACCACATATAAATACTACATTTTCTGTAGCCATTTACTGTTGATGGACATATAAACTACTACCAAAATTAAGCTATGATGAATTGTGCTTCTATAATAAACAGAAGTATGCTTGTACCATTGTAATATAACATTTAAATATTTTGGGAACATATGTAGAGGGAAATAGCTGGATTCAAAACTGATATGTAGATTTAATAAAATAACAATCACAATCAAAGTACCAATAGCATTCCTCAGAGAAAACTACCCTAAACTTTATATGGAGCTAGAAGTGACCTAGAATAGTAAATTAGGAATATCACGAAGCATCAACCCTGAATTTCAAGTTATATATAAAAAGTTATAGCAATTAACAACAGCGTGCTACTGGCACAAAAATAGACATGTGAATCAGTGGACAGAATAGAAGATGCAGATACAATCCCAAACATGTTCAGCCATCTGATTTTCAACAGAGGGACTGAAACCCTTGTGGAAAAAAGAACCTTTTTAGCAAATTGGGGTGGGAAAACTGGCTATGCACATGCAGCATATTAAAGCTAGGCTCTTATTTCTGACTAGATACTGAATTAATTTCTAGAAAGAAGTATTGCCTTACATATAGTCCTAGTGGTTTTTAAACACTTCATCAAAAGCCAACAAGGTACTTTGTAACCTGAACTTCTCATAATAAATCTTGTGTTGTGACCTATCAAGCTATAAAGCAGGAGATGCAAAATCTCACTCCATAATCATATAGAAATGTTAGAAGACAGGGATCAAGCAAATCTTGAAGACAGAAATTAGATGAGCAAATTATCTAGATGCTCATAGACCATATTTCTTTCACATCACTTTCTCTTAAAATACATGTCTAAAATCTCATGGGTTGTGTCCTCTTACAAGCTAAAAGAAAGAGGAAAATCTGGAAATATTTTATAAATTGTTCTGCATGGTCTGCTCATTTTGATGGTACTTAGTTCAGTGTATATTGTTTTCTTAAACTGTTGCTTATCCTGAAAAACATAGAACATATTTGCATGTGTAAAGTCCTCAGTTCAATTGTCAGCACAATGAAAAGAAGACATAGAATGCCTTTAGGTCTCAGGCAAAAAGCTACTAGCTCTAGTTATTCTCACAGCTAAAAATATCTCTCCATTTAAAAAAGAATTTATGCCAATAAATTAATATTCTTTCAAAAATTGTTACTATCATAATGCTATCAGGCAAAACACCATAAAAATTATGGTGTTTCAAAAAATTCCTTAAACAACTCCATATAATCATACTGACATTATCCTAACAAGTTATGTACTTAGTGTTAAAATAATCGAGCATCTAGAAGTCACCATAAGGGGATGTCTTTCATATATCAAACTTTATCATCTTCATCAGCATAACTTAGAGAAAAAAATATTTAGTACTTTTACTTGTAAGGAAGAAATTGTATAAATTCTACAAATCTTAGCAGGAAATTGAAAAAGATGAAATATTCCCCAGCATTGCCTTCTTTAAGGAGAAAAAAAAACATTTTTCAAAGCCAAACATGATTCCTGCTTGGAAAAATAATTCTAGAAAATTAAATAAAAAGTAGCTTCTTCAACCTGTTAAAGAATATCTATAGAATAACTATGGCTAGAATCATCCTTAATGACAAAACACTGAATATTTTCCCATGGGGAAAAAAAAACAAGTTAAGGACACCTTTCTTTTTTTTTCCTTTTCAATTTCATTTTTAAAAATTTCTTATTTAAAGAGAAAGGGAAAAAAACAGAAAAAAGGTAGAAACAATACAGAATTTCAGGAAAATAAACAGTAAGAAATCACCAGTCCATAAGTTACATACCATCATCTTAGAAATAGTTGCTCAAGTTACAAAATTAAATCATACAAAGTGATATTAAAATAATGACACTGCAAACAGTTCTGCTCAACAACCCAACAAGAAGTTAGTAATATGGTTATCAGTCCTACACACTTGTTTTTTATTTTAAAGAGGGTAATATTAAACACAACAAAATAGAACAAAACAGTTTATAAGGAAACAATTTAAAGAAACATAGATTTCAAAACAAGTCCATTGGAGATTTTCAGTGTCTATCTTATTTTCTCTAGTTTTCTTCCAAATAGTTGTCCCCATTTTCACACACATTGAATATATACTGAACATTATAGAATTAATCAAATCATTACAGGAAGATGAAGGCTTTTTAGGTCTTCAAGACCTGATTTTTGGGGAAGTCAATAATGACTACCATAATGTTTCTCAGTCTCTTCATAGTAGCTGTCTTTATCTTTATATATGCTGAAATTGAACATAAAGACTAGACTAATATCACTCTGAACAGTGAATGATAGTATTGCTAGATTTTTATATCATAATGCTACAGAATTAGCATGGGGTTTCTTAGTGTCTCTTTTTCAGAGTATCTGTTCATTACATTGTGTATTATATAATCTATTCCCATAAATAGTTTAGAAATTCTTCCCACGTGTGAATCTCTACATGTATACCTATACTTTCTGTATTATAGGGAAAAACAGATCAAAACAAGACAACAAAATAAATTCCTAGAAAAACATGAAATGAAAAAGACATATAGGACCACAATATTAGGTGATCTATAGTAGTTACTATGCTGTCTCTTGTTATTTTCAATAGAATTGTCCACATCATCAGGCATAATATAATTGAGCATAACATTACATAGCTATTTTAATAAAAACACAACTTTGAAGACATTGTAGGACTTGAAAGCAGTTAATAATCAAAACCAGAATGGATATCTTTTACATCTTGTCATCTTCAGAGTAGTTGCCTCTACTCTTAGACTTGATACTATCAAGCATACCAAATTTGAATAAAATCAGGCGAGGCTAAACTGCAGTCTAACAAACCAGCTTCAAATAAGATCAGTCATAGTAAGACAATGTAATAATGCAGGGTTTCAGTGTAAGTTAATAGGAAATAAGGATAGTTATCTACTATTTTTGGGTTAGCTGTCTGTGCCCTCAAATCTAATATGAGTAGACAGATCAGAACAAAATATAATCAAGCTAAACAGAGTGATAAGACTACTGTGACTTTTAAATCCTGCTACATGGGGCTAGGGGTTTAGCTCAGCGGCATAAGCGCCTGCCTTGCAAGCAGGCAGTCATGAGTTTGATCCCTGGCACTGATTTCTTTCAGGGATTGGACTATTTCCCCCATGCTCTTCTCAGTTTGAGAGTTTGTGTCGATAAGTCTGTCATTATTTTGATAATTTTTCCTTTGTAGGTGATCTGCTTCTTTTCTCTGGATTCTTTTAATATTCTGTTATTGTGGTAGATTTCTGGAATCTTGATTATTGTATGTCTGGGTGTAGATCTGTTTTGGTTGTAGTTGGCTGGAGTTCTGTATGCCTCTTTTATCTGGATATCAGTTCTTTTTCCTATAATTGGGAAGTTTTCCTTAATTATATCTGTGAATAGTCTTTGTAGTTCACTTGTGGTTACTCTTGCTTCTTTGCTCACATTCTTTATTCTTAAGTTATAAATCCTTTTGTCGTCTTTTAGCCTTTGAATTGTTTTTCCCAGTTCCTAGTTATTTTTAAGAGATCTTTTCTTTCACAATCACACACCATAAATCTCTCTTCAGATTTCAATACTAACTTTAGTATCTGACAAGGCATTTTGCCAACTTTCAATGGAGTGTTTGGTTTCCTGGTAATCTCTTTGGATCTGTTTCATTTATTCTAGATTTTGTTTATATTCTTCACCAAAGGTTTCTTTTCCTTTTCTGAGTTCCTCCATTCTTCCATCTGTGTTCTCTTGGGAGGGGTTTCTCATTTCTTTAATTAATCTTTTTATATATTGCCTCACTTGGATCAGAAGTACAGTTTTAAATTCATCTATGAGGTCATGAAGGTATTTCTTTATGTCCAATGATGCTGTGTTTACTATTGCATGATTACTGCACTGATTTTCTTCTGTGTTTACCTCTCTTGGGCTTATTTTTCCAGGGTGTTTTTTTTTTAAATTTCTGTCTCTTGTCATGCTTGTGGTTTCTTTCAGACAGGTGTGTCCTGGTGGTCTCTGGCCCTCTCTGTATTACTTAGTGTCTTTCTCAAACATGCTGACTGGGGTTTTGCTGCCCTCTCTAATTTGCTTCTACCTGAGGTATCTTAAACTCCCTCCCAGTGGCTCAGGATGGTGTGGGGACACTCACTCCAGGCTGCCCAGTCCAGAGTTCAGAGTGCAGACAGGCAGGTCCAGAGTTTAGAGTGCAGGCAGGCAGGTCCAATTCTCAGTAGTTGGTTGAGCATCGCAGAAGTTCAGAAACCAGAAGTTCTGGTTCTGTATTTTTGATTATTGTCTGAGGAGGTGTTTTAAGAAGCAGATTTTCTGGGCTCCATTCATGGTGGTGGCTCCGTGGGGCTCAGGTGGTGAAGACACACTCGGGGACCTTGGGGGTGCTCTGCTGGTGGGGGCCTGCTCAGCACCAGTGCCACGGGCTTGTGTCCTCGGGTGAACAGCGAGGGCAAAGGCGGCAATGCGTCCGAGCAGATCTGGCCCCACACCTGCAACACCACAACTCACCCACCTCCTTGTGCCTTCTGGGATCTGGGGAGGCGGCTGAGGCTAAGTATACCGTTTTTTTTATTTAAAGAGAAAAAACAGTAAAAGAGTACAAGTAATACAGAATTTCAAAAAAATAAACAGTAAGAAATCACTAGTTAATAATTTATATATTGTCATCTTAGAAAGAGTTGTTCAAGTTACAAAATTAAAGGATACAAAGTGGACATTCAAACTGAGACTGCAAACAATTGTGCAGACTATGTAATATGGTCGTCTATCTTACACATGTAAACACACATGTAGTTGTATCCTTTAGAGGACTTTCTTTTCCATGCACTTTAATTAAATGAATCAGAAACACACATGTAAATATAATATTTTCAATAAGGTGTGAAAAATGGAAATTTTAAATAAGGTCCTCATGGACCAGAACCCAAAGAAATCCAGAACAGACATTCTTCTAGGATAAAACAGCTTTATTGGGGGTTGGAGAGAAGGGTTTTTAAAGGTTTTTCTGGGGGAGGTATCTGTTGGTGATCCAGGTGTGTGCAGCAGAGTGTGACATGGTCTTCATCAGGCACCCTTCAGGAAATGGTTAAATATTGTGATTGGAACAGTTCTAGGAAGTTTCCTTTCTTACAACCCAAGCATGAAAAGGCTCCAGGAACAGGCTGATTCTCTAGGTCCAAACCAAATAATGGATATTGTGAAATAGGAAAAACATTTTCAAATGGATAGTGCAGAATGAAGGGGTGTAACAGAAAGAAGGAAAAAGGAAAAAATGAGAAAAAATAAAATATAAGTAAAAGTATTTTAAATGAGAGGAAGTGTAATTGGTGAGAGAATAGTGGAAAGGAAAAAATAGAGTCAACATACATCATGTAAGGGATAAAATCCCTATGAGGAATGTGACCATTTGCATAGCTAGAATATAATAATCTTTATTGGTTAAAAAATACTACAGAATAATAAAAGCTTAAGAAAAAATATATTTAAAAAATTTTCCAAATACTCTCAATATAGTAATTTTAATTTGAACTTTGCTTATTAAACATATTTATTAAATACTGTTGATAAATAAATAATTTGCACATACTCTTGGAAAATTTCTAGACTGGCAAAGTAATATGATTTACCAAATGTATTTTTTTACTGGGTACAGTAGTTTCTTTTTTAAATTTAATTTGAAGAAAGACTAAACAAAAAAACCAGGTAGAAATAATACATAATTTCAAAGAAAAAAATAAACAGTAAGAAATCACTAGTTGATGATTAAAGATTGTCTTCTTACAAACAGTTATTCAAGATACTAAAGTAGAGCATATAAAGTGGGGATTCCAACGAGATTGCAACCAGTTCTGTTCAACTATCCAACAAAAACTTAGAAATATGGTTATCAATCCTATACACTTAAACTTACATGCAGTTATCCATATCTTCAATTATGTTGATATTGAATAAACCCAAGCAGGCTGATATCACACTGAACAAAGAATAATATTATTGCTGGGTTTCAAATTATGATACTCCAGCATTAGCATGTGTATTTTAGTGTCGCTTTTTTTTCAAAGTATCTGTTCATTGCATCATGTGTCATAAGATCAGTTCTCCTAAACTGTTTATAGATTCTACACATGCATGAGTCTTAACATGTATTTCTATCCTTTCTATATTAGAGAGAGAAACAAAACAAAGCAAGACAAAACAAAAACATATTCCTATAAACACATGAAATGAAAAAAACATATAAGACTTGTACAAAAAGTTCTGCCGTGGCTTCTGTGTTGTCTCTTGTTATCTCCAATAGAATTGGCTATATCATCAGACATAGCATAGTTAGATATATCAATACATAACAGTATTAATAAAAACATAACTTTGTATATAGTATAGAACTTCAAAAACCAGCAGTTATCAAACCAGAATGTGTATTATTGAGTCTTGTCATCTTCAGTGTAGTTGCCTATACTCTCAGTCTTGGTACTGTCAATCATATCAGTTTTGAATAAAATCTTCTCTGCCTCATTTCTGTTATGCTCCTTTTTGCCATCAGTTGTCTGCTTATCTTCTTCATTCTGTTTTCTGCTCCATTCATTGAGGCCTCTCTGCCACTGTTCCTGGAATCCTAGTACATTTCTCTCTCTCTAGAATGCCATGCAGTATTCTTTGTAGACTTGGATTGGTGGTTGCAAATTTCCAAAGTTCCTCTTTGTCTTGGAAGCATCTTGTTCTCCATTAATTTCTAGAGACAGTTTATCAGGGTATGTCAATCTGGGATGGAGGTTATTTTCTTTCAGGGGTTGGAATATTTTGCTCCAGGCTCTTCTTGATTTGATGTTGAGAAGTCTGCCATTATTCTGATGGGCCTTCCTCTGTAGGTTATCTGTTTCTTGTCTCTAACAGCTTTTAATATTCTGTTCTTATATTGAATTTCTGGGATCTTGATTATTATATGCCTGGGTATAGCTCTGTTTTGGTTGTAGGTGGCTGGAGTTTTGTGTGCTTCATATATCTGGATATCATTTCCTTTTCTAATATTTGGGAAGTTTTCCTTAATTACTTCTGTGAATAACCTTTGTAGTTCCTTTGTTTTTACCCCTGCTTCTTCTTTCACATTCTTTATTCTCAAGTTATAGATCCTCTTGTTGGCTTCTAGCCTTTGTATTGTTACTGCTTGTTTCCTTGTTATTTTTAAAAAGTTTTCCCTTTCATAATCCCACATTGCAAAACCGTCCTCCAGTTTGGATAATCCATCCTTAGTTTCTTTCAAGCTGATTTGCCATCTTTCCATAGAGTTTTTAATTTCCTGGTAATCTCTTTGTATCTGCTTCATATATAATTTTTTAATATTCTTCATGAAATGGTTGTCTCCTTTGATTTCTTCCCTTCTTCTGTCTGTTTGAGGGGTGCTTAGTATTTCTTTTATTAATCTTCTTATATCTTGCTTTACTTGGCTAAATATTTCCTTTTTGAACTCATCTATGAGATCCCAAATATATCTCTTTATGTCCACTGGTGCTGTATCTGATATTGCATGTTTGCTATTCTCATTCTCCTTTGTATTTACCTGTCCTGGGTCAATGTTCTCAGGGCTGGGACCTGGGGACTTTTGTTGTTGCTTCCTCTTCCCATCTTTTTTGCTTCTTCCAGGAGGCCCCAATTTCTTTGTTGGTTACAATTCTTCTGAAGCATGCTGGCTAGATGACCCTTCCCACTGTTATGTGCTAATGAGTTGCAGAGAGGGACAGCCCCTCCTCTCCAGATCAGTGAACTGCTGTGGGCTGCACTGTATTACTTTGTGCCACCTCCCCTCCAGGTCCATCAAGCTGCTGTGGCCTGCACTGTATTACTTTGTGCCCCCTCCCATCCTGGTCAGTCAAACTTCTGAGGCTTCACTGGGTTACTGTGGTTAGTGTGTGCCACCACTGTAGGGATTTGATTTCAGATAACCTATTAAGGTCTCAGCCAGGTCACATGACCCAGGCCTAGCTCACTCCACCAATCCTGTTTGGGAAGGGAACAACTGACTGAAGTCACTGCTTCCCTTGTACTTTCCAGTCCTGCCTGGTCCCAGAATGTCATCGGCGGGAGCCTTCCTTTCTGTGGAATGGCTCCACTCCTGTCACTCACCACAGGTCAGTGTAGGCACCCTGCTGTCCATTTGGTTTGCAGACCCCAGAACTCAATGTAATTCCTCCAGTGAGTCAAAGTGGCAGGACCTTTGATGGTTTGGCAAGTCATGGTGGGACCTTGACAAGTCACGGTGGGACCTCAGATGGTCAGCAAGTCACCCACTATGGTGGGAACACTGATCCAATAATAGCACCAGGACTATATGTTTGGTTGGTTCTTCTCACCTTAATTTCTTTTTAGGATGAGAGAATTCATCTCCCTCTGTTTGGGACTCCCCACTCTGTATTATGTTGAATTCTAAGTTGACTATCTCAGTGAACCTCTGTAGCCAGTTGTTATCCGCCATCTTTCCTCCTCCCCTCATAAAATGTATTTTTCTCTATTAGTTCCAACTGGGTGAGATTTCTCATCCATTGGTAGGATGGATAAAATCATTCCTCACCCTGAAGCAAGTACAGAAGGCAGACTTGGTAGCCATTTATACCATTTAAGAATAAGGAGTCAAGGTTGAGGGGTGAGGTATAATGGAAGAAATAAAGACATGTAAGAAAGAGACATGTAGAAATCTTGCTTTTGAAAATGCAAACTGTACATTCACACCATGAGTCCATTATAATTTTTTCCTGTACTCCAGGAGCTCAGTAATCAGGGAAAAATCCCATTTGCACAGTGTGGAGGATGAAGAGTTACTCTGAGGCTCTGGCCCCCTCGTGACCTGCAATAAACAATAGCCCCCGGTATGCAGGACAGAGACGGGATGGGAAGGCCCGAATCCCAGTGCGGGAAAATGTTCCCCCCTCCAACTCATACTGTGTGACTTGGCTTTGTTTGCAGAGTCATGGGGAGGTGGCTGACCTTCAGGTGGCTAGAAAGAACAAACACCATTAAAGAGCATTCTTGAGCTAATTGGAGTGCATTCTTGGGCTAATTGGATTCCCCCTGGGTTAGTGTGGCTAGAAGAACTGTTTTCACTTGTTTAACTTAGAGAGTAGAGATAAACTTTGTAGTTGGTCACAAATCTTGTTACAAAAAATGCTTTTTCAAGATAATTGCCTGGGCTCTGTTTTACTATATAGGAGCCCTGGAATAAAGACTTAGTGTGCAGTTGCAATTGTTGTTTCTCTCTGCTGCTTCTTTCTGCACGCTGCACCCCCCTGTGTCCCGATCTTGGTGTGTGTGTGTGTGCCCCTCCCGGGGTCCAGAGTGCACTAGACACTCACGACAGCACAGAAGAATGTTTAGCCATCCATGTCTTACTAGAAAATGGACTTTTCACCTATAAATAAATCACTATTTATCTATGGAATAGATTTCAGTCATTAAATGAATCTTCCAGTATCTTACTGTGAGCAGATCATTCTACTCAACTATCCAGAAGAAGTGTGTAGATGGTCAAATTTCAAATTTCCACTGCCAAAAGTACATAATGTTTCCTAGTTCCAAACTACAGAACATCTCACACTCTTGATGGCCCACATTGCACTTCTCAATATGTACTAAAATTTCAACCTAATAAACACTTTCTGTGTCTCCTATTTACATGCCCTCAAAATTCCCTTTCTGTGAAAGTACTCAGTGTATCTCCAAACATTCCAAGTGTATGACAAGTGAAGTGCTTCTAAGGCCAAGTTCAGTAACAATACAATTAGAGATGAGACCAAAGGCCAAGGAGAGGATAGTGAAAATGAGGTGTAATGAATATAATCACAGTATATTATATGTAATATAAATTAACAGAATCTTAGAAAAAGATCACATAGTGATCTCAATAGATGCACAAAAACCATTTCAAAGAGAACAACACATATCTATGGTAAGTTTCTTACAAAATTGGAGCAGGTGGCTTTTATATCAATCTGATTAATCCATCTGTGACATCAAACACCAAATATTAATCACAATTGCCCCAAAATGAATACTCTCCCTGTGAAATCTGAAGCAAGACAAAGATACCAGTAATAATCAATTCTATTCAATGTGTTTCTGGAAACATTAGCCAGAGTAATTCAGCAAGGAAAAAATTGAAGGAAAAAGATAATAAAATATAAAAGAAGAATAAATAACACAGTGAAATGAAAATTAAGGAAAAAGTTAAATTATCATTATTTGCTTATGACATGAGAAAATGAGATAATACAGTAGCCACTGTTCATTTTCCATTATTTGGTTCTGAGTGCCCTGTAAAACTTTCACTCTCTTGAATGGTTTTATAGTATTTTGTTATGCTTGATACTATTGTATGTGAAGGTATGCTCAACTATTTCAAAGAAAGAGACATTATGGTAGCTACTGTTAATATCCAGTTGTCTTCTGGTGAAGTGCTCTGTTGCTTACATTGTTCTGTTCAGATCTGCTTTGTTCTGTCCTCTTTTGTCTTAATCTCTTTAAAATAAAATTTAAAAAATTTTAAAAATAGATGAAGGCACGGGTAAGGAAGTGTAATAACAGAGAATAAAAACAGTTATTATATTATGTATAAGTACCTACTGTCAAAAATGAATGCAATCATTATGTGTTGTATAAATATACCAATAAGAGTGAACAACAAAAACAGAAACAAAGCTTTAAAATGATGGAGAAACAGCAACTTTTCCCCAAACAGAATCTTAGTTAATTTATGACTTACCAAATCAGCACTATGAAAAATACTCAGTTATACCCTAGACAGAATAAGTGAGGTCCAAAACACCAAAGATCTTAGTGGAATGAATACATGAAGCCAGGGTGAAGAATTAAGTAAAATGGAAGAATAAAGAAATCAGTTACAGAAAATTACGCAATGACAGGAATCAATCAATATCTTTTAGTAATTACTCATAATATAAATTGTCTCAAATCCCCAATCCAGTGTCACAGATTGGCCAGTTAAATCAGAATACAAATCTCAACTGTATGTGGCATATAAGAGTCAAATATAGCTCATGAAAAAGCACACTTACTGAAAACTAAGGGATGGAAAATAATATTGCATGCAACAGGAGCCTGAAAGCAAGCAAGCTTTACAGAATATGTACAAATGAGTAAAAAAAAGCTGACCAGTTAAGCAAAACTTTTTATTTTATTTTATTTTTGCATTATGTGACCTGTTTTTCATAAAATGCTCAAGACATGCAGAACAAGCTCTTTATAAACAGGAGGTAATCCTAGGGAGACAAGCAGCCATGCAGTGCTGTGCCAGTGACCTGCTCACTCCCCTGTCATTTGGGGTTAGGAGTGGAAACATCAAAAATTGTTGGGTGCACCCAATTCAAAACCTCGTCTGAAGATGTACCTACCCAGATCTAGGTCTGGGACCAAAGAGAGCCCAAAGAAACACCTGGTATGGGAGTGGGCCTTCCCTCAGAAATATCCTTTCTCCAATATTTATTGACTTTTAAAAAATGTGGCTGAAAAATCTCTGCACCTGTGAATATATTTCTCATTTCTCATAAGTGAACCTTAAGATGCACAACTATTTTGTTTGTGTGTATGTCTTAAAGAACTTTATTATTGTTCTTAAAACTATTTTAAGTACAAAAAAATGATATTTTGGAAAAACTTTTCTCCTCCTCATCTTACTTATAGTTCCTCTTTGTCCTCTTCCTACTCCCAAGAAAAACTGGCCATAGAGTATGGTAAATTACAGATTTACAAATATTGTACTATTCATTTTTGAATTTTACAAGAATTTCAGGGTACAATTAATATCAATACTCTTAACAGTTTTCCACGATTCTTAAGAGAGGGAAAACTGTTAAGTAATTTGTTTGATATTGCCCTCAAGCAAAAAAATTAGACAAAGCCTTATCATAGAAAGAATACTATAGACAAAATTCCTTTGGGAATCAACATAGTATACTCCTCATTATGACACTTGCAGACAAAATTTAACACATCACTGAAAAAAAACATAAATCATGACCGAGTTGATTTTATCCCAGGAATGCAAGAATTGTTCAACATATATGTTAATAAATACAATACATCACAGAAACAGAAGTAATAATAAAATATCATGATCAAGTCAGTATATGCAGAAATAACCTTTGACAAACTCCAACATTTATTTATTGTTAAAAAGAAAAGCTTATGAAAATAAATATAAAAAACCTGATCTACAAATTGTAAAAGTCATCCATGACAATCACATTGTCTATATATTCTAAATAGGGAAAAATTTTAAAAGATAACTTCTAAAATCAGGAATAAGGTAATATTATCCAATTGCACCATTTCTGTCCAGTATAGTATTCACAATGCTGCAAGATCAATGAGGCAAGAGACATGAAAGCAATTCAAGTAGGAAAGGAAATGTCAAAATAGCCTTCCTGGCATGACTCTTTAAATCAAGCATCCCACAAAAACCAAACAAACCAATCAAAAGAAAAAAAAACACTCCACCAAAAAAGTCTTACAACAAATAGCAAATTCAACAAATTGATAAGATACAAGATAAGGATACAAAACAAATAGCATTCTCATACAAACACGTGTAATCACCAAGAAAAAATCAAGAAAATAGTTTTACTCACAGTAATTTCACAAATATTATATAAACTGGAATTAACCTAACTGAGGATGTGAAGAATATTTATAAGGAAAATTATATTACCCTGAAAAGAAGATTGAAGAAGACATTAGAAAATGTAAATCAGAGACTTCCGGGAGAACATGGCAGACAGATAACAGCAATGATGGAGACTCTCTGAAAGACTTGGCTCAGAAGTCAGGAAGGGTGCGGAGTAAGGAGACATAAGCCAGCGGAGATATTCTCTGCTGACTCAGGAACGAACTGGGCTGAGAGAAACCAACTTGGAATGCAGTCCTGGTGCTAGAACAGGAACAGAAAAGCCTCAGTGTGGAGGCTGCAGCCCGCGCCATTGGAAGCCGTGATTTGGGTTTCCCGCCACGCGGCGGCTGCCTCTATATCGGCTCGGCAAGGAGAGAGACGCGCAGAAGCTCTGAGAATGGGAATCTGCGAACGGAGTCGAAAACAGGACGGGCAGGGAGGCGTGCACTGACTTGTGGTGAGGTGAGTGAGAGAAACTGACACTCTATCACAGTTTGACTCCAGCGGAGGACATTCTGGGCCCGGGCAGTCCTGTGGGAGCAGGGCATGGTGGCGACTTCAGCCACACATCCCCCTCTCAGGTGGGATTGGTGAAAAGGGCCTAGCCTACGTGATACTGCTGGCGGACCCAGTAGGCTAGCACAACCCAGATCCCAGAGCCTGACGGTGGCCTGGAGGGGCAGGCCCTGCATAGGCTGCCTGGTCTGGAACTTCCTGGTGTGCTGCGGTGGGTGGGAACACCTAACCGGCGCCTTTTGATCAGGCTGTGGCTGACAGGGAGAGAAGCTGGGCCTCCTATATAAGCTTGCATATATAAGGAACAGAGAATATGGGAAGAGGCAGCAACAAGAAAGGCTCCTCGGCCCTCAATTCTGAGAAACAGGTAATAGCAGACACCGCACCAATAGACATAAAGCGCCATATAGAGAGCCTCATAGATCAGTTCAGGAATGAAGTTATCAATGACCTGAAGCAAGAAGTATGCAGAATAGTTAGAGAAATGCTAAGCGCCACCCAAGAAAAAACAGATGGTGGAATGGAAGAACAGAAAAAGAGGGGAGAATTGTTTGATGGAGAAAACAGAGAAAGCATAGAATACGTGAAGCAGGTTCAAAGGGACTGCCAAGAAACTAAAAAGTCTATCGAAAACTGGCATAACAGCTTGAAAGAAACTAAGGACAGACTATCTGAACTGGAGGGCAGATTTGTAATATGGGAGAATGAAATGAAAAACTTCTTAAAAATAACAAAGAAACAAACAGCAATAATACAAAGACAAGAAGATGATAAGAGGATCCATAACTTAAGAATTAAGAACATAAAAGAAGAAGTAGGGACACAAACAAATGAACTACAAAAGCTACTCACAGAAATAATCCAGGAGAATTTCCCTAATTTAGCAAAAGGTAAAGATACACAGTTGTATGAGGCATACAGGACCCCAGCCATCTACAACCCAAACAGAGCAACACCCAGGCATATAATAATAAAAATTCCAGAAATTCAATACAAGAACAGAATATTAAAAGCTGTCAGAGACAAGAAACAGACCACTTACAAGGGAACACCCATCAGAATTACAGCAGATTTCTCTGCACAAACCATCAAATCACGAAGAGCATGGGGGGAAATAATTCAAGCTTTGAAAGATAATAATCTCCAGCCAAGATTGAGATATCCTGCACAAATGTCCCTGGAAATTGATGGAAAAACAAGGTGCTTCCAGGATAAAGAGGAACTGGGGGAATTTGCAACCACCAATTCAACTCTACAGAGAGTATTGCAGGATATTCTAAAAAAAGAAAAATACAAAGAATCCAGAAATAGTGGCAAGGAGGCCACAACGAATGGAGCAGAGAACAAAATGAAGAAGACAAACTGACAGCTACTGACAGAAAAAGAGCTCAACAGAAATGAGGCAGAGAAGATTGGATGATAGGAACAGCTATTTTGGAGAAAATGACATCTTAATAGGTAATACTGATTTAGTATCATCTTGTTTTGAAGTCTCATCTAGCTTTTGTTCTTCTGTCTCCAATGGTCTAAATAGGTTGTATCTTATTGGATTTTATTATGTATGATAGTATAAACAAAAACCTTTTAAAGACAAGGAGATTATACAGAAACCATTGTTCATTTTCTGTTAGTCAATTCTAAATACCCTGTAATGCTGTCATTCTCTTAAATGGTTTTACATTGTTTTGATATATTTAATGCTATAGTATATGAAGTTGTACTCAAGGATTTCAAAGAAAGAGATGATATGGTAACTACTTTTATGTCAGGATTATCTGGTGGTGAAACACTATTCTGCTTAAATGGTTATGTTTTGATCTGCACTGTTTTGCTGTTATGCCCTCTTTTATCTCAATCTCCACTTCATTATTTACTTTTTTATTTTTATCCTTTTAATTAAGGGAAAAATAAATAAAAATAGCAGGATATATTATAGTAACCCACTTTGACTTTCCATTATCTCGATTTAAAGTCCTGTATTACTCTCACCATCTTGTTTTTGACTGATGTTCCCCTATTATGTTTTGCTGGATAGTATCAGGTTCAAAAGTTTAGGCAACAGCTGTGAAGATAATGAGATTCATTATGACGCCCATTCTCGTTGACTTTTATCTACTTTTGAAGACCTACAATGTCTCCAATGTTTTGGTTTTGTCAGTTTTGTTCTTTACTGTTTTGTTAAATTTTATTATAACTAATGATATAGGCAATTCTATTAGAGATAGCGGGAGGCGTTATGGTAACCATTGTTGATCACCTTTTATTATGTTCTTACATTATCTATTATGTCCACCCTTTTGATTTGACCGACTCTGTTCTGTTATGTCACATTTGGTTTTACTCTCTTCCAAAAAAGTAATAAGAACCGTGGGAGCAATAAAACCCAAAATGTGTAATAGTCATTGTACAAAAGAGAGGAAAAGAAAGTGCTCTACACTATATAACTGCATGCATATTTAAGTGTATAAGATAGAAAATGATATCACTGAGTTTTATTGGATCATTGAACAGAACTGTTTGCAGTATCATTGTTGGAATGTCCACTTTACAAGCTTTAATTTTGTGACTTGAACAATTATTTCTAAGATGACAATATGTAATCCATTAACTAGTGATTT
Organism: Cavia porcellus; assembly: GCF_034190915.1. NCBI lineage: Eukaryota > Metazoa > Chordata > Mammalia > Rodentia > Caviidae > Cavia > Cavia porcellus. The sequence continues at coordinate 195,765,106 of NW_026947484.1, read as the reverse complement.
CCTACTGTTTATTTTTTTTTCTGTAAATCTGTATAACTTGTACCCTTTCTCTGCTTTTTTTCTCCTTAAATAAAATTTTAAAAAAAGAAAATGTAAATCATCCCTCTATTATTGGATAGACATAACTAATAGTTAAATAGTCCTGGCTAACAACAGCAAGGCAGGAGGCATCCCATTGCCATAATTGAAGCTATAGTACAAAGCTACAGAAGTGAATCATGATACTGGTACAAAATTACATATTACCAAATGAAATAGAATAGAGGATGCCCACAATCCCAAGGGCCAATACTATATGCCAGACAGAATGAAGATTGCTTAACCAATACTTCTGGAAAAACTGGTTTCCTTATGCAGAAGGGTGATTTTTGATCCACTATTTTCATAATGCACTAAAACAAAATAAAATGAGTCAAAATCCTACATATATAGAAATACAAATGCTGATCTGCTGAAATAATAGGCTGGCAAAACTCTTGATGAAAGGCATAAGCTACAGCTTGCTGCACATGGAACCACCTGCACAAGAAATAGTATCAACAATGAATAATATTATTTTAAATTTAAAAATCTCTGCACAGCAAAGGAAACAACCAACATAATGAAAAGACAAGAAGATAATGGGGAAAAAAACTGTGCCAGCTACTCTCCAGATAGAGGAATAATATCTAGAATGTATAGAGAACTAAAAATACTAGACCATCAAAAGTAAAAGACTCAATTAAAAATAGGAATTGAAATCAACAGATGTTCTCAAAATTACAAAATTATAATACATACATAAAAAAATTTTCAGCATTTTTGGCCACTGCAAATCAAAATAATGATGAGTCCATCTCACTGCAGTAGGAATGTCCATTATGCAGAACTCAAGGAACAAATTTTTAGGTGGTTGTGGAAGATAATGGTTGATATATTACGTCAATTTGAAAATTTTAAAGGGACTCAGCAGGAGCCAGGGTCCTCCCTTTGAAAACATCTTTATTCTGTGCAAAAGGAGGTCACTGAGATGGCGATTCCTATACCCTCGTTGGCATGATGGGTAATCTTCAGACAATATAAGGAAAGAAAAGAGGCTTGCTTGCTCTTTTTGCTCTTGCTGCTTTGGCTGTCTTTTGCCACTTTGGACTGTTGCCCCACTGTCATGCCATCCTGACTTGGAGTTAGCTTATTACAGATTGAAACCTTCACAAACTGCTGCTAAATAAAACTTTTTTCCATACTTTTGGGTGTTGGATATTTTGTTTCAACAACAATAAAAAAGTAACTATCATAATGATCCAAAGTAAAAGACCCAATTAAATGTAGGCAATTGAAAAGAATACCTATCAAAAATACAAATTTCTAATAAATACATGAAAAAATGTTCAGTATCTTTGGCCATTAAAGAAATGCAAGTCAAACCAATCCCACGAGTCCATCTTACAGCAATAAATGGTCATTATGCAGGATTCAAGGAACAAAAAATGCTGAGATTACAGAGGATAAAAGGAACTTGTACACATTGCTGGTTTTTTTTTAACTTCAAGAATTCCAAAAAATTAAATGGAGAAGTTTCACTTGACCAGGCTATGCCTTTACTCCACATTTTCTTGAAAGACCCAAAGTCATGACAGTATAGCAGCATATCTGTGTGTGCATATTTATACTAAGACAATTTACCAAAGCTAAAGCATGGAAGTGGCCTATATGCATGAAAAGATGAATAAAATACTATGGCATATAGATACAATAAAGTTTTACTCAGTCATAAAAATGGATGATTTTGAAACATTTGCAGGAAAAGATTAGTTTTGAGATCATAATGCAAAGTAAAATAATTCATTTGTAAAAAACTAAACACCACATGGGGTCTTTGATGTAAAGGGACCAAACATAAATTATTTAGATAGCAAAATAAAGGTCAATGTTATTAAGTGAAGATGTAGACCATGGGAATGAAGGAGACCTTGGGAAAAAATAAGAGGGGAGGGTTGAAGAAGTGGAGTAAAAATGATCAAGATGCAATATGTTTATATATCAAACTCTCAAGTTAAATATATCAACTATGTATAAATGAATAAATAATGCAAAAGAAGGACAATTAGTAGGGGGCTGGAGGAAGGACACAATGGGAAGTTAGTATTCTTCATGCTCAGTATTTCTTCATGAAGAAAAAATGTTTTGGAACTAGATAAAAGTGATGGCTAAATGTACTAAAGGTGACCAATCTGTACACTTTCAAAAGACCAACTTTATGTTAAGTGAATTTTACATTAATTGAAATAATAAAAGGACTACCTAGGGGAACTCAGGTGGAAAAATGGCATGAATGCAAAAGTCTCTTGTCTAAAAAGAGAATCGATAACAACCCAAAATACATCTTTAGAAAGTGATTCATAAGAGTCATGCTAATTGAAGCTTCTTGTGATGGATAGTTGTGTGTATTCTCCTCTCCATGATATGGAGGCCACATGTTAATATTTGTTTTGGGTTAAATAAAACTAACGTATTTTACAAAATGGTATAAAAACCTTCTTCTGAGAACTTGCTTGTTTAGCAGAGCTCCAAAAGCACTTTAGGACACAATAGTGTGAGTTACATGTTGCACTTCTATTACTCTAAGGCCTGTGCAGATCATTGGAATGCCCTGACGTAGGGCTCCCTTCCACACTTGCTTGTCACTAGTGTTTTCTGGCTCTGAGTTCCCCTGTTGGTTTTGAGGGCCTCAGGATTGAGGTCTGTGTCTACTTATCACAGTGATATCCTCTCAATATGTGTCTTGTACAACAACACATATTTGTGTCCTCTGAGCTCACAGTGTGAAGCTGCAGAGAGAGTTGGTTCTGGGAGGTGTCAGAGGTGATAGTCACAGGGCTTGAATAAATGTTGCATACTCATTATGTCACTTGGAACTGTATTCTGTCTTTCCCAGCCACTCAAGACCTCTCCCCAGGGCTGCTTGATCTAGTCCCAAGTAACATGAGTGCTCAAAACAGTGTACTCAAGGATAGGCTGTGAGGCCTTCACAACTCCTATGCTTGACTCCTACAGCTGCACCTGAGGCAGGACATCTGGGGACAAAAGGAAGCAAGAAAGTTAATACTCATGGCCTGTGAAATCTGATTCAAAATCCACAACTTTCTGGATGCTGACCCTGTGTGAGACCCAATGCAGGTAGGAAGATGGGTGGGCAAGGCAACAGTCATGTCCCGAGCAATGTTGACCATTTTTGTCCTGAAGAATTCAGTAGGTGTGCAGCCTCCAGTGGTAGCTCATATTTAACAGAAGTGATGCCCATTTACCTGTGTACCTGACTTCTCATACAAGGCTGTGTGATACAGACAGCTCACTGAAACACAAGGGCCTCTGTCTTAGAACTAATTTTCATCCTAGCTACTTCCTTCAGCAAGTTGGACCCAAGGTGGGTATAGAACCTATGTGATAAGCAGTGTGGCTCTGGCATAGACTGAGCATGATGTTCCCAGGATTTCAGCACTGAGAAGCTGTGAAAGAGGCAGCCTGAATGTCCATATTAGTTGATTGGAACTCTTCAACTATTCAGTCTGTCATTCATTCAGTAAACCCTGGAGATTAATGAAAAAGCATCTACCTCCAAGCTCTGAAGGGCCATCCCTAAGGAAGGCAAAATAACTAAGCTGATCCATTCTGTGGGTGGGTGGAGGCTTGCAGTGTGCAGAGTTTGCAATATCTTTCTAGCCTTATTACTCTCTGGCTGTCACCATGAGGGAGTGTGTGGGGATGGCCATGAGACATCTGTCTGGAAGATGGTTACTCACACCGGGGAAATCCTCAGTGGGACTCACAGGAAGGATCCACTATGCCTCACAGTGGAGGTGTCACAGGCACAGGGTGGATTTGATAAAATAGCAGTAATAAGTCCCTACAGGACAGCTGGGAGCTCACAGCACAGCCAAAATAAAGGATACTGTGGAACTGTGGGAAAGGGAGCCTTTGGTCATTTTTGGTGACTTACCGAAGCTTCAAACACTGAGATCCCCCACAGATGTAAGATGAAGGGAGAGCAAGTACATTAACCTCCAAATATGGGAGGCTGCATGTCATATATGGACCTGAGTCTGTCCTCTTACAGTGAGCTCATTTCCTCAGCAACACCTTTAGTCACTTCTGTGATTTAATGAAAATTGGTTAGTGTCTCTCAGGGAGTTGGAGGCAGGCAAGCTCAAGACTGGGCAGCTGCCTTTGCTCAGGGCCTTGTGCTGTGTTGTCATGAGTTGATCAGTGATCAAGGTCTGAAGACAGCAACAGAGAGGAGTGAAACCAGTTTCATTTGATAGCACCCATGTGCTTCCAGAGAGTGAGCATCACTCCCTGGGTAAAAGCATTCATATTCTGTGACTACAATTCTCTCAAGTCTGTTTTCAAGTGTGTCAAATGTGTACAGGCCACATAATTTATTCCACAGGTTCCTCAGGGATGATGGATAACCTGTTTTATTCTACTGTAAATTGAATCACTATTTGAAAATGGTACATTAGAACAGTTTAACCACACAGTGTAAACCATCCAGAAACTTGAGATGCCGAGCAGTTCCACCAAGTACCCTTCCAGACTAGAGTGAAGGTCTGTGGAAGCTTGTGCTTTGGTAGAGCTCAAGGTTTGTGCAGGGCCTCATCAACACTGCAATGTATCCAGGAGCAGAGGCCCAAGGCTTTATTAAGGACTCTTTCAGAATATCCCAGTTAAATAGGCAGATTTTCCTCCATGAGGGCATAGTAAAGAAAGAAACACAGGAGAGGAGGCCAACAAATGTCTTGGAGAAGGCCATTTCCATGAGACTATGGCAAACATATGTGTCCCTTTCCTGCTTCTGGGGTTTTGCTCTGTGTTTCTAAGCATCTACTGCTAGGTGTGGGCCTTCCTTTAGATGGACAGCACAGGTAGTTTTGTGTTTGGGTTGCACTGTGGTCCCTCCCTGTGTCTTTTATGCAGTAATCCATGGCCATAACATTGGCTACCAAGAAGCTCAGCTGTCAGGAGGAGAGGTACTGTGCAAGGCCCTGGAGATGGAACACTGGGTTTGGATGGGTGCACTGCGTTGTGTCTTACCACTGCAGCTGAGCTGTTGCATGTACTCAGATCCTTTCCTGTGGTGTAGGACACAGGCTCAGAAGTTACTGAAGGTGATGGAGTTTCCAAATATGCAGCAGTGTGGAATCAGTTCTGAGAAGCTTCACCAAGCCTGGCCAAAATCTGGCACCCTTGTTGTGCCAGAGGAAGGAACCCACGTGACAAGAAGAAAAGTGAGAAGACATGAGACACGACAGCTCACAGCAGAATTGCTGCCTATGAGAGATACTTGAGTGGGTGCAGCCACCAGGCAATGGACCTAATTCAGAGATTTCATGCTTTCTTCAATATCAGATGCAATTTTCTCAGACAGGTCCCCAAACTTGTGCAAGAAAAGTTACTGCCTTTCTCAAGCCCGATGTCAGATTTGGCTGGGTCACTGACAGGACTTTCTGTTTCTCCATGCTTGAGTCTTTAAGACTTTAAGTGAGTCTCCCCACTGGACTGCTGTGACTCAGATAGCATCTTTCTTCCCTCATACCCTACTGCTTCTTAGCCTTGTGTGGTAGAATGAGGGTGGGGATGAGGATGGGGAAGGAGGATAGGCCTACACAAAAGGAAATAAATACTCTGGGGGAAGGAATATCTCTCCATTTGTAATGTATTCTTTACAGAGTTTATTGAGGAGCTGAGAGTCTCAGTAAAGTCACAGACATCCCCACCCTGTTTGATAGCATGGAACAATCTCCTTGCCCTGGAAAAGAGTTATTGCTGGAGGGAACTGAAAGAATTCAATGACATTTCTTCACCATGCAGGAGGATGATAGCCCTAAAGGCACTGCCTATCATCCTCATGGACCTCTGAGAAGATTCTTATGCCTACTTTTGTAACATAAAAGATAGTGATGTTCCCTTGGGTGTGTATCTCAATTCAGCATTGGAGAAGCAAGATGTTTTTGACTCAAGTCAGAGACAAGTATCCTAAAGTAAATACATTATCTTACTTTGTTGCACACTAAACTGAAATGATTATTTAAAAATTCTGTTCTAAATCATTATTGGGTCTGGACCTAGATCCCCAATCTCTCAAACAAATGTACAACAAAGGCTTACATCAATGAAAAAACTGGTATAATTTTAGGGCTCCAGGAGGGTCAAAACCCTAGCTGAGTTCAAGATTCTGAGGACCAAGACAAAGACTTCTGTGTACTGTCAATATTTATTAGTTCCACAACAAAGAGTGGGGAAACTGAGGAAATTGTGGGAAAGGGGCATGAACTTAGGAGTCACTTCAAAGACTTCTCCAAGTAGGAAATAATGCCAGTTTAGAGTAACATCTTATCTCCAGGATAACATTTATGGTAGGAGTATGACTTCAGGAGTGAGACTTCTTCATCTGCAGTCTCTATTTTTTTAAAATTTTATTTAAGGAGGAAAAAAACAGAAAAAGGGTACAGATTATACAGAATTTCAGAAAAAATAAACAGTAGGAAGTCACTACTTAATAGATTACATATTGTCATTTTTGTCAAGTTACAAAATTAAAGCATATAGAGTGGACATTCAAACAGTGAGACTGCAAACAGTTCTGTTCAATGATCCAATAAAACTTGGTAACTATGGTTACCTATCTTATGCACTTAAATATATATGCAGTTATGTCCTTTAGAACACTTTGTTTGCCTCTCTTTTGTACAATGACAATTACACATTTTGGGTTTTATTACTCCCATTGTTCTTATTACTTTTTTTTGAAGAAAGTAAAACCAAATGTGACATAATAGGACAGAGTCAGTCAAATCAAAAGGATGGACAAAATACATAATGTAAAGACAGAATATAAGGTGATCAACAATGGTTACCATAATGCCTCTTGCTATCTTAAAAAGAATTGCCTATATCATCAGTTATAATAAAATTGAACAAAACAGTAAAGAATAAGACCAATAAAACCAAAACATTGGAGACATTAGAGGACTTCAAAAGAAGATCATAGTCAACCAGAATGGGCATCATAATGAATCTTATTGTCCTCAGAGTTGTTGCCTATCCTTTCGAACTTGGTACTATCAAGCATAACAGAATAGAAGGAAAATCAGTCAAAACAAGATGGTGAGAGCAATATAGGGTTTCAAATCAAGTTAATAGGAAATCAATGTGGGTTACATAATATATCCTGCTATTTTTATTTATTTTTCCCTTAATTAAAAAGATAAAAATGAAAAAGTAGATAATAAAAAGGAGATTGAGATAAAAAAAGAGGGCATAACAACAAAACAGCACAGGTCAAAACATAACCAATTAAGCAAAATAGTGTTTCATCACAAGATAATCTTGACATAATAGTAGTTACCATAGTGTCTCTTTCCTTAAAATCTTTGGGTATAACTTCGTATACTGTAGCATCAAACATATCAAGACAATGTAAAACCGTTCAAGAGAATGACAGTATTACAGGATATTTAGAATCAACTAACAGAAAATGAACAAAAGTTTCTGTATAATCTCCTTGTCTATAAAAGTTTTTATTATATTATCACATATAATAAAATCTGATAAGATACAACAGGTTAAAACTGATGGAGACAGAAGAACAAAAGCTTGATTGGACTTCAAAACAAGATAATATTAAATCAGCACTACCTATTATGATGTCTTGTTTTCTCCAAAATGGCTGTTCCTACCATCCAACCTTCTCTGCCTCATTTCTGTTGAGCTCTTTTTCTGTCATTAGTTGTCAGTTTGTTTTCTTCATTTCGCTTTCTGCTCCATTCATTGTGGCCTCTCTGCCACTGTTTCTGGAATCTTGATATTTTTCATTTTTAGAATATTCTGCAGTATTCTCTCTAGAGTTGAATTGGTGGTTGCAAATTCCTCTTTATCCTGGAAGCACCTTGTTTTTCCATCAATTTCTAGGGACAGTTGTGCAGGATATATCAATCTTGGCTGGAGGTTATTATCTTTCAAAGCTTGAATTATTTCCCCCCACACTCTTCATGATTTGATGGTTTGTGCCGAGAAGTCTGCTGTAATTCTGATGGGTGTTCCTTTGCAAGTGATCTGTTTCTTGTCTCTGATGGCTTTTAATAGTCTGTTCTTATATTGGATTTCTGGAATTTTGATTATTATATGCCTGGGTGTAGCTCTGTTTGGGTTATAAGTGGCTGGGGTCCTGTATGCCTCATACATCTGAGTATCTTTACCTTTTGCTAAATTAGGGAAATTCTCCTGGATTATTTCTGTGAATAGCTTTTGTAGTTCATTTGTTTGTGTCCCTACTTCTTTTTTTTTTTTTTTTTTTTTTTTGTCTTTTTCATTTTTATCGGTACCGGGGATCGAACTCACGACCGCCTGCTTGCAAGGCAGGTGCTTATGCCGCTGAGCTAAACCCCTAGCCCCTTGTGTCCCTACTTCTTGTTTTATGTTCTTAATTCTTAAGTTATAGATCCTCTTATCATCTTCTAGCCTTTGTATTATTGCTGTTTGTTTTCTTGTTATTTTTAAGAAGTTTTTCATTTCATGCTCCCACCTTACATATCTGTCCTCCAGTTCTGATAATCTATCCTTAGTTTCTTTCAAGCTATTATGCCAGCTTTCAATAGAGTTTTTAGTTTCCTGGTAATGTCTTTGAACTTGCTTCACATATTCTATGTTTTCTCTATTTTCTCCATTAAACAATTCTCCCCTTTTTTCTGTTCTTCCATTCCAACATCTGTTTTTTCTTGGGCAGTGCTTAGCATTTCTCTAACTATTCTACTTATTTCTTGCTTTATTTCATTAAATACTTCATTTTTGAACTCGTCTATGAGGCTCCGGAGATACCGCTTTATGTCTATTGGTGCCTTGTCTGATATTGCATGTTTTCTGTCTTCATTCTCTTTTGCATTTACCTTTCCTTGATCAGTGTTCTCAGGATTGGGGATTGAGGACCCTTTCTTGTTGCTCTCTCTTCCCATACTTTTTGTTCCTTCCATATAAGCGTATGTAGGAGACCCAGTTTTTTTTTTTTTTTCTCTTTGCTGTTACAGTTTGTTTGAATCCACCGGCTAGGTGTTCCCACCCACTGCAGTGTACTAGTGAGACACAGACCTGGGCAGTCTCTGCTGGGCCCATCCTTCCAGATCAACCTAGTGAAAGCTTCACTGCTAGGGTGTATCACCAGGCACAGGGACCTGGTTTGGGCTAGCCTACTGGATCTTAGTCTGTGGCATCACCAGGCCAAGCACTCCCCACAATCCCACTTGAGAGGGGAATATGGGAGTAAGGTCACTGCAGGGCCCTGTTCTGGCTAGCCTGCCCGGTCCCAGAATGTCCTCTATTGGAGCCTCCTAGTCTATGAAAGGGTCTGCATTTCTCTCACTCACCACAGGTCGATGCAGGGCTCTCTGCGAGTTCCACTCTCAATGCCGTTTGGTTCATGGATTCCCACTCTCAGAGCTTTCATGCGTCTCTCTCCCTGCCATGCCGATTGGGACACAGCAGTGGCAGCAGGAAATTCAAATTGTGGCTTCCAGTGGTGCAGGGTCCAGCTTCTGTGCTGAGATTTTATCTGTTCCTGTTATAGCATCAGGATTGCATTTCCAATTGGTTTCTCTCAGCTTAGTTCGTTCCTGGGTTGGCAGGGTACATCTCCCCTCGCTTAGGACTCCTTTCATGGCACCACTCCTGGATTCTAAGCTAGTAATCTCAGAGAGCCTCTGTGGCTGCTGTTACTTGTCCACCATGTTCTCCCGGAAGTCTCTCATCTGCAGTCTCTATTTAATTAATTAGTGTTGGAGCCAGGGTGTCTTCAGGTGTGGCCTATCTTGCCTTTTGAGGTATCTCTGGCCTCACAGGCCACCTCATCCCTCAGCCAGGACCAGCAATTCCTAGAGGATAACTTACTATGCATCAGCACCTGTTGCTAGGCAATTGGCCAATGCCTCGGACAGATTCACAGATAAACATAGTAAGCCAATTAGTTAATTTTACATCCTGCTCAGAGTAGCTTCATAGTGGTCTCCAACATCTCCTCCTTTTTGTTTTTGTAACAAAATCTGGATCACAGTAAGTCATGATTGAATGTTGTCTCGTAGTAGGCCTGTCTTGGCTCCTCGTCAACAGACTATGAGTAGAATAAGGAGAAACACACAGATTACTCCAAGTATACCAACATAAAGCCAGAAGTGTGCCTTCAGAAAGTTTAATGAATTTTGTTGACCTCAGGCTTTAGAAAATTTGTTCCGATCTTGAATTTGTTCCTCAAATCTTGGGGTTTGTTGGGACATTGAGAACATCTCCTCTGGAGAGCACTAATATCAGTACTAACAGTTTGATGACTAGCTCCTTGTACATGCTTCTTTATATCCTCCCAAGGATGCATAGATTTGTTAAAAATCCAGGCAGTTATGCAGAAAAGAGTGGTTTTGTAATGGCACTTACATTAGGACCAGTCATGTCTACTTCATGATACACCTTTGGTGGAGAATCTGCTCAAAGGATGGTCCTAATTAATGGTTGATTAGGGACATAAGTCCATTACTGCACTCCTGATACTGGTGTCAAATATACAGATATTGTCAGCAGAGCAATTAATGCAACCAAATGATTTTCAAGAGTAGGTGGAATTTCCCTGCTGCTGACTATATCTCTAGCCTCAAAAATTACTGCTTGAATTTTGTTCAACTAGATCACTTGTCCTCTTTCCTGATCTCTTGTCCCTGCTGGAGGTGGATTCTCTGGCTGATTGGCAGGTCACTGGGAATCCAGGTTGGCTACGCATCACATGAGGCTGCTTCAAGAAATGCTGGCATCTCCCATCAAGGCTTTATATAATTTTTTAGATCCTTCACCTGTTAAGACAAGAATAACATCATTTCCACATTAGGAGCTATATTGATTTTTTAAAGTTTAAACTAAGCATACATAGGGCAAAATATGGTCTACTTGTGGGAAAAACAGGATTGTTAACAAAGCAATCTTTTATATCAGCTATGATGAGAGGACAGCCTCTGGGAATTGCAGTTGGATTTGGCAGTCCTGGCTGCAATGACCCATAGGAAGTAAGGAAGAATTTACAGCTCTTACATGTTGTAACAACCTCTATTTGCCTGATTTCTTTTGGAATAACAAAAAAGGAATATTATAAAGGCTAATTGAGCTTTCTAAATATCCTAGCTACAATTGTTCTTCAAGCAATTTGTGTAATTGAGTTACTTCTCCTTAAGGGACCATTGATCTACACAATCTAGCTCCTTAGTTTTCCATTGTAAAGGCAGAGCTGTTTTGTAGGGAGAAGCATCAATGGCCCTTGCCAAAAAGCCTACTGATATCCCATACCTTGCCTGTCATTTTTAGGTGTAATATTAACAGGCTATTTAATTCCCTGTAAGTTTTTTCCAGGTCCTTTATCTTTGTGATATTCCATTTTAATCATCATTTTCTTAATTTTAGGATCTGAATCTATTTGTTCAATTTCCAAATTGGACATGTTTTGTTTAGTTTTAAAATTAGAATCGCTGGTCAACATTATTCTCTGCTTTTGTAACAAACCTGTTCCTCACAAATTAATTGGAAGAGGTGCCACATAAGGTAAAAAGAAACCTTTATGTTGGTCTCAGCCCTCATAAAGCAAAGGTGAAACACTTCATAAAACATGCTTAGGGGTACCCAGTCTTATAAGTGACATAGGAGCCATTTGCATTGGGCATGTGGTGGGCCATTGTTCTGATGCAATCATAGACACATTTGCACCAGTGTTTACTAAACCTTGAAAGTATTTTCTATAAATCCTTATAAAACATATAGGCTGGTTTTTAGTCACTTCCTGTGTAAATTAAATCTCTCCCTTTGTAGTCTTGCTCTGAGTATCTTGTCCATCTTGAGCTGTTTATAATTAACAAAAGAAGGCTTCTGTACAGGTAACAAAATCAACTACACCACATAGTTTCCCAGTTCAAAAACCAGAGATCCATAGCACATCCAAGAACTTGTATCTCATCTAATGTCCTGACATGCTCCAATATATGTTGCTAAATCATTAGTTGACTTTACAGGATTTAAAGCCTGTTCACAAATTCCAATTAACATTTTTATATGCTAATTTTAAAGTTAAAGTATTCACAGTTTTTGTGTTTGACATATGTCTGCAAATGGTTTCTTGTAATTTTGACACAAATTGAGTAAATTGTTCCTGGGGTCCTTTCAGAATATGTAAAAAGAACAACACAAGAGCCCCACCCTCTGGAATAGTTATCCATGTTCTTTTTTTAAATAATTCTTCTAATTGTGGAAATAGTTGTTCAGGACTTTGAAAGTGTTCCTCAAATGGTGCATATATTCCTGTCCTAAAAAGCATCTTCTCATTTTTTACTGGACATGGATTGAGATCTGTCCAGTTTTATGAGCCTGCTCTGAAACAAGTTTTTAGTTTTACACCAAAATGAAAGAATTGAGCAGGAGACAGGCATGTTTGTACCAAATGTTGGATGTCATAAGGTGTTAATGAATATGTGTCCAAAACATTTTAGAAGAGCCCCACAGTAAATGGTATTTGGACTCCATTGTTAACCACACTTTTTTTTTAAGATTTTTTTTTTTAGTTGGGGCTGGGGATTTAGCTCAGTGGCATAAGTGCCTGCCTTGCAAGCAGGCAGTTGTGAGTTCAACCCCTGGTACTGATAAAAATGAAAAAGACCAAAAAAAAATTTTTTTAGTAGTTGTATTTCAAAAGGCATGTGAACAAAATACTCACAAAGGGACTGTGCTGCAGGGGATGGTCATGTAAGGAAAATTTTGAGCGTTTCCTTCTGCTATTGGGACACTATACTGTGGCCTTAATTTTAATTTTTGGAGATCCTCTTCATGATAGCATTCATGGTGGTGGTTCAGACTCTGTCTTAACCCAGATAACTGGAAACAGAGTGACTCTTGTGCTCTACTTTAATCTGATACAGCTTGTGGGAAATTCCTAAGGGTTTCTTCTTCAGTATCTCCATCTACAGAAAGGAGTAATGTGTGGGGCCTGAGACAAGTAAATTTTATCATTCACACCAGGCCCTTAGCAAAAAGTTGGCCATAGACAAGTCTTATCTGAGATCTTCAGCAGATGACAACTAGTGAAAGGGAAGAGGGCTGGTGGACACTGCATTTGGATTCAGGGTTTCAAATCATTACCCAAATTTCAAAGGAGTTTCCCACTTGAAGGAGGGATTCCCTGATCTCCCTGATGCACTAGAGAGAGCCAAAGATGGGGAGACTCAGAGACATGCATTAGGGCAAAATGGATTTCAAGCAAACTGACCAGCAGAGGGAATAAAAACTACATCAAAATCCAAATTTCAGATGTCATGTAAAAATACCAGCTTCTTTCATTATATCCTCACAGGTAAAATCCTTCCAGTATGTAGATCTTCTCTCTGGGCTTTGTGATTCACTCCAAATATAGACACATTGCTGTGGTGAGGACTTGAGGAGGAAGTTGCCACACCAAATCTAAATAATTACAGAATTTAAAAATAAGCTGATGGGAAAACATGCAGGGAGAAGTGAACTGGATCAGTCCTTGTATGTGATAATAATGAGTCAGAAAAAAAAACAGTATGTATTCCTAAGTTTAGAGTACAATGCCATTGGATAGAAGGTGCAGAGGGAAAGGAATATCTATGTGGCAACATGAATGAGGTAAAAAATTTGAATAAAATTTTAGTGGACCTGGTTTGGAAATCCAGAGAGAAAATAGCACTGTGTTTAACAACATTAGGCATACTAATTTTCAAGACTTCTGTTCCCAGTTTGCTTATCCATTCATGTGTTGAGTAACATTTTCTGTAAAAATACTCATGCTAATTTTTTTCTGGTGGGCAGTACTTTTCTTTAATTTTTGTTTAATTTCTTTAATTTTGTTTTGATTCTGTTTGAACTGATGTTTAAACATATCAAAATTACACATACTTTGGGATATCATGTGATGTTTTGAAATATGTATGAACTAAATAAGGGCTTAATAAGAGTTGAATTTTCGACTTCCTTGAGAATGATTGTTTTTTGTGATATCATTAAATTCCTCTCTGCTGGATTTGTGTAATAAATAGTACAGTACTGTTAGCTCCAGTCACCCTACTGCTCAGTAGAACTGAAAAACTGCTTGCTCCTATGGGACTGCCCACGGCACTGACTGCTGAGCTTCTCCAACTCTTCCTCCCCCACCTTTATGTCTCATAGTTATCTAGAGCCTGTGGTTCACATGGCTAAGCTTTATGATGGTGTCTGTCTTTTGAAAGACTGTCACAGTCTCTTCAATTTAGGTTTAACAACTTGGGTTTCCACCAACAGGGAGTGGTAACTTCTGTTCAACATATCACTAACTGCAAGGACATGGCACTGTGACCTGTTTCCTCAAACTAGCCTCCACATTCTAACAGGTAATTCAGCTGGGACTTCATCAATGGATAAACAATGTCTTCATGAGCCAGTCATCATTTTAGGCCTCACATTTTAATATTGCTGCACTGAGAGTCAGGTCCATTTGTGAGCTAAAGGAGTCATTTAAAGCCCAAACACTTACTCTAGGACAAGGATAGATAACATTTTAGAGAGGAGCCCAACATGCAACCCAAAATACTACTTGATATCAAAGTTTCAGTACTGCCATTACATATCAATACTGAAGTTTTATATTAGAAAAATATAAACATGCACTAACATCCCTTGTTTTAAAGAAAAATAAATGCCACATATACCATATGTTCATCAATGATGCCTGGGATTTTTCACAACTCAGCTTGTCCAGCTTTACACCTAACAGCTGAATAAAGGTCCGTGTTGTGGGGATTTTGTACTATGCTGCTTTCTAGATTCAGGGTACAGGTTATGTCCTACCTGTGGTTCATCTGGCCCAGTCACCAGTAACTCCTCATGATATACCTTTTAAGAATATTTAATTTGTGTGTAAATGATTGCAGTTCATATGTCTCACAAATGTCTTGATTAATATGTGCTTGCTTCAAAGAAGACCACAGAAATTACATTAAGATGGAAGTATATTTGATTTTTTTACATTAAAGTATATGCCACTGATAAATGCAGAATCAACTGAAAAAAGAGACTGTTATAAAATAAACTAAATGCGTATGGTCAGTATTATGAAAATCTGTTTAGGAAGGAAATTCTGAATATATGAAACTGGAGTATTTATTCTTACATATTCTCCATTTTTTAACTGACTTAAATGAGTGTAGATAGAGAGAGACAGAGGGAGGGCTAGAAACAGAGGGGGTAGAGAATGTTTACACCATACCATGCTGCATTTTATGAACTCCTAATTTCTAGGGTCCCAACAGAAAGTTCAGGCCCAAGATCTGCTAGTGCCCTTGAAAAGAAATATTTCTATTAAGCCCGTGGGC
Source organism: Cavia porcellus (assembly GCF_034190915.1). Taxonomy (NCBI): domain Eukaryota; kingdom Metazoa; phylum Chordata; class Mammalia; order Rodentia; family Caviidae; genus Cavia; species Cavia porcellus. The sequence goes on along the minus strand of NW_026947484.1, from coordinate 195,749,693 downwards.
TCTGTCCTGATTTTAGCCAGCGACCCCCTCCCCTCTCCCTTTGGAAACCCCAAGTCTATAGTGGTCATTGGTGCTCAGTCTTTATTACTGAGAGGTAATAGTTGTGGATCCAGGGCTTGGCTCCTGTGCAGCACTGCCAGGTGAGGGCTAGGCAGGTTTTCATGAGCACAGGGAGGCCTTATTTGCATTTCTTCCTGCTATATAAACAGCATTGTGGTTACACGCTCACAGCAGACAGTGCCCACCACCAAACTGAGTTCACTGGGTAAGTCTAATAACAAAGATGCATTCAAGAGAATACAATAGCACTGTTGGTGGGAGTGTAGACTGGTGCAACCATTGTGGAGGTCAGTCTGGAGATTCTCAAAAAGCTGGGATTGGAAATCCCATTTGTTCCAGCTATTCCACTCCTAGGCATATTCCCAGAAGAACTGAAAGCATCATACCACAGTGATATATGTGCACCTACGTTTATAGCAACACAATTTGTAATAGCCAGATCTTGGAAACAACCTAAGTGTCCATCAACTGAGGAATGGATAAAAAAGTTGTGGTATTTCTGTACAATGGAGTATTATTCAGCTATAAAGAAGGATCACATTGAGATATTTATAAATAAATGGGCACAGCTTGAGACCATACTTGTCTTAGTTACTTTTTACTGGTCGTTGAGACAAAATACCTGAAGCTCAAAGTTGGGAAAGGAAAGGTTTATTTCTTACAGTTTTTGGAGGTTTCAGTCCACACTCAGTTGGCTCCAAGACAGGCAGGCATGGCTGGGCTCCAGTTCATGGCGGCCGCCAACAGCAAACTCAAACCAGCAAAGAGAAAGACATACCTTCTTCCTGCCATTACATCACATCCTGGCTCCACCCCTATGTGGGTGGAGCACTGACACCATCAATCCAAGCACTATACAATGAACCATCACATATGAACAATGCAAACTCATGAGGCCTGGGGGACACAAACATAAACCATGACATTCCACCCCTGGCCCCCAGGACTCATGTACATCCTTTATACAAAAGACATTTAGGGCACCTCCAAGAGTTGCCAAAGTCCTAACAGCTTCAACATTGCTGAAAAGTCCAAGTCCCACGTCTCCTCCAAGATCTATGGCAAACTCTTAACTGTAAGCCCCTGTACAAAAGAACAAGGTTAAACATTTCTGAAATGCAAAGGCACAAGATAAACATAAACAGGGGAATATAAAACATTGGAAACAAAGCAATTCCAACATCCAGCAGGGCAAACATTAAGTCTTAGAGTTCTACACTCAGCATCTGAAGCAATCTGGTTGCAAGTTCCAAAAGCCTCGGATGATTCCACCCCCAGGGCACTTCCACCGATTTCAACTCCCACAGCTTTTCTCTTAAATCCTCTCTGCTTGCTTTTTGCAGCTTTCCTTGGATCATCCACATTCCTGGCTTTTCCAAACTTCTGGGGTCTCCACTGCATCTTCGGCTTCACCCTTACATCTTTACAAATTGCCCTCTCAGGGGCACACTGCTTGGCCTCCCAGGCCCTTTGCAATTGAGGTGGAAGCCGTCTTACCCTCAGAATTCGTGCATTTTCCTTGCCCCTAAAATTAGCACCTTGTGGATGCCACCAAGGTTTGCTGTTAGCCGAAGCAGTAGCCAGGCTTTTCTCTCTTGGCTGTAGGGGTCAGTTGCCTGGATCGCAGGGCTCTATCTACCTGATTGTGATGAAAATCTTCTCTATGTTGCCGCCTTTCTGGAAACTCATGTGGCCTCTGTCACCATTCTGGAACCTCACGTGGCCTCTGTCACCCTTCTGGGACATGGCGCTTGACAGCTTTTCCCTCTGAGTAAATATTTTCACCTTTGTTGTGAGGCTGTACAGGGTGGGGACCTGCTTCCTGGGATGCCCCAGGGCCATCTTTCTTATCTCTCTGTTTCTCCTCAGGAATCAAAATTTCAACTCTGTCTTTACAATCCACACCCTTCCTGGAATCTTCCTTTGGGCCAAACTCACAGCATTGTACATTATCCTGCTGGGCTCTTTGCTCCTGATTTGAAACATAAAGCTGGCTGAAAGCCACCAACAATAGCCATGCCACAGCCTAACATTTGGTTGCTTTTTAATTTCTTTTTCAAGATTAATCAGTCCATTGTCCTTTGTCTCAGTCTCAGGCAAAGTCTCTGGGCAGGAGCAAAATGCAGACAAACTTTCTGCTAAGCCATAACACATATCATGTGGAGTCCAACGACCAATGCAGTCCTTTCCAGCAGAAACCTCCCAAGCCTGGTCTTTACCATCAGGCTTTCTATCAGCTTTCTGGTCTCTTGAGCTCTGACCAGAATCTCCTCTACAGAACAGCCTAAGCTGCTCCAGCTCTATGCATCCAGGCGACATGTCCAAACCTTTCCAAACTCCGCCCACAAGCCATTTCCAAAGCCTCTTGAAAAACATGGCCAGGTATAGTCACAGCAAATGACCCCACTCCTGGTACCAAATTTCTGTCTTAGTTGCTTTTTACTGGTCGCTGAGACAAAATACCTGAAGCCCAAAGTTGGGAAAGGAAAGGTTTATTTCTTACAGTTTTTGGAGGTTTAAGTCCACACTCAGTTGGCTCCAAGACAGGCAGGCATGGATGGGCTCCAGTTCATGGTGGCCGCCAACAGCAAACTCAAACCAGCAAAGAGAAAGACATACCTTCTTCCTGCCATTACATCACATCCTGGCTCCACCCCTATGTGGGTGGAGCACTGACACCATCGATCCAAGCACTATACAATGAACCATCACATATGAACAATGCAAACTCATGAGGCCTGGGGGACACAAACATAAACCATGACAATACTCATAAGTGAGATAAATCAAACTCACATGTATAAATACTGAATAGTTTCCCTAGTGTAAGAAATGATAAGAATACATAAAAGTATGTGGTAATCATGATTCCCCATTATATTGGTTTGAAGCCATATAATGTTTTCACTTATTAATTGGAATATTTTTATTCTGCATTGTTTGATTTACTGTCTGTGAGAGTATGAACAGTTATTTTGAAGAAAACAAGACATCATAATAGCTAGTGCTGATTTAATATCATCTTGTTATGAAGTCTCATCAAGCTGTTGTTCTTCTGTCTCCATTGGTTTTATCATGTTGTATCTTATTGGATTTTATTATATGTGATAATATAAACAAAATTTTTATAGGCAAAGAGATAAGATAGAAACCATTGTTCATTTTCTGTTAGCTAGTTCTAAATACACTGTAATACTTTCACTCTCTTGAATGGTTTCACACTGTCTTGATGTTTGATGCTATAATATACAAAGTTATACTCAATAATTAAAGGAAAGAGACACTATGGTAGCTACTATTATGTCAGGTTATCTGGTGGTGAAACTTTATGTTGCTTAAATTGTTCTGTTCTGACCTGTGTTGTTTTTTTGTTATGCTTTTATCTCTTTTATCTCAATCTCTGCTTTTTTCCTTTTTTAAAAAATTAATTTATTTTTATTGTTCTTTTAATTAAGGAAAAAAATAACAGGATATATTATAGTAACATTTTTTATTTCCTATTAACTTGATTTGAACCCCTGTATTGCTCTCACCATCTTGTTTTGACTGATTTTACTCTATTCTGTTCTGTTTGATAGTATCAAGTTTGAGGGTTTAGGCAACTACTTTGAAGGCAATAAGATTCACTATGATGCCCATTATGGTTTGACTATTATCTTCTTTTGAAGTCCTGTAAGGTCTCAAATCTTTTGGTTTTATTGGTTTTCTTCTGCACTGTTTTGTTCAATTTTATTATACTTGATGATATAGGCAACTCTTTTTAAGATAGCATTATGGTAACCATTGTTGATCGCCTGGTATTCTGTTTTTATATCATGTACTATATCCATCCTTTTTTTTTTTGACTGACTCTGTTTTGTTTTGTCACATTTGGTTTTATTCTCTTCCAAAAAAAGTAATAAGAGCTGTGGGAGTAATAAAACCCAAAATGTGTAATTGGTATTGTAAAAAAGAGAGGAAAAGAAAGTACTCTAAAGGATATAACTGCATATATATTTAAGTGTGTAAGATAGAAAACCATATTACTAAGTTTTTGTTGGATTATTGAACAGAACTGTTTGCAATCTTACTGTTTGAATGTCCATTTTGTATACTTTAATTTTGTAATTTGAACAACTATTTCTAAGATGAGAATATGTAATCTATCAACCAGTGATTTCTTACAGTTTTTGGAGGTTTAAGTCCACACTCAGTTGGCTCCAAGACAGGCAGGCATGGATGGGCTCCAGTAGTTCATTTTTTTTTGAAATTCTGTATTATTTGTACCCTTTTACTGTTTTGTTTTTTCTCTTTAAATAAAAAAATTTTAAAAAGAGAATACAATAGCTCATATGACAGTGCTATGTTGTGTTTTCAGCTCTTCATCAGCTTTTATTTTGTCTATATACTCAGATCATGTTTTTTTTTAATTAATGATGCTTGCTTTGTGAACATGTGAAATGTTGAGTGCCATGAACAGCTGCACTCTCCATATAGGATCTGGTGCTGTGTGAATGTCATCCCCATTGTCTAGGTCTTGCTCTCCTGATCAATGAGCAGATTGATTTCTGCTACAGCTCCTGCACATTCCTGTTTAAGTTTGCAGACTCCTCTCCCTTTGGTGAGAATGTGTATGCCTGTGCTATGTTCTGCTCTTTTATGAAAGGAAACAGTGCCAGCATTCATGTGGATCCTGTTAATTAGTTTTGTATTTTCAGGTATGATAATCTTCCTCTGTCTCAAATTTTTCTACATTTTAAAAATCTTAATTCTTATTTATTTTTATCAATAGTGTTTACAGCATATAATGGATGCATTTATTGTAAACCCTTACACATGTACCTAACTCACTTTAATTCTTATTTTACCAGATTCTAATTTCTTAGTTCCCTTTAAATTTGCAAAATATCTTTGTTTCTTACCTCTATTTTTTGGCCATTTCACAGATTTATATTCTTATTTTCTTACATAAAATAAACTATGAAGTATTTAAGATTTTCTGTTTTGTTTCACTTATATAGTGCAACAATTTTTCCAGTTATTCCATTGATAGTGAACAACTATCAAGTATATAGTGAATGGAGAACTCAAAAATTGATCTCCCTAAAAGTAAAAAATAGGCAATTGAAATGAATAATGATTTTCTGAGTCATAAGTAGAAAAGACCAAGATATAAATCCTATATTTTAGCAATTAGCAAACAAAGAAAGTAAACTTATACCTTTAACATCTTACTTGAATATTTATTCTAAAATATATCCTTTTGTACATTTCTTAATTGTCTAACTTTAGCATATACTGCTTTGTAAACATTCCTACTTTTCATTGTGTATGCATCCTCCTTTCCTTCCAAATATTCTAGTCTATCATTATAACTTGAAAGGTACTCCAAATTTCTTTTACCATTTATTTTATCCAACATTCTTTATAAATTTATTTTGATTTATTTTTGGTGCTGAGGATCAAACTCATGACCTCGTATTTGCCAAGTAGGCTCTTGTGCTGTTGAACTAAATGCCTGATCCCTCAATTTCTTATCATTATATGCTTGTGGTATATAATGGTTATTTGTCACATCTTGGTCATTTTCATATTCCCTCTGTCTTTCCTTATGCCTCAGATTTCTTTACCATTCCACAGAAATTACTTTTCAATTCCTTAGCCAAACAATTTTGAATTTTTCTAATGTGTGTCTCTTAGACAAATCATGTGATATTTAACTTTCTTTGTCTGAATTAATTTATACATATTATCCCAAAACCCACCCATTTCCTTAAAAGAACTCAAATTTACCTCTATTCTGTAGTACACCACATTTTCAGTCTTCATTATCCTGCATGAGTATAAGTAGGTCACTCCCATATTTTATCTATTGTGAGCTGTGGTAATATACAGAGTAATTCACAATCATGTATAAACATAACAGTTCTTAACAAAATTAAATGATTATATTACTTGTCTATTTGTTTAATATTTTAAAACTTTGCCAATATTTTTAATGTACTCCTGCAACAATATAAAAACAGTTTCCTGCAATTTTGTGTGTGGTGTTATGCTTTAAAGAGTTTCATACACTTAAGTGTCACCACACATCTGTGGAACTGGGTGGCCGACTCCCAGGACCTGAGGGCATAGAAGAGGATCTCCAACAGACCCTGGGGAAGCCTTGGAATAACACTTGAAGCACTTGAAACACAGAAATATAGAAAAATGACAAAACAAAAGACCAAATTGCAATTTTTTTTCCTTTTTATCAGTACCAGGGATCGAACTCACGACTGCCTGCTTGCAAGGCAGGTGCTTATGCTGCTGAGCTAAATCCCCAGCCCCCAAATTACAATTTCAAACCTTCAGCCCATCCAAAGAAATTGTAGGAGCTATGTAAATAGAAGAAAATACATGCCATACACCTGAAATATCGGACATAATAACAACTGAAATAAAGAAGCAACTCTGGGAAGCTTTAAAGGAATTCAAACTAGAAATAATCTCCCAGGTAAAAAAAGAAATGATAAAAGAAATGGAGATGCTAAAAATATCTAAAGAAAACACAGTTAAAAATTGGAGAAACAAAACAAAAAGATAGAATCCCTGGATGAGCAACATAAGAAACTAACAGAATACATAAAGCAGATGCAAAGAGATATAGAGGAAATCAAAAATTCCACTGAAAGCTGTAAAAACTGCCTCAATGCAAGTGAAGATAAAATTTCAGACCTCGAAGACAAATTTGCAGCTAGTGAACAGGACAGGAGAGATCTTTAAAAAAAAAAACAAGAAATCAGGAAATAACAATTCAACACCTGCAAGATGACACAAAGAGGAACAACATAAGGTTGACAGGGATAAATGAAAAAGAAGGGGACAACAAAAAAGATGTCAAGAGCATATTGAGAGAAGTTTTACCTGAAAATTTCCCAATCATGAGATTGGAAACTGATATCAAAGTCAATGAAGCATACAGAATAGCCATAACCAAAATAAAAATACACCCAGACATACAATAATCACCATCCCAGAAATTGAACAAAAGAATAGAATACTAAAAGCTGTCAGAGAGAAAAGACAGATGACCTATAAAGGAAAACCTATCAGAATCACAGCAGACAGCACAAACAATAAAGTCAGGAAGAGCATGGAGTGAAGTAATTCAGATCCTAAAGGAAAATGATTACCACTCTAGACTGATGTACCCTGAAAAATTGTCCATCAAAATTGAAGGAGAAATAAGATACTTCCAAGACAAAGAACAGCTGAAGAACTTCATGATCACCAAGCCAACCCTGCAAAGAATACTGAAAGACAGCCTAGATACATTTAGGAAAAAACCCACTAAACAAAGCAGACAATTAAACAGAACAGAAAGATAAAAATGCAACAGCAGAAAGATAACATGTCAACAATAAACCAATATATAACAGTTATAACCATTAAGGTAAATGGTCTCAATGCACCAATTGAAAGAAACAGACTGGCAGAATGGATCAAGAAACAAAATCCAACCATACTCTGTCTACCAGAAACCCATCTAACCCAAAAGGATACTCACAGACTAAAAGTCAAAGGATGGAAAACAATACTTCATGCAACAGGAAACCCAAAAAAGTGGGAGACCCAACTAAAACAGAGAACCACAGACCAATCTCCCTAATGAACACAGATGCAAAAATAAAATAAAATTTGGCAAATAAGATGCAGCAAATCATCAAGAAGATCATACACCATGACCAAGGACTCAAACTGCATGGGAAATATTTCCCAGAGTCAATAATTGGGATCACCTCTTACAAAAAGTTTCTGCACATCAAAAGAAATCTCCAGCATAGTGAAAAGAAAACTCACAAACTGGGAAAAAATCTTAGTGAACTTCCCCTCAGACAAAGGACTTCTGTCTAAAACATATAAAAAATTTTAAAAAATTCAGACCCCCAAAATCCAAAAACCCAATCCTAATCTAGACATCTGAGATGCATACACAATTCTCAGATGAAGAAATACAAATGGCAAATAAATACATGAACAAAAACATTCATCATCATTAGTCATTAGAGAATTGCAAATTAAAACCACACTGAGATTTCATCTGACTCTTGAAAGAATGGCCAAGATCATGAAAACCACCAACAACAAAAGCTGGAGAGGATGTGGGGAAAAAAGAACTCTCAGGCACTGTTGGTTGGAGTGTAGACTGATGCAACCATTGTGGAGGTCAGTCTGGAGATTTCTCAGAAAGCAGGGATTGGACCAAAGCCCCATTTGACCCAGCTATTCCACTTCTAGACATATTCCCAGAAGAACTGAAAGCATCATACAACGTGATATATGTGCACCCATGTTTATAGCAGCACAATTTGTAATCACCAGATCTTGGAAACAACCTAAGTGTCTATCAACTGAGGAATGGATAAAAAAAGTTGAGGAATTTTTATACAATGGAGTACTACTCAGATATAAAGAAGGATCACATTGAGATATTAATAAATAAATGGACACAGCTTGAGACCATACTCATAAGTAAAATAAATCAAACTCACATGTGTAAATACCAAATAGTTTCCCTAGTGTAAGAAATGATAAGACTACATAAAACTATGTGGTAATCATGATTCCCAATCATATTAGTTTGAAACCATATGTTTTCACTTATTAATTAGAATGGTTTCAATCTGGGTTGTTCGATTTTAGTATCTGTGATAGTATGAATAGATATTTTGAAGAAAACAAGACATCATAATAGCTAGTGCTGGTTTAATATCATCTTGTTTTGAAGTCCCATCATGCTGTTGTTTGTCTGTTTCCATTGGTTTTAACATATTGTATCTTATTATATTTTACTATATGTGATAGTATAAACAAAATTTTTATAGGCAAAGTGATAATATAGAAACTGTTGTTCATTTTCTGTTAGCTGGTTCTAAATACCCTGTAATTCTTTCATTCTCTTGAATGGCTTCACACTGTCTTGATATGTTTGATGCCATAGTGTACGAAGTTATACTCAAATAAAAAAAGGAAAGAGACACTATAGTGACTACTATTATGTCAGGTTATCTTGTGATGAAACATGATGCTTAAATTGTTCAGTTCTGACCTGTTTTGTTCTGTTACTATGTCCTCTTTTTTCTCAATCCCCCCTTTTTAAAAATTAATTTTATTTTTATTATTTTTTTTAAGGAAAACTAAATTTAAAAATAGTGGGACATATGTATGAAACTCAATATGGAGCTAGAAAGCAAGTCTGAGCTCTATCCATCCCAGCACCCCAGTACAATCCATCAGGGGAATACCCAACCAATCTCACAGGTCACATATATACTAAGCCTAATGCAGCCCAGAGCCCCAGAGCCACCTATCAAGGAGTGACCAACCTAGCTGATAGAACTTGGAGAATTTTTTTTTTTTGGTCTTTTTCATTTTTATTGGTACCGGGGATTGAACTCATGACTGCCTGCTTGCAAGGCAGGCACTTATGCCGCTGAGCTAAATCCCCAGCCCTATTTGAGCTCTGTCCATCAGAACACAAGACCCCAGCTCCAAAGTTCAGGGGTGCAGCCCAGCTATCCCACTCAGTGTGTCCCACTGTTTCCAAACTCCACCCATCCAGTAGCAAGGTCACCGCACCATATGCCAGAGGTGTTTCCAGCTAGCCATGTGCTCCAGAAGCTCAGACCTCATCCCAGCCAGATGTAAGGCCCCAGTGACACCTCATTCTGGGAGCACACTCTGCCTAGCCACCTGGGCCCCAGAGGTTGTGAACTCCACCCATCCAGGTACAAGGTCTTAGTGTCAAAATCTCGTGGTGCATCCCTGCTAGCCACCTGGGTCACAGAGGTTCTGAACTCCATTCAGTCACATTCTAGACCCTGGCAACACACTGCAGTGTACCTCTTCTAGCTGACAGAGCTCTACCCAGCCTAGCATTCCAGAGAAACCCAGTGCGGTACATAAAAAGAATGCCTGGGCAACCTCACAGGCCACAGAGCACAAGTCTCCAGCTCTGTAGTTTGGGAGTACACTCTTGCTAGCCATAGGGATATCAGAGGATTGATGCTCTGCCAAAGGCAGCTTTCCAGTGCAATCCATTAGGAGGGTGTCTGGCTAGCCACATGGGTCCCCATGGAAAAATGACACAATGAAAGAGCAAGATGCAGTCTCTGTCCCCCAGCCCACTGAGAACAAACACAAGAGACGGTTAAATGGAATACACTGGAAATCACACAACTGAACTTTCTGAAATGATACCAACTGAAGTAAAGAAACAACTTCATGAAACTATTGAGTAAATCAGATCAGAAGTAATTTCTCAGGTAAAAAATGATATGACAGAAATGTGTATCCAAAGAAGACTTACATAAAAAATAGAGGAACATAAGAAAATGATGAAAACGTTCAATGAACAATATAAGATGGAATTATAAAGCATGAAATAGATTCAAAAGGATCTACAGGAAATTAAAAATTCCAATGAAAGTTGGCAAAACTGTATGGAAGCTGAAGATTGACTCTCTGACTTTGATGACAGGATGGAAGCCTATCATCATGAAAAAAATTCTGAAAAATAACAAGACACTAGGAAACAACAATTCAACAGCTGCAAGATGATGACATCTTAAAAAATACAAGGCTGATAGGTGTCAACAACAAAATCAGGGGTGAACATAAATGATATAAGAAGACTATTTACAGAAGTGATAGCAGAAAAATTTCCAAACATAGGAAGAGTAACTGGTATTCAGATAAATGAGGCATACAGGACCCAAATTAACCATAACCAAAAGAAATCTTTGCCCAGCCATATAATAATTAGGATATCAGAAATTCAGCACAAGAACAGAGTATTAAAAGCCATTAGGGAAAAGCAACAGATCAGCTATGAAGGAAAATCTATCAGAATCACAGCAGACTTCTCAACACAAACCTTCAAGTCACATGTTGGGAGCCGCGGCCGAGCCCGGTCGTCTTACTTGGCGGACGTGAGGCCTGTAAGAAGGAGCAAAGCCTGAGCTAGATTACCCCTCCCATCGAGTGAGCCATGTTGGCGCCTGCTTCCTGCCCCCTGATTGCCCTGGCGACTTAAACAACCCGCTCTGTAAGATAGTCTGCCTAGCAACAACTGATGTTAGCCAATCAGCCCGCATCGCGCGCTTTGAACTGATTGGCCACTGTTACCCTATAAAAGTGAGTGCCTCTCCCGCCACGAGAGAGAAGCACAAAAAGAGATAGAGGAAGTCCACCGGTAAGAAAGGACTGGTGGCAGAGCAGAGGCCTCGCGCGGCCCACGTGGAGACAAATAAAGACAAGGTTGCACACCGTCAGAATCTGTCGTGTGTTTTTCCTGCCGGCCGGGAGCGACACCGACATCTGGTGGCCCGTACGGGGAACTGATCACTCCCCTCGGTGGTGTGCAACGCTCCAGCGTGGTGCTGCCGGACAGGTGAGTAGGGGATAAGCCTGGGCTCTGGGTGGCGCGCACCTACAGGGCTTTTAGACTCCTCTCAGGCTCACGCGTAGGTGACGGGTTCTCTAAGTCACATGCGGTGAGTAACAGCCCTCGGAGGTTAAGGATGGGTAATTTACCGAGCACAGAGGCAAGGCCCTTGGTAAAGGCCCTTAAAAAGCTTTTAAAATCTAGAGACCTCAGGGTAGGTCAAAAAACACTGGAACTATTCATAGTGGAGGTAGATAGGGTGGCTCCCTGGTTTTTACCCACAGGGCATTTAAACCTGCCGTCATGGGAGAAGTTAGGCGGGGACCTCGCCTCGGCGGAATTGGGAGGCGATATTTCGCCGGCTATTCGCCCCTTGTGGGAAATGATACATGCGTGTCTTGAAGGGGAGGGGAAGGGGTTCCCATCGGCGGTTAGAGACGCGGAAATCATGGACGCGCGCAAGGCTTTTGAGCAGGCAAAATCGGAATGCTCTCGGGAGGGGTCTATCCAGGGGGAGAAGATCCAGGGAAAGATAGAGAACACCCAAGCTCTAGAGTCCTCCGACTCAGATAGCGAGGAGGAACTAGAAGGTGGGGCAGGAAGCCGAGAGGCCCGAAACCCCTGTGCCGAGTTGCGCCGCGAATTGTGTGCGTGCGCCGCCCGAGAAAAGCAAAGAGAGGAGAAAGGACCCCCGAGCGCCCCCTGGTGGGGAGGAGATAGAGAACCATCTGCTCCGCCCTGGAGTTCATTTCCAGAAGCGGTTCCCCACCGAGAGGCCGCTACAGGGGACCCCCCCTTCTCTCAGCCGGCACAGGAAGTGACGCCCCGTTCCACTCTGTCGCGACCGCCATCCTATGACGTCACGCCGCGGGGCGGACGGTATTTTCATGGGCCGCTATGGAGGGGTGAACGATGGTCCGGAGGGGATCCACCGATGCAAGGAATAGATTACGGTCCTTATGGAGTATATCCTGTGCAAATGGACCCAGGCCAAGGGCGCAATGTTTGGGAACCGTTTGAAATAAAACAGATTAGAAAATTAAAAAGCGCTGTCACGACCTTCGGGCCCACAGCTCCTTATACCATAGCTATGCTAGAGAATCTTGACTCTCAGCCTCTTACACCGGGTGATTGGATGCAGCTGGCCAAGGCATGCCTTCCTTCGGGTAGTTATCTTGATTGGCGAGCATGGTATGCAGAGTTCTCTGCCGAGCAGGCTGAGAAAAACGCCAGTCGAGGAAACAGGGGCTAGGGATTTAGCTCAGCGGCATAAGCGCCTGCCTTGTAAGCAGGCAATCGCGAGTTCGATCCCTGGTACCGATAAAAAAAATAAAAATAAAAATAAAAATAAAATAATAAAATAAAATAAAATAAAAAACAAAAAGGGGGAGTAAGCCAAGGCCTGCCTCCAAAGGCGTGGTTATCTATGGCATTATTCACATACAATTTTTTAAACTTCAACAGTGAAAATTGCTCCCCAGCTATGGCACATTGTACCCCATCCCCAAAAAATAAAGGATGGGTTAGATGGAAAGATGTCCTGACGAGACAATGGATGGGCCCAGATCCGGTGGTTAGCTGGAACCGAGGCGCGGTTTGTGTCTTTCCGCAGGGACCGGGACGAGAACCACTGTGGGTCCCAGAGAGGTTGACGCGTGCGACAAGTCCCTCGACTGAAGATCAGGCCTGTTCCACCAGAGGCCAACCGCAGACCCAACAACAAGATGAGCCCTAAAAGAACTGCAGGACAATCCCTTTTTGGGGGCCTGGAACGGCTTGCTCCCCTATGTGCTACCCTTGTATACGCATGGCTCGCTCGCATGGTCTACGACCACGTTTAAAAGTGACAGGCTTCCCACATTCTCCTCCCTAGACAACAACATGTAGCAGGGTGGGTGAGTCAATGACGGGTAAGAGCGTGCCTCCCCAGCACGACTCAACCTAAGCCAGGCCCTACCCCATGGCGCACGAAAGCCGCTGGATTGCTAGATTCTGCCCAGAGTCTAGATGCCTCTCCGAGGGGATCACACGGAGTGGCATGAGCGCATGCCTATGTGCATCCAGGTTCCGTCCAGTTCGTTCCTGGCCCTGGAAAAAGGACGAGGGCCTCAAGGCCTTGGTGGACCCTGGGACGGCCGCCCGGGTTCCAACCCAAAGGCCTGCGGTGGGCCTCAGATACAGGGCGTAGGCCTCTATGCTTGATCCAGGACGGGCTGCGATGCGCTCGTTCTTGTAAAACAAAATAGGGGGAGATGTTGGGAGCCGCAGCCGAGCCCGGTCGTCTTACTTGGCGGACGTGAGGCCTGTAAGAAGGAGCAAAGCCTGAGCTAGATTACCCCTCCCATCGAGTGAGCCAAGTTGGCGCCTGCTTCCTGCCCCCTGATTGCCCTGGCAATTTAAACAACCCGCTCTGTAAGATAGTCTGCCTAGCAACAACTGATGTTAGCCAATCAGCCCGCATCGCGCGCTTTGAACTGATTGGCCACTGTTACCCTATAAAAGTGAGTGCCTCTCCCGCCACGAGAGAGAAGCACAAAAAGAGTTAGAGGAAGTCCACCGGTAAGAAAGGACTGGTGGCAGAGCAGAGGCCTCGCGCGGCCCACGCGGAGACAAATAAAGACAAGGTTGCACACCGTCAGAATCTGTCGTGTGTTTTTCCTGCCGGCCGGGAGCGACACCAACAGTCACAAAGAGCTTGGAGTGAAGTATTTCAAGTACTAAAATAAAACAACTTTCAACCCAGATTGTTTGTACCCTGCAAAACTATCTTTGAAAATTGATGGAGAAATGAGATACTTCCATGAGAAAGAACAACTGAAAAATTCATGACCACTATACCAACCCTACAAATAGTACTGAAGGATATTCTATGAAGAGAGAAAGATAACTACAATCCCAAAAACAACAGAAAAAGGAAATCACTAAACAGGGAAAATAATTAAACAGAAAAACCAACAACAGAAAGATAACATGACAGGGATAAGTCAGTATAACAATTATATCATCAATATAAATGGTACCAACTCACCTTACTGGCAGAGTGGATTAAGAAACAAAATCCATCAATATTCTGTGTGCAATAAACACATTTAACTGAGAAGGAAAATCGTAGACTAAAAGTCAAAAGATGGAAAACAATATTCTATGCAACAGGAACCCAGAAAAAAAAGCAGCGGTAGCTACTGTATTTGCAGACAACGTGAATTACAAGCCAAGAATGATCAAAAGAGATAAAGAAGGCCACTACATACTTGTTTATGAAAAACTTGTCAAGGAAGAGATCAAAATCATAAATAAATATGCACCAAATATGGGAGCACCCAACTATGTAAGGCAAATCTAAGTAGACATGAAAAATCAAATAAAGAAAAATACAATTATAATGGGAGACCTTAAGACACCATTGTAACAGAGACAGATCAACCAAACAAAAAAATCAAGAAAGAATTAACAGAACTGAATTAAATTTGTGAGCAAATGGATCTATTAGATGTGTACCGAATGTTCCACCCACGAACAACACATTCTTCTCAGCTGCAATGAGTCATTCTCTAAACCAGATCCTATACTAGCCCACAGAATATGTTTAAGTAAGTGGAGGGCCAGGGATTTACCTTAGTAGCATAAGCACCTGCCTAGCAAGGCACAAGGCCATGAGACCAACCCCTGGTACCAAACAATTTTCAATTAACTAAATGCAAAGTAATTAAAAACAATTCCATTCATATTATCTGACCATAGTATAGTAAAGTTGGAAATGAAACAGAAAACACAAAAGAATCCCATAAACATATACAAATTAAATAACACTCTCCTAAACAACCAATGGCTCACAGAAGAAATTAAACAACATCAACAATTTAAAAAATGCAAATACAAATTTCTAGAACCTGTAGGACACAATGAAACTAGCTCTCAGAGAAAAATTCATAGCACTAAACTCTCATATGAGGGAAATTGAATGAACACTAATCAACAACCTAATGTTCACCTCAAAGTTCTAGAAAAATAATAAGAAGTCAAGTGCAAAGCCAGAAGAAGGGAGGAAATTATAAAAATCAGAGCAGAAATTAATGCATTGAAACTAAGAAAACAGTACAAGGAACTGATGAATCAGAGAGTTGGTTCTTTGAAAGAATAAATAAAACTGATAAGCCCCTATACAACCTTATCAAAAGAGGAAAGAAAAACTAAAATCCATGCAATAAGACATGAAAAGAGTGAAATCACTAGAGACCTTGTGGAAATAGAGAAGATCATCAATACCTACTTCAAAAACCTTTACTGTCATGAGTTCGATAACACAGAAGACAGACAGATTCCTAGAAATGTGTTAATTACCAAAGCTGAATCAAGAAGATGTAAAACTGCTGAATAAACCACTCAATTATTGAAATTGAAAATGTATTGGAACCTTACCAACAAAGAAAAGCCCAGAACCTGATGGATTCACGTTGGAATTCTACAAGACATTTACGGAAAACTTAATGCCAATGCTCTTCAAACTCTTCAAAGAAATAGAAAGGGAAGCAAGTCTCCCTAACTCGTTCCTGGAAGCAAGTATTAACCTAATAGCAAAACCAGAGAAAGACCCAACCAAAAAATAAAATTACAGACCAATCTCTACTGAACTTAGGTGCAAAAATTCTCAATAAAATATTGGAAAATAGAATGCAACAAATCATCTAGAAGATAATACACCATGATCAAGTGGGATTCATCCAAGGAATGCAGGGGTGGTTCAACATATACAAACCAATAAGTGTAATACACCATATATCATCCAAGCCAAAGACAAAAATCACATGATCTTCTCAATAGGCACAGAAAAAGCTTTTGACAAAATCCAACACTTACTCATGATAAAGTCCCTACATCAAATTAGGATAGATAATCTCTGCCTCAATCTGATAAAATCCATATATGATAAACCAACAGCCAACATCTTACTAAATAGACAAAAACTGAAAACTTTTAATCTAAAATCAGAAATAAGACAAGGATGTTCATTTTCACCACTTCTATTCAATATAATTCTGAAAACATTAGCAAGAGTTAGACAGAAAGAAATAAAAGGAATAAGGATATGATAGGATGAAGTTAAACTATCATTATTTGCAGATGATATGATACTCAAAAGAGAAGACCCTCAAAATTCCATTGAAAGGCTTCTAGATGTAATAACCAAACTTAGTAATTCAGCTGGATACAAAGTCAACACTCAAAAATCAATAGCAAGCTCACTAAGATAGAAATAATGGAATATACAGCCTTCACTATAGCATCCAAAAACATGAACTACTTAGGAAACAATCTAACAAATGAAGTAAAAGATCTATATAGTGCAAATTACATTACTCTGGAAAAGGAAATCAAACAGAATTTCAGAAAATGGAAGACACTTCCTGTTCTTGGATAGGAAATAAAAACACTGTGAAAATGGCCTTTCTCTCAAAATTGTTATACAGATTTAATGCAATTACAATCAGAATACCATTTGCATACCTCACAGATCTGGAGAAATTGTCCCTAAAATTCATCTGGAACCAGAAGAAACCAAGAATGGCAAAGAAAATTCTGGGCAACAAAGACAAGTCAGGAGGCATCACAATCCCTGACTTGAAATTATATTACAAAGCTACTGTAATACAAACAGCATTGTACTAGAATAAAAATATACCTGAAGATCAATGGAATAGATTAGAGGATACATCCAGCATTACAAACACACTCAGCCATTCCATTTTTGACAAAGGGCTCAAAAATGTACACTGGGAAGAAAGATACCTTCTTTAATAAGTAGTGCTGGAAAAACTGGCTTTTCATATGCTAAAAACTAAGTCTCTGGTGATTAATCAAGGGAAAGGCAGAAAGAGTTCCTTGGGATTATTCCTTGTAAAATTGATTTTCCTTAGGCCATATATAATTTTAACTTCAAACAAACAGATTAGCAAACAAACAAGTAATTTTCCTGTTAAGAAAATAAATTTCTATTGCTTCATGAGAGGACAAGAAATTTTTTTTGTCTTTTTCATTTTTATCAGTACCGAGGATCGCACTCACGACTGCCTGCTTGCAAGGCAGGTGCTTATGCCGCTGAGCTAAATCCCCAGCCCCTAAAGGACAAGAAATTGACTGAAAATTTTCCATTATACTGTTTCTCTTTAACCCAAGGGAGATGAATTTTTTGGAGACTAGCAAGACAATGAAACATTTATTAAGTTAGAACCTCCTAGAATTAAAACCTTGAGACACTGGAAACCTTAAACGCATCCCTAATGCTTCTGACCAGTAATACTCAGATCCAGCCTTCATGAAAACTCAAATTGCCTTTGCAGGGAGCATTTGTGTAGAAGAAAAAAACATAAAGTATGACCTTCAAAAGGAATCAATATGTGCCTAGGAGGCCACTGTGATGAAAGGAAATGAGGATAGAATGTGGGTCTGGCCTGTGTCTCTAGAATAATGATACCAAGAGATGGGCGCTCAGTCTGTGAAGCTGAGTCCATATATATTGAAGGGATTTTAGTTGTCTCTGAGTTCAGGCTTTTTAACTCTTATTTTGTTTCCCTCTTGCATTTTTGTAGTAAGGGGCATTCCCCAATAAGAGTCACTGTCTGGAATCCCCAGAGCTTCATCTTTTCTAAAAAGGCTCTCATCAGATTCCCTGCATCTGATTAGTTATCTGTTAACTACTCACTGGAGACCTATTATGCACAAGATATTGTCTACTTCATTCTACCTGAAGCAGGATTTCTGTTCTTGTCCTTAACTTTTTTTTCTTGCCTATATGAGAAGCTGATATTCCTTGGTGTTTACTTATAGCTATAGCTCACCTTAATGGCTATAAAAATATACCAATGTGATTATTTCTGAGTTTCAGTGCTCAGTCCTATTAATAATTCCTTCAAAGAATTCAGGAAAATATTGAGTGTATTTGGAGGACTGCCATGACACAAACATAAATTTAACTAAGCACACTGATATCTTAATGTAAAGTTCTTCTTGGATTTGTTTCACAAATAATCATTGTCTTTTGTTGCACAAAACTTTCCTTTTATTCTTTTTCCTGAAAGGCTCATCACTAGCTACTAGCACAGTAATGACTGTTAAACCTCCTCAAATGCATCCTGCTGTTATGGTTAGGATTTACATTCACTGAGCTAGTTTTGTGATGATTTATATGAACCAACACACTTAGCAGGTTTTTATTCTTAGAATGGGGATCACTAGGGCCAGGGATTTAGCTCAGTGGCATAAACAACTGCCTGGCAAGTGTGAGATCAGGTCGTGAGTTCAATCCCTGGTCCCGCCAAAAAAAAAAGAGAAGGGGATCACTCATATATTAGTCTTTTAAAAGAAATATAAATGTATTTTACTTTTACTATTCAAACATGTGCTTATTTTCAGGGATACCAACAATTTGAAGACTATTTATTGTAATACATTGATATTTTGCTTTCAGTAATTATTATGCATCATATATTTGTATTTGTGTTTGTTTAGCATATACAATGTGACTGTCATCATGTAAACATCTCAAAAGACAAGTGATGAGACAATACTGTCATAATCTCAGATCTGCAAATATGAATTTATCAGTGTGACAGGGACATTAAGGAAGGAAATAGGAAAGTCTATTTTCAGCCTCACACACTGACATTTCTGATTCTTATCCTCTGTTCTGTTTCATTAGT
Source organism: Cavia porcellus (assembly GCF_034190915.1). Classification (NCBI taxonomy): domain Eukaryota; kingdom Metazoa; phylum Chordata; class Mammalia; order Rodentia; family Caviidae; genus Cavia; species Cavia porcellus. Next base: position 195,730,529 of record NW_026947484.1, on the reverse strand, counting down.
GACTCAAATCCTCTCTTATACCAAGTTCTCACTTGATAGGTCAACTGGACATTCTTACCTCTCATTAAACAATATTGTTTTTTTCCCCTAGTAACAATGACTTATCTTTCATTTAGTCACAAATTCCTTTTTCAAAAGTTTCTCCCACCCAGTTTCCCACAATAAATTTTCCTTCAGTAGCGTTCTGTATGTCTTTAATCAGTTTCCAAAATTGATAGGCAGTAATGCTGATTTGTTTTCTGACATGGAGGTTGCAAGATTTTCCCCAAATCTTACATTTGTCCCTCAAGATTTTTAAAAATGATTAGATTTACATAAATCTTGAGTATTTTCAGGAAATGCATGAAACATATTGAAGGATTCACTGTTGAATTTATATGGTATGTACTTACTCAGGAGCAGGGAGACATAGCCAAACATTGTCACACATGCTTTGTATTTAAATTTAGTATAGTGTGAATTTTTCCTTTCTTCGGTCTACATAGTCCATATTTATTTTTCTTAATTAGATGTCACCTGAAAGACATTCTATGAAAGAAGAATTCATAGATATCATCATAGTTAGATACACCACATGATGGTCAGAAAATTTAGCAGATCTGTTGTATGTGTAAAGATAATGAGCCCATTCACAATGAGGATCCTAGTTTAGGGAGCTCTTGCTAAGTGATATCCAAGCTATACAAATTTTTTGTTATGTCAGTAAGCTCATATTTGTATAGTGACCATTTTGCATTACAAGAATCATAGAAGAAAAATTACATCCTCATGCCATTTACTTTCATATTCAAAATTGTCATATAGTGAATATTTATAATTCCAACAGAGAATGTAATGGATTTGTGGCTGAGGGAGTTTAAACAATGTCCTCTGGGTTTCATAAATGATCACATGGGTGTCTGGAGGACTGTGAATACCTCAGCAAGAAGGTGAGCATCACAGGTTCCAGAGGCCCTGCAGCCTGTGGTAAGTGCTCAATGCACTCTGCCCAAAGCCCAGACTGTTCAGGACCCTCAAGGCTTCCAGGTGCAGTGAAGGGGATAAGTGGGTTTGAGGCATCTACATCCACCTTCCCATTCCAGCTGTGCTTGGAGAACTGTGGAGTTTCCAGCAAGCAGGTGGGCACACACTATCCCCAGAGCCCAGCCTATTTGGGACTCCTGCACCGTACCATCTGGGTGCAGAGGAAGGGCTGGGTGGATCTGGGGCACCTGCATCTGCCTCACCATGTGTCTGGAGGACTGTGGATATCTCAGCAAGCAGGTGAGCATCGTAGTTTCCAGAGGCCCTGTGGCCTGGGGTAAGTGCTCAGTGCACACTACCCCATGCCCAAAATGTTCAGGACCCTCCAGGCTTCGGGGTGCAGTGAAGTGCATAAGTGGGTTTGAGGCATCTACATCCGCCTCCCCATTCTGGCTGCACTTGGAGAACTGTGGAGCTTCCAGCAATCAGGTGGGTGCACAGTGTCCCTGGAGCCCAGCTTATCTGGAACTATGGAGTTCTAAACAGGCAGAAGAAGGCCATTGGTTCTACAGTCCCAGTGGCTTGGGGGAACTGGGTGCCAGAGTCCCAGGAGCTGAGAACATAGAAGTGGATTTCCAACAGACCCTGAGGAAGCTTTCAAATACCACTTGAAACAAAGAAAGATAGGAAAATGACAAAACGAAACACCAAATTATAACCTCAAACCTCTAGCCCATCTCAAGAAACACTAGGAGTGATATATACAGAAGAAAATATATGCCATTCAACTCAAATATCGGACACAATAGCTACTGAAATTAACAAGCAAATCCAGGAAGCATTAAAGAAATTCAAACTTGAAATAATCTCACAGGTAAAAGAAGAAATGATAAAAGAAATGAAAGAAATTCTGAATATATCTAAAGAAAACACAGCTAAAAAATTGGAGGAACTAAACAGAAAGATAGAATCCCTAGATGAGCAATATAAGAAACAGAATATATAATGCAGATGCACAGAGATATACAGGAAACAAAAACTCCATTGAAAGTTGTAAAAACTGCCTCAATGAAAATGAAGATAGAATTTCAGACCTTGAAGACAGGATTGCAGCTAGTGAACAGGAAAGGAACGATCTTTTAAAAATAACAAGGAATCAGGAAGTAACAATTTAACAACTGCAAGATGATGCAAAGAAAAATAACACAAGATTGATAGGGATTAATGAAAAAGAAGGAGACAACATAAAGGAGGTCAAGAGGATACTTAGAGAAGTAATAGCTGAAAATTTCCCAAGCATGAGATCAGAAACCAACGTCAGGATCAGTGAAGCACATAGAACCCCAAATAGTCATAACCAAAATAAAACTACACCCAGACATATAATAATCACCATCCCAGAAATCCAACACAAGAATAGATTATTAAAAGCTGTCAGAGAGAAAAGACAGATCACTTATAAAGGAAAACCTATCAACATCACAGCAGACTTCTCAGCACAAACAATAAAGTCAAGAAGATCATGGAGTGAAGTATTCCAGATCCTAAAGGAAAATAATTTCCAACCTAGACTGATGTACCCTGAAAAACTATCATTCAAGATTGATGGTGAAATATGATATTTCTATGACAAAGAACAGCTGAAGAACTTCATGAAGACCAAACCAACCCTGCAAAACATATCAAAAGACAGTTTAGATACACAAAGGAAAAAACCACTAAGCAAAGCAGATAATTGAACAGAATAGAAAGATAAAGATGCAACAGCAAAGAGATAACATGTCAATAATGAACCAGCATTTAACAGTAATAACCATTAATATAAATGGTCTCAATGCACCAATCAAAAGAAACAGATTAGCAGAATGGATCAAGAAACAAAATCCAAACCTATGCTGTTTACAAGAAACCCATCTAACCTAGAAGGATACTCACAGACTGAAAGTCAAAGGATGGGAAACAATACTTCATGCAGCAGGAATCAAAAAAAAAGCAGGAGTAGCCATTCTGTTTGCAGACAATGTGAACTTTAAACCAACAATGACCATAAAGGACAAAGAAGGTCACTACATACTCGTAAGGGGTAAACTCCAAGAGGAAGAGATTACTATCTTAAATGTATATGCACCAAACTCCAGAGCACCCAGTTATATAAAACAACTATTAACAGAAATGAAAACTCAAATTATCAGTAACACAATTGTAACAGGAGACCTTAATACGCCATTGACACCAAGGGACAGATCAACCAGACAGAAAATGAGCAAAGAAATAACAGAACTGAATCATACCTGTGAACAAATGGGTTTGATAGACATATACAGAATGTTCCACCCAACAACATCAGAATACACATTCTTCTTAGCAGTAAATGGATCATTCTCTAAAACTGACCATATATTAGCTCACAGAACATATTTAAACAATTGCAAAAGAGTTGAAATCATCCCTTGCATGTTATTGGATCGTAGCACTCTGAAATTAGAAATTAATGATAAAAGATACTGCAAAAATCACACAAACACATGGAAACTGATTAACACACTCTTGAGTAATCAGTGGGTCACAGAAGAAACTAAACAATACCTAAAAGAAAATGAAAATGCAGATACAACTTACTGGAATCTGTGGGATGCAATGAAAGCCATCCTCAGAGGAAAATTTATTGCACTGAGTTCCCACATCAGGAAAACAGAATGAGATCCACCTCTCCATCCCAGCTGCACTTGGAGAACTGCTGAGCTTCCAATGGATGGGCGGGCCCATGCTATCCCTAGAGCCCTGCCTGTTTGGGCCTCCAGTACCTAGCCATCGCTGTGCAGAGGAGGGGCTGGGCGGAACTGGGGTGCCTGCATCAGCCTCCCGTGTGTCTGGAGGACTGTGGATATCTCAGCAAGCAGGGAGGGATCACAGCTTCCGGAGGCACCACGGCTTGTGGTGAGTGCTCAGTGCACTCTGCCCAAATCCCAGACTGTTGGGGAGCCTCCAGGCTTCCGGGTGCAGTGAAGTGGAGAAGTGGGTTTGAGGCCTCTACATCTGCCTCCCCAGCCCGGCTGCACTTGGAGAACTGCTGAGCTTCCAACGGGTGGGCGGGCCCATGCTATCCCCCAAGCCCAGCTTGTTTGGGCCTCCCACGCCTAGCCATCAGTGTGCAGAGGAAGGCCTGGGCAGATCTGGGGCACCTGCATCAGCCTCCCCGTGTGTCTGGAGGACTGTGGATGTCTCGGCGGGTGGTGGAGCATCGCGGGTTCTGGAGGCCCTGCAGCCTGTGGTGAGTGGCCAGCACACTCTGCCCAGAGCCCAGACTGTTTGGGTCCCTCCAGCCTTCCAGGTGCAGTGAAGTGGAGAGGTGGGTTTGAGGCATCTACATCTGCCTCCACATCCCAGCTGTGATTGGAGAGCTGTGGAGCTCCCAATGGGCAGGTGGGCGCACAGTGTCACTGAGGCAAAGCTGGTCTGGAACTGCAGAGTTCTGAGCAAGCAGAAGAGGGCCATTGGTTCTACAGGCCCAGTAGCTTGGAGTAGCGTGGTGCCAGAGTTTCAGTAGCTACAAACATAGAATGGGATTTCCAACAGATCCTGAGGAGGCTTTCAAATAACACCTGAAACACAGAAATATAGGAAAATGACAAAACGAAAGACCAAATTACAACCTCAAACCTCCAGCCCATCTCAAGAAACCCTAGGAGCAAAGTATATAGAAGAAAATATATGCCATTCACCTCAAATATCGGACACAATAGCTACTGAAATTAACAAGCAAATCCAGGAAGTTTTAAAGAAATTCAAACTCAAAACAATCTCCCAGGTAAAAGAAGAAATGGTAAAAGAAATGAAAGAGATTCTGAAGATATCTAAAGAAAACACAGTTAAAAAATTGGAGGAACTAAACAAAAAGATAGAATCCCTAGATGAGCAATATAAGAAACAAACAGAATACATAATGCAGATGCACAGAGATATACAGGAAATAAAAAACTCCACTGAAAGTTGTAAAAACCGCTTTAATGAAAGTGAAGATAGAATTTCAGACCTTGAAGACAGGATTGCAGCTAGTGAACAGGAAAGGAATGATCTTTTAAAAATAACAAGGAATCAGGAAACCACAATTCAACAACTGCAAGATGATGCAAAGAAAAATAAGATTGATAGGGATTAATGAAAAGGAAGGAGACAACATAAAGGATGTCAAGAGGATATTTAGAGAAGTAATAGCTGAAAATTTTCCAAGCATGAGATCAGAAACCAACATCAGGATCAGTGAAGCTTATAGAACTCCAAATAGTCATAACCAAAATAAAACTACACCCAGACATATAATAATCACCATCCCAGAAATCCAACACAAGAATAGATTATTAAAAGCTGTCAGAGAGAAAAGACAGATCACTTATAAAGGAAAACCTATCAGAATCACAGCAGACTTCTCAGCACAAACAATAAAGTCAAGAGGAGCGTGGAGTGAAGTATTCCAGATCCTAAAGCAAAATGATTTCCAACCTAGACTGATGTATCCTGCAAAACTATCATTCAAAATTGATGGTGAAATACGATACTTCCATGACAAAGAACAGCTGAAGAACTTCATGAACACCAAAGCAACCCTGCAAAAAATATCAAAAGACAGTTTAGATACACAAAGGAAAAAACCACTAAGCAAAGCAAATAATTAAGCAGAACAGAAAGATAAAGATGCAACAGCAGAGAGATAACATGTCAACAATAAACCAGCATTTAACAGTAATAACCATTAATGTAAATAGTCTCATTGCACCAATCAAAAGAAACAGATTAGCAGAATGGATCAAGAAACAAAATCCAAACCTATGCTGTTTACAAGAAACCCATCTAACCTAGAAGGATACTCACAGACTGAAAGTCAAAGGATGGGAAACAATACTTCATGCAGCAGGAATCAAAAAAAAAGCAGGAGTAGCCATTCTGTTTGCAGACAATGTGAACTTTAAACCAACAATGACCATAAAGGACAAAAAAGGTCACTACATACTCGTAAGGGGAAAACTCCAAGAGGAAGAGATTACTATCTTAAATGTATATACACCAAACTCCAGAGCACCTAGTTATATAAAACAACTATTAACAGAAATGAAAACTTAAATTATCACTAACACAATTGTAACAGGAGACCTTAATACACCATTGACACCAAGGGACAGATCAACCAGACAGAAAATGAGCAAAGAAATAACAGAACTGAATCACACCTGCGAACAAATGGATTTGATAGACATATACAGAATGTTCCACCCAACATCAGAATACACATTCTTCTCAGCAGTACATGGATCATTATCTAAAATAGACCATATATTAGCTCACAGAACATATTTAAACAAGTGCAAAAGAGTTAAAATCATCCCTTGCATGGTATCGGATCATAGTGCTCTGAAATTAGAAATTAATGATAAAAGATACTGCAAAAACCCTGCAAACACATGGAAACTGATTAACACACTCTTGAGAAATCAGTGGGTCTGGAAAAATTAAACAATACCTAAAAGAAAATGAAAAAGCAGATACAACTTACCGGAATCTGTGGGATGCAATGAAAGCCGCCCTCAGAGGAAAATTTATTGCACTGAGTTCCCACATCAGGAAAACAGAACTAATACAAATAAATAACTTGAGGCTACACATCAAACAGCTAGGAAAAGAAGAGCAAGTCAAGCCCAAAGCCAAAAGAAGGGTGGAAATTATAAAAATCAGAGCAGAAATCAATGCAATAGAGACGAAGAAAACAATCCAAAGAATGAACAAATCAAAGAGTTGGTTTTTTGATAGAATAAATAAAATCGATAAGCCCCTAGCCAAACATTTTAAAAAGGGAAGAAAAAGCTCAAATTAATGCAGTAAGACATGAAAAAGGTGAAATCATTGCAGACTTTACAGAAATACAGAAGATCATCAACACCTATTTGAAAACCTCTACTCTCAAAGGTTTGATAACACAGAAGAAATAGACAGATTCTTACAAACATATGAAGTACCAAAGCTAGGTCAAGAGGATGTAAAACTGCTGAATAACCCAATCTCTGTTAATGAAATTGAAAATGTAATTAAGTCCTTACCTACAAAGAAGAGCCGAGGCCCAGATGGATTCACAGCAGAATTCTACAAGAAATACAAAGAAGACCTAATGCCGACACTCCTCAAACTATTCAATGAAATTGAAAGGGAAACAATCCTTCCTAAGTCATTCCTGAAAGCAAATATTACTCTAGTACCAAAACCTGAGAAAGACCCAACTAAAAAAGAGAACTATAGACCGATCTCCCTAATGAACACAGATGCAAAAATCCTCAATAAAATATTGGCAAATAGGAATGCAGCAAATCATCAAGAAGATTATACACCATGACCAAGTGGGATTCATCCCAGGAATGCAAGGATGGTTCAACATACGTAAATCAATAAATGTAATCCACCATATCAATAAAGCCAAAAGTAAGAATCACATGATCATTTCTATAGATGCAGAAAAAGCCTTCAATAAGGTCCAACATTTATTCATGATAAGAACTTTACAGAAAATTGGAATAGATGGTCTTTACCTCAATATAATAAAGGCCATCTATGACAGACCAACAGCCAGCATCATACTAAATGGCCAAAAATTGAAAGCCTTTACTTTAAAATCAGGCACAAGACAAGGATGTCCTTTATCACCACTCCTATTTAATATAGCACTGGAAGTACCAGCCAGAGCAATTAGGCAAGACAGAGAAATAAAAGGGGTAAAGATAGGAAAAGGAGAAGTTAAATTATCATTGTTTGCAGATGACATGATACTCTACATAGAAGACCCCCTAAACTCCATTGAAAGACTCTTAGATACAATAAATAAATTCAGTAATGTGGCTGGATACAAAATCAATACTCAGAAATCAATAGCATTCCTATACACGAACAACAAAATCACAGAGAGGGAAATAAGAGAAACTACACTCTTCACATTAGCAAACAAAAAAATGAAATATTTAGGAATTACTCTTACGAAAGAAGTGAAAGAGTTATACAGTGAAAATTATAATACACTGAAAAAAGAAATTGAAGATGATCTCAGGAAATGGAAAGACATCCCTTGCTCATGGATAGGAAGAACAAACATTGTGAAAATGGCCATTCTCCCAAAACTATTATACAGATTCAATGCAATCCCAATAAAAATACTGTCAACATACCTTATAGATCTAGAGAAATCACTCCTAAATTTCATCTGGAACCAGAAGAGATCTAGAATAGCAAAGGCAATTCTAAGCAGCAAAGACAAAGTAGGAGGCATCACAATCCCTGACTTGAAGTTATACTACAAAGCAACAGTAGTAAAATCAACATGGTATTGGAATCAAAACAGAGCTAAAGATCAATGGAATAGGTTAGAAAATACAACAACTACAAACACACTCAACCACCTTATCTTTGATAAAGGAGCCAAGCAGGTTCACTGGAAGAACGACAGTCTCTTTAATAAATGGTGCTGGAAAAACTGGCTCTCCATTTGCCAAAAACTAAAGCTAGACCCATGTCTATCACCATGGACTAAATTAAAATCTAAATGGGTCAAAGATCTGAATATTAAAACAGAAACACTAAATCTATTGGAAGACGAATTGGGTAGAAACCTTGAAGACATAGGTGTAGGTAGAGAATTCATAAACAGGACTCAAACCACACGGGAAATACTTCCCAGAATCAATAACTGGGACCACTTCTTATTAAAAAGTTTCTGCATGTTAAAAGAAATCTCCAGCATAGTGAAAAGGAAACCCACAAACTGGGAAAAGATTTTAGTGAACTCTCTCACAGACAAGGGACTCTTGTCCGAAACATATAAAGAATTAAAAATCTCAGGCCCCCAAAATTCAAAGATCCAATCCAAAAATGGGCATCTGAGATGAATACGCAATTCTCAGATGAAGAAATACAAATGGAAAACAAATACATGAAAAAATGTTCATCATCATTGGTCATTAGAGAAATGCAAATTAAAACCACTCTGAGATACCATCTCACTCCTGAAAGAATGGCCAGGATCAAGAAAACCAACAACAACAACAAATGCTGGAGAGGCTGTGGGGGGAAAAGGAACTCTCCTAAACTGTTGGTGGGAGTGTAGACTGGTGCAGCCTTTGTGGAGGTCAGTCTGGAGATTTCTCAAAAAGCTGGGATTGGAAGTCCCATTTGTTCCAGCTATTCCACTTCTAGGCGTATTCTCAGAAGAACTGAAAGCATCATACCACATTGATATATGTGCACCCATTTTTATAGCAGCACAATTTGTAATCGCCAGATCTTGGAAACAACCCAAGTGTCCATCAACTGAGGAATGGATAAAAAAGTTGTGGTATTTCTATACAATGGAGTATTACTCAGCTATAATGAAGGATCACATTGAGATATTTATCAGTAATTGGGAGCAGCTTGACACCATACTCATAAGTGAAATAAATCAATCTCACATGTGTGAATACCAAATAGTTTCCCTAATGTAAGTAATGATTCAAATATATAAAAGTATGTGGTAATCATGATTCCCCATTACGTGGCCTTGAAGCCTTATAAAGTTTTCACTTATTAATTGGAAAGGCTTTATTCTGGGCTTCTTGATATGGAAATATTTGAAGCTATAGTATATGAATTTATATTCAAATATTTCAAGGAAAAAGACAGACACAATGGTAACTACTATTAAGTCAGGTTATTTGGTGGTAAAGCACTAGGTTGCTGAAACAGTCATGCTTTGACCTGTATTGTTATGTTGTTATGTCCTCTTTTATCTCAATCTCTCCCTTATTCATTAAAAAAATTATTTAGTTATTTTTTATGGTTTTTTTATTAAGGGGAAAAATTTTAAAAATTAGTAGGATATATAATAGTAACTTTTTTTGATTTCCTATTATTTTGTTTTGAAGTCCTGTAATACTCCCACTATCTTGTTTTGACTGATTAGACTCTGTTCCATTCTGTATGATAGTATCAAGTTTGAGAGTATAGGCAACTACTTTGAAGGCAATAAGATTCACTAAGATGCCCATTCTCGTTTGACTATTGTCTCTTTTGGAAGTCCTGTAATGTTTACAATGTTTAGGTTTTACGCTTGTTCTCTACTGTTTTGTTCAACTTTATAACACCTAATGAGATAGACAGTTCTTTTTAAGGAAGCAAGAGGCATATGGGAACCATTGTTGATAACCTTGTACTCTGTTTTTACATCATGTACTATGTCTATCCTTGGTTTTGACTGACAGCTTTGTTTTGCCATATTTGACTTTATTCTCTTCCAAAAAAAAGTAATAAGAACTAAGGAGTAATAAAACCCCAAATGTGTAAATTTTGTTGCAAAAAAGAGAGGGAAAAAAGTGCTCTAATGGATATAACTGCAAGTGTGTTTAGGGGTGTTAAATAGCTGACCATATTAATGTTTTTGATTGGATCATTGAACACAACTGTTTTCAATCTCTCTATTTGAATGTTCACTTTGTATGCTTTGATACTGTGACTTGAGCAACTATGTCTAGGGTGATAATGTGTAATCTATTAACTGGTGCTTTCTTACTGGTTTTTTTTTTTTTTTTTTTTTGTAGTTCTGTATTACTTGTACCCTTACACCGCTTTGCTTTGTTTTGTTTTTTCTCTTTTTCCTTTTAAATAAAATTTTAAACAATGATCACATGGAGGAAGAAATTCTATTCCAAGTATGAGCCAAATCCAGTTTTTAACACAAGCTCTGTTGTGCTCCTTAGAAAAGTTATACATTGAAAACATTTTTTATAAAAAAAGTAATAATAATAATCATATCACTCATTTTACTCCGTGAGGAACCATTGAAGCTAGAAATTCACCAAACTTGATAGAGCTCACCAACATAATTGAAAGCAAAGACTGCCCAATGAGAGGGTGACTTTGGGCCCTGAAAATCAGGCCCTTAAGTTGCCATGCATGCAGATTACTAGGCAGTGGGGTACCATATGACATTACATTGCTAATTATCTATATAAGTACCCTTACAGTGAAAAGGCAGTTTTTTTCCTCCCCTCAGAAGAGAGAGGTCTCCTCCTTACCCCAGCTTTTGTCTTTATTTTTCTCATCCTCTTATGGTCTTTCACCCTGGAAACCTGCAAAACCATGCCAGTCATGGGACTACTCTTTTATCATTCCCTAAAACATGTTCATCCTTAAAAACAAAATTAATTATGCTAAGAGTAATTTGTGAAAAAAATAAGCCACTCTGCATTACTATGGTCCTGTCAATAGGGATTGTCAAGTAATACAATAAAGATTGCTTAAGTTATTCATTTTAATATAAATAAGATAATATGGGAACTATCTAGGAAAATACATGATACACATAAAAATTATCTTATAAATTTTAATATGCAAAAAATGATTTTCAATAAACACAAAGCACAGACAACAGTATATGTTTCATTAAAAAGCTATAATATTAGTGTTATGTTCATGAAAGTGTGAAGATGAATCCACAATTGCAATTATTTAATTTTTGCCTAAACATGTGAAGGGATCAGTAATATGGTAAAAGGAAAGTTGTGATTATGAAACATCAGAAACAACTACAGTGCTGATAGATGCTATAGTGAATATTAAGATGTAATAATAACCACAGTAGCATGCCAAGGAGAAAAGCTCTGAGGAAGTATAATCTGCCTGTGGATATAAAAGAAAAAATCCAACTTGAAACAAAATAGACAATTCCTCATGAGTAATAGGATTTCAGCTTTTGTTAGTGTATAAATAATTCATTGGAGAAAATCTCACAGCTGCACACAACTTATTAAAAAAGAACAAATAAAAGTTGAACTCTAAAGAAAATAAATCTCATTGAGAAAAGGTCCTAGTGTCCAGAATGAGAACAGGAAGCTAAGCGATTTTAAATGACAGATGACAATGGAAAACAAATTTCCTTCATAGTACAGAGACCAGAGTTTCACGAGCTAAAGGAGTATTGAGTTTCTCAGCAACAATGTTCTAGAGAGAAAGCCCAGTGACCACCTTGTCTCTTTTTCTTTGGCCAACTATTCTCAATAACACATGTGGTTCTCTCTAGTGGTTCATATCCTCCGTAATCTGTTCCTAGAAAGCCCCCTAATATTTTCTTAGAGGCTAAGCAGGGAATTCTAGGGAAGGTACATGAGAGCAAGTTTATAGATTTTAGCATCTCAGGATTTGAATTCTCAGAGGCCCTAATTAAATAAATAGTTCTATTACCTTTCAATGTTCCAAACAATTTATCTCCCTCGGGATATGGAGAAACACGTAAGATTTTTTTCAATTTTATGTTTATGGAGGAAGAATAGGAGGAAATAAATCTATTTTTCTAATTAGAAATTTTTTCTTTAGTTTGAACTCAAAAGGGTGAGAATAACTCTAAGCAATATATAATTACTTCAAGGATGCAATCCCAGAAACAATCTACTGAGATAAATTTCCTTATATCCATCACAGACATATTTTTGCAGTTCCAAACAGCACTCAACTTTTGTTTTGCTGTTGTGTTGTTAAATTAATTGTTTATTGGTTCATTTTAGATGTACATAGTAATCACATTCATCATAGAGAGCAAAATTTGATTTTTTCTTTTTCTCCACTCTCCTACCCGCTTTAACCCGTTTTCTCTTCTATGTTTACAAAAGCTTTGTTTTCATTTTTCCTTAATTTTTTATTTGTTTCTCTTCCCTTCCTTTATTCCCCCTCACCCATCCAATGTTTCCCTTTGAATTTGAACATTTTCTTCCAATTTTGCAATATCCATTTAGTACCTATTCACACTATTGGTTTCTTACACAAGAGAAACAATGTGATATTTACACATTTGATTTATTTCACTTACATATATTGCCCCAAGATGCATCTATTTACCTAGAAATGTCTCAAGTTTATCCTCAAGTTTATCTTTCTTTATGGCTAAGGAGTACAATATTGCATTAAAAAAATCACATTTCTTTTTATTTGGGCCCGAGGTGCACTCAAAGGGCCAGGATAGACTTGGGCCCCACCTATGACTACCACCATCTCTACAGACCACCTCTCAGGACCCAGAAAGTCCAGCCAGAAGTGTATGTAGGGCCAGGCTAGAACCCAGCCCCTCCTGTGTCCCAAAATCCTAGCCACCCACCTCAGGAGCTAGGAACTCCAACCCATGAGGAGTGCCCCACAGTCCTATGATGCCGTTGGGGATCTCCCCATCTCCTGGAACTAGAAATGCTGGTTATCTTAGGCTCCCACATCTCCCCCCAGAACCTTAAACTGCAGTGGAATAACCATGTAGTATCCAGGGGAGATGAAGTAAGAAGAACTCAGCAGACTTCCTTCAGTGAGGGAGATCGGGTTACTCTGAAAAATCTCAATACATAATAAAAGCAGTAACTAGGGGGTGATTTCCATCAGTACTCCTAGGCTTGTAAGCCTAGAAAGAATATAGAACTCAGGGCCTGCAGGTTTATTCAGGTGGCTGGCCCACTTTTTCATTGTGGGACCCAGCAAGGTGAACAAATATCAACCTTACAGTAGGACACCAAGATACACACTACCAACATTTGACACTAGTGGGATTGAAGGACCAAGTATTAACCCAAGAGGAAGAAAATAGCAAAATGAAAAAGCAAAATGCAATTTCAGACATCTAGTCCACCAGGAGCAAGTGCAGGAGACATTGAAATAGAGGACTTCAAAAGTTACACATTATGAATCTCTGAAAAGATAGCAAGTGAAATTAAAAAAAAACCCATGATGCTATAGAGGAAATCAAATTAAAAGTACTCTCCCATGTAAAGATAGAAATAACAACTTTAATAAAGGAATTGCTCAGTGCAGCTAAAGAAGAAATAGAGAAAAGAGTACAGGAGCATGGGAAACTGATTGAAACCTTGAATTAACAATATAGAAAACAAGCCAAATTCAGGAAACAAACTCAAAGAGACATCCAAGAAAGAAAAAGTTCTATTGAAAGCTGGAAAAACCATTTAAATGAAGCTGAGGATATGATTTTGGACCTTGAGGACAGGATCACAATTAGTAATCATGAAAGGATAAAATTTTTAAAATAACAAAGCAACATGAAATGACAATCCAGCAGCTTCAAGAAGATGCCAAGAGAAATAATATAAGATTAATAGGCATTAGTGAAGATGCAGGAGTCAATGCAAATGACATAACTAAAATATTCACAGAAGTAATAGCAGAAAATTTCTCAAACATGGGCAAAAAATCTGATATGCAGATAAGTGAGGCATATAGAACAATAAATAATCACAAGCAATATAAATATACACCCAGACATGTAATAATTAAGATCCCAGACATGCAGCATAAAAACAGAATAATAAAGCTGTTAGAGAAAAGACACAACTCATCTGTCAAGGAAAGTCCATTAGAATCACAACAGACTTTTCAGACTTGACCCTCAAGTGAAGATGAGTTTGGAGTAAGTCCTAAAACAAAACAACTTTTAACCCAGACTGATGTACCCAGGAAAACAGTCTTTCAAATTTAATGAAACAAGATACTTCAATGACAAAGAAAACCTGACGAAATTCATTTCCACCAAACCAACCCTAGTAACAGTATTGAAGAAATTCTAGAAAGAGATAAAAATGATCACAATTCCCAGAACAACAGAAAGAAATCACCGGGGAGGACAAGCAATTAAATAAAGGGGAAAAGCAAAAGGAAACCACTGGAACATAACTTGGCAAAGTCGAGCCAGTACATGTTAGTTACATCCATAAGAGTAAGTGGGCTCAATTTACCTAATAAAAGAAATAGGTTGACAGAATGCATCAAGAAACATGATCCCACAATGTGCTGTACACAAGAGACACATCTGACCCAAAAGAAAACTCATTGATTAAAAGTCAAAGGATGGAACACAGTATTTCATGCAACAGGAACACAGAAAAAAGCTGAAGTAACTATTCTATTTGCAGACAATATGAACAATCCTAAAATGATCAAAAGAGTTAGAGAAGGTCACTATGTACTTGTTAGTGGAAAAAATCCAAGAGGAAGAAGTAACAATTATAAATATATATGCACCAGGTACAGAAGCACCCAACTATATATGGCAAATACTAATGGACATGAAAAATCAAATGCATGAGAATACAATTATAACAGGGGATCTTAATACCCCATTGTCAAAGAGATAGATCAACTAGACAGAAATTCAGCAAAAGTTACAAACTGAATGATACCTGTGAGCAACTGGACTTAGTAGTGTCTGCAGAGTTCTCCACCCAACCACATCAGAATACACATTCTAATCTTCTGCACATGGGCATTATCAAAAATAGATCATATATTATCCCATAAAACATTCTTAAGAAAACACAAAGGTATTGAAATTATCCTATGTGTAATATCTGACCATAGTACACAGAAATTGGAAATTAATGGCAAAAGAAATTGCAAAACCTGCATAAATAAATAGAAATTAAACAACAACCTTCTGAACAACCATTGGACTACAGATTAAATTAAAGGAGAAGCAAAGCAATACCTACAATTCAATGAAAATGCAGAAACAATGAATTGCAATCTGTGTGATGCAATGAAAGCAATCTTAAGAGGAAAATATATAGCAATAAATTGTCATATCAAGAAAATCAAATGAGCACACATAAAGAACCTAATGCTTCATCTCAATCTTCTAGGAAAAGAACAGCAAGTTAAACCCAAAGCTCATAGAAGAAAGGAAATTGTAAAGATTATAGCAGAAATCAATGCAAGCGAAACTAAAAAATCAATACAAAGAATTAATGAATAAAAAGCTGTTCTTGAGAGTATAAATAAAATTGACAAAACTCTAGCTAACCTTACCAAGCAAAAGAAAGAAAAAACCCAAATTCATGCAATAAGGTCTGAAAAGTGGGAAGTTATTACAGATCCCATGTAAATTCAAAAGATCATGAATACCTACTTTGAAAAGCTCTACTAACATAGGATGGAAATCAGAGGGAAGGGACAGATTTCTAGAAACATATAAACTATCAAACCTCAACCAAGAAATTATAGCAATTTTGAATAACCCAACATCAATTATTGCAATTGAAAATATAATTAAAAGATTACCAACAAAGAAAACCCCAGGTCCTAATGATTCATGGCTGAATTCTACAAAATTTAGAATTCTAAAATTCTAAATTTCTACAAGAAATTTAGAGAAGATTTGATACAAATACTTCTTAAAATCTTCAATGAAATTGAGAAGGAAGCAATTCTCCATAAATCATTCCTGGATGCAAGTATTATTCTGATACTAAAAGCAGATAAAGACCAGCCAAAAAGGGAACAATTGGCCAATCTCACTAATGAATACTGATGCAAAGATTCTCAGTAAACTACTAGCAAACAGAACTCAGCAAATTATCAAGAAGATCATACATCATGACCAAGTTGTATTCATTCCAGGAATACAGGGATGGTTTAACACACACAAATCATGTAAATGTAATACACCACATCAACAAAGCCAAAAATGAAAAACACATGATCAGCTTGATAGATGCAGAAAAGCTTTTGATAAAGTCCAACACACGTTCATGATAAAAACCCTTCAGAAATTTGGAATACATGTTGTCTACCTCAATCTCATAAAGGCTGTCTATGACAAAACTACAGCCAACATTATACTAAATGGATAAAAATTGAAAGCTTTCATATTAAAATCAGGAACATGACAAGGATGCCCACTATCATACTGATATTCAATATAGTTCTGGAAATACTATTAAGGAAATCAGACAAGAGAGAGAAATAAAAGGAAAGAGGATAGGAAAGGAAGAAGTTAAACTATCACTATTTGAAGATGACATGATACTCTGTATAGAAGACCAAAAAACTCCATTAAAAGACTATTAGACGTAGTAAAACAATTCAGAAATGCAGCTGGATACAAAGTCAGTGCTCTAAAATTAATAACATTCCTGTACACAAACAAAATTCATCGAAAGAGAAATTATGGATATAATACCTTTCACA
Source organism: Cavia porcellus (assembly GCF_034190915.1). NCBI lineage: Eukaryota > Metazoa > Chordata > Mammalia > Rodentia > Caviidae > Cavia > Cavia porcellus. The sequence continues at coordinate 195,713,549 of NW_026947484.1, read as the reverse complement.
ACAGCATCTAAAAAAATGAAATACTTAGGAATCAACCTAACCAAAAATGTAAAAGACCTATATGTTGAAAATTATGCTACACTTAAAAAAGACATTGAAGAGGATATTCGAAAATGGAAGGATTTTCATTGTTCTTGGGTAGGAAGAACCAATATTGTGAAAATGGCCATACACCCAAAACTGTTATACAGATTCAGTGAAATCCCAATCAAAATACCAATATTGTGAAAATGGCCATACACCCAAAACTGTTATACAGATTCAGTGAAATCCCAATCAAAATACCAATATTGTGAAAATGGCCATACACCCAAAACTGTTATACAGATTCAGTGAAATCCCAATCAAAATACCAATATTGTGAAAATGGCCATACACCCAAAACTGTTATACAGATTCAGTGAAATCCCAATCAAAATACCATTGACATACCTCAGAGATCTAGGGAAAACACTCCTAAAATTCATTTGGAAGTAGAAGAGATCTAAAATAATAATGGCAATTCAGGGCAACAAAAGCAAGGCAGGAGGCATCTCAATTCCTGACTTGAAACTATAATACAAAGCTACAGTGATAAAATCAGCATGGTACTGGCAAAGAAATACACATTAGTATCAGTGTAGTAGTGTCTCTAGTGTAAAAAGTAACAAGAACTGCAGGAGTAATAAAACATGTAATTGCTATTATAAAAAAAAGGAAAAGAAAGTGCTATAAATCATATAACTTCTTGAATGTTTAAGTGTGTAAAATAAATGACCATATTACTAAGTTTTTGTTGGATCCTTGAGCAGAACTGTTTGCAGTCTCACTGTTTGAATGTCTACTTTGTATGCTTTAATTTTGTAACTTGAACAACTATTTCTAAGATGACAGTATGTAATTTGTCAACTAGTGGTTTCTTAGTGTTTATTCTTTCTGCAATTCTGTATTGTTGCTACTCTTTTTGCTTTCTTTTTTCTCTTTAAATAAATTGTAAAAAAATTTTTTTAATTACTATATTAGCAAATATTTGTAGTGCATAATGTTTACATTTATCATGGTGTGTGACCACAAATATGTAACCAATTTTAATTCTTTTTATGCCCCTTCCTTCTCTCTTCTTCTTTGTCTCTGTCTTTAAGTAATGTAAGTGTATAATGTAAGGTGAGAAGAGTAGTTGGGATTTATTTCAAAATGTGCCCCCTAAACCAATAATGCCAGTGACTGGATTATTACGGCAGCATAACTGACTTACTCTCAGTAGGCAGATTCTGGCTGGAAGAGTAGGTTGTGAAGCTCTTCCCTTATAATTATATATAATATTGATCAACTCCTTTATTGACCTCTCTCCACTTTCTTGTTACCATGAGGTGGTCATATTTTGCCCATCTAGAACTTTTTGTCATGTTTTCTGTCTTGGACTCAGTAGATTATGGACTGAAACCTCAATAAACTGTGAAGCAAAATAAAATTTTCCTGCCTTAAGTAATTGTTTTCAGGTGTTGTGTCTTGGTGATAACAGATATAGCTAAGGAAATACGATAAGGAGAAATTTATCTTTTGCAAATTTGAAGGGTGTTAGCTTTGTTTTTTAAAGTGTCAGATCAAGATTACTGTTTTTCACACTAAACATAATGTTTGAAAATATAAATTATATGGTGGTTAAATCTGGAAATTTAACATACATATTATTTCATGTGTGTGTGTATATGTATATGTATATGTATATGTATATGTATATGTATATATATGGAGAATGCTTAATTTCTACTTAGAATTTTCAAGACCATGGTATATCATCATTATCTGTAGTCATTTTCTGGTTCAACTTGTTGCCTTATTTCTGATATCTAACTGAAATTTTGTATATTTTTTGAACATACTTCCAACACTTCCCCAGCTTCTGATAATCACCACTGTTTTCTAAATTTCTATGAAATCAAATTTATTAGATCTACATATGTATAATATCAAACAGTGTTTATTTTTCTTCACATAGCTAAATTCAACTCCTTAATTTTCTTCTAGGTCAGCCATATTCATGTAAACTGTATTAGACAAAATTCAACATTTTTTATGTTAAAAACTACCAAAAATTAAGTATAGACCAATGAACCTTAATTGCAAGAAAGTTCACTTCTAAAAAGCCCACAGCCATCACCACATTCAACAGGAAGAAGTCTGGAGATTTCCAGTGGAAATACATTCTGTTCTTTTTCTACTCTAAAAACTATTGAACATCCTCTACAGGTCCTATGAAGTCATATAAGCCAAACCATGTATAGTACCACATACTTACAATTGCAGAACTTGTGAGGCTGAAGAAGGAAAATCGCTGAGTTCATGGCCAGGTCATGGTCTATAGATGTATGTGTGTCTATGTATGTGGTATATATATGTATATAAATAGTATTAGCTGTAAAAATAATAAACTGCATATAGAGGTAGCATGAATTAATACATTAAAAACACAAAGGTCCAACAAGAAAAGAGAAGTAAGGGATAAATTTAGTTACACGAAACATAGCCAATATCTACTTACTCGAAATATTTCTATGCATCAATAGGGAAGTGTGTGCAAAAGGAAATAATGAAAATTACACTTACTGTTAACAATAATGTAACATTTAGAAGTGAAAATGGACTGATGCAAACAGAGACAAAGAAAGTGCAAGAGAGTAAGACAGAGAGAGAGAGAATCAACATAACAAAAATTTCAGTAAATTGAAGAGGTAGCCTAAAACATAACAAGATAGTTGAAGGCTATAAATCTGACAAGGATAGTTGAACAGAGCGCAGTCACAAAGGTGCTACTCAGAGAAACTCAACTAAAAACAGAGGTGTTTGAAATAAAGGGAGGGATACACATCCTTAAACCCAAATCAATCTAAAATAAGAGCCTTGTATCAAGCAAAACATAGATGTAACACTTAATAAAATAGTAATCCATCCCATAGAGCTGCCAATGGGTTTCCCACCTTTAGGAAGAACAGGACTACTATACTCAGAAGCAGTGTTAATTTCCTACTTTTTTGTTTTTGAAATTCTGTATTATTGGACCAGGCATGGTGGCTCATGACTGTAATCCCCAGCACTCTGGAGGCTGAGGCAGGAGGATCCTTGTGAGTTCGAGACCAGCCTGGGCTACAAAGTGAGCTCAAAGCCAGCCTGAACTGCATAGCAAGACTCTGTCTCAAAAAAAGACAAAAGAGGGGCTGGGGATTTAGTTCAGTGGCATAAAGCGCCTGCCTTGCAAGCAGGCAGTCGTGAGTTCGATCCCTGGTACCGATAAAAGACAAAAGAAAAAGAAATTCTGTATCATTTCTAACCTTTATTTCTGTTTTGATTTTAAGATAAAATAATAAAAAGAAGTTTAAAAGAAACAGACAGACAAATGAAAAAAAATGGTTAGACTTAAATAATGCAACTAACTCATGCCACACAGGACAGACCTGGTATATAAAACCTAACTATTTTGCCTTCCTTTAAAGACAGGATGCAGAAGCCTGGTGGCAAATTTCACCAGAGCACACTGGAGTGAGTGAGTTGCTTTTTCCCTGATGACACACCTGTTTTTCCTTTTGTTTGTTTTGTTGTATTGTGTTTGGTCATGCACCAGAAAAGCTAACTGGAGCATCTATGGACAACAGTTAGAGACTGCAGGGACACATAGTGAGATGACAGATTTAGGCAGTTCTATGCCACAGCACAGCAACAAGTGAGAGATTGGCACTCAGCTGTTCAGCTGATGGAAGGGGAGGTTGAAGTGGGACCAAGCAGCTCTGGGCTGTCTCCTTGACAGTGTCAGAACCAGAGAGTCACTCCATAGCATCTCATAACCTCACCCTGCAACAAGATAGATGAGAGGACAGAAATGTGACAGTGGTAGTGGAAAAGAGGAAGGTACTCAGTGATTGGGAAGAACCAACTGTACATGGGATTGGGACCAGTCTGGGCTTGTTTGTGTCTGAGGCTGCCACAACTGGGACAGGGACAGAGAGGGAAACAGTGTAAGGAATGTAAGGGCCAGTTAGAGACATAAAGGCAGACACTAGCTGGAGACTCCTGCCCCAACCATTCAACCCAGAAGCCAAGATCAGCACCAAGCCCAGCACTAATTCTACTGCAGATTGGTTGGAATTATCCAACAGTTTTGTGCTCTCTGACTTGGACACAAGCATAGAACTGTGGGCACCATAGGAATTTTATCCTTTTTCTTTTTTTTAAATTTATATCTTCTGTCTGTTTTTGTTGCTGTTTTGTTTAAATTTTTACCTTTATTATTGTTCTATCCCATTCATTTTTTTCCCTTTCCTCAACTATCAGTTGATTTTACAGTATTTTCATGTGACTGAATATTATCTCCAGTCTTACTACTTTGTGTCAATAATCTTTGACTTGTTCCTTCATTATTTTTCTCCTGACCCCTTCTCTAGGTTATCATCTGTGACCATCTTTTGTTATCCAAGCTTATTTCTACTATATTTCTCTTCACTTATCTCTCTTTATGTCCCATAACCTCTTTAATTTGCCCACCACAAGGTAAAATCACTCTACCAGGGAGAAACTCATTCCATAAAAGTTCTTGGTTTTTTTTTTAAATAAAAATGTGGATCTTGCCCCCTAAAAAATTAGTTAAAATAGTTGGTCAGTTTCTACCCTATCCTTGATAGTATTATTGCTACTTGTAATACGTTAGCCAAGTTAAAATAACTGTTGCAATAAAAACACTCATTTCTCCTTTCTATAAAAACACTGTGATTTTCTGGAGTGATAAATATTACCATAGTCCAGTACCAAAGGACTAGGTACTGAGCCAAATAAATAGCAACACGTCATTCTTAATAAATTCAGAAGGTAGAATCTTCAGACATATGCAAAAATCAAAACCTTCTACATTTAGAAGACATCTCTGAAGAACACACATCCTAAGGAGGACTTGATATTGGTCATAAAGTTACCTACTATAAAAAATTTACAAACAGAACATGGAAAACAAGATTATTAATTATATTAATTATATTATATATTAATTATAAATTAATATATTTATTATATTATTTATATTAATTATATGGAAATTGACATGATGCAGAAGCAAAATCTAACCATGGACCTCCAGTCCACTTGAGAGAAGTACAAGAGATAATGATGCAGAGAAAAATAGACGCCAACTATCTGAAATTTCTGAAACAACAGCAGAAAAATTTCAAAAACAGATACATGAGACTATAGAGGAAAGTAAATCAGAAATAATTCCCCAGATTAAAAACATAATAGAGATGATGACCATAAGGAATGATTTACTCAGCTAATATAGGATGGATAAATATTAAAATAAAAGGATATAGGTATAATATATATATATATATATATATACACACACATTTAATGTTCTAGATTTTACCATCTTACAGTGTGTTACACAGTACTTATAAACATGATGTTCAGGATAAGCATGTATACTTTATTGGTTAGTTAAAATAATAAATGAATTTGAAAATAAAGAGATAATTTACACAGTGGGAAAGGATTTTTTTTATAATGTGGAAACCAAATGATCAATTAAGGCTCCATTGATTACTCAAAGTGGTCATTGAGAGATGGTTTCCTGGATTGATTCCTTGTTCAAATTAGTTTTAACTTAAATTGATTTCAAAGAACACCAACAAAAAGTTTCACTTCAGGAAAATAAATCTATGTCACTCTATTGCTTCATGCAAAGACAAAATAGCTACTGAAAGCTTTTATCCTGCTGTCTTTCAAACCCTGAGGGAACAGAATTGTATAGAGACTGAAAAGACAATAGAACATTTACTTAATTAGGACCCATAGGAATCCAAACCTTGAGATGAAAGAAACTTTAAACCTATCCCTGATACCCCTCCCCTGTAATCCTCAAGTCCTGCCTGTGTGAAAACCTCACTGGGCTTTGTAGAGAGCAATTGTGAAGAAGGGAGCTTCAAGGATGACCTTCAAAAGGAGGTAGTCTGTCTCTCGGAGGAATAAAAGGAAACCATATAGATGGGTCTGGGCTGTGCCTCTGGAATAAGAATTCTGGGAAAGCTGTGTTTTCTTTAGTCTGTGAAGCTGTGTTCCTGTACAGTGAAGGAAATTTGGCTTTCTGCAATCAGTCTTTTGTAGCTCCTGTTTTGTTACTCTTTGTACCTTTGTAATTGGGAGCACTCCCCAATAAAAGTTATTGTCTGCAGTTTCCAAACTTCACTCTCTACAAATGACAGGCTCCTGTCAGATTTCCTGCATCTAATTCCTTCTTTGTTTACTACTCACTGGAAATCTATTATGCACAAGGTATTGTTTATTTTACTTTACCTGAAGGAGTTTTTTGTTCTGGTCCTTAACTGTTTTTGCTGATGTATTTGACAAGGCGATAGTCTTTGAGAGCTACCTGTTGTTACTGTTTCACCTTAGTCTCTGTAAAACTATCAATAATGTCATTGTTTCTGAGGTACAGAGCTCAGTCCTATTTCCTTCCTTTATTTTAACAGTACCTTCAAAGATTCAGGAAAATATTGAATAAATTTTGTAACTGTCTTTACATGCTCAAAACTTTAACACAAATACTTCAATGTCTCAAATTTTCTCATGGACCTTGTTTGGAAATAGCCATTGTCTTGTGTTGTAGAAAATTGATCTTGTTTGCTTTGTTTCCTGAAAGGCTCATTCCTGGCTGTTAACTACTATGAGGCTGCTAGACATTTTCAAATGTATACTGTTGTAATGGTTAGGATTTTTGTTTAATGACCTATTTTTAATGAGTTATGTCAACCAGCATTTTTATGATAAGCAAATTTTCTTTCTTTAGAATCAGCATTAGTTGATCATATTTTACTCTTTTAAAATAGATGCAAACTCATTTCATTTAACTTTCCTATTTTCAAGTAACCATCAACTTCAAGATTATTCCTTATGTTATCTATTTTAATTGTTATTATGCATCTAATATTTATGTTTATTCAAAAAGTATAAATGTATAGGTACCATGTAAGGATCTGTAAAGTCAAATGATGGAGCCGAACTTTAACAATCTCAGATCCACAAACATGAATTTATCAATATGAAAAGGACATAAAGATTAAGAAAAGAACTTCTGTGACCTCATACATTCTGTTCCTTATCCTCTGCCCTATTGTTTTGGTCTCTTAAATGCCCTATTCTACTGTGCTGTCACTTGATTAGGCCCTCCACATCTGGCCTCTCACCATAGAATATTTGCTTTTTTTTTTTAATTATCATTATTAACAGTGACTCATCCTCGTTTTAGTTCTAAAATTCCTAATTTTAAAAAGCCTCTTCTGCCTATTATCTCCTAGTAAATTGTTTTTCAATTATGTTTTCTGACTGCATTATCCAATCTATATACATTAATACGGCTGCCTCTATTTTAATCATGGCATTTATAAGCATTATCCCCCAGATAAGCATTACTTGTTTAACATTTAAGATGTTTGGATTTGCAGAAGTCTGGAATATTTTCAGAAAATCCATCAGACATGAATTGGGACAATTACCTGCTGATTACAATATGATATGTACCCACTTGGGAGTATGGACATATAACACCATCACTTATGGATCATATTTAATTTTAACTGTACTATCAATTTGTTTCCTCTTTCAATTTCTACAGTCTACATTTCTTTTTCTGAATTAAAAGAACTCACATATAAGACATTCTCTAAAAGCAGGATCCATAGCACCATTAGAAATGTCACATGGTGGTCAGAAGAGTTAACATACCTGTTGTATGTGTGAAGAAAATGATTTCAGCCATTGTGACTGCCCTAGTTTAGAGAGATTTTTCTGAATGATACCACTGCAAGACAGATGTGTTGTTATACCAATAAGGCCAGGTTTTTTAAAATAACCATTGCATATCTCAGGAAATACAAAGGAAAAACCATCCATATGCTGTTTTTTTTAATTCAGTCTCATGTGCTGAACATTTTAATTTGCAAAGGAGAACTAAAGTATTTGTAACTAAGTGAGTTGGAATAATTTTCTCAGACTCACGTAGATGATAACGGAGGAACTAATTGTATTCCATCAAATGTGATTGAACAATCCAGCTTCTATTTCTAATTTCAGCTCTATTTATAGCTTGGGAGGATTAAATATCTGACATGATTACTAAAGAGTAGAAAATAATAATCACAGCTAATAGTTATGGAGGCTTTTACTATACTCAAAAACATGTTTTATTCTCAATAACAAAATTATAGCATCAATAATTATCACATTTGTAGGAAAAAATAAGCCACTAGGAGTTAACACATATCAGTAGTAATTATCAAGTCATAGAATAAAAATTGTTTTAGTTATAAATACATGTTTTATCATTGTTATATGAATATGAGACTTAAAAATATAGGGACTCTCATAGAAAATGTATGAAATGCCCTCAAGTAACCTGAAAGTCATAGCAAAGAGGCCAGGGATAGCCATGTGCCTGGTAAGTGTGAGCTCATGAGTACAAAACAACATGGTACAAAAACAACAACAACAAAAACTAAGCAACTAGTTTTTATTCATAAGTTCAAAAATTAAGTGATAGGATGCAAAACAAGTGACACTTTTCCCAAATTAAAATGTTGGAATAATTATATTTAACAGTGAAATGAGCTCCTGTTGCCTATGTTAGTTAATGTGTAGAGAATGAATCATAGGGTGCAAGGTACATTAACTCAAAGGTGATAATGGGAAATGATATCTGCATAGGTTTAGTTAGATGATTTTTGTAATTTTTTTCTCAAGGAGCAAATGGAAATGGAAGCAGAAAACCACACAAAATCTTCACAGTTCATCCTTCTGGGCCTTTCTGAGGATCCTGAACTACACCCCCTTCTCTTGGGAATGTTCCTGTGCATGTACCTGCTCACAGTGCTTGGGAACCTACTCATCATCCTGGTCACCTCCTGTGACTTGCACCTCCACACCCCCATGTACTTCTTTCTGTCCAACCTGTCCTTTGTGGACATCTGTTTCACTTCCACCATAGTGCCAAAGATGCTGGTGAATCTCCAGGCACACAGAAAAGACATCTCCTACATGGAATGCCTCACTCAGGTATATTTTTTTATGCTTTTTGCTGGCATGGATGATTTTCTACTCACTGTGATGGCCTATGACCGCTTTGTAGCCATCTGTCACCCCTTAAAATACCTGATCATCATGAGCCCTCAACACTGCAGTCTTCTGGTTCTGATAACATGGCTTATTATTGTCTGGGTCTCCCTGATTCATATTCTACTGATGAAGCCACTGACGTTTGGCATGGGCACTGAAATCCCCCATTTCTTCTGTGAATTAGCTCAGGTTCTCAAGGTATCCAGCTCTGATACCCTTATCAATAACATCGTCTTGCTTATAGCAACAGCCCTGTTCTGTGTGTTTCCTGTGACTGGGATCCTCTTCTCTTACTGTCAGATCATTTCCTCTTTGATGAGAATGTCCTCCTCCACAAGCAGGTATAAAGCATTTTCCACCTGTGGGTCTCACCTCTGTGTGGTCTGCTTGTTCTATGGAACATCACTTGGGGTTTACCTCAGTTCTGCTGTGACCCATTCTTCTCGGGCAAGCATGATCGCCTCTGTGATGTACACCGTGGTGACCCCCATGCTGAACCCCTTCATATACAGCCTGAGGAACAAGGATGTGAAGGGGGCTTTGAGAAGACTTCTCTGCAGAGTGGCTTCCTGTCCTAAAGGACCCCTCACCTCAGAACAAAATGTGCATTGTGGCCCCTGAGGGAAGCACTGTGAATTTTAAAATGCTGGATCTTCTTCTGCCTAAAAGACACTTTTCTTCTTTTATTCTATTTTCAAAGTTCATAACTCTGTTTTATATGTCTAAATTATTTCTCCTTACTTACTTTTTATTTCTTTCTTTCTAAGATTTCTACTGTTCACATGGCCCTTCATGTTCCCAAAATGAATTCTTACCTCAATTTTACTTGTACGGGAGGCACTTCTGTCTATGATGGTTCACGCTTACCTTTTCCATTACCAGGTCATACTGAACCCTCCCTCACTTTCATGCCTATTTTTAGTCTTTTGAATTTACTGCTCTATAATTTGAGTGCTTCATAATTGACATATCAAGATGTCAAAATTGCCAATTCCTTCTCTGACCACTCTTTAATCCTTTAATGTTGCCGTTCTCATACTTTTATCATCATATATTTTATTGCTGCCATTTTGGAATTTCTCACTATCTCTGGCAACTTGTACTCTTACTATAAAATCATTTCCTCCATTTTGGGAAACCCAGCATTAGTTGTAAGTGTAGAGCGTGCTCCACGCCAGTGTCTCACTGCTTCATTGTCTATTTTATGGCACAGGCGTGTACCGTAAAATAAACATAGTGCGCACTGATCCTGCTGTACCCTATTGTCTCAAATGTGGTGCAGTTGTCACAGTGATGTGCAGTGTGAATTCTTTCATCAACAATTTGAGGAAGAAGGACAGTACAAGTGCCCTAAAGAAGGTCCACAGCTCAGCAGTATAATTTCACCACTTTTATATTCTTTTGGAATGTGGGTTTCAAACTTCAGCAAAGAAGAAGAAATGCTCATGTAAATCAGGCTTTGTTGGTCTCAGTAAGTTTGTACCTTGTGGGCTTTATTTCCTTGTCTGTCACATTTCATACTGTAGTGCAGATAGTCAAAACTGAGGGGTTGGAGCATTGAAAATTTTTTAAATGGGGAGAAACAATTCAAATGGATAAAAATGTATGGGAGGGTAAAAATTTATATGGATATCTGTGCATACATAACAATGTGAATGAATTTATGTACTGAACTATGGACATAAAAATGATGAAAATATTCATTGTTATGTGCATTTTACTGTAGGGAGCCGAGTGACAGCCCATTGCTGCCTCCCTGCCTCTCTCTCCTATGGGCACTGCATCTGCCTACATTAACCATAATCCTCTCCTGCTTATGTCACATATCCAGATGTGACGGTGACCCTGTTGTATTCATTCCCTTAACCTCTTTCTGCCCTTAGCCTGTAAAAGGTGTGATCATTTCCTGAATAAATGGAAGCTTGATCGGATTATTTCGTCTTGCTTTCATCTCTCTTTGTCTCCCCCATGTCTTTTATTTAATCCCCGTTCCCCCTCCAGGAGTTCTCCATAGATTGATCTGCAGGCCGGATCATTTTGCTACAATATACAATGCAAATAGCACAGAGATGGATCTTTCAAAAATAAACCAGGCACAGAATTACTAGCAATGTGTTTTCTTTCATGTATGCAACAGCTACACAAAGTGCACCTGAAAATAAATGAAGAAGCTCTGGGAAGGGTGTTGGGGTGGGAGTGAGAGTGGAAGAATGATTGGTTATGATAAATGCATGCAGGAAAATGTTACATTGGATCACTGTGATGAAACAAATTAATATGCATTATTAAAATAGATAAGAAAGAACTAAAAATTACTCATAAGCTTTCTGATTAGTAGAATGAGAAAACACCCCTCAGAGGATATTTGCATTCACAATACTAAGAAGCCCTTAGAGACTTGCAGTAAACAGGACAACTTGACTAATTATGAGTTCTGTATCTGGAAGCTCCAAAGTTATGTAATTGAATAATCAACAATTAAGCCATGCCTCCAGTCTTTCATGCTGATTTTTCCAGGTTGGGGGGTTTTCTGACTCTGGCTCCTCCAAGTTGTCTGCATCAGGAAACTCCTATCTGACACTGTATTTATACTGAGGCTGAGGACAGAGGCGAAGTGTTTTGTACGGAATTGGCAGGAAATGTGCATTTGACTCTCATCCCTCAATCAGAATTCGGTAGCAATGCAGCATTATGTAGCATGTTCTGAGGGAGAGGATGGATGGAGAGGGAATCTAGGAGAAACACAGTTACTGTGCCTTCAGGAGGAACAAGCAGTTTGGTTAGCCAGAATGGAGGGCAACAAGTTGCAGAATGTTGACTATGTGAACTGGGAATCATTTTATAAACCTACATGGACTGTCCACCTATGTTAGTGTGGGCATCCTTGAAATCCTCTTCAAAGTTTTTCTTTCATTCTATATTAGTTCTAATTCCCATAGACAGCACAGGTATTTCAGTATAAAATGTGTCCCTCAAAACATTTCTGTAAGCCTCCACAAGGTACAAGTAAGTGATGGATTGTAAAGATGAGGAGGATTGTATTACCTATATCTTTTGTTATTATATTTTATATTAGAGACACAATATGATATTTACAAATGTGAGGCTTGTTTACTTCATTTAGGAGGATAGTCTCAAGTTGCCTCCATTTACCTATAAAAGCCTCAAGGTCATATTTTTTTATAGCTGAGTAATATTCCATTGTATAAAAATAAATCTTTCTCATCCATTCTGTGGTTGATGGGCACTTTGGTTCTTTCTAAGATTTAGATATTAAAAATATTTAAGCAATATATGTGCACCCATTTTAGCAGCAGAGAATAGTTTCAAGTGGCCTCCATTTACCTATAAAAGCCTCGTGAACATCCTTTTTTCAGCAGAGTAGTATTCCATTGTATAAAAATACCACATCTTTTTAATCCACTCTGCAGTTGATGGGCATTTTGGTTGTTTCCAAGATTTAGCTATCACAAATTGTGCTGCCATGACCCAGTGTGCACATATATCAGGGGAAAATACTCAGGAGGGGAATAGCTGGATTGAATGGAACTTTCAATCCTAAATTTTGAGGAATCTCCATACTGATTTTCACAGTGGTTGCACCAGTCTGCACTCTAACCAACAGTGGAGCAGTGTTCCTTTTTCCCTGCATCCTCACCAACATTTGTTATCAGTTGTTTTCTCAATGTCAGCCATTCTTTCCAGGGTGAGATGAAATCTCAATGATGTTTTAATTTGCATTTCTTGAATGGCCAGTGATGGTGAACATTTTTTCATATATTTACTTGCTATTTGTATAACATCATCAGAGAACTGTATGTTCATCTCTGATGCCCATTTTTGAATTTAGGGAGTTCAATGTTCTTTAGTTCTTTATATGTTCTAGATATAAGTCCTTTGAGGATTGTTGGCTAAAATTCTTTCCCATTCTGTGGGTTTTCTTTTCACTTTGTTGGTGATTTCTTTTCACATGCAAAAACCTTTTAGTAATATGAGATCCCAGTTGTTGATTCTTTGAAGTATTTCCCCCATGTAGTTTGCAATTTATTCATGATTTTTGCCCTACCCCTATGTCTCCAAGATTTCTACCTACCTTGTCCTCCAGTAAACTTAGTTTCTATTTTAATGTTTAGATCCTTGATCCTTTTAGACTTTAGTTTAGTGTATGGTGACAGGCACGGTGCTATTTTCAGTCTTCAGCATGTGGAAAGCCAGTTTTTCCAATAGCATTTATTAAAGAGGCTATCTTTTTTTTTTTAGTGAACATGTTTAGCCCCTTTGTCAAATTTAACATTGCTGAGTGTCTTTGTAGTAGTGTTTGTACCTTCTAATCTGTTCCATTGATCCTCCGGCCTATTTTATTTTATTAATCATACTGATTTTATCACTGTGGCTTTGTAGTATAGTTTCAAATCAGGAATTGAGATGCCTTCTGTCTTGTCTTTGTTGCCCAGAATTGCTTTTGCTATGCTAGGTTTCTTCTGTTTCCAAATAAATTTTAAGAATATTTTCTCTAGATCTGTAAGGTATGTTGATGGTACTTTGAATGGGATTGCACTGAATCTGTATAACAATTTTGGAAGTATGGCAATTTTCACAACATTGGTTCTTCCTAACCAAGAGCAAGGAATATCCTTCCATTTTCTAACATCCTCTTCAAGCTTCTTTTTTACAGTAGTATAACTTTCAGCATATAGATCTTTTACATTCTTGGTTAGAGTGATTCTTAAGTATCTCTTTTTTTTAGGTGCTATTGTGAAAGGTGATATTTCCATAATTTTTTCAGTGATTTTATGTTTGTGTACAGGAATACTATTGACTGCTGAGTGTTGACTTTGTATCCAGCTATGCTGCTGAATTTGTTTATTTCCTTTTTTTATAGTCTTTTAATGGAGTTTTTGGGTCTTCTATACAGAGTATCATGTCATCTTCAAATAAAGATAATTCAATTTCTTCTTTCCCTATTTTTGTTCCTTTTATTTCTCCCTTTTGTCTGATTGCCCTGGTAAATATTTCTAGAACTATAGTGAATAGGAGTTTTGATAGTGGACATCCTTGTCTTGTTCCTGGTTTTAGAGTGAAGGCTTTCAGTTTTTGTGCATTTAGTATAATGTTGTCTGTCAGATTGTCATAAATGGCCTTTATGAGACTGAGGAACATAACATTTGTTCTGAGTTTCTGTAGGGTTTTTATCATGACTAGGTGTTGGACTCTATCTAAAGCTTTTTCTGCGTCTATTGAGATGATCATGTAATTTTTATTTTTGGCTCTGGTGACGTGGTGTATTACATTTATTTATTTGTGTATGTTGATCCATCCCTGCATTCCTGGAATAAATCCCACTTGGTTGTGCTGTATAATCTTCTTGATGCATTCTATTTGCCAGCAATTTTTTGAGAATCTTTGCATCAATATTCATTAGTGAGATAGGTCTATAATTCTCCTTTCTGGTTGGGTCTTTCTCTGGTTTTTTGATTTCAGGGTAATACTTGCTTCCAGGAATGCTTTAGAGAGGACTGCTTTTATTTCAAATTCATTGAAGAGTTTAATGTATTTTGGCATTATATCTTCTATAACCTTCTTGTAGAATTCAGTCATGAATCTGTCAGACATTGGGCTTTTCTTTGTTGATAAGTTTTTAGTTATGTTTTTGATTTCAGTAGCTAATATTGGGTTATTCAAAATTGTTTTATCTTCTTGATTGAACTTCGGTAGTTTATATGTTTCTACAAATCTGTCCATTTCTTCTGTGTTTTCCACCATATGTGAGTAAAGATTTTCAAAGTAGGTGTTCATGAACTTTTGAATTTCCATGGGTCTGTAATAATTCCCCTCTTTTCAGTCCTTATTGCATGGATTTGACTTTTTCTTTTTCTTGATAAGGTTGGCTAAAGGTTTATGAATTTTGTTTATTCGGTCTAAAAACCAGCTCTTTGAATCATTAATTCTTTGCATTATTTTTTGTTTAAATTGCTCTAATTTTTGCTCTAATCTTTACAACTTTCTCTCTTCTATGAGCTTTGGGTTTGACTTGCTCTTGCTTCTCTAGGAGCTTGCGATGTAGCATTAAGTTATTTTTTGTGCTCATTCCATTTTCTTGATGTGACTATTTATTACTATATATTTTCCTCTGAGGATTGATTTCATTGTGTCCCATAGGATACAGTATGTTGTGTATGCATTTTTATTGTACTGTAGGAATTGTTTTATTTCTTCTTTAATTTCATCTGTAACTCAGAGGTTGTTCACAAGGTTCTTATTTAATTTTCATGTATTTATGCAGTTTTCTCAGTTTTTTTGCCATTGGTTTCTTCTTTTAGAGCACTATGATCGGATAATATGAATGGAATAATTTCACTCTCTTTGCAATTATTTAAGAATATTTTATGAGTTAATATAAGATCATTTTGAAGAATATCCCATGTGCAGCTGACAAGAATGTATATTCTGATATGGTTGGGTAGGTCACTCTGTAAACATCCACTGAGTCTATTCATTCACAGGTGATTCAGTGCTATTATTTCTTTGCTGACTTTTATGTAGTTGATCAGTTTCTTTGTGACAAGGTCTCCTGTTACAATTGTGTTCTTGTATATTTGGTTTTTCATGTCCATCAGTATTTCTCTTATATCTTTGAGTGCTCCTATATTTGGTGCATATATAATTATAATTGTTAGTTCTTCCTCTTAAATTTTTGCACTAATGAGTATGTAGTGACCTTGTTTATCACTTTTAATAATTTCAGGTTTGAATCTCACTTTGTCTCCAATCAGAGTAGCCACCCCTGCTTTTTTCTGGGTTCCTCTTGGAAGGAATATTGCTTTCCATCCTTTGACTTAATCTATGAGTTTCTTTTTGAGTCAGATGTGTTTCTTATATATAGCATATTGTGGTGTCCTGTTCCTTGATCCATTTTGTCAACCTTCTTTTGTCATGTGAACTGAGCCCATTTACATTTATGGATATCACTGATATGTACTAGCCTGACTTTGCCATACGATGTTCCTTTCTTTTTTAGTTAGGTAGATATGAATTTCCTCTTTGTCATGGAAGTATCTTGGTTCTCCACTAAATTTGAAAGAGAGGGGACTTCCGGGAGAACACGGCGGACAGATAACAGCAACTACCGGAGGCTCTCTGAAAGGCTCGGCTCAGAAGTCAGGAATGATGCGGACTAAAGAGACATGAGCTGGTAGAGATATGCTCTGCTGACTCAGGAATGAACTGGGCTGAGAGAAACCAACTTGGAATGCAGTCCTGGTGCTAAAATAGGAACAGAAAAGTCTCGGTGTGGAGGCTGGACCCCACGCCATTGGAAGCCGTGATTTGGGTTTCCCGCCACTCGGCGGCTGGCTGCCTCCACAGCGGCTCGGCAAGGAGAGACACGCAGAAGCTCTGGGAATGGGAGTCTGTGAACGGAGTTGAAAACAGGACGGACAGGGAGGCATACACTGACTTGTGGCGAGGTGAGTAAGAGAAACTGACACTCTACCACAGTTTGACTCCAGCAGAGGACTTTCTGGGCTCGGGCAGTCCTGAGAGAGCAGGGCATGGTGGTGACTCCAGCCACACATTCCCCTCTCGGACGGGATTGGTGAAAAGTGCCTGGCCTGCATGACGCTGCTTGCGGACTCGGTAGGCTGGCCAACCCAGATCCCAGAGCCTGACAGTGGCCCAGAGGGGGGGCCCCACGTAGGCTGCCTAGTCCGTAACTCCCTGGTGCGCAGCCGTGAGCGGGAACACCTAGCCAGCACAAATCGATCAGGCTGTGGCTGACAGGCAGGGAAGCTGGCCTCCTATGTAATCTTGCATATATATAAGGAACACAGAATATGGGGAAAGGCAGCAACAAGAAAGGCTCCTCGGCCCCCAATTCTGAGAAACAGGCAATAGCGGACACCGCACCAAGAGACATTAAGCGCCATATAGAGAGCCTCATAGACCAATTCAGGAATGAAGTTATCAAAGACCTGAAGCTAGAAGTATGCAGAATAGTTAGAGAAATTCTAAACACCACCTAGGAAAAAACAGATGGTGGAATGGAAGAACAGAAAAAGAGGGGAGAATTGTTTGATGGAGAAAACAGAGAAAGCATAGAGTACGTGAAGCAGGTTCAAAGGGACTATCAAGAAATTAAGAAGTCTATCCAAGACTGGCATAACAGCTTGAAAGAAACTAAGGACAGACTATCTGAACTGGAGGGCAGACTTGTAATATGGGAGAATGAAATGAAAAACTTCTTAAAAATAACAAAGAAACAAACAGCAATAATACAAAGACAAGAAGATGATAAGAGGAGCCATAACTTAAGGATTAAGAACATAAAAGAAGAAGTAGGGACACAAACAAGTGAACTACAAAAGCTACTCACAGAAATAATCCAGGAGAATTTTCCTAATTTAGCAAAAGGTAAAGATACTCAGATGTATGAGGCATACAGGACCCCAGCTACCTACAACCCTAACAGAGAAACACCCAGGCATATAATAATAAAAATTCCAGAAATTCAATACAAGAACAGAATATTAAAAGCTGTCAGAGACAAGAAACAGACCACTTACAAGGGAACACCCATCAGAATTACAGCAGATTTCTCTGCACAAACCATCAAATCACGAAGAGCATGGGGAGAAATAATTCAAGCTTTGAAAGATAATAATCTCCAGCCAAGATTGAGATATCCTGCACAACTGTCCCTGGAAATTGATGGAAAAACAAGGTGCTTCCAGGATAAAGAGGAACTGGGGGAATTTGCAACCACCAATTCAACTCTACAGAAAGTATTGCAGGATATTCTAAAAAAAGAAAAATACAAAGAACCCAGAAATAGTGGCGGGGAGGCCACAACGAATGGAGCAGAGAACAAAATGAAGAAGACAAACTGACAGCTACTGACAGAAAAAGAGCTCAACAGAAATGAGACAGAGAAGATTGGATGATAGGAACAGCTATTTTGGAGAAAATGACATCTTAATAGGTAACACTGATTTAGTATCATCTTGTTTTGAAGTCTCATCTAGCTTTTGTTCTTCTGTCTCCAATGCTCTAAACAGGTTGTATCTTATTGGATTTTATTATGTACGATAGTATAAGCAAAAACCTTTTAAAGACAAGGAGATTATACAGAAACCATTGTTCATTTTCTGTTAGTCGATTCTAAATACTCTGTAATGCTGTCATTCTCTTAAATGGTTTTACATTGTTTTGATATACTTAATGCTACAGCATACGAAGTTGTACTCAAGGACTTCAAGGAAAGAGTCAATATGGTAACTACTTCTGGATCGGAATTATCTGGTGGTGAAACACTATTCTGCTTAAATGGTTATGTTTGATCTGCACTGTTTCGCTGTTATGCCCTCTTTTTTCTCAATCTCCACTCCATTATTTACTTTTTTATTTTTATCCGTTTAATTAAAGGGAAAAAATAGCAGGATATAATATAGTAACCCACTTTGACTTTCTATTATCTCGATTTGAAGCCCTGCATTACTCTCACCATCTTGTTTTTGACTGATGTTCCCCTATTCTGTTTTGCTGTATAGTATCAGGTTCGAAAGTTTAGGCATCAGCTGTGAAGATAATGAGATTCATTATAACGCCCATTCTCGTTGACTTTTATCTACTTTTGAAGACCTACAATGTCTCCAATGTTTTGGTTTTGTTCCTTACTGTTTTGTTCAATTGTATTATAACTAATGATATAGGCAATTCTATTAGAGATAGCGGGAGGCATTATGGTAACCACTGTGGATCACCTTGTATTATGTTTTTATATTATCTATTATGTCCACCCTTTTGACTTGACTGATTCTGTCCTGTTATGTCTCATGTGGTTTTACTCTCTTCCAAAAAAGCAATAAGAACCGTGGGAGCAATGAAACCCAAAATGTGTAATAGTCATTGTACAAAAGAGAGGAAAAGAAAGTGCTCTAAACTATATAACTGCATGTATATTTAAGTGTATAAGATAGAAAATGATATCACAGAGTTTTATTGGATCATTGAACAGAACTGTTTGCAGTATCATTGTTGGAATGTCCACTCTACAAGCTTTAATTTTGTGACTTGAACAATTATTTCTAAGATGGCAATATGTAATCCATTAACTAGTGATTTCCTACTGTTCATTTTTTTCTTCTGTAAATCTGTATAACTTGTACCCTTTCACTGTTTTTTTTTCTTTTCTCCATAAATAAAAAAAATTTTTTTTAAAAAAGAGAGTTTTCCTGTGTACATCAGTCTGGTTTGACAGTTGCTTTCTTTTAGGACTTGAAGTACTTCACTCCAAGCTCATTTAACCTGAAGGCTTGTGCTGAGAAGTCTGCCATGATTTTAATAGGCTTTCCTTGATAGGTGAGTTTTGTCTTTTCTCTAATGGTTTTTAGTATTCTGTTTATATATTGTAAGTCTGGGATCTTAATTATTATATGCCTGGATGTAGATTTATGGTTGGTTATTATGTTGGTTATTAGTGTTTGGCATTCTACATGCCTCACTTATTTGTATGTCATATTTTGTTCCCCGTGTTTGGGAAATTTTCTGCTATTACTTCTGTTAACAACTGAGTTACATCTTTTTCGTTGTCTCCTGCATTTTCACTGATGCTTATGGGTCTTACATTATTTCTTTGGATGTCATCTTGAAGCTGCTGGATTGTCACTTCCTGCTGCTTTGTTGTATTTATAAGTTCTATCCTTTCATGATCACTAATTGCGATCCTGTACACAAGGTCTGAAATTCTATCCTCAGCTTCATTTAAATGGTTTGTCAGCTTTCAATAGAACTTTTTTCTTTCTTGGATATCTCTTTGAATTTTTTTCATGGATTCTGCTTGTTTTCTACATTGTTCATTCAAAATTTCAATCAATTTCCCATGTTCCTGTATTTTTTATCTATTTCTTCCCTAGCTTTGTTGACCAAATCCTTTACTAAGCTTGTTATTTCTGTCTTTAAGTAAGGCATTATTTTTAATTTGATTTCATCTGTAGCCTCATAGATTTGTTTCTTTACTTCATTTGCTATCTTTTCAGAGATTTGTGATGTGTGACACTTAAAGTCCTCTATTTTGCTGTTGCCTGTTCTTGAACCTGCATTTTGGTTTTTCATTTTATTGTTTTCACTTTCTGGGACAACATCTGGTTATTTAATCCCAATAGTCACAACTCTCTGCTGTGTACCTAGAGTCCTACTATGTGGATGATGTCTACCCAATTGTGAGTAAATAGTTACCAGAACCTGCTGATGTCCTCTGACTGGTTGAGGGACCATCAAGTCTCCTGTCAAACCAGTACTGCCATTCCTTTGCAGTTCAAGGATCTGGGAGGGAGAGTGTGAGTCAAATGTTCACAGCAGTGCTTGGTCTAAGTGATGGGGAGGGTGGCTTAGGGCAACAGGTTGAGCCAGGGTAGGTGTGGCTGTCCTCTGGCTCAGGACATGGAATGGGCATGCTGAGTCACATGCACTGCTGAGTGGCCCAAACTGTGGCAGAGCTCAGTGTTCCTCCTCCATGGGAGGTGGCAAGGGGTGCTGAGGTGCTCAGGTACACCCAGTGGCCCAAGTTGGGGTGTAGCTCGGAGGCTTCCTCTACATGGTAGTGGTGGGGTAGTGCTGAGGCTCACAGGCACACCCAGTGATCAAAGCTGGGTGGAGTTCAGTGTTCTTCCTCCACTTAGGGATGGCTGTGCATGGACGCCAAGACATGCAGGCATGGCCAGGGTCCCAAGTTGGGCGGAACCTGGTATTCCTTTATATTTACACTTCATTTGGCACAACGAAGGTGTTAGTATAAAAAAATCTCTTTTTGAACATTGAATGCATCTTTTGTTAGTTCATAATTACCAGCTGTAATCAATGTGATTCCAGCACAATTAAAACTGTCCAGGCTGTCTTTTGGTCCTTTCATTAATGTCCCATAGTAGTACAGAAAAGTTACGCAGTGTGTTTTGAGTTGATACCATGGATGTATGGGCTAAGCACTCTTATTAATCACATCCACAGTATTCAATTATTCAACAGCATAGCAGTGATTGTCATGTTTGAGAACAAACAAGCAAACATGAAAAGAATGAGAAAACTCAAT
Source organism: Cavia porcellus (assembly GCF_034190915.1). NCBI lineage: Eukaryota > Metazoa > Chordata > Mammalia > Rodentia > Caviidae > Cavia > Cavia porcellus. Next base: position 195,692,341 of record NW_026947484.1, on the reverse strand, counting down.
AGTGCTTTAAAACTCTGTTTCTCTACTTCCATAAAAATTTTACGATTTTTTTTCTACATCTATAAAAGATGCTTTTGGCATTTTGGTTGGAATTGTATTAACTCTCCATATCATTTATTTTATTTTATATTATTTTTTAAAAATTTTTTACATTGTATTAAAAAAGAGAAAAGTCAGAAGAGAAAAACAAAAAGCAAAAAAAAAATAAACAATAACAGCAGATTCAAAACAGTAACAATACAGGTCTTCAAAACATAATGAAATAAATTTAACAATGGTTGTTATACTGCATATTGTTCATTTTTTCAAAAAAAGAGAAGAATATTAAAGAAAATAGAAAAACAGAAAAGAAGTGTAGAACAATACTGAATTTTAAAAAATTATCATCATAGAATCACTAGTTGTTACATTTCTCAAAGATGATTCTAGGCAACAAAGGCAAGACAAGAGGCATGTCAATTCCTGACTTGAAACTATACTACAAAGCTACAGTGGTAAAATCAGCATGGTACTGGCAAAGAAATAGATCTGAGGATCAATGGAATAGATTAGAAACTGCAAGCACTACTACAGAGACACTCAGCCACCTTATATTTGACAAAAAGGCCAAACATGTTCATTGAAAGAAGGATAGCCTCTTTAATAAATGGTGTTGGAAAAATTGGCTCTCCACATGCCAAAGACTGAAACTAGACTCATGCTTATCACCATAAACTAAACTAAAGTCAAAATTGATCAAGGATCTAAATATTAAAACAGAAACATTAAATCTACTGGAAGAGAAACTAGGTAAAAACCTTGAAGACATAGGGGTATGGAGAGAATTCATGAGTTCAAAAGGTATGCCAAAAATGGGGAAACACTAATCTAACAAGTGACTCAGAATTCCATCTTCTGGGTCTCTCAGATGATCTAGATCTGCAGCTCCTACTCTTTGCTTTATTCCTGTCCATGTACCTGGTTACAGTCCTCAGAAACCTGCTCATCATCCTGGCCATCAGCACTGATTCCGACCTGCATACTCTCCTGAAATTTTTCCTGTCCAACTTATCCTCAATGTAAATCTCTTCATCTCCACCACAGCCCAAAATATGGTTGTAGGCATTCTAACTCAGAACACAGTCATCTCCTATGTGGGCTGCCTGACCCAGATGTCTCCTTTTTGGAAGCATGGATTACATGCTTCTCACTGTGATGGCCTATGATAGGTTTGTGGCCATCTGTCATATCCTGCATTAGTCAGCCTACATGAGTCCCCAACTGGCATCTCCCTTTAGTGTTGATATCTTTTTTAGTTAGCCTTTCGGATTCATTCCTACACAATTTTATTGCCTTTTAATTTACATGCTTAAAAATATAGAAATTGTTAATTTCTTCTGTGATGCTTCTCAAGTTTTTATTCTTGCCTTTTCTGATACTGTTATCAGTAATTTCATCAGATATTTTGTTGTTTCTTTTACTGTTTCTTTCCGATCTCAGAGATATTTTTTCTTATTTTAAAATTGGTCCTACCATTTCAAGAATTCCATCATCAAACTGGAAATACAAAGTCTTCTCTACCTGTGGATCTCACCTGCCAGTTGTTTGCTTACTTTATGGCAAGGGCTTTGGAGTGTACACTGCTTCACTTATATCATCTTCATCCAGAAATCATGCGGTGGTCTCAGTGATGTACACTGCTGTGAATCCCATGCTGTATCCCTTCATCTACAGTTTATGGAACAGACATATAAAATGTGCACTGAGGATCATGCACAGCAGAACACTTTAATTTCATGGTGTGAGACAACCATTTGCAATGTGGCTTTGAAGAAGCAGTAAGAGTAGACATCTAGATGTGTAAATTATGCTATTTGTTTTACATTATTTTTTCTTCTTTCTTTAATTTTGAACATAGAGCGAGTAGTAAAATACAACAGAACAAGACAGAATAAAGCCAACTGAGACCATGTAGTGAAATTGGTACAGAATTTCACAGCAGGTTACTGGGATAACAGTAATAGGTATCACAGTGTATTTAATTATCTTTACAATAGTTGTTCTTTCAATCACATACACCAAAATAAAATGAAATAGAGAACATTATAGAACTTATCAAAACAGGATATTGAATAGAGCAGTACCATTGATCAGAATAAAGCAAAACAGTAATAAAAATATTTGCCTTCAGAGAAATGGTAGAAGGAAATCCTCCTTACTTGCTATGGTCAACCTCCCAAGAGATGCTCAGATTTCTGGTTCCCATTTGCTATCAGGGAGACAGGGGAAGCGGGGTAGGGGAAGTGGGATGTTTGACTCTAGCCATGTACCAGTAGGTTCACTATTGCTTAGCAGGGAGGCGGGTGGTTGCTTGGTTTCCCAGCATCCTAAGTTCCAACATGGTGTGGATCTCAGGAGATAATGAAGGTTGACCCCAGGTATGTCCCCAGGAGGGACCACAGTCTGCCACACCACAGCCACTTACCAGGGAGGTGAGCTGCTTGCTTGGTTTCCCAGGGTCCTAAATTCCAACATGACGTGGATCTCAGCAGACACTGGTGGTTCTCCCCCTGGAAGGTCCACAGTCTGCTACACCACAGCCACTTACCAGGGAGGCAAGCTGCTTGCTTGATTTCCCAGCATCCTAAGTTCCAGCATGGTGTGGATCTCAGGAGAACTAGTTGTTCTCCCTCTGGAAGGGCCACAGTCTGCCACACCACTGCCACTTACCAGGGAGGCGAGCTGCTTGCTTGGTTTCCCAGGGTCCTAAGTTCTTGTTTACATTATTTTTGTAATATGATTAGTTTAATACTGCATTTTTTTCCTGCTAGAATGGCAGTTACTATTATTGGGTGAGGGCAACATGTAAATATTTTAAATTTGTTCAAACATTCAACATGAGGGCAAGAAAAATTTATGGGGAATGGATGACATCAATGGGTACGGAAGAAAGTGAAATGAAATTTATGCCATTTAACTATGCACTTTGGAATGGTGAATACGGTATTTTAATGTGTATTTCATCAAAATAAACAATGAAAATAAAATAAGATGCCTTTTTCAAAACGTAATCCAGACATGGAAAATGAGTACTGCATGTTGTGTCTCATATATGGGAACAAAACAAAGTCATAATGACATTAGGTAGATAGACGCTCTGGAAGTGGGTATTAGAGTGGAGAAAGAGGAATGCAGACTCTGTGCATGGAGGTAAATATCACTAAATTTTATTAATATATACAATTTGAACTTGTTAATAAAAACAGTAAATACTAAATTTTACATTAAGTGTTTTTACATTTACTGTTTTTGCTGAAGAGAAAAGAGGGCCACACAAAGTAGAAGACATCTATCTCCTCCTCTTTTTCTTGCATTAATATTAAGAAGTTCTTAGAGATTTGAAGGACATCACCTAATTATTATCTCTGTTCCTTGAAGGTTGTGGAACCGTCAATGTTTGGGCTGTTGCTCCAGCCCTGCAGTTAGCTGAAGATAATGGAGAGAGGAAGGAGCATCAGAGACATTAATTACTCATGAGGACAATTATGAAAGTTTGGATTGCCAGATGGGAGGATACCAATGGGGACATTTTCAATTATCAGAACTCATTTTTATGTTCTTGATTGTGATCATGTGCACAGAAATTTACTCAGTCTTAATCTCCTACCCACACTTGTCTACTTCCAACATACATCTGGACCGTGATACAGCATGTATCCAACCCATTTTCTAAGCATTGTGCAGGGATCATGAAGGATGTGATAAGGATGTTGAGGACTAACACAGAAACTGTAATGTCAAAAAGTGTTACCAAGGACTTCCTAAGTTTCAGGTGCTGAGGTTTTTGTTTATACTGCTTATTTTATCTCCATAGTCTTCCTCTATATGTTTTCTCCCACCACTATTCTTTTTAAAAAATTAAAGAGTATTATATTGTGCAGTTTTTACTAGGCTGGCACTTAGAACTAATTACATGTGTTTTGAATTGAACTGCCCAATGATATAGGGCATGTTTTCAGGAAAATCTTGGCAGATTCTACTCATAATCATGTATGCTATTTAAATTTCCCATTTCATGGAGAGACCCCTCTTATGCACTCTTCTCATCCTTTTAGTAATTGCTGTGCTCAAGGAAAAGCATACAACAAATTCAAAAATTTAAAAATGTACCTTAACTGCTCTTGTAGTTAAGATCCCTAGACCTCTGTGTAACACTTTCTGATGACTGGTTGTATTATTTGATTTTGAACACTGGCTCCTACAATTACAACTGTTACAATTTGCCTCTGATGGAAGATTGTGTTTCTGAGGCTTACTATTGTTGCCTTAGTTAATTTCTCATTGATACTACAGCTTTAAGGTAGTAATAAAATATAATGAATATTCCCTATGTGATAACACGTGACGAATGTATACAATAGGGAGAAAATAAAATTAAACAATATTTATTATTCTTAAAATGATCAGAATTGTTTTAAAGCAATCAAAGTGTTCTGTTACATAAATTTACTAAATTTTTTTCTATTTGTGTGAAGACACTTAACATTTATACACTTACATGTACATATTTGGAGAGCAGTGACAAGCTTTCTTTTTCTTTTTGGTTCTTGAGCCTTGATATTTTTTGGCATAGAGGATGTATCAAAATTTAAAATGAAACAAAAAGTTTATAGAAGATCAAATTTTGATGAGACTATTTGAATAGGAAGTAAACAAAAATATTGAGATAGCTTTATAAATATGTAAATATCCCCTGAAATTAATGCTACTATTATGTATTCTAGACATTCCCTAATAAAAAAGCATTGGTCTGTACATCAGAGGTTGAATATTTTCATACCATATGGGAAGCACAGGCTTTAGTTTCCAGCACAAAAAAATTAAATGAAAAAGAGAAAATGTCTCTGGAAAGCATTGATTCAACCTTTGTTTAGTTCATAAAACTTAGTTTTGACACACTGGGTGCTTTACACTAAGTACTTTCACCCCTCTTATGAATGTTGCATCTAACTAAGAACAAGAAAAATGGGCTTTTCTTTGAAACTATGTGATGGACATGAGTAATATAATTAAACAATTAGTAATACATGTTTGGATACATAATAAATACGTTCATCATGGGTAATTTGGATATATTCATATCACATTTTTATCATTTTTATATCTGCTTTTCCTCTGCTCGATACCCTCTCCCTTCATCCCAAGATCCCATTTCCTTTTACAAGAAGTCCTCTCCTGATTTCAGTGATCTATTATGTATTTTTCTCTTGAAATTATTTATCATTTGACTTTCTTACATAGGAGGAACTGTGTGCTATTTAAATTCCTGTCTTATTTATTTTACTTAAAATTCTGTTCTCAAGCTGCTTCCATGTTCCTAAAATTATTCTTCTTTAAGGCTCAGTACATCTGTTTGTCTGTTCACCTTATGGTAGATGTACAGACTGCATGGGTTTAGCATTGGTATCACAACGTACATCATAGAAGCAGTCATATTTCTTAGAGAAACAGGGGCCACAGCAGAAGTTAGATACACCCCAAATGCTGTCCAATAGAGCAACAAGATGACATTTAGGTGCGATCCATGGATAGAAAATGTTTAATACTTGCCTGCAATAGAGATCAGGAGAAATGGCATGAGGTCAATGGACATATAAATCTTAACGGCATGCAATGATGTAGTTTAGATTTTCACATTTTACAATCTTAGTAATAAGTTAAGTTGATTACTAACATTGCAGTGATGTAATTCTTTGTTTCCAAAAGACAACAGTGACAAAAGATATTTTGGGCTATAAAATTTGCTTGTGCACCACATATGATGTGGAAATGAATGTTATTTTCCTATTTTACATTAAATAGTGTAAACATAGAGGGGTGGTCAGATTTGTGCCTATTCTGTATACTACAGCCTAAACAACATATAATAATAAATGCAGTTTCCTAAGTACGACTCCAGAACATTGTCTATTTTAGTGGAGTAGAATGAAGTTATTACTTGAAAGTAATATAAAATGTGTCAATTACTCATCTCAGGAGGATTAATAATAGATGGCCTTCTAGGATATGTTTGATGATTACATACTGAAAAAGAGGACTCAATCATAATAAATGATACTTCATTAGGATAATGAAGATGTGGATGGTTTACATTAAATATGTTTCCATTTTGGAATTCAAACAGTTATCTTTTGCCTACGTATCAGACAGAAATACTTACTTGCCAGATTTAGAGAAAGACAACAATTCAAAAAAGATTGTCATTACAATAAGGTTTCAAATTAAATTCTATCCCTCCATCATGAAATGCCCTGGATCAGTTAAAACATTCAAAGTAGCTGTGTGTATTTCACAAAGACTCAAATCCACATGTGAATGTAAAAGAACACATTTCAAGACCAAAAGGGTTTGTGATGTATACTGCTTTCACAGGCTTTAGGTGCCCTGTGGCAAGAACATTTAAAAAAAACTGTTATTCAGTGTCTGAGTTAGGCAGTATGTCTAGTATAGGATGTCCAAACAAATACTACATTCTTCATCTACCAAAAAAGATCAACAACAGCCTACAAAATTGATACGGACAATGTTAAGTATAGTCTTTCTGTTTTAGATACAGTCAAGGTATCAAATGTATAGAAACAACAAACAAGCAATACCTGGAAGAGTAGACTGGTTATGTAGGATCGTATTACCTTGAAAGCTTAATGCACACAGCTTGTAATTATCTTTACTGGTTCTTTCTATTAAAATCTTTGAAATATCTGACATTTAGTGTAACTTTTTAATTTATTTTTTTAAATTTTAAATTGAATTTTTAAAAAAAGAGAACAGAACAAAGTAAATCAGAACAGTACAATGCAAGCAACACAGCACTTCACAACAAGACAGCCAGACATAAACAGCAGCTACTATAATGTCGTTTTTCTTTGACGTAGTTAACCATACCTTCACACACCATAATATCAAGCATAATAAAATACTATAAAACAATTCAGAAGAATGAAAGCATTACAGGACTTCAAAACCAAATAACAGGAAATAAACAATAGCTACTATAATATCTCATTTTCCTCAAAAATATTTGTTTAAAATCAAATAAAACACAGCAGGATAGAACCGATCAAAACAGAAGAACAGAATCATGGTAGAACTTCAAAATAAGATGATTATAAATAAGCAATAGGTGCCATAATGTCTTCTTTTCTTCAATATAGCTGTGCATACAATCACAAATAATAAAATCAAACAAAATAGAATAAACTAATCAAACTAATGAATAAAAATGAATAAACCCATCAAACTAATGAATGAAAGCATTATAAGACTTCAAAGCAATATAATAGAAAACCATGATTACCTTAGAATATCGCATTATATTCAAATAGCTGTACCTACCATCTGACAGCATAAAATTTAACAAAATAAGACATAACAGAGCCAAACCTTAACAAAATTGTGTAAATAATGCAAAAGTTCAAGGTAAGACAATAAGAAATTTACAGTAGTTCGCATCTTTCCCTCCAAAGTGTTCCCTCCCCTTTGCTCTTACATTAACTATTTTGCTTTTGGATCCCATTAACTCCTTCTGTTTCTTATGCTAGGGTTCACGCGTATGAGTTCTATCTGTTTCAGCCATGAACATGATTTCCAGTTGTGTCCATTTGCCTACAGGAGCCTAGAGATTATTCAGTTTATACCTGGTTAGCTACCCACTCCATGAAAGTAACATATCTTTATTATCCATTCTTCAGTGATGGGCAAGTTACTCTTGCTTTTTGGAGGAGTCTCCTCTCACATGAAACAATTGCTCTCTCCTTTGATTTTCAGTCTATGAATTTCATTTCCAGTTAGATATGTTTCTTGTATACAGTATATCAACGGATCTTGTTTCCTGATCCACTCTTCCTGTGTTTCTTTTTATTACTCACCTGAGGCTACATAAATGGTTACAACCAGCATACATTGGTTTATCTCTGCCCTGCTATCCTCCGGTTGACGGCCCTCCACTTTTCCCCTTCATTCAGTTGCCTGTCTTGTTTGGTGATCCTCCTCTGCTGATGTTCCTGGAACCATGATCATCTTTATCTCTCTCTAGAATATTCTTTAGCACTCTCTGTAGGGTTGCTTTTGGTAGTCATGAATTCCTTCAATTGTTCTTTACCATGGAAGTATCTTATTTTTCCATCAATTTTGAAAGATAGTTTTTCTGGGTAGATCAATCTGGGTTGGAAATTGTTTTCTTTCAGTGTTTGAAACACTTAACTCCAAACTCTTCTTGACTTGATGGTTTATGCTGGCAAGTCTGCTGTGATTCTTATTGGTTTTCCTTTACCAGTCATCTGTCTTTTTTATTTAACAGCTTTTAATATTCTTTCCTTGAGCTGAATTTCTGGGATCTTGATTATTATATGTCTGGGTGTAGATTTACTTTGGTTATGGCTAGTTGGAATCCTATATGCTTCATTTATCTGCACACCAGATCCATTTCCCATGTTTGGGAAGTTTTCTTCTATTACTTCTGTGAAAACCCTTTTAATTTCATTGTTGTTGATGCCTGCTTCTTCATTGATATCTATCACTCTTAAATTATGCTTCTTTGCCTCATCTTGCAGCCTTATTATTTCCTGATTCTGTTATTTTTAAGAGATCTTTCCTTTCATGATTACTAGCTGCAATCCAGTCTTCAAAGTTTGAAAGTCTATCTTTCAAGTGGTTTAGCCAGCTTTTGACTGAATTTTTAATTTCCTGCATCTCTCTTTGAATCTCTTTAACACATTGTAATTCCTTTCTACATTCATTCAAGGTTTCCAACATTTTTCTATGCTCCTCTTTACTGTCTATGTCTTCTTTGACCTGCTGGATAATTCTTCCAGTATGTTTGTGATTTCCTCTTTTACCTGAGACATTATTTCTGATTTGACTACTTTTATAATCTCATGAATTCGTTTCCTTACTTCAGTTGCTATCCTCTCAGAGATTTCAGGTATGTGACTTCTGTTTTCTGCCATGACTGTATCTCCCAGACATATTGTGTGTGGTCTAAAGGGCTGAGTTTGCCTTTTGCTCCTTTGTCTTGACATTATCCTTGGTTCCTTCAGACAAGCTGGCTGTGGGGCTCCAGGCACTTACCACATTGGCTGCCTCTAAGCAATGCAGGAGGATGGGACAGGCACCTGGATTCCTCTACTTCCAGATTTATAGGGAGGTAGTAGGGTATGGAGCAGGCTTCTCCAGAGCTATGCAGCTACACTGGGTGTTGCTGATGATCAGGGGTACAGGTAGTTGGGGCTGCTTCTCTTAGCCTGTGTGTCTACCCTGGGATTCCTATGATGGTGGCCAACACACAGGGGTATGTTTTTCTGATTCTGCTAGTGAATGGAATGATGGTGAGGGAACCAAAGGCCTCAGATGGTGGCCTATGGATGCACAGGGCTTACCTGGCAGTGTTCCCCTGCTCCTGTTGGCTGTCTGTATAAAGAAGCCTTCCAGTGGCAGCTTTCTGAAGGTGAAGGTGGATCTGCTGGTTCTCTCTTCCTACATTGGCCACCATAGGACATGGCCTTTTGGCGGTGGTGCACAGCAGACAGAGGTGGATCTGTCTGTTTTCTTTGGCCTGTGCTGGCCATGCAGAGGAAAGGGCCTTCCAGTGATGACATACAGCAGGCAGAGGCCATTCTTCACCTGCTTCTCTATCCCCATGCTGGGTGCACAGAGGAAAGTGCCTTTAGGTGGCAGCACTCATCGGGCAGAGGCAGATATTTAATGAAACTTAAATGAATATCCACAAAAAATTCTGGTCTCTTCCTTTATGCAGTAAAAGTCTTAAGAGCACACATTGTTTTGTTAATGTTTTTCATTTATAAATGAAATTCTCAGATTTTTTTTTGTACTGGGAATCAAATTCAAGACCTGTGCTTGTGAGACAGGAACTGTGCTACTGAGCTGTATCCCCTGCCCAGTCCTCAGATTTTTATTTCCATTGGTCAGTGTGGAAAGATATACATATCTAATGGTATAATATAAACAAATTAGGTTCAGAGTTTGGTCATATACATTACAATATTGCTTATGGGACACTATCACTTTTACTTGGTGAATGCCAAGTATCTTAGGATTAAACTCTCCAAATATAGAGCCTCTTTAAGTTGTTACTAATGTCCCTGTTCTGCAGGATATAGATAAAGGGATTCAGCATAGGGGTAACCAGAATGCACATCAGTGAGGCTACCATTCCCTTAGAGAATATGACACAGCTGAACCAATGTATATTCCAATCCCTGTTCCTCAAAATAAGCAAACAATTAACAAGTGAGAACTGCAGGTAGAAAAGGCTTTGTACCTCCTACAAGATGATGAGATTTTGAGAATGGAACAATGATTTTATAGTAAGAGAAAAGATCCATAACATGGGAAAAATGAGAAACGTGGAACCAACAAATCATGTGATTGGTTTTCAATAATGTGTCAGAACATGAAACATTAAAAACTTGAGAAAAATGACAGAAGAAATTAGCAATTCCTATATCCTTGAAGCAGGTAATTACCAAGTCAGTTAAAGTGTGTTAGCCAAAAGGCTAACAAAGCATAAAGCAAAAGTAGTAAGACACAGAAGTGAGGATTCATAATGACTGAATAGTGCAGAGGGTGGCAGATGGCCACAAACTGGACATAGGCTGTCACAGTCAGAAATCATGTCATCCATACAGATAAATATGATAAAAAAAGAGAGTGTATCCTGGAATTACTCAGGAGTGCATAGATGATATGGTAAGAAGAGTCAATGGGAAATATAAAATAGGACATATTGATAATCCCATGCCTCCAGTTTATCATCTCTTAGGGATGTATACAAATCAACCATTGTGAATTAATGGTCCCCAACAAGATTTGAAACTCACTTTCAGTTTCAGTGATCTGTGGCCACGAAGTCTCCTAGGTGGTGATGGTAGGGACACCAAGAAAAGCTGTCCCACTCCATCCTCAGTGGATCATGGTGGCCTGATGGGAATTGAGGGGGAGAGGATATGAAACCATGTCCCTCCCCCATCCTAGGAAAGGGAAGTTAGGCATTTCTTCTCTGTCTCACTATTTTACAACTTCTGTGACAGTCTAAAATTTACAAAATTAAATGAGAACAAATATGAAGAGAACTGTGCCTCATGGAATTAACAATTAGATAAAGCTTTTGTTTTGTGGAAATTCCCCATATTATAACAGGCTCTGAATTTCATCCAGAAAAGGAAAATTGTTTGGCTTCTCACTGTGAAGGGTTTCCATTCATATAATGTGACCTCATTCTCAATGTGCATATATATAGCTTTTATTTTTTTATTTAAAAAACAATAAAAACAATGGTATAAGAACTTAAGATTACAGAGAATAACATTGGCTAGCATATTGCATATCATTATCTTCAAAGTAGTTTTCATATTACAAAATATATGCATGAAAAATTTATTCAAACCATATAAGCACAAGCCTTTCTTTTCAAAGAACTAATAGCAATTAGTAGTATAACTATCTAAAGTATTGTGTGTGTGTGTGTGTGTATATATATATTTTTTCCTTTTGCCTTCCTCCTTTTCTCCATCCCAGTGTGTCTTTTCTTTGAACAGGTTCTTCCCATTTTATAATATCTGTTGTACATTTTGATCTTATTTACTCTTTCTGTTTCTTACATTAGGGAGACAATATGATGTTTACACATGTGAACCTCATTTATTTCATTTAGGAGTATAGTCTCAAATTGCATCCATTTCCCTATAAATGTCTCAAGCTTTTCCTTTTCAATAGCTAAATAATACTCCATTGTAAAAATACTTTTCTTTATTCATTCCTTGATGGATGGGAATGTGGGTTATAGATACCTGTCATGGTTTATGTCTGTGGCCCCCAGGCCTCATAAGTTTGCATTGTGCATTTGTGATTGGTTCGTTGTCTAGCGCTTAGATTGATGATGTCAGTGCTACACCCACATAGGGGTAGATCCAGGATGTGATGTAGTGGCAGGAAGAAGATGTGTCTTGCTCTTTGCTGGTTCCGGCTTGCTGTTTACAGCCGCCATGAACTGTGGCCCAGCCATGCCCACCTGCCTTGGAGCCAACTGAGTGTGGACTGAAATCTCCAAAAACTGTAAGAAATAAACCTTTCCTTTCCCAACTTTGGGATTCAGGTATTTTGTCTCAGCAAGGAGTAAAAAGTAACTTAAGACAATAGCTTTCTGCTCCATGGAAGAGAAATGAATCTCATTAGACATATCCAGTTGAGTCTCATATTCTAAGGTGGAAAGGAGTTGCCTACAGTCACACTAAAGAGTTTATCTGTTCTGGACTGAGATAAAACACATGACCTCAGTGTTCCCCTAAGGTATGCGGTGGGACATTTACCCTCCAACAGTCTGTTCTGACACATTACCACTTTTGGGCAAATATTTTCCATTTTTAGGGGGATCATCTGTCTCTGAGATCCCTGTTTGGTAAGAACTTTGTGCCTGAGAAGGCAATTAGCTTCAGTTATCAGCAGGTATGATGACCTCAGAGAGGACCACCAGAATTTGTCAATTAGCCCTTCTTAAAGGATTTTCCTTTTGTTATATATGAATGATATTTCTGAAAGTAAGCTCTCTAGTACCATGAGGTAGAAAGAATCAAAAACCACTTTTTTCTCACTGAGATTATTTTATCTCCCAGCAGGTTATGTACTACCAATGTCTGCAGACATTTTTGGTTGTCACAAATGAGAAAAGTACTATTGGCATGTAGTAGATGGAACCCAAGAATGCTGCTGAACATCTTAATACAGGGCAAAATCTCCCATCTAAAAAACAGACATTAGTTACCCAGCCCCACATGGCACTGGTGGAACGCCTGAGAGACCCTGATCTGAAGGCAGACAATTACTAATGTTTCAGAGGGTCATGGGTATACCCACTTTGCATATAAATGAGTATTTGGTGTAGGCTATCAGTTTTTCTATACTACCCTAAAGCAAATAAAACAAGCAAAAACACAAATGAGACCACACCAAACTTACCCAACCTCCCACATACACACACTTTACAGCAAGGATGCAAGAAAATAGATAGAATCCTCTATGTAAATACAGACAAATATTAAGGTTTGAGAACTTTGCAATGACAAGAGAATGCACCATGCATGCACTTTTACAATACAAGTCATGTTTACACTTGTCTTACTTTTAACAAGATTTTTTTTCAGAGAAAGTTACCCAACTTTGGAGACTTCTGCTTATATTTGAACCATAAATTAATCTTACAACTTGAATGATGTGTACCTTTTATCTTTTGTTGCAGCACAATTATATGGTTAGTAAAGGCATAGTTAAAGAATGGCAAACTTACAGCTATTTCATAGTAAATGCTATAGATCAGTTAGAGACCTGTAACCATGCTCCTGTTGCTTGTCACATAGCTAGCCTAGTCAGCCTTGACTGTCTGGGTCCAGCTGCTTTTCTTCTTGTAGTGTACTGGGCCAGTTTGACTAGTCTTAGCTTATGTTTCTTTGATTAATAAAATACATTGCTTCTAACGCACTTCAAAGACTTTGGTTGAGGTGAAGCAACCCAGTCAAAGATACTTTTTAACTCTGCTTGCTCCACTTGAAATTCCTCCCCTCACCACCAGGATGTTACTATGTCATGACAAACAATTTATTCTAAGCAAATGTATTCAGATTCAGTTTTCCTAATGATATATAACTTAATCCAATCCATGTAATTAATCATGCAATGCCTTGTACTTCCTGCTTGTAAAATGTATTTAAACTGAACATGAAACTGCCTCAGTACTGAAGATTTGGAACTGAGATTACTGTCATCCCACTAGCATAATAAACAATTGCCTTCTAGATTCCTCGGTACAAAGAATCTTCCATTTGATTTGATATTGGCTTTTTTGTAATACTTTGGGTTAGGGGCCAACAAATTATTAGTTTTGGGCTATATATAGCCTGTTATCTCATTTTGTATGACCCCTTGAGCTCTGTATCATAATCAAATTTTTAAATGGTGAATAAAATGAAAAGATATATTTCATAACAAGTTAAGTTATATAAAATTTAAATTAAATTATGAGTTTCATTCACATAAATTGTGTTTTCCATACCCATATATTTTCATACATAACACTGGATCAAGCCTTCTAATATTGTGAAGTGGTTAGAAATGATTTTGTTCATAGCAGAGATGGAAGACTGAAATGTATCAGAAGAGTGACACATTATGTGTTTAAGGTCTGAGAAACAGAGATGAGTATGGACTGTGGGGAGAACTGCAGGAGGCAAACAAGACATTGGCGCTAGGAGGTCAGACATCTGAACTCTGTTTTTACTGTACTCTCACTCTTTCAGGACATGCACTCCTGGGACAGTAAGGTTAGATAAATAGCTCCTCAGTGGACCACTTTGTATATTAAGCTCTTCATGGATGAAAAGACAACAGGGAACAGGCCTATGGCCAAGTCACTCCACAGTCCAGACTTACAGGAAGCAACATCTGAGCCTTCTTTTAAGATGACCCCTTCTAAACAAGAACTTCCTGCTTCAAGTGATTTATCTACCAATGCTGAGAACTGATCTTCTGCCTTCAACACACTGGAGGTGCTGAACATCATTCTCAGTGAGGCCAGTCACCAAAGTGATGATTGGGACATAAGGATAAGTATTCTACCTCAGTTTCATTCATTGTAAGCCTACTTTCTCACCAAAATTTGCACAAGTCTTTCTACTCTCCTACTTTGCACAAGGATGGAAGCCATTTTATTCTGAGCAGAAGGGTGCCCCTTCACAGACACGATGACTCATAAAATATCCTGAAGTTTCCTAGAGTAATTTGTAATAGTGCTGGGAAAACTGTTCCACTTGGCAATTAGTTGCTTGCCCTGTTGAAACAAAAGAACACAGATCAGTGACTTTACAAAAGAATCCCCCCTATCCCCAGTTGCAGTGTCTAGAATTTCAAGGATCAGTATACCTGCAGGGTTGGTATCTGTCCTTAGCTTATATCTGGTTATCTTCTCCCTGTGCTTTAAAAGACTGTGTGTTTTGAATAAATTCTTTAAGTAGCATCACATTATTAGTAAATTGTGCATAAGGATTTCAACATATGAATTTTAGAGAGTACAGAAGTCAGTTAATAGAAATCAGCTCCTTGATTTATCTTGGTTGTGTGGATCCAGCGTTGTACAGAAAGCTTTTGTTCTATGCTGGTAGGTGATGTGGGACTCTGGGTAAAGAGGTACAGACACAGAGGTCCTACTTTCCCTGGTTTGATTTCTAAAACTACCAAACAATTCATATAGGAACAAAAGAGATACTACAGTTAATAGTAGTTGATAATAACAGTAGCCTCACCTCCAGAATTTTAATTCTGTAATTAAAAGCTGGGACTTCATACTATTGTTTCAAGTCTTTTAAAATAAAGTAAGAAGTACACACAATTTATAAACTATATTATTCTGCATTTCTCTTTGCCCCTTCTCCAAAACATGGAACGATGAATGTCATGGGTTCCCCATGCATACCTCTATATTGTACATATAGTCATATATATGTACTGAACTTTTTGTTGGGTCTATCATTTATCTATCTATCAACTATCTATGTATCATCTTTATTATTGTCACTCATCTATCATTTATCATCTATATCACTGTCATCTATCTATCTGTCCATCCATCCATATAGCTAGTCTTTCCTTTATGTATCTGCCATCATCTACATATGTGTGAAAAGGTATACATATCATTTAGGGCCAAAAAATTGTATTGTAACAAGACAGTGAGATACTCTAATAGTAAAAACTTCTGAAGAAGAACTAAATATGCCACAGCTAATTTTTAAAATTAAGAATGTCACTTATAAATGACATTTCTATAAGATTCTATTTACATAAAACTTACTAAATATGATACGGTGCAGTTTTTACTACTTGAAAAAATAATATCAATTTGATAAAAAGTGAACAGGAAAGTGTATATCATGTAAGTGTGATAGTTTCCCCAGGGGAAAGGAAAAAATCAATTTCATGCAAGAACATAAAATGGAGATTTGAAATATGCCTCTAACATTTTTGCATTAATGATATCTAGAGGAAAAAATGCTGTAGTATATGAGTTTTACCCTATGATACAGGTTATTATATTTTATTTTTCTTAGTATGTATTTGCATGCATAAAATTTATAGCTATCTTATGGAGTGAGTACATGGACATCACACATCTTGTTCCTTTTTAAAATCCCCTTCCTATTCATGAAGTATATTAGCATTTAACTGTTGACTGATTAATGCTAACTTTCCATCACACTTGAATAATCTGTAATAAAACATATTATCTGAGTAGGTTAAAACATTTTCAATTTTCTCAAGGAATACTATTACATAGATATTATTCCTAGTTTAGGTAGTCAGAGTTTTGTTATTCCTATGTCTAATGCATTTACCACTTAGTTCATTCATTGTTACATGTTCTATAATCAAGCCAAATGAATATTAGTATCATTGGTGCATCTTTCTATGCTTTTCTTCAGCAGTAGAATCCCAAAATGTGCATTTATTATTCTGAATATGTTCTATCTTTTTTCCTCACTTGTTCCAGGTATCTCCTCCTTCCTAGAGGTGAATAGCACCACTTACTATAATCATGTATTCAATAGAAAAGATCAGCATGAGGATTCCAGTTGCCCAGTACTGAGCTGACTGCTGTGCTATATTCATTTTGTATCAATTAAAGCATTCACATGGAGTTTTCTTCTTACTCAGGCATAATTACATAAGCAAAAATTAGGTGTATTTGAGATACACAATGTGATGGAGAATTACAAACTGAGAAATGATTGTTGAATGACAGCTAAAAAGCACATTCATTAGGCAGTTTAATTGAGCAAATGATGACACCTTGGCTTCTCATCTAGTTCAAGATTTTTCCTTATTCAGAAAGCAAACGCTGGATCCTGAATTAAATTCAGAGTATGGGGGTCTAATGTAACATCAAATGATTACCAACATTGTACTGCTTCTGTCTTCCTCAATAGAGAAAAAAATGATGCTCTCCAGGGACCCTCCAATTAGGAAACCTGATAACCACAATCTGTGTCATCTTTTATATCTCTGTTATTGGAAGAATAACAAATTGATTTTTATTTCAGTCTGTTTGCATAGAAGGCTCTGCATTTGCTTCCTTCCCTCATGTAGCTGATATTTGTTTATTTTATGTAATGATGTGCTACTTCTCTCACTAGGGAAAGAAGTTCCCCAAAGATGACACAGAAAGTGGGATTAACATGGTTACTCACTTCTTTTAGAATTTATTGCTAAATCAAATTTAATGCATAGAAGACTCCTATGGATTTGAAGTTAAAAGAAACATTTTCTAATTATTATCCAAGTCCACCTGGATGGACCTCTGTCTGACCCATGCTTAATGCAGAAGTGGTGGAAGTGAGCATACTTAGAAAACAAGGGAAACAAACAAAATGGGGCTGGGGATTTAGCTCAGCGGCATAAGCGCCTGCCTTGCAAGCAGGCACTTGTGAGTTCGATCCCCGGTACCGATTAAAAAAAAAAGAAAAAGACAAAAAAAAATCTTTGTTCAAGTTTAAAACTATATTGGAAACCTGAAAAATATGAGGTTGTAATTTCCATTCCCAGTACCAAAAAAAAAATACTATAGTGGAAAATATGAAGACCTACATGGTCATTTAGTGATGTTGATTTTATGCTCTCCATAAACATTAGGAGAAATTGGTCATGAGAATCAGTCCAGCAGCCAGACAAGCTGAGTTCTGTCTCGTCTTTGTCAATATGAACAGTGTACTTTATATCCATTACATGTCCTCTTGGCCTTCATGCCCATTGGTCTGATATCAACAATTACCTTGTCTTAATTTGACAAGCCCTTCAGATGATCTGAGACATGTCAGCATGCCTCCAAGACCACAGCTTTAGAAGACATATCTGATAAATTCACTCTCATCCTTATTTTTATTGAAGGCATGGACTCTTACGGAAATAACATGTCTTATTTCTTACAGTTTTGGCATTTACCATAATGTGTGAAAAAATTTTGGTGTCCAACAAAAAGTGTAGAATTTAGGGAAAGAGGAGAGAGAACAGGAATGGAGAGAATCAGTAAAAAAAAACTATCTGAATAATCCTTTTAGGCCCATAGTATACACAAGAAGGTCATTTTTTTTTTGGAAAATAACTTAGTTCTTAATGTTTATATATACAAAGTTCATTGGAAGCATTGGTCTTCATTCCCATATCTTGTCATCAGTAAGACTATAACAATACAAAGAATTTTCCTCCCTAACAAGTTACTATATCATACTGCTGGTGCTTATCTAGAAACAAAGCATTTTATTTTATTTTCGCATCATCTTTTCCATAAGATCAACCAGGAAAATTAAACACACCAACCAAACAGTTATTTTTGAATTCCATCTTTTGGGGCTGACAGGTGACCCAGAACTGCACCTCTTCATATGCAGCCTATTCCTGTCCATGTATCTAACCAACATCCTGGGGAACCTGCTCATCATGCTATTAGCTCTGATTCCTACCTTCACACTCCCATGTACATCTCTCTCTCCAACCTGTCCTTCACTGACATCTGTACAAGCACAGTCATGATCCCAAACATGCTGATGGATGCCTAAGCACAGGGTCAGAGCATCACTTTCATAGTCTGCCTCTCTCAGGCCTTACTTGCTTTGCTTTTTTTAAATTTTATTTAAAAGGAAAAGAGAAAAAACAAAACAAAACAGTGTAAGGGTACAAGTAATACAGAACTACAAAAAAAAGTAAGAAATCACCAGTTAATAGATTACAATTATCATCCTAGAGACAGTTGCTCAAGTCACAGTATCAAAGCATACAAAGTGGACATTCAAACGGTGAGACTGCAAACAGTTGTGTTCAATGATCCAACCAAAAACATTAATATGACCATCTATTTAACACCCCTAAACACACTTGCAGTTGCATCCTTTAGAGCACTTTTTTCCCCTCTCTTTTTTATAACAAAATTTACACATTTGGGGTTTTATTACTTCATAGTTCTTATCACCTTTTTTTGAAGAGAATAAAGTCAAATACAGCAAAACAAAGCTGTCAGTCAAAATCAAGGATAGACATAGCACATGATGTACAAACAGAGTACAAGGTTATCAACAATGGTTACCACAATGCCCCTTGCTTCCTTAAAAAGAATTGTCTATCTCATTAGGTATTATAAAGTTAAACAAAACAGTAGAGAACAAGACCAATAAAACCTAAACCTTGAAACATTACAGGACTTCAAAAGAAGATAATAGTCAAACCAGAATGGGCATCATAGTGAATTTTATTGCCTTCAAAGTAGTTGTCTATACCCTCAAACTTGATACTATCATACAGAACGGAACACAATCTAATCAGTCAACACAAGATAGTGGGAGTATTACAGGACTTCAAATCAAGTTAATAGGAAATCAAAAAAGTTACAATAATATATCCTGCTATTTTTTTATTTTCTCCTTAATTAAAAAAATCATAAAAAATAAATAATTTTTAATGAATAAGGGAGAGATTGAGTAAAAGAGGACATAACAACATAACAATGCAGGTCAAAGCATGACAGTTTCAGCAACCTAGTGCTTCACCACCAAATAACCCGACTTAATAGTATCATAGTGTCTTTTTCCTTGAAATATTTGAATATAACTTCATATACTATAGAATCAAACATATCAAGTCAGTGTAAAACCATTCAAGTGGATGAAAGCATTGTAGGGTATTTAGAACCAGCTCACGGAAAACGAACAATGGTTTCTATATTATCTCTTTGCCTATAATAATTTGTGTTTATACTATCACATATACTAAAATCCAGCAAGATACAACATGATAAAACCAATGGAGACAGAAGAGCCATAGTTTGGTGGGGCTTCAAAACAAGATGATAGTAAATCAGCACTAGATATTATGATAACTTGTTTTCTTCAAAATAGCTGTTCATTTCATCAAAGGCAATAATATCAAGCAGCCCAGAATACATCCATTCCAATTAATAAGTGAAAACTTTATAAGGCTTCAAGGCCACATAATGGGGAATGATGATTACAACATACTTTTATATATTTGAAACATTTCTTACATTAGTGAAACTATTCGGTATTCATACATGTGAGATTGATTTATTTCACTTATGAGTATGGTCTCAAGGTGTGCCCATTAATTGATAAATATCTCAATGTGGTCCTTCTTTGTAGCTGAGTAGTACTCCATTGTATAGAAATACCACAACTTTTTTATCCATTCCTCTGTTGATGGACACTTGGGTTGTTCCAAGATCTGGCAATTACAAATTGTGCTGCTATAAACATAGGTGCACATATATCAGTGTGGTATGATGCTTTCAGTTCTTCCGGGAATATGCCTAGAAGTGGAATAGCTGGGTCAAATGGTACTTCTAATCCCAGCTTTTTGAGAAATCTCTAGACTGACCTCCACAAAGATTGTACCAGTCTACACTCCCACCAACAGTGGAGGAGACTTGCTTTTTCCTCACAGCCTCTCCAGCATTTGTTGTTGGTGGTTTTCTTGAACCTGGCCATTCCTTCAGGAGTGAGATAGAATCTCAGTGTGGTTTTAATTTGCATTTCTCTAATGAACAATGATGATGAACACTTTTTCATGTGTTTATTTGCCATTTGTATTTCTTCATCTGAGAAGTACATATTCATCTCAGATGTCCATTTTTGGACTGGATCTTTGAATTTTGGGTTCTGAGGTTTTTTAATTCTTTATATGTTTTAGACAAAATTCCCTTGTCTGAGGGGGAGTTCACTAAGATCTTTTCTCAGTTTGTAGGTTTTCTTTTCACTATGCAGGAGATTTCTTTTGGCATGCAGAAACTTTTTAATAAGAGGTGGTCCCAGTTATTGATTCTGGGAAGTATTTCCCATGCAGTTTGAGTCCTGTTCATGAATTCTCTACCTACCCCTATGTCTTCAAGGTTTCTACACAATTTGTCTTCCAACAGATTTAGTGTTTCTGTTTTAATATTCAGATCTTTGATCCATTTAGTTTTTAATTTGGTACATGGTGATAGGCATGGGTCTAGTTTTAGTTTTCAGCAAATGGAGAGCCAGTTTTTCCAACACCATTTATTAAAGAGTCTGTCGTTCTTCCAGTAAACCTCCTTGGCTCCTTTATCAAAGATAAGGTGGTTGAGTGTGTTTGTAGTTGTGGTTGTATCTTCGAACTATTCCATTGATCTTCGGCTCTGTTTTGATTCTAGTAGCACATTGATTTTACTACTGTTGCTTTGTACTATAACTTCAAGTCAGGGATTGTGATGCCTCCTGCCTTGCCTTTGAGGCTTAGAATTGCCTTTGCTATTCTAGGTCTCTTCTGGTTCCAGATGAATTTTAGGAGTGATTTCTCAAGATCCATAAGGTATGTTGATGGTATTTTTATTGGGATTGCATTGAATCTGTATAACAATTTTGGGAGAATGGCCATTTTCAAAATATTTGTTCTTCCTATCCATGAGCAAGGGATGTCTTTCCATTTCTTGAGATCATCTTCAGTTCTTTTTTCCATGTATTATAATTTTCCCTGTATAGGTCTTGCACTTCTTTCATAATAGTAATTCTTAAATATTTCATTTTTTTGCTTACTAGTGTAAAGAGTGTGGCTTCTCTTATTTCTCTCTCTCTCTCTCTCTCTGAATTTGTTGTTAGTGAATAGGATTGCTATTGATTTCTAAGTATTGATTTTGTATCCAGATATATTACTGAATTTATTTATTGTATCCAAGAGTCTTTCAAGGGAGTTTAGGGGGTCTTCTATGTAGAGTATCATGTCATCTGCAAACAATGATAATTTAACTTCTTCTTTTCCTATCTTTACCCCTTTTATTTCCTCTCTCTTTTCTAATTGCTCTGGCTAGTACTTCCAGTACTATATTAAATAGGAATGGTGATAAAGGACATCCTTGTCTTGTGCCTGATTTTAAAGTAAAGGCTTTCAAGTTTTGGCCATTTCGTATGATACTGGCTGTTGGTTTGTCATAGATGGCCTTTATTATATTGAGGTAAAGACAATCTATTCCAATTTTCTGTAAAGTTCCTATCATGAATGAATGTTGGACCTTATTGAAGGCTTTTTCTACCATCTATAGAAATGATCATGTGATTCTTACTTTTGGCTTTATTGATATGGTGGATTACATTTATTGATTTACATATGTTGAACCATCCCTGCATGCCTGGGATGAATCCCACTTGGTCATGGTGTATAATTTTCTTGATGATTTGCCGCATACTATTTGCCAATATTTTATTGAGGATTTTTGCATCTGTGTTCATTAGGGAGATTGGTCTGTAGTTCTCTTTTTTAGTTGGGTCTTTCTCAGGTTTTGGTACTAGAGTAATATTTGCTTCCAGGAATGACTTAGGAAGGATTACTTCCCTTTCAATTTCATTGAATAATTTGAGGAGTATCGGCATTAGGTCCTCTCTGTATTTCTTGTAGAATTCTGCAGTGAATCACTCTGGGCCTGAGCTCTTCTTCGTAGGTAAGGACTTAATTACATTTTCATTTTCGTTAATAGAGTTTGGGTTATTCAGCAGTTTTACATCCTCTTGATCTAGCTTTGGTACTTCATATGTTTCTAGGAATCTATTTCTTCTGTGTTATCAAACCTTTGAGAGTGGAGGTTTTCAAAATAGGTATTGATGATCTGTATTTTTGTAGAGTCTGTAGTGATTTCACCTTTTTCATTTCTTATTGCATGAATTTGAGCTTTTTCTTCCCTTTTTTTAATAAAGTTCGCTACGGGCTTATAGATTTTATTTATTCTTTCAAAGAACCAACTCTTTGATTCGTTGATTCTTTGGATTGTTTTCTTAGTCTCTATTGCATGGATTTTTGCTCTGATTTTTATAATTTCCTCTCTTATTTTGGCTTTGGGCTTGACTTGCTCTTCTTGTTCTAGATGTTTGAGCTGTAGCATCAGGTTATTTATTTGTATTCATTCTGTTTTCCTGATGTGAGAACTCAGTGCAATAAATTTTCCTCTGAGGACGGCTTTCATTGCATCCCACAGGTTTTGGTAAGTTGTATCTGTATTTTCATTTTCTTGTAGGTATTTTTTAATTTCTTCTTTATTTTCCTCTGTGACCCACTGATTACTAAAGAATGTGTTATTCAGTTTCCATGTGTTTGTGGGACTTTTGCCGTATCTTTTATCATTAATTTCTAATTTCAAAGCACTATGATCTGATAACATGCAAGGGATGATTTCAATTCCTTTGCATTTGTTTGAATATGTTCTGTGAGCTAATGTATAGTCTATTTTAGAGAATGACCCATGTCCTGCTGAAAAAAATGTGTATTCTGATGTCTGTTGTTGTTTGTTATACATTCTGTATATGTCTACCAAGTCCATTTGTTCACAGGTGTGATTCAGTTCTGTTATTTCTTTGCTCATTTTCTGTGTGGTTGATCTGTCCCTTGGTGTCAATCATGTGTTAACGTCTCCTCTTACAGTTGCATTACTGATAAATTGATTTTTCATTTCTGTTATTAGTTGTTTTATGTAACTGGGTGCTCTCGAGTTTGGTGCATATATATTTAAGATAATTATCACTTCCTCTTTGAGTTTTCCCCTGACGACTATGTAGTGACCTTCTTTTTCATTTCTGATCATTGTTGGTTTAAATTTCGTGCTGTCTGCAAACAGAATGGCTACTCCTGCTTTTTTTTTTTTTTTTTTTTTTTTTTTTTTTTGGATTCCTGTTGTGTGAAGTATTGTTTTCCATCCTTTGACTTTCAGTCTGTGAGTATCTTTCTGGGTTAGATGGGTTTCCTGTAAACAGCATATGGTTGAATTTTGCCTCTTGATCCATTCTGCTAGTCTGTTTCTTTTGACTGGTGCATTGAGATCATTTACATTAATGGTTATAACTGTTATATGCTGTTTATTGTTGACATGTTATCTCTCTGCTGTTGTATCTTTATCTTTCTGTACTGTTTAATTATCTGCTTCGCTTAATGGTCTTTTCCTTTGTGTATCTAAACTGTCTCTCAATATTTTTTGCAGGGTTGGCTTGGTGTTCATGAAGTTCTTCAGCTGTTCTTTATCATGGAAGTATCGTATTTCACCATTGATTTTGAATGATAGTTTTTCAGGGAACATCAGTCTAGGTTGGAAATCATTTTCCTTTAGGATGTGGAATACTTCACTCCATTATATTCTTGACTTTATTGTTTGTGCTGAGAAGTCTGCTGTGATTCTGATAGGTTTTCCTTTATAACTGATCTGTTTTTTCTATGACAGCTTTTAATAATCTATTCTTGTGTTGGATTTCTGGGATGGTGAGTATTATATGTCTGGGTGTAGTTTTATTTTGGTTATGACTATTTGGAGTTCTATAGGCTTCGCTGAACCTGATATCGGTTTCTGAGCTTGGGAAATTTTCAGCTATTATGTCTCTAAATATCCTCTTGACATCCCTTATGTGGTCCCCTTCTTTTTCATAAAACCCTATCAACATTATGTTGTTTTTCTTTGTGTCATCTTGCACATCTTGTTGAATTGTTATTTCCTGATTCCTTGTTATTTTTAAAAGATCTTTCCTTTCCTGCTCACTAGCTGCAGTCCTGTCTTCAAGATCTGAAATTCTATCTTCACTTTCATTGAGGCAGTTTTTACAGCTTTTAGCGGAGTTTTTGATTTCCTGTATATCTCTGTGCATCTGCTTTATGTATTCTCTTTGTTTCTTATATTGCTCATCTAGGGATTCTATTTTTTTGTTTAGTTCCTCCAATTTTTTAACTGTGTTTTCTTTAGATATATTCAGAATCTCTTTCATTTCTTTTATCATTTCTTCTTTTACCTGCCAGATTATTTTGAGTTTGAATTCCTTTAAAGCTTCCCGGAGTTGCTTGTTTATTTCAGTAGCTATTATGTCCAATATTTGAGGTGTATGGCATATATTTTCTTCTATATACATTTCTCCTAGAGTTTCTTGAGATGGGCTGGAGATTTGAGGTTGTAATTTGGTGTTTCGTTTTGTCATTTTCCTATATTTCTGTGTTTCAAGTGTTATTCGAAAGCTTCCTCAGGGTCTGTTGGAAATCCACTTCTATGTTTGTAGCTCTTGGGACTCTGGCACCCAGTTTCCCCAGGCCACTGGGCCTCTGGAGCCAGTGGCAGTCTTCTGCCTGCTTAGAACTCCATAGTTCCAGATGGGCTGGGCTCCAGGGACACTGTGCACCCGCCTGCTTGCTTGAAACTCCACAGTTCTCCAAGCACAGCCAGAATGGGGAGGTAGATGTAGCTGCCTTGGGCCCATTTAGCCACTTCACTCCACCCGGAAGGCTTGAGGGTCCCGAACAGGCTGGGCCTGGGGCAGAGTGCACTGGGCACTTACTGCAGGCCACAGGGCCTCCTTTGCTTTGCTTTTTAGTGGCTTGAAAAATTGTCTCCTTGCAGTGATGGCCTATGGCTGCTATGAGGCTATTTGTCATCCTCTGAGGTACGTGGTCATCATCAATCCCTCCCTCTGTGTCCTGTTGGTTCTACTTGCCCTGCTATTAGCACCATGCATGCCCTTCTCCACAGTCTATTGACATTGCAGCTGGTCTTTTTCACAGACCTGGAAAGTCCTCTCTTCTGTGAATTTGCTGAGGCCATCAAGCTCACCTGCTCTGAAACTTTCATCAATAACCTGCTGGTATATGTAGTCAGAATCATATTTTTGGTGTACAGCTATTTGGGATTATTTTATTTTGTAGAAAATTATCTCCTCTGTCTTGTGGATCACATCAGTGGGAAGAGGGTATAAAGCTTTTTCTACCTGTGGGTCTCACCTCTCAGTGGTTTCCTTGTTCTATGGGACAGATTTTGGAGTCTATATGAGTTCTGCCGTTATTGATTCCTCCATTAAGAATGTGCTGGCTTCAGTGATGCAGATTGTGATCCCTCCAATGATTAATCACTTTATCTACAGTTTGAAGAACAAAAAAATGAAAGAAGCCTTGACATATGTCATTGTTGGAATACCTTTCAAGTGATTATGGAATTGGCTTGGAGCTTTGGCTTCTAGAATAAGTTCAAATTACAGTAATATTGAGTAGAAAGTGCCTGACTATAATATTTGTGTACATTTCAACTGGGACTTCAATCCTGATTTCACTGTTTTTTCAGGTGCGTGATGTTTGACAAATGATTTCAATCTCTAAAGTCCTTCTTGTTGCTTGGACTTGACAGAAATAGCACTGAAGTGAGGAATTCAGTCTTAGTAACACTGTATGTGTGAGTCTTAGAAGGAATACTGGAATAGGTGGACAGAGTAGAGAAAGGTTTAAAGCAAGGCTGTGTTAATATCTGGAAACTAATTTCTGTGTATCCTATTGTTATGGATACATATACACCACTATGTACACCCACTGTGAGGCAAATGTAGTAATTTCATACTCCATTAGGAAATTTTTTTATGTCACAGAAAAAGAGTATTCTATGATGGTCACATTACCATGTACCCTACTCAGTTCCATTATTTATAAAATTATCACAAGTATAAAAACTCAGAGGTTTGAGATAGTCTTGGGATGTTTGAGATTTGAAACTTCATCAGTGAAAATGCATTCACCTTTCATGGAAAAGAAGCTCTAAGAAGGATGAACTTGAGACATTTCTAGGTAAATGGATGCAACTTGAGATCATACACTTAAGCAAAGTAAATAGGTTACAGATGTGTAAACATCACATTGGTTCTCTGGTGTGAAAAACTGACAGTGTAAATAAAGACCAAAGTGTATTGTGAAATAGAAGAAACAACTACAAAGAAAATGGAACTAGAGGGAAGGATCAAGGAAGGAAGGATGGGAAGAGAAAAATATGATAAAAGAAGAATAAAATGGAAATACCTTTATAAATAAGGAGTTAAAAAGAGTTTGTAAGGAGGGAAAGAGGTAGGGAAAAAAGATGAAGGAAGATATATCATATACAGGAACAAGTTCCCTATGATGTAAATGATCATTATGTATATCTAAATCATATCCATAAATGTAATAAAAAGTAAAATAAAATAAACTTCCCAACTGTGCCTGAGAGTGGTTGTACCATTATATATTTCCATGAACATTTCATGAGTGACCCAGTTTCTTGGCATCCTACTCACATTTGATGTTATATTTTAGTCATCTAATAGTGCGATCTCATTATGTTTTTAATTTGCATACATTAACAATTAATGACATGGCACATTTTTCTATGTGTCCTCTACAATAAAATGTCTTTCTGTATAGTTTTTTTTAAACCCTAAATTTAATATTCTTAGGCAATAAGGAAAGTTATTGTTCATTATAGGGGCTTTGGAATTTGCAAATGAGGAGGTTCAGGGACTAGTACTCTATTCCAAGGTACTTCTTTGAGAATGATTTCAAGTTTTACATATAGACGGAGTGTCAAAAACTCTCAGAGTGTTCTGTCAGTGCATTGATTATAGACTTCTATATGGAGTCACTCGAGTATATTTATGATTTGAGTTAAATGATGGCTGTCAAAACAATACTTCTATATTCTGATCTGACTCAGTGTTGAATACGGACTTATAATACAGAAAGAGGAATGACATTTATATACAATGGGGTACATTATTCCAGCTCATTGTCAGACAAGGTGCATTATGCCAGTTCCTTGGATTCAAGTTTAGTTTTGTAGATTCTTAGAAGTTACACAGAAATAGAGACACATATTGAATTAATGCAACCACCTTCTGATGATTTTTGTTTACATACTTGTTCCCAAAACTAATTTCTTTTGACTATAATGTGTCACAGTCACTCTATAAATGCCTGGATAACTTGTTACATCAGTTTGCTCTTTAGGACCTCGATAAAATTAAGGTAATGAATGACTTTTATATATTTTTATTTTCCTCTTTGAACTTCTGATATTCCATCATGTCATTTAGTTTAGCAGTGAAACATTAATTTACAGTGTTCTCCATTTGTACATGATGTCCAGTGACAAAAAATAAGTAGTCCCTCTAATATTGATGAATTTTTGATAGATCTTTTTCTGACATTGTGTATAAAGAGATTTAATGTTGTCTCTCATGTCTCCTCATGGAAGTGGAAAAGATTTATTGGGGTGAGATTATTCGCTTTTAGAGTACATATTTTCTTCATCTTTGTATGTGTAATTCCAGAAAGTCTTTCCTAAATTGTTGAATTAATTGACCTTCCCAATAGGCGATTTGGAATTTCCATGCCATCAGAAAATGTTTTTAGTTATCTTGACAATCTAGAGAATGAAAATATTGCTTGGATATTTTATATTTCTCTTTCTTTTTAATAGGCTTTATCTTTATTTTCTTTGTAAAGATCATTCTTTGTTGAAATAAGACCTCGAGATTCTTTGTCACTCTCTTTTCTCTGTTCTGCAAATATAAAAGAAAATTGGGTCCTAGAGACTTTCACTGTCTGCTTTTCCTGAAGCTTCTTTTGGCCTATATATGAGGGAAGTACTCCCAAATGGAATATTAGGTTCCTTTTTAAAATTGTCTTATTCCATCTGTTGGAGGATGCAATTTTGATTTTACCACACACAGGTAACAATTGAGGGAACTCAAAGTATGTGAATTTACTTCCCTGTCTTGTGAAACCTAAACTGGAGAGGCATAACTTCACCTTCACCTGGAAGATCATAAATAGAATTGCAAATTACTCCACTTTAAATTGGGACAGTTTCAAACATCAGGTTGTAAAGCGGCAGGGTCGCAACTCTATATTCCAGATGATTATTTCACAGCTAGCTCTAATAGCACACATAGTGTCTCTAAGTGGAGATACTTTGTTCCTCTTTGTCTTCTTTTCTTTACCTCCTCATAGAAATGTAGGACTTTTTAAGCTTCTAAAATTTGCCTCAGTGTAAAAACACTGCACAAACTATTATACCAATTAGCCCTTTTCCAACTTTACAGTGAATTTCTGTGAGATGATTTCACCTTCCTTTAGCCATTGGTGAAGATCTTCACAACAGAGTGCTACTTTCTAGTTGTGGTTAGAGAAGCTTTTCAAATGGATACCCTGAAACTGCAGGAAATTTGGGGTGTTATAATGCCTTTAGCACATACACTATGTACCTTGTAATGTTTTACTTTGAATCCAAATACCTTACTACATCATCAGTCTTGTTCCTATATACATCTTCACATTTCTCTGCAGAACATCCCATAGCAATCATATTTGGATAAACATAGGTTAAGCCTACATCAAATCTATTCTCCTGACATCTCCTTTTGTGTCTGCTAATGATCCCTTTGATGATGGTTGCCATGTCTGGGAACCTGTGCTGAAGGACAAAGAGACAGATGGCTGAAGGTGCTGGTGGTATTCTTCAGATTGGAAATGGCTCTGGACTTGGTTATTGATGTCCTTCTCTCTGTGGAAGCTTGGTTCTGGGCCACAGCCAAGTAATGGCTGCTGTGATAGCTACTTGATGGCTACAGTGATTTGGCTTGCTTCTCCTGAGTAACCACTGCCTGGCAGGATGTGCATAAAATGATCCTTGCAACAGTTGTCTCCTGCAGTGGCCTCTGGAGCCCAGAAAGAGATGGTACTGTGGCAATGAGTGGAGGTTTAAAATCAGTCCCAAATGGCCCATAAATACTTGAAAAATAACCTTCAGTATCTTAGGCTACTAGAAAATACAAATCAAAACAATAGTGTAAATCTATCTTATTCCAGAAACAATGGCCATCATCAAAAATGACAAGCTGTTGGGAAAAGAACATTTCTTCATTGCTGATGGGAAAGTAATCTAGTACAACCCACTATGGAAACCAGTACAGAGATTACTCAAAAAACTAAAACTAGAAATTGTATTTAACTCCACTATTCCACTTCTAGATATCTTCCCAAAACAGTTAAGGACATCATATTACAGTGATACACAAATGCCATGTTTATAGCAGCACAGTTTTAGCAGTTAAGTCCTGGAAGTGGCCAACATGTGCATCAGCAGATGAATGAACAAAATGAATGTAGTATATACATACAATAGACACAAAAATTTAAGTAGGAAAATGGCTGCACTTTTGAGACCATAATGTTAAGTGAAAAAAAATGAGAAGCAGGAAGTTAAACACCACATGGTTTCTCTCAATGAAAAACCAAAACTACAAGTAATTCAATGATCAAAATAAAAGATAGGTGATAGGGAATGGGAAAGTGGATTTGGTGGAGATAGGAAAGGGATCTGGTCATGGTGAGAAGGAGAGAGAGGAGGGGAAGGAAAAATATACTGATTAACTATATATATATAACTATAACTGATATATATATATATATATATATATATATATATATATATATATATATCAGTTCTCCAAGATGAGTTTGATGATTAGATGTTCAAGCATATATTAACAAAAATATCATAATGTGCTGCTACCACACTGGAAGCAGTAGAAGAGTAGAGAACAATGCTTCAGTGTTGCCAGGCCTGGGAATGGTGACAGGTGACACTGGTCCCCTCTCTGGATCTGCAGCTACCATTACATTTCTCCTCCACCCTGGACATGTAGAATGTTGACAGGCTCCTACCCTAGCTCACAGCTTCCACTTTTCCTTCTAACTAGAAGCCAACAGGATGCTTCACAATTAGGAAAGGGGATGAACAATGCTGATATCTTCACCATTTTTCATTTCCCTTGCCTGAGCCAAGACTGGCTTCAAAGCAGCTCAACTCTCCAGACTCCAACACAGTTGCAGCTTCTGCTGGGAAGGGGTCTATATTTCTCTTATTCTGACTCTTTTTATATATTGTGGGGCATTTTCATTTCTCCTTTAAGCATTTGGCTCTTAAAATATTTCCATTTAAGTGTTTTTCAGTTTGGTAGTTTGATCTCAATGCTTTGTACATGCTAGGTGGTTGCGAATTTCCCAAGTTCCTCTTTGTCTTGGAAGCATCTTGTTTCTCCATTAATTTCTAGAGACAGTTTAGCAGGGTATATAAATCTGAGATGGAGGTTATTTTCTTTCAGGGCTTGGAATATTTCACTCCAGGCTCTTCTTGACTTGATGGTTTGTGTTAAGAAATCTGCCATTATTCTGATGGGCCTTCCTTTATAGGTTGTCTGTTTCTTGTCTGTAACAGCTTTTAATGTTCTGTGCTTATATTGAGTTTCTGGATGTAGCTCTGTTTTGTTTGCAGGTGGCTGGAGTTCTGTATGCCTCATATATTAGAATATCATTTCCTTTTCCTATATTTGGGGAGTTTTCCTTAATTATTTCTGTGAATAACCTTTGTAGTTCCTTTGTTTGTACCCCTGCCTCTTCCTTAACATTCTTTATTCATAAGTTATAGATCCTCTTGTCGTCTTCTAGCCTTTGTATTGTTATGGCTTGTTTCCTTGTTATTTTTAAAAAGTATTCTCTTTTATAAGCCCACTTTGCAAAATTGTTCTCCAGTTTGGATAATCTATCCTTAGTTTCTTTCAAGCTGCTTTGCCATCTTTCCATAGAGCTTTTAATTTCCTGGTAATCTCTTAGAATCTGCTTCATGTATTCTATATTTTCTTTATATTCTTCATCAAATGGTTCTCTCCTTTGTTTGAGTTCTTCCCTTCTTCCATCTGTGTCACTTGAGGGGTGCTTAGTATCTCTTTTATTAATATTCTTATATCTTGCTTTACTTGGCTAAATATTTCACTTTTGAATTCATCTATGAGATCCTGAATGTATCCGTCTATGTCCACTGGCACCAGGTCTGATATTGCATGTTTGTTGTTCTCATTCTCCCTTGTATTTTCCTGTCCTAGGTCAATGTTCTCAGGGTTGGGAACTGGGGACTTTTTATTGTTGCTTCCTCTTCCCATCTTTTTTGCTCCTTCCAGGAGGCGCCAGTTTCCTTCTTTGTTGGTTACAATTCTTCTGAAGTGCACTAGCTAATGGACCCTTCCCACTGCCATGTGCTAGTGAGTTGCAAACAAGGACAGCATATGCTGGTGCCTCCCCTCTGAATCAGTCAAGTTGCTGTGGCCTGCACTGTATTACTATGCGCCACCTCCCCTATGAGTCAGTCAAACTTCTGAGGCTTCACTGGGTTAGTGTGGTTAGTGTGCACCACTGCTGTAGGGACTTGATTTCAAATAATCTATTGGGTCTCAGCCAGGTCATGTGACCCAGGCCCAGCTCACTTCACTAATCCCGTTCAAGAAGGAAATAACTGACTGAAGTCACTGCTGCCCCTTGTACTTGCCAGTCCTGCCAGGTCCCAGAATGTCATCTGCTGGAGCCCCCCTTTCTATGGAATGGCTCCACTCCCAATACTCACCACAGGTTGGTGTATACACCTTGCCAACTCAGCTCTCCATTTGGCTCACCAACCCCCAAACTCGGTGTAACTGCACCTCCAGTGAGTCAAAGCAGTGGGACATGGGATGGCTAGGCAAGTCGCAGTGGGACCTTGGCAAGTCACAGCAGGACCTCAGGTGGCCAGTAAGTCACCTGCTACTGTGGGAACACTGGGCCTTTAGCTGTTTCAATAATAGCACCGGGACTGTATGTTTTGTTGGCTCTTCTCACCTTAATTTCTTCTTGGGATGTGAGAATTCATCTCCCTCTGTTTGGGGTTCCCCACTCTGTATTATATTGAATTCTAAGTTGACTATCTCAGGGAGCCTCTTTAGCTGGTTGTTATCTATCCACCATCTTTGCTCCTCTCAAACCTCTTAATTTTTAATGTCGCCATACAAAATGCAGAATATTAGAAAGGATAGGAGAGAGAAGGGAAGGATACAAAAATGAAAACAAGTTGTTTTACATGCATATACCCACTCCAAAAGATGATTGTAAAATGCATGCACTGCAAGCATGTATTAATAAAAAGACACAAAAAAGCAGAATATTGTAAATAAATGAACAACATGCAAACCAAGTGACTCATTCTGAAAAACAATGATGTGAAAAATAAAAAGACAGAGAATTAATCTAGTATAT
This sequence comes from Cavia porcellus, assembly GCF_034190915.1. Classification (NCBI taxonomy): domain Eukaryota; kingdom Metazoa; phylum Chordata; class Mammalia; order Rodentia; family Caviidae; genus Cavia; species Cavia porcellus. The sequence continues at coordinate 195,659,344 of NW_026947484.1, read as the reverse complement.
TTGAACTTTAATAGGTTCATTTAGGTAACAAATTTTATAGGGATATCTGCAGAAGTAATATACATGCATTAGAGTTAGAATGTGTCTTGCATAATGAAGTGATCAAATAGTAATAATCAAACACTGGCTGGTCAGTCCAGTTACTGCCTTGATGGTTAAAATAATTCATTTTTCTCAGTGCAATCCATCCCTCTCTTATTAAGAAACATGTAACTACATTTAGGACTGACCTATAGAATCTGGAAGTCTTTCCTCTTCAAATTCCCTTTTCCTGAGCAATGGACATTACCTATATGTCACATAAGCAAGTCAGCTCTTAGTGAGACAGGATCTGGACAATCTTTAAGGGTCATTGTTCCTTACAGAGCTATATGCCAGATAATCCATTGAAAATGTGTTTAGGGCTGTTAAATAGATGGCCATATTAATGTTTTTGGTTGGGTCATTGAACACAACTGTTTGCAGTCTCACTGTTTGAATGTTAACTTTGTATGCTTTGATCCTGTGACTTGAGAAACTATCTCTAAGATGATAATGTGTAATCTATTAACTGGTGATTTCTTACTGTGTTTTTTTTTTGTAGTCCTGTATTACTTGTACCCTTACACTGCTTTGTTTTGTTTTGTTTTTTTCTCTTTTTCCTTTTAAATAAAATTTTAAAAAATAGAAAAAAAAGAAGTTTGATGTAAAAAAAAAATTAACCATAAATGGACCAAGAAAATTGGATCTTTGTATCTGGTATCATGACCAGGTATGGCTGCATTCACAATTATCAACTGGTGACCCGATAGAGAATCGGCCCTATGCTGAGGATAGTGCATGGAAGTTAGAAGCCATACTCACTGCTCCAGTATATTTCTTACCTCCAGGATCCTTAAACTGAAAGGCCACTATTGTCAAGTTTATTTATACTTTATATTAGGGTTTGGGTTGTTCCCTCCCCCATATTACACTGTAAAATGATCACTGATTTATGCCAAATAGATCACAAAGTAATCTACCATCTTTGAAAGTGATGAATTTTATTATTGCATTAAAAAGAAATTATTTAACAGTTTACAGATCTCAGCTGTTGTTTTGAACACTGTGAATGTCCACTACTTATTTCAGTAGTATTTACAATAGGATGCAATTTACATGCCTTAACTGCATGATTTTGGGTGGAAACCATTTTATAGATATGAGCAAAGCTTTACTTGAATAACATCCTGACCTATATGCCTTTTCCAGTTATTAAAGCATACACCAAATTTTGACAAAATTAGAATTCCTTTTTCAAGCTTTGTTTCTGTGAAACTTGAACAAGTAGCTGTGCCTGGAAAATTTAAATTATGTGGGAAAAAATACAAATGGCAGACACAAAGCAATATCAAGTTTAAAGATGAGCTACAATGTACCTGGCCATTGAATTACTTGATCAGTTAGCAGAATGGGATACAGGAATGTTTTATCCTTGCCTTACCTAGGAACACAAGTCCAAAGAAAAAGACTCATCACAGAAGGAAAACTATCCTACTGAATCTCCTTAAGGCTTCCTTCATGTTCCTGTTTCTCAAACTATAGATAAAGAAACTCAGCATTTGAGGGATCACAGAATACATCATTGAATAAATCTGTAAGTGTGGATCAAATGTACTTCCCCAAATCTGTCCCCTAAAATAAGGAAATAACTGATAAATGGGACCCACATGTGGAAAAGGCTTTATACTTTCCTTCCAGTGTTGGCATTCTCATGACAAATGATACAATATGAATGTAAGAGAAAATAATTCCAGAGATAGGAATACCACCAAACATGCAAGCAGTAACATATATCATGGTGTAGAGAATATGTGTATCAGAGCAGGCAAGTTTGATAACCTGGGTAAGTATACAGAAGAAGTGGGGAATTTTCATGTTTCTGCATAAGGACAGCTGAGGCAGCATCAAGCTGTGGAGCAGAGTATCCAAAGTGCTAAGCAAAAGAGATAACAGAGCCAGCAGACCACAGACACTAGGATTCATAACGGTCATGTAATTGAGGAGTTGACAAATGGCTACATAATGGTCATAGTCCATCAATGCCAGGAGGAAGTTATCCAAGAATGCAAAAATGATAACAAAGCCTACTTGGTTTAGGCTGCTTGTGTAGGTTATGTGCTGATTTTGGCTCAAATATCCACCAGCATCTTTGAAGTTGCGGTTGTGCTCATACAAATGTCAGTAAAGGATAGGTTAGAAAGGAAGAAGTACATGGGAGTGTGGATGTGGGAGTCAGTGATGACAGCCAGGATGGTGAGCAGGTTTCTCAGGATGGTGACCAGGATGGTTCTCAGGATGGTAAATTAACAGTAGAGGGTGAAGATAAGGATTTGTAGTTCTGGGTCATTGGTCAGTCAGTCCAAACAGTAGGAATTCTGAAACAACTGTTTGGTTCACATATTTCATGCTGTTGAAGGGGCTGTTGGAAAAAATGAAGTAAAAGAGAGTAAGATGTATAGACAACAAGGGAAGTACTTACAAACATACTAGGAAAATATTTCTGTACACACTTTGAATTTCCAGAAATTTGGAAATAAATTCTATTGTTAAACCTTGCAACTTTTGGTACTTTTTTGTGGGAGCCTAGAAATAATTATAGTCCTTAAATTCACTCCCTACCTTTATCACAAAATACAAATAAATATAAGAATACTTTATAAGTGGCACATGTTAAACCTTGCAACTTTTGGTACTTTTTTGTGGGAGCCTAGAAATAATTATACTCCTTAAGTTCACTCCCTACCTTTATCACAAAGTACAAATAAATATAAGAATACTTTATAAGTGGCACCATTGTGAGAAGGGGTAAATTTCTAAAGAGAAACAATGGCATCCTTTTTCTTGGAGAGTACAAGACCAGCAGAACCAAAGAGGGGTGAATCTGGGATCTAATCATGTACAAGAATATGTCAAGAGAGTGACAGACTTTTGAAAGAAATCACACCATACATGATTCCCATTGTATTGCATTTTCTCTCCTCCTTGATACCCTGGTTGACATTTCAGTAGAACATCTACATTATTTTCTAGAGCATTTTGTAAGAGACACTTTGTAACCCAGCCAGATTCAAGAGCAGCAATGATCAGCATCTCACCTGAGCAGTGAAGATGTGTCCTTAACAATTGAAGAGAGGCAAAGGAGGCAGTGAGCTCCACATTGGTAGATATCAGCTCAGGAAGGAACTAAAATGTTTCTCATGTCAGAAGGTGGCCTGCTGAAGTCTCTGCTTCAATGGAGGTTCAATATCCAAGCCTTCTCATTAGATCAGCTCTTTTCCTGTTGCTTGGATCCCAGTGGAGTAAATCTTTAATAACCCAATCTACACAAGAGATGAGTATAATGGCTATTTTCCTAACTCTTTTTTTTATTTAAAGAAAAGGAAACAAAAATATACATGGAGATTTTAAAAAGGGTAGAAATAATACAAAATTACAGAAAAATAAATGGTAAGAAATCACTGGTTGACAAGTCACATATTGTCATCTTAGAAATAGCTGTTCAGGTTACAAAATTAAAGTATTTAAAATGACATTCAAAAAGTGACACTGCAAACAGTTCTGCTCAATGATCAAACAAAAACTCAGTAATATGGTTATCAGTCCTACACATTTGTTTTACATCTCAAAGAGGGTAAGATTAAACATTTCAAAACAGAACGAAACAGTTAAAAAAACAATTTAAAGAAATACAGATTTCAAAGCAAGTCCACTGGAGATTTTCACTATCTAACTGTCTCTAGTTTCTTACAAATAGTTGTCCCCATCTTCACCCACATTATATACATATTGCAAACTATAGAACTAATCAAATAATTACAGGATGATGAAGGCTTTTTAGGTCTTCAAGATCTACCATTGGGGAAGACAATAATAACTACCATCGCATCTCTCATTCTCTTCGTGGTAGCCATCCCCATCTTTACATATGTTGAAATTGAACTTAAGAGACTACACTAATATTCTGATCAGTGAATAATAGTATTGCTAGAATTTATATCATACTGCTACAAAATTAGCATTGGGTTTTTTAGTGTCTCTTCTTCAGAGTACCTGTTCATTACATCTTGCATTATATAATCTGTTCCCATAAATAATTTTTTTAAAAAGTCTCATGTGTGAATTTCTACATATATATCTATCCTCTCTGTATTGTAGGGAAAAACAAATCATAACAAGACAGCAAAACAAATTCCTAGAAAAACATGCAATGGATAAGACATATAAGACCACAAGATAGGTGATCTTCCGTAGTTACTATATTTTCTCTTCTTATTTTCAATAAATTTGTCTACATCATTGCTTAATATAGTTAAACATAATATTACCTATTTTTATAAAAAACACAACTTTGAAAGCTAATTGTAGGATTTGAGAGCTGTTAATAATTAATACCACTATGGATATCCTTTACATCTTGTCATCTTCAGAGTAGTTGCCTCTACTTTTAGGTTTGATACTAACAAGCATACCAAACTCAAATAAAATCAGCCAAGGCAAACCCGTGGTCTTATGAATCAGATGCAAATAAGATCAGTCATAGTAAGACAATGTAAGTAATACAGGATTTCAGTTTAAGTTAATGGGAAAGTAAGGACAGTTACCATGGTATAACCTGCTATTTTTGGGTCAGATGTCTGTGCCCTCAAATCTGACATGAGTGGACAGACCAGAACAAATTAAATTCAAACCACATATGACAATAAGACTACTGTGTCTTTTAAATCCTGATACACTATTAACAATGACCTCTACCTTTTTTTATAGTGTTTCAGAGCTGTCTATACTAAGGACTATAGCTTACCATCTCTGCCTCATGTCTGCTACTCCACTTTTCTGCTATAATTTGTCCACCTTATTCCCTCATTCCACTGTCTGCCCCGTTCATTGAGGCTCTCTGCCACTGTTGCTGGAATCCTGGTATTTCTTCCTCTCTTTCTCTGAAATGTCCTTCAGCACTCTCTGTAGGGTTGGATTGGTGGCCAAGAACACCCACAGTTCCTGCTTGTCTTGGAAGCATCTTATTTCTCCATTAATTTTGAGAGAGAGTTTTGACAGGTATATGAGTCTTGGTTGCATATTATTTTCTTTCAGGACTTGGAATATTTCTCCCCATTCCCTTCTTGACTTAAGAGTTTGTGTTGATAAGTCGGTGTTATTTTGATAATTTTCCTGTTGTAGGTAATCTGCTTCTTTTCTCTGGCTGCTTTTAATATTCTGTTCTTTTGGTGGATTTCTGGAATCTTGATTATTATATGTCTAGACGTAGATCTGTTTTGGTTGTAGGTAGCTTGTGTTCTGTATGCCTCTTTTATCTGGATATCATTTCTTTTTGCTATACATGGGAAATTTTGCTTTAATATAACTGTGAATATTCTTTGCATTTCATTCTTGGTTGCTGCTGCTTCCTCACTCACATTCTTTATTCTTAAGTTATGTATCCTTTTGTCGTCTTCTTGCATTTGAATTGTTTCTTTCTGGTTCTTTGTTATTTTTAAGAGGTTTTTTCTTTCACGATCATATGTCATAAATCTCTCTTCAAGTTTCAGAAGGCTGCCTTTAGTTTCTGTCAGGGCATTTTGCCAGCGTTCAATGGAGTTTTTAGTTTCCTGGTAATCTCTTTGATCTGTTTCATGTATTCTAAGTTATGTTTAAATTCTTCTTCAGAAGTTTCTCTTTCTTTTCTGATTTCCTCAGTTCTTCCATCTGTGTTCTCTTGGGCGGGGCTTGTCATTTCTTTACTTAATCTCTTTATATCTTGCCTCACTTGGATCAGGAGTACAGCTTTAAATTCATCTATGAGGTCATGGAGGTATTTTTTAATTTCAGCTGATGCTGTGTCCAGTATTGAATGGTTACTGTGCTTGTTCTCTTCAGTGTTTACTTCTCCTGGACTTATTTTCTCATGTTGGGCAGATTTTTTTTTATTCTTATCTCTTGTCATGTTTCTGGTTTCTTTCAGACTGGAGTGTCCTGGGGGTCTCTGGCCCTCTCTGTATTGCTTAGGGCCTTTCAGAAGCGTGCTGACTTGAGTTTTTGCTGTCCTCCCCAATTTGATGTTATCTGGAGTAGGCTGGGATGCGAGGGCGGTACAGGCTAGCCTCCAGCCTCTGTGCCAGCCAATTGTAAATTAGGCTGTACTTTCTGGATGTCACAGAGTTGCGACTATTTTGTATCTGCTTATTGGACCCCAAGCAGAGGCTTGGTTCAGCCCCAGCAGATCCTGCCAATTCTCTCTGTGCCAGAAGCAGCTGACTCATGTCACCATGGCACAGGGTTCTGCCCCAATCCCAGCTGTTCTCTTCCAGACTTCTCTGTGCCAGGAGCACCAGGACAGCAGGTCTGCCCAATTCCAAGATGTCTTCCACTAGTTCTCTGTATGATGCTGAAGCCAACATGGCGCCAGGCTCTGCCCAATTTCAAGATGTCTTCCACCAGACCTCTCTATGCCAGGGGTAACTCGGTGATGTCACCAAGCCACAGGTTCTGCCCAACTCTAAGATGTCTTCCGCCAGACTCTCTGTGTTACTGATGTCGCCATGGTGGCAGGCTCTGCCCTATTCCAAAATGTTCTCTGGCCAGTCACAGCTACCCCGGGACCCAGTCCCTAGTACTCACCAGGGCTCGGTGCAGGTCTTCCTCTTGAGTCTACTGCACACTATGATGCTTGCCTTCACTGCATTCCCGGCACAGTGTGGAATGGTCAGAAAACTGCATAGCATTCGGCTTCAGAGCTCCAGAGAGCTCTTGAGACCTTGTTTGCATCAGTACATGTTCAGTTGACTGTCTTCCATGTCCAGTGCAGGTTCATTTGATTGTCTTCATCATAGAAAATGTGAAATTTATCTATTGAATTACAGAACTTTTCATAGTTACAAAAGTATCACCGGAGAATAATATCACAGAAACTGCTGTTTAAACTAACCCTGAGACATACAGTAGTCTATTTTCCAAAATGCAATTTTTCTATACTTTAGATATTTTAAAATCAGGTATTTTCACTGTTCATTCCTGCCTGAAAAAATAAAGAGAGATCTGTCAGCTTTTCCCTGGTTAGACTTATAAAAACATCTTTTCAATTCCACCACTATTGTTTCAATGTACACTGTGTATTAAAAATTTGTGGCTTCAAGTTGTGATTTTTTCCTCTTTAACTCAGGTGTTCAGTTAGCTACAAAATGACCCATAGGTTGGTTTAGCCATTCTCAATATTTTAGTCACATTTTAATCATCATATAACAATTGGAGATGGTGTTCCTGGTTAGCATTCCTTTGAAAACATTTTAAATTTAATAAGTGAAATATTTTCCTGTATTCACCATTGATTAAGAGGTATAAATTAGAGGTACTAATAAAAATATATAATTTTCAGTGTAATAGTATAATTTGCAAATAATGTAATATGATATAATATAATATAATATAATATAATGATAGTATAATCATCTTTATCACCTCAGTTATTTTCACTTCAGTCAAATCAGTAAAGGTAAAATAAACAAAAGAATCAGTGTAGTTATAAAATAGAGAATTTTTTTGTATAACACAAAGAAAATTGTTAATATGTAATATCAAAATTTCCAAGAACAGAAAAGAATCCCCAAGCATAGTATGATAAGTAAGAAGCAGCAAAGGAAACCTGTGAATTTTTCTATATGAGCAAGTTAAGACTTTCACCCTGCAGATATTAAGTATTTTATTTCTTAAGACATTAGTTGCCAAGGGCAGAAGAGAACTTTCCTACTTAAAAAATGTATGCTCAAGAGATAAGCACTGCTAGATTGAGAAAGTGAGTTTAGAAGATTTGGATCCATCATAGCCATTGTTGATTTATCCTATTATATTGTTTTGAAGCCCTGTGTCACTTTCATTATTTTGTTTAATTGATTTTATTATCTGATGTTTCATGGGGATTTTAACATGTCTGATGGTATAGGCATCTACTTTGAAGATAACAAGAAGCAGTATGGTAGCCATTTTATTGCCTATTATCTTATTTAGAAGTCTTGTATTACATTCATTATTTGTTTTGATTGGCTGCATTCTGTTTTATTTGATTTGATTTGATTTGATTCTCTTAGAAAAATCTCTTGCAACCTTCAGGAAATCTTCCAAAGAATAAATGAAGTAAATTAACTGATTATTTAATGGATGGTTTTACCATCTTTACTACCCTAACCAGCAGCAGAATTCAGTAAATGAACTCAGGAGTGAAGTTTTCATGTTGGTGAAGTAATTGTAAACTTGACTGATAAGTAAGTAGCTGATGCTTCTTTGGACTGACTGCAGAATAACATGTGAGGACAAAATATCAAAACATAATAGAAACAATTCCTTCAAAGAGCATTGATACAAAATCAGGGGAGAAATGAGACTGGTCATAATGGAGTGGTGTAGAAAAAGTTTTAGACGCTATTCAAAAAAATTATGTGGCTTCCTGTGTGACTCCCACTGGTCTGCAGGAATGCTGTGCCAACAGCCACTGCCCTCAATGACCTTCCCCATCTCCTAGACCAAGTACTTGATCTTTGGCTTCCACTTCTCCTCCCAGAACCTTAGGATGGAGTGGATTAACCATGCTGATTTGAACAGAGACTCAGTGACCTCTCACCGAAACAGAAGATCTCAGCAGGCTCCAATCACTATGCTCCTGTGCTTCTCCTGGATTTTTCCTACAACTTCAACAACAAATTGAAGTTACAGCTTCACTAAGTAGAATAGGACCAAACAGGATGAAACAGAATGAACCCACTCAGAACAAAACCATGAAAGTGACATAGGATTTCAAAACACAATATTCCCCTATGATGCCTGGACTGATGCCACCAGCCTTCCCCTCAGCCCAGGACCACATATATCACTGTACCATACTCCTATGTGCCCTATGGATGCCCAGCCTGCCACCAGGCTTCCCCTTGGCCCAGGACCATGTACACCACTGTGCCATGCTTCCTGCATGCCACACAGATAATCAGCCCTAAAGAGTATTCAAAGACATACTAGACAAACTCAAGAACAACAACAGAAAGAAATCACCAGGTAGGACAAGCAATTAAACAAGGGCGAAAAGCAGAAATCAAACAACTGGAACATACGATGGCAAAGTCGAGCCAGTAAATATTAGTTATATCCATAAATGTCAGTGGCCTCAATTCACCTATCAGAAGAAATATGTTAACAAAATGGATAAAGAAACATTACCCCACAATATGCTATATACAAGAAACACATCTGACCCAAAAGGAAATTCATAGATTAAAAGGTAAAAGATGGAAAATAGTATTCCATGCAACAGGAACCCAGAAAAAAGCAGGAGTATAACTATTCTATTTGTAGACAACATGTACTTCAAACCTAACATGATTAAAAGAGATAAAGAGGTCACTACATACTCATTAGTGCAAAAATTCAAGAGGCAGAACTAACAATTATAAATGTTTATGCACCTAATACAGGAGCACCAAACCACATAAGACAGATACTAATGCATATGAAAAATCAAGCAGTGAAAGACACACACATACATGTATATACACACAGAGACAAAAGGTTGGAAAAGTCAGCTGAAGTCTGACGCTACCTACAGTTACACAGGCTGCTTTTGCTTGATTTATTTCACTTATCTTTGACACATCTTCATGAGGATTTTTACCCTGAGAATTGAGATATAATTATAGAGTAAAAATTATGTCTTTAACATACATGCACTGTATGCTGGAGAAGTACATATTGTGAAAATCATTATGTTGCAGTTCAGTAACACACACATTAATCAGATTGCTTTATACAAATGTAAAACGTCCAGTTTGAGATTTTTTTCCTCATTCTAAAACCAACTCCTGCAAGATACAATAAATTTAGAGCCAAAAATCTCACTTTACACCAAACAGTCATTGCTAATGTAACTGTTTTCTTCTTCCTCAAGGGAAGAAACAGCACTTCTTTCAAGGGGCACTCCTACTAAGATGTCTAAATATCAGAGTCCTTGTAAATTTTTTTAAGTTTCTATCTTCTACAAAGGAGGAACTTATTTTTATTTTTTTCATAAACTACTCTACATTTTCCTTATATTGAATTTAGTTATTAGTTAATTTGCTTTTAAATTTTATGTGATTATCTGTTTTCTAACTCATTAAGAGAAGAATTTCCCATAAGGTTGAAAATAATGTTATCAACATAAGTTACTTTGCTTCTCCTAGAATTAATTGCTAAAGCAGATTGCTTGTGAATCCAAGGGACAGGATTACCATCTTCCACTCTAAAGGAAGCATTTTCTAGTCACTGTTTGTGTTCTCTTGATTGCTGTCTTAACTCACTTAATGCTTAGTGAATGGTACACTTTGAAAGCAAGAGGAAATTTGGGAATTTATTTTAACAGAAAGTATTACAAATGTAAAGAACATTCATCAGAAATACAAAATCATTTAGAAATGCTCATTTTGTACTTTCCAGGGGTATTTGAAGAGATAAGTCAAGAGGATCAGATCAGCAGTTTGACAATGAGATCTTTGATATAGTGTTTGTCAAACTATGTGTATATATACCTATAACAAGTGCTGATAGGTACATAGGCCTAAAAGATAAACTATCTCATCTGAAACTGACAAGACATTCAAGTAATAATAAGATTCCATAAAATAAGAGAACATTGTTCCATAATAGACCATTGCTCTTCAAGCCTGGACCATGGATTGGTCTGTGGCTTGTTAAGAATCTGGACACACAGCAGGAGGTGATCAGCAGGTGAAAACTTTTCTGTAGGTACAGCCACTCACCATGGCTTACCTGACTGCCTGACTGTACTTCTGTCTGAGAATCAGTAACTTTAAGTTATCACAGGAGCTCAAATGCCACTGTGAACTATATGCAACAGACCTAGGTTCCATGCTCCTTAAGAGACTCTGTTGTATGATGTTCCATGGTGGAGCTCAGGTGCTGATGCTCATACCAGAAAATAGGTGAAAATAGGAATAAAAATAAGGAGAGATGTTTACATAGAAATCACAATAAATCAGTTTGTAGACTCCTATCAAAACTCTATAAGTGCACAGTAATGACAATTAAAGTGTACCTAGTCACCGAGGTTACAGTGGCAAGTGAGTTGATGTACTTACATTGTACTGCTGTATCTGATGGCATGATTTAGATCAGAAACCAACTTTAATTTCTATTTTCATAAGACCTGTACAATATTTACTTGCTTGTGCATTATAGTGAGTTGTATAATTATTACATTTTATACTATACTGCATTAATGATAGAAATAAGGTACAAAACAGACGTAATGCACTTGAATCATTGCAACCAGCTCCTCCCAGCCTGTGGAAATAATGTCTTCCAAGAAAATGGTACCCACTACCAAAAAGAATGGACACTGCTGCACTAACAGATAAACTGATACATTTTACTCTAATATTCCTTTTGTCTCAAGCTTTAGACTAGTAAGAAAGATCCATGTCTTGTGCTTTGTTTCAATCAATCATTTGTCACTTGTTATGGTTTGTATCTAGATGTCCCCCAAAGTCTCCTGAAGTCATGGGGAGTGAGCTTTTCATAGGCAGCTGAATCTAGTGTTTGACTGATTTACCATCCAGTGCTGAAATTAAGAGTTTGAGTGCTACACCTGTCCTAAAGTGTGCAGCCTTCATTCAACATACAGGACAGAAAAAGGCATGTCCCTTCTCTCTCTTCCTGCTGCTTTGACTATCTCCTGGGGCCATGAATGATTGCCCCTCTACCCTGCTTTGAAGTCTGCTGATTATCAACTGAAATGCGTACAAACTGTGAGCTAAATAAAGCTTTGTTCTTTAACTTTGAGTGTTGGATATTTTGTTGCATCAAAGAGAACTGCAATTCAGACAGCACCATTCTGAAGAAGCATCAATATTTAATACAGGAAGTAGGAGTTAGAAAAGAAAGACTGAAGAACAGCAGTCTGTCATGTAAACTTCTAAATAAGGGACTTTCTGCACTTTTATTACTGAGAGAACCTTGTTAAGTGAGCAGCTCTAGCTGTCTTTCTTGGGGAGGTAAAACTCCAGCTTCCTTAGGTAAGCAGTTATGACTACTGTCCATAATTACTTGGAAGCAGCTGAGACACAAAGAGGGGCTGTCTGTGCTGACTAGCTGCATGCTGGATTTGTTGTCCTTGACTAGTCTCTGAGGAGTGATTATACCACATGGATGAGACCAGCAATACTTACAAGGTAGGTGTGCTATTTTCTGGAGCGACAGATGCCTAATCCTGGACATATCTAGTAGACTTTGCGAACAGAGGCCTTACTGAAGTGGTGACGAACCTACAGCACATATGCCATAGTGGGCTGTTTGTGTCGCTGAAAGCTCTAGAAAGTTCACCATCACCGGTGCACTGAATACAGTATTGATTCACATATTAAATTCATTTGGAGCCAAATAATCTTTATAGACAAGCTTGGCATCCCACACCCATTTATAATTTCCATAGGAAACTTAATTTTTTGTTTGATTCCAGATGAAGTACGCCCATATAAAACACACTCCCTAAGTGAAGCAAATGCCATTCCTAAAATGAGCAAACCCACAGTAATCTGTTTGATTTAGAGCAGTGGTTCCTTACCCTAACTTCACATTAGAATAACCTGAAAAGATTTTGTAAGGCACAAATGTGTGAAACTCTGTCCTTAGGTTTGGATTAAGGTATTTCCAAGTGGAGCTGGATCATAATTAAGTGATTCTAACAAGGGAGTAGGTTCAGAGTCACAGATTTTGAAGAAGTTTGGGAGGTGTGATTCCCCTAAGTAGAATCAGAAGGTCCTTAGAATTTACAGCATCCTTGAACTATAGCTGATATTGGCTAAATGAATCTATGCAAAATAACAGCTGGTTAAGTTCTAGAAGTCATTTTAAAACAAAATGGAATAAAAAGGAAATAAGAGAAGAGAGAGAAGGAAAATAGAAGTAGAAAGAGGGAAGAAAAACATTTGAATATTTTCATGGGTTGTGAATGTCAATTCTTACTTTTTCTTTGTTTTAATTCACTCGTAGAAACAGTTTACAAATATTAAATTCATGTCAAATGTGCTAACTATGGAATGATGGCCTTTATTCCCAAAATACGTACAACAGACATTCATAGTTGTATCAAGATGTTTCATTCCTATCATGCCCAGGTGACTCTGCTGCTCATCCATAAACCATTTGTTTCATTTTATTCCATCATCATGTTTTCTATAGATTCACCTACAACATGAAATTCAAAAACCAAACATTTGTCTCAGAATTTCTTCTCCTAGGACTGACAGATGATCCAGAACTGCAGTCCTTAATTTTCAGCTTGTTCCTGTTTATCTACCTAGTCACCATCCTGGGAAACTTATTCATCAGCTCTGACTCCCACCTCCACAGCCCCATGTACATTTTCCTTTCCAATCTGCCACTCATAGATATCTTTATAAGTACCAGCATGATCCCAAAGATGCTCATGAACATGCAAGCACAGGATCAGAGAATCAGTTACACAGGATGCTTTTCTCAGATTTGTTTTGTATTAGTTTTTGGTTGTTTAGAAAGTTGTCTCCTTGTGGTAATACCTTATGATAACTAAGTGATTATTCGTCATCCTCTGAAATACACAATCATCATGCACCCTTATCTCTGTGCCTTGCTTGTTCTACTCTCTTTTTCATGATCACTGTGCATGGTCTACTCCACAGTCTGGCAGCATTTCCACTGTCCTTTTGTACAAATGTGGAAATTCCACACTTCTGTGAATTCTCTCAGATCATCAAGATGACCTGTTCTGATACCTTTGTGAATGCCATGCTAATATATTCAGCAGGAAACACATTTTTTGGTGTCCCTTCTCATTGATATTGTTCTTCTCTTATATTAAAATCATCTGCTGTATTTTGAGAATGCCATCAGTTGGAAAAAGGTATAAAGCTTTTTCCACCTGTGGGTCTCATATATTTATTGTTTCCTTTTTCTATGGTACAGCTTTTGGTGTGTACTTGAGTGCTACATTTACTGACTCTTCCACTAAGAATATAGTAGCTTCAGTGATCTACATCGTGATCCCTCAAGTGATGAATCTCTTTATCTACAGTTTAAGCAACAAGCAAATGAAGACAGCACTGAAAAATCTCGTAACTGAAAAACATTTAATATGTTGGTGTCATAGACTTTGAGCTACATTTTCTAGAATGTGACAAAATGAGAAAAACATAGGTTGGACAGAAAGCTTGGGTCTTATGTCTGTATGATCTTCCAAAATGCCTGCAAAAAAGATGTTTAACCACATTTCAACTTAAACTTTGTAATTTCCTTTGACTTATCCAATTCTGTGATGTTTCACAAACAATTTCAACTTCTAAATTCCATTTAATTGCTCTGACATTTGGAACCACAATGTGAATTGAGGCCACAGTTTTAGCAATTCTTTTTTTTGGATTTTTTTTTATTTAAGGAAAAAAAGGGGGAAAAAACAGAAAAAGGGTACAAGTAATATAAAATTTAAAAAATAAACAGTAAGAAATCACTAGTTAATAGATTACACATTCTCATCTTAGAAATAGTTGTTTAAATTACAAAATTGAAGCACCTAAAGTGGACTTTCAAACAGTGAGAGTGAAAACAGTTTTGTTCAGTGATCCAAAAAACACTCAGTAATATGGTTATCTATCTTATACACTTAAACATATATGCAGTTATAACCTTTAGAGCACTTTCTTTTCTTTTTTTCTTTTTTGTAGAATGACAATTACACATTTTGGGTTTTATTACTCCCACAGTTCTTATTACTTTTTTTGAAGAGAGTAAAACCAAATGCAACATATCAGAACAGAGTCAGTCAAATCAAAAGGATGGGCATAATAGATAATGTAAAAATAAAATATAAGGTGATCAACAATGGTTACCATACTGCCTCTTGCTATTTTAAGAAGAATTGGTAGTTATAATAAAATTGAACTAACCAGGAAAGAATAAAACCAAAGCATTGGAGACATTACAGGACTTTAAAAGAAAATAATAGTCAATTGGAATGGGTGTCATAATGATTCTTATTGTCTTCACAGTTATGCCTATACTTTCGATCTTGGTACTATCAAGCAAAGCAGAATAGAGGAAAATCAGTCAAAACAAGATGGTGAGGGCAATACAGGATTTCAAATCAAGTTAATAGGAAATCAAAGTAGGTTATTATAATGTATCCTGCTATTTTTTATTTTCCCTTAATTAAAAAAGAAAAAAGTAAATAATTTAAAAAAGGGGAGATTGAGATAAAAGAGGGCATAACAACAGAATAGCGCAGGTCAAGTCATAACCATTTAAGCAAACCAGTATTTCACCACAAAATATCCTGACATAAAAATAGTTACCACAGTGTCTCTTTCCTTAAAATCTTTGCATATAACTTCTCATACTGTAGCATCAAACATATCACGACACTATAAAACCATTCAAGAGAATGACATTATTACAGGGTATTTAGAGTCAATTGACAGAAAATGAACAACTCCTTGTCTATAAAAGTTTTTGCTTATATTATCATATATACAATCCAATAAGATACAACCTTTTAAGACCAATGGAGACTGAAGAATACACGTTTGATGGGATTTCAAAATAAGATGATACTAAATCAGCATTAGCTATTATGATGTTTGTTTTCTCCAAAATTGCTGTTCCTGCCTTCTGATCTTCTCTGCCTCATTTCTGTTGAGCTCTTTTTTCTGCCGTTTGTTGTCAGTTTGTCATTCTTCATTTCATTCTCTGCTCCATTCATTGTGGCCTCTCTGCTACTATTTCTGGAATCTTGGTATTTTCTTTTTTTAGACTATCCTGCAGTATTCTCTGTAGGGTTGAATTAGTGGTTGCCAATTCCCCTAGCTCCTCTTTATCCTGGGAGCACCTTGTTTTTCCATCAATTTCTAGGGACAGTTGTGTAGGATATATCAATCTTGGCTGGAGGTTATTATCTTTCAAAGCCTGAATTATTTCCCCCCATGCTCTTCATGATTTGATGGTTTGTGCCGAGAAGTCTGCTGTAATTCTGATGGGTGTTCCCTTGTAAGTGAACTGTTTCTTGTCTCTGATGGCTTTTAATATTCTGTTCTTATATTGGATTTCTGGAATTTTGATTATTATATGCCTGGGTTGGGTTGATTTGATTATTATATGTTCTGTTTGGGTTGTAGATTGCTGGGGTACTGTATGCCTCATATATCTGAGTATCTTTACCATTTGCCAAATTAGGGAAATTCTCTTGGATTATTTCTGTGAATAGCTTTTGTAGTCCACTTCTTTGTGTCCCAAGTTCTTCTCTTATGTTCTTGATTCTTAAGTTATAGATCCTCTTATCATCTTCTAGTTTTTGTATTGTTGCTGTTTGGTTTTTTGTTATTTTTAAGAAGTTTTTCATTTCATGCTTCCATATTACAAATCTGCCCTCCAGTTCAGATAGTCTGTCCTTAGTTTCTTTCAAGCTGTTTTGCCAGTTTTTGATAGATTTTTTTAGTTTCCTGGTAATCTCTTTGAACCTGCTTCATGTATTCTATGTTTTCTCTATCTTCTCCATCAAACAATTCTCCCCTTTTTTTCTGTTCTTCCATTCCACCATCTGTTTTTTCTTGGGCAGTGCTTAGCATTTCTCTAACTATTCTGCTTATGTCTTGCTTCAGGTCATTAATAACTTCATTCCTGAACTCATCTATGTGGCTCTGGAGATAGGGCTTTATATCTATTGGTGCCGTGTTTGCTATGTGTGTTTCTCAGGATTGGGGGCCAAGGACACTTTCTTGTTGCTCCCTCTTCCCACATTCTTTGTTCCCTATATTTAAGCATGTATAGGAGGCCCAGCTTCCTCCCCTGTCGGCCACAGTCTGTTTGAATTGCACAGGCTAGGTGTTCCCACCCACAGCAGTGTACTAGGGAGACACAGACCTGGGCATCCTCTGCTGGGCCCACCCCTCCAGGTCAACCTACCCCAAGGCTTCACCTCTAGGGTGCACCTTCAGGGACTGGGACCTGAGTTGGGCTAGCCTATTGGGTCTCAGCCAGCGGCATCTCACAGGCCAGGCACTCCCCACCAATCCCGCTTGAGAGGGGGATATGTGACTGAAGTCACTGCAGCTTCTCATTCCAGGAAGACTTCCCGGTCCGAGTATGTCCTCCACTGAAGCTTCCTTCTCTATGTAAGGGTCCGATTCGCTCACTCACCGCAGGTCGTACAGGGCACCCAGCCAGTCCTGCTCCCAACTCCTTTCAATGCTTCCCACTCTCCAAGCTTTTGCACCTCTCTCCCTGCTGTGCCAACTGGGATGCAACAGCAGCTGCAGGTAATTCAAATCGCAGTTTCCAGTGGCGCGGCTCCAGCTTCCGTGCTGAGACCTTATCTGTGCCTGCTGTCTCACCTGGATTGCGTTTCCAGATGGTTTCTCTTAATTTAGTTCATTCCTGGGTCAGCAAAGAATATCCCCCTTGCCTGGGACTTCCTGTCCAGCACCATTCCTAGATTTCAAGTGCGATTTCTCCAAGAGCCTCAGAGACTGCTGCTATCTAACCACCATGTTCTTCCAGAAATCCCCAGTTTTAGCAATTCTTTATGCATTGTTTTGCAGACATAGTGCTGGAGTATTTGAATTTAGTGAAAACTGCACTATCATCTGGAGATGAGCATCTACATGATCCTATAGATAGAGCCATGGTTGTTTTCTCTTCATGATGCTAATGATCTGGACTGTTACATGTAATTGATCAGTTACTGATACTATATTTAGGCAACTGCATCTTTCTGAGTTTGTATTAGCATCTCCCCTACTCAGTGTCATTACTTTTCCAATTCACACATTAAGACATTATTAATGGTTTGAGGAATTTTTGAGATATTTTAGATTTTTAATCTCATTAGAGAAGACTGTTTATTCCTCATAAGAAAAACAAAGTTTGAAGAGCCTTTCCAAACTTGAGAGAGACAACTCAGAGAGAGACAACTCCCTGAGAGATACAACTCAGATGCTGGAATAAAACATCCTGGAGAGGTCCAGACAGACAGAGATGGATCCTCTCAACCCAGGAAGAAACTAAAGGGAAAAGAGCTGGTCAAACATGCAGTCCTGGGGCTACAAGTGGAGCAGCTAAGACTAGCAGCCACAGTCCTCTCACCAGAGTGGCCCGAACTCACACCGCCTTAACTTGCCAGAGCCATCCAAACCCACACTGCCATGACTTGCTGGAGCCACCATTGTACTGAAGTCAGAGGTTGGTGAGCCCAGTGGAGAATGGAGCTGGTGAGGGACCTGCATTAACCCATAGTGAGTTCTGGGAATAAGACCCTCCCATGGAAAAGGGGCAACCAACTGGATAACATGTTGGAATCAGGCAGGATGGGACTGAACTAGGAATAGCAGTGACTTCAGTTGATTACTCCTTTCCAAGAGCAGATTGGCGGGATCTGCTTGGCCTGGGTCACACCACTGGTCAGGACCCAATAGGTTATCCCAAACCAATTCTGTATGTGTAGCACACACTAATGCAGTGAAGGCCCCTGAAAGTTGAGTGTCCTAGAGGGAAGGGCCAGCATACACCACCCCAGTTGCACCTCAATGACCAACAGCAAATTGGAGGGGGAGAATGCCCTAGTCAGCCTGCTTCAGAAGAAACATAGCTGACAAGGAAAGGGGCTGGGATCTCCACTATACACCCGTATGGGAGAAACCAAAATCTAAACAAGAGAAAGAAATAAGAAAAAGTCCCCAGACCCCAACCTGAGAATACTGATCCAGGAGAGGTAAACACAAAAGAGATTGAGGGCAGCAAACATACAAGAGCAGACACGGCATCAGTGGACATAAAGAGATATATTTGGGACCTCATAGATAAGCTAAAAACGGAAATATTAATTCAAGTAAAGCAATACATAAGTATATTAATAAAAGAAATGTTAAGCACCTTTCAAGAAGACACAGATGGAAGAATGGAGGAATACAAAAAAGAAGAGAAATGTTTGATGAAGAATATAAAGAAAACCTAGAATATATGAAGCAGATTCAAAGAATAATCAGGAAATTAAAAACTCAATTGAAATCTGGCAAAACTTCTAGAAAGAAACTAAGGATAGACTATAAAAACTTGAAGACAGGTTTGCAACACATGATCATAAAAGGAAAGATCTCTTAAAAATAACAAGGAAACAGGCAGTAACAATACAAAGGCTAGAAGATAAAAGTATCTGTAACTTAAAAATAAAAAACATAAGTGAAGAAGCAGGAGTTAAAACAAAAGAAATACAAAGGCTATTCATAGAAATAGTTGAGGAAAACTTCCCAAGCATAGGAAAAGGAAATGGTATTCAGATGTATGAAGCATACAAAACTCCAGCCAGCTTCAATCGAAATATAACTAGACCCAGACATATAATAATCAAGATCTCAGAAATTCAATATAAGAACAGAATATTAAAAGCCATCAGATAAAAGAAACAATCACCTATAAAGAAAACCCATCAAAATCATGGCAGACTTCTCAACACTGACCATCAAATCAAGAAGACCTTGGAGTGAAGTATTCCAAGCCCTGAAAGAAAATAACCTCCAGCCCAGATTGATGTACCCTGAAAAGCTGTCTCCAGAAATTGATGGAGAAATAAGATGCTTCCATGACCAAGAGTACCTGGAGGAATTTGTGACCACCAATCTAACCCTACAGAGAATACTGAAGGACATTCTAGAGAGAGATTTTTAAAATACCAGGATTTGAGGAACAGTAGCAGAGAGGCTTTTGTAGGTAAAGGAATACAACTTGGGATCAAGTCTAGGAGTAAGAAGATCTGGAACCACTTAAGTAAATAGCAGGTTCCCTCCCCCCATTATATAAACTGAGGGAGTTGGTGGGACCCAAAATGTGCAGCACCATGTGGGAGTGAAAAGGGAGGAATAGTCTTTAAAAAGAAATCAGAGGATATTGTTAACAGTGTATCAGTGTTTAAAATGCACATTGCTCATAATGCTCTGTTTAGATGGGTTATTGCTCCAGTTGGTCTACTTGTACTACATCTGAGGACACAGACAGCTATCCTGAAAATAGCAGGATACAGTATGAGAATCATCCTTAATTTCTTATTAACATAATCTGAAGCCCGGTATAACGTATACTGTTTTATCATGATTGATCTTAGTTGAATCTGGTTTGTTAGATTGCTGTTTTGTATTGATAGATTTTATTAAAATCTGTTATGATTAATAGTATCCAGTCTGAGAGTATAGGCAAATGCACTGAAGATTACAGGATTCACTAGGATACCCACTCTGATTTGATTATTACCCGCTTTTGAAGTTTTACAATGTCTACAATGTTTTGTTTCTATTAATATTGTTATGTACTGCTGTATTCAATTATACAATGCCTGAGTATATGGACAATTCTATTGAAGATAACAAGAGAAATCACAGTAGCCATTGTGGATCACCTTGTACTGTGGTTTTATATGACTTTTTCATTTCATGTTTTTATAGGTATTTGTTTTGTTTTGTCTTCTATGCTTTGTTTTTCCCTCTAATACAGAAAGGATAGAAATACATGTAGAGACCCATTCAAGTGTAGACTCTATAAATGGTTTATGAGAACTGAGTATATAGTGCATGATGAAAAGAACAACTATTTTGAAGAAAAAGAGACACAACAGTACCCAGTGCCGATTCCATAGTGTCATGACGTGTAATCCAGCAATACTATTATTCTTTGTTCAGAGAGATTTTAGCCTGTTTTGTTTTGTATAATTTCAACATACATGAAGATATGGACAGCTGTTTTGAAGAGACACTATGACAGCCATTGTTGAATTCCCTTTTGTCTGGTCTTGAAGACCTAAAATGCTTTCCTTATCCTGTTCATATCTGTTCTAAACTATGTTGTTTCATGTGAATTCTCTATATATGAAGATATGAAAAACTATTCAGAAGAAAACAAGAGACAATAATGATAGGTAGTCAAGATCTCTGATTGTCTTGCTTTGAAATTTACACTCATATTGCTTTCCTATGTTCTGTTTTGTTCTGGTTTGATGTGTTTAATTTTACCCTCTTTAAAACTAAAAAAAAAAGTTTTACACAAATATGCTTAGATTATCAAGGGAGTCATTGTTCATGATTATGATTTCACAAGTATACAATGCATAGTGTCCAGAAATAGGTCTTCACCTAGCCCCACATAAGGTGGCCTCATTGTAGGATCATTCTCACAGTTATCCAGTTATGTAATGTGAATCTGAAATGTTTCCAAAGGCTATGAGTTAAAGATTATTTCCCAGCATTTGGTGTTTGAAAAATTGTGAAGTAGAGGATGATCAAATCAGGCACTTTTCTACTGCTTTCTCAAACAGCAGAGAATCTTGTGCCAACACAGTAGTCTGTCCCCAACCCACCATTTACATCAACATGTGAACTCTTCCAGCCTCAGATAAGGGTTGCTGATAGCTCTAAGGCCCGCACATTGATGAGCTTACAGAAGCAAAATTGATGGCTTTGTGAAGGGTAAAAGATGCTTGGTCAGAGAGATGGCATGAACCCTTATAGCTGTACAACAGGACAGAAAGCTCAGCTGGAGCCCTATAGAAGGTGAGCACAGTCATGGGGGATTGTTGAATAGGAAATCAAGGTGAGATCAAGAGAATCCTTTTGGAAGATTAAAATTGGTAGAATAGATACAGACAGCAAAATATAGTCTCTCTACAACCAGGAACTGAAATACCTGGAAAACAATTTGGTGAAAAGAAAGAAGTACAACACTGGGAATTGGGATGAAAATGATAGGAAAACTAGAAACTAGAGAAAAGCTTGAGAAAAGGAATTCCATGTGGAAAGAAAAACACAAAATAATCTGGAAAGCTGATCCCGGGTGAAGAGTAGGGGAGCCAGTCCTGATCACACACATTAAGCCTAGGAAGGGTTGCAGACTCAGAAAAAACTACACACATGGCCAGCAGAGCTACTTCCAAGAAAAACTCCTAGCAGGAGCAAACTGAAAAAAAAGAATGAAGTTTTATTCTGAAGGTGACTCCTCCTACAAGGTAGGCTAAATCTGTATAAGAAATACAGTGCACTGTCCAATATATTTGATAATATTTAATCAGGAGTCCTTAGGGGGAAGGTGTTAATTATTTAAGACTGAACTACAGAACAACTCCAGAACTTATTCAGTGGACACTTACTGTATGTGAAGCAATTACTGGGACCAGTTTTAGATAAATTATTTCTTTCTGAGGAAAAAACAGTATCCACTGTACTCAGGATTATTGCTTATCAAGTTGACATTACTTGATAACATGGCAACTTGAGAAGATTATGTGATATGTGGAACTGATCAGTAAACATTTTCAATCATAATAATAAAAAATCCCCCAAATCCTAATTTCAAATCATTATATCCTTAAACTATAGAGTTGTCTTTTATTACAAAGATAAGGAATACATCAGAGATAGGGAATATGTCAGAATAGAACTTAAGGCTTCACTGTAACCTCCATGAGCTACCCCTATCCTAGCCAACTTTTCTTCCTATCCCCAGATAGTTGTAGTAAATGCAGATGGATACCTGCCCATGATGCTAGTGACACAAAACCAGTTGTTTTGGTTCATTTATGG
The DNA here is from genome assembly GCF_034190915.1 of Cavia porcellus. Taxonomy (NCBI): domain Eukaryota; kingdom Metazoa; phylum Chordata; class Mammalia; order Rodentia; family Caviidae; genus Cavia; species Cavia porcellus. The sequence goes on along the minus strand of NW_026947484.1, from coordinate 195,636,707 downwards.
TTAACTTTTCCATTGATCATCTGGACTGCATCTCTGTCATGGACAGAAGTTGTGCTCTAAAATATGCCTTATTCAAATACTTTTTATTTCTTCTTCTTGCTTAATTGCTCTAATTGATAAAATGTTGAGTGTTGCATTGTATTTTTTTGATTTTAATGCGATTGCTTTCAATTTTTCCCATTTAATATATCGTTGGCAGTATTTCATAAATGTCTTATTATTTGAAGGTAAGGTTCTGCTAAACAAAATTTTGTCATGGTTTTTGTCATTAATGAATATTGGCTTTTGTTGAAGGATTTTTCTGTATCTATTGAAATAATCTTGTAATTTTATCCTTACATGTATTTATGTGATACATTATATTTATTGATTTACATATTTTGATCCATCCTTACATTAACAGCAATAATCATGATGTTTGATCTTTGATGATCTTATTCTATGGACAAGTTTGGGGGTGTACATTCCATTCACAATTACTGATCTCAAAGGACGAGTTCTGTAGCTTCAAATGCTTTATGGTATGGTATCTCCAATGCTGAATCTCTTTATAGTTTGAGGAACTTGAACAAATTCATTGGCTCCTTTTCTATGACATGTCATTTATTTTGGATTTGTGGTTATGCAGTAAGTGAAGTACATGACATTCCTATAATCCAGTATATATGAAACTTTTTTCATGAAAGTCTGCTACATGACTAACTTACTAATTGGGATCATTTTCAATTGACTTTAACTAGTATATTGCTTTAAGTCTAGCTTTTTGACTTTTAATATCTGGTTTATACTTTCCCAGACAGAATCGGTGCACAATCACATTGTTCAGGTTTCACAAAAGTAGAACTTGAGATAACGGTTTATATTGGTAAATTTTTTGGTGCACTCTTTGAATGTATTAATTTGGAAAAGGTTCTCAGGATTGCAAGTGTTTTAAACAAAGTTTTGGTCCTACCTAGTGACTATCTAGAGAAAAAGTCCACCATGTGCACTGATTACTAGTGTTAGTCCTACAGCAGAAAAAGTGGTAGATCATGATTCCCAATCATATTGGTTTGAAGCCATATAATGTTTTCACTCATTAATTGGAATGGTTTTAATTTGGGTTGTTCGATTTTATTGTCTGTGATAGTACGAATAGCTACTTTGAAGAAAATAATACATTATAATAGCTAGTGCTGATTTAATATCATCCTGTTTTGAAGTCCCATCAAGCTGTTGTTCATCTGTTTTCATTGGTATTAACATGTTGTATCTTATATTTTACTATATGTGATAGTATAAACAAAATCTTTATAGGAAAAGAGATAATATAGAAACCATTGTTCGTTTTCTGTTAGCTGGTTCTAAATACCCTGTAATTCTTTCATTCTCTTGAATGGCTTCACACTGTCTTGATATGTTTGATGATATAGTATATGAAGTTATACTCAAATAATTCAAGAAAAGAGACACTATGGTGACTACTATTATGTCAGCTTATCTGGTGGTTAAACACAATGATGCTTAAATTGTTTGGTTCTGACCTGTGTTGTTCTGTTACTATGTCCTCTTTTATCTCAATCTCCCCCCTTTTTAAATTAATTTATTTATTATTTTTTTAATTAAGGGAAAACTAAATTTAAAAATAGAGGGATATATTGTAGTAACTTTTTTGTTTTCCTATTAACCTGATTTGAACCCTAGTATTGCTCTCCCCACCTTGTTCTGTCTGATTTTAATATATCCTGTTTTGTTTGATAGTATCAAGTTTGAGGGTATAGGCATGATCCATCCTGTGGATTGGTGCGTGGGCCTCGCCTGGAGAGGGGACAGAGACGAAGGGCTGGGCAAGAGAAAAGAGAGATGGAGACAGGTTGAGATTCCAATCGAGTCTCATTTATTTAGGAAGTATACATGGCTTATATAGAGTCAAAGGGGACGTGGCCTTACAGGATGGGCCAGCTTGGATCTTCTCATATGCAGTGGGCCTATCAGATAAGCAGGAAGTCATACGTAGGCACATAGCTAAGCGAACATGGTGTCAACAAGAGGGGATTATGGGAGAAGTAGGCTAAAGTGGGAAGTTGCTCATGTCATGCGCACTGTAGGCAAGGAGAGGATCATGGGAAATGTAGGCTGACACACAAAATGCCCTCAGGTGGGAGGGGCAGAGCAGCAGCAGCCATTCTGAGCCACTCCCTACATAGGCAACCACTTTGAAGGCAATAAGATTTACTATGATGCCCATTATGGTTTGATTATTATCTTCTTTGAAGTCCAGTAAGGTCTCCAGTGTAGGTTTTATTGGTCTTGTTCTGTACTGTTTTGTTCAATTCTATTATAACTGGTGATATAGGCATCTCTTTTTAAGATAGCAAGAGACATAATGGTAGCCATTTTTGATCACCTGGTATTCTATTTTTGCATCATGTACTATGTCCATCCTTCTGTTCTAACTGACTCTGTTTTGTTTTGTCACATTTGGTTTTATTCTCTTCAAAAAAAAGTAATAAGAACTGTGGGAGTAATAAAACCCAAAAAGTGTAATGTTATTGTAAAAAACAGAGGAAAAGAAAGTGGTCTAAAGGATATAACTGCATTTATATTTAAGTGTGTAGGTTAGAAAACCATATTACTGAGCTTTGGTTGGATCATTGAACAGAACTGTCTGCAATCTCACTGTATGAATGTCCACTTTGTATGCTTTAATTTTGTAATTTTGGACAACTGTTTCTAAGATGACAATATGTAATCTATTAACTAGTGATTTCTTACTGTATTTTTTCTTAAAATTCTTTATTACTTGTACCCTTTTACTGCTTTTTTTTAAAAGAAATAAATCAGACACAAAGTTTGCAAAAAAAGAAACAATTAGTAGGACAATTTGCTGGTGAAATACATTTTTTCTGAGGCAGTTACATCATACACCGTATTCTGGGACATCATCAATAAATTGGCTTTATGAGATATTCTTTCAGTATTGTGAATAATGTCTTTTAGCAACAGCAAGTAAAAACAACAAAACAACACCCAGAATAAAGGCAAATTTATTTATTTTGACAAGCATTGAGCAGAACCATTATCAGCATGTCAGGTCCTGATCTCTGGTGATCTAGGGCTTATATGAATAAGCAAGCAGGACATACAGAGGCAGAATGGTTTTTCAGCTGGGGATTAGTTTATAAAATATGCATCACAGTGACCAGCCATTTATAGGAGAGTGAAGCAACAAGAACTGGAACAGGAACTATGTCACGGGCAACTAAGAAACTCAAGTATACCTCCTGGGACAGCACTCCCTGCTACATTTTCAGTGGTCCATTCTTTTAAGGAAATAAAGGGTAGCTTATATTTAAAATTGAATAATTGGCTGTAATAGAGTGGCTTTCCATGTTTGCATATTTCTGATGAGATTTCCTACATGATTGAAACACTCTACCTTCTTACTATACTTTTATTGTAAAATATCCTTCTCAAATCATTTTAATATTTTTCTGACGTTTCCAATGTAAAATGGCATTTACCTAATTTCTGTTTCACTTATTGTGAATTTCAGACTCATGTCCCATATTATGAACAAAATATTTTTTCTCATGAGCTGTACATTTTACCTATTTCCTTTAAGCTGAATGTTTTATAACTTATTAATAATATTTCTATATGATTGAAGTGGATTTTTAATTGAAGCAGATGTTTTGGAGCTTTTGTGTAGGGGTATACTTTATTTTAAAGGGTGTGTCTTTTGTGTGTGCTTCTAGCATTTAGTTTGTGAATTATTTTAATATTATTCAGGATTTTATCTCATGTCTATGATAAATAGATCTTAATAACCAAATATCTAGTTTTCTCAATTTAAAAAATTGTGGTCTTATGATTAGTAACTGAGATATAAAACACCTGAAATGGGAAAAATTCAAATCAGCAACAACATGAGACTGTCTATTCTTTTTACCCTTGTTAAAACACTCTTGAAACTTTTGCCATCAGAATCAGGTAAAAGAAAGAAATAAAAGAAATCTATATAAGAAATGAATTCAAACTATCTTTTTTGCAGATGACATGATTTTTTAACATAGAAGTTCCAAAAATCTCCACTAATAGAATCTTAGAAATCATGAAAAAGCAGAAAATAACAGGATATCATGTTAGCTCACAAAATCAGCCACATTTCTGTACATCAACAATGAACACACTGAGAAAGAAATCAGGAAGGTAATTCCATTCACAGAAGCTTGAAAATGCTAATAAAAAGAAATTAACCAATCAAAAAAGAAAGCCATCTATAATGAAAACTATAGTAATCAAAAAAATTAAAGAGTATATAAGAAGTAGCAAAACATTTTTCCTTGATAGGCAGAAATAATATTTTCAGAATAAATATTTTCACTATACATAGATTTAATGCAATTCCAATAAATAAACCAACACTATCCGTTAGTGAATAAGACAATCTTGCAATTTATATGGAAACCAAAGTAACCCCATATATATAAATCAAGCCTGAGCAACAACCACAAAGCAGGAAGCACTACAACTCCACATTTCAGATAATAAACCAAAACTACAATGATAAAAATGTGATATGGCACTAAAATAGAAATACTGCATAAACAGAATCAAGAATGCAGGGGATAACCCCATGTAGCTTTAACCATTTTATCTTAGACTTGGGACCTAAACCTAATGTTAAAGAAAATATACCTTGTTTAATAAATGGAGCTGGGGAAGCTGATTAACTCATGTACAGAAAAATTAATCTATCCTCATGCTACTCACAGTAAAATGAAAAATATATCAGATTCCTACATCAAAAAGCCAAAACATTGAATATTTAGGAAGACTGAAATAAGTAAAACTCTTGAAGTCATTGTTAAAAACAAACACTTTCTGAGCAGAAGTCTAACCACACAATAAATAATACCAAGTACAATAAATGAAACTATATCAGGCATAATGATTCTGCACACTGGAGGAAATAACCGTGAGTGTGAAGGGACAATTTTTGGAGTAGGAAATTTTTTTCTAGATAATCTTTGGGTAGAGGAGAAACCTCTAGGTTATGTAAAGTCTAAAGACCAGACACCGAAATATAAAAGACTTAATAAAAATGGGCAATGGATATGTACAGGCACTTCTCAAAAGAAGTATTACAAGTATTCAATAAGTTAAAATCAGAATTAATTTATTTTTGGATAGAATTCATTATTTCTGGAGTAACAAACCAATAATAATGCTGGAAGTTCTGTGGGGAAAAAATGTATCCTTCACTGTTGGTTGCAATGTAGACTGGTATAGCCACTGTGGAAATCAGTGTAGAGATGCCTAAAAAACTAGGATTACTGGTCTCATTTGATCCAGGTACTCCCCTTCTTGGTATGTTCTTGAAACATTTAAAAATAGTACACCACTGCGATATATATGCACCCAGGTTTATAGCACCACAGTTTGTAATTGATGAATCTTAGAAACAGTCCAAATGCCCATCAACAAAGAAAAGGATAAAAAGATATATATTTTTTAACAATGGAGTAGTATTCCACCACAAAGAAGGATAAATGAGAGGTTTCTAAGTAAATGGATGCAACTTGAGAACATACTCTTAAGTGAAATAAATTTGACTTATGTTTGCAAATGTTGCATGGTGTCCTTGGTATGAGAAATTGAAAAAGTAAATAAATACTAAAATGTATAATATACAGTGAAATGGGGAGAAATTTTTCAAAAGGAAAGTGTAACCAGGGATGAGGTGAAGGAAAGAAAGAAAAGGAAAAAAAATAAAATAAAAAGGGTAAAATTGAAACAATGCTTTGTCAATAGGGAGAAGAGAGTTTAAAGGGAGGAGAGAAGATTGGGGGAGGGGAGGGAATCAAAATACATCATGTACAATTACAGATTCCCTATGGTGAATATCATCAGTAAGTATGTCTAATATGTACCAATAAACTTAATTTTAAAAATTAGAATTATGCTTCTAAATTATTAATTACATAAAGATTCATGTTTGTAGCTAAAGGGTGACACTGGAACTTGTTATAGAAACACATAATACGTGAAACATTTTTAGGGCTCATGAAATGTGGATGAACAGAAAAAAATGTTGAGAAAAAAGTCATGTAAACACATCCCCAAGGGTCAGAAAATTAGCCTTCCTGAATTCCTCACTTCTACAGAGAAGATCTTTAAAGATCCGCACTTCTGGGAGCAGAATGATAGTGAAATAGTTGGTGTAATGAGGAGCTCTGGATATTGACGCCCTAGGAATTGACTTGCTGGAGAAGTCAGCCTGTGGCCACTTCCCTCTGCAGCCCTGCCCCAAGCAGTAGGCAACATTTATGTTTCTTCCCAAAGATGACCTTTGTTGACCAGAAGCACGGTAACTCATTAAGCCTACATGTCCTTCTGGAGAGCACATCTCTGTTTGCAATACATAGGTGAGATATCAAACAACTGTTTTAGGCCAGTTAACAAAATCCCATACTTAATGCTTTGGAAGTAAGGTCATATTTGATTGATGTATCTAATTCATTTATTATTTATTTAACTTTAGCTGTTACATATTTTACAACATAACTATGCCAACTGAATAGTGGTATTATTGACGTTTTCTTCCTCATTTTTAGCTTGACCATCATTTCTAAAGGTAGCTTCAGCTCAGAAACATTGTCTTAGGATTTTCACTTATGATGCTAAGAATGCTTTTTTTTCTTTATTTTCCTCAGTTTTCTTGGTTAATTGATACTTTTTGAAAATGAGTAGTTCCATATATAGTGGTATGTGACAACACAAAAGTAAACAAAAAGTCATGTGAATACAAATGTTCCAAGTGGTGTTTTCTGTGCTGGATATATTTGATCTATTTGTTGCTCAACACCTCCATATTATTACCAGGTCTATATAAAGTAAGTGAAAAATGTATTTGGTGAAATCATGTAATGTTGTGGTTGGTACACATATAAAATGAAAAATGATTTCTGTCATCCAGCTAACATCTGTCACATTGGTGCTGTTGTGTAAACATGAGATCTGGGTTCACATCCTTGAAGATTTTCCTTATTCAGAAAGCAAGTGTGAAGACCTGGGTCACATTCAGCACACGTACATAAGTCAGGATTGCACTGAATGATAAATGATGCTATAGCTTTTTTCTCTCTTTGATGACAGAGACCATTGCAGTACCATGACAATCCCAATAAGATTATCTTCTAGATGACTTATAATTCTGTGTTTTCTTGTAAGTTTCTGTTTTCTGAATATAATCAAATATTCTTTTTTTCATTTTTTGAAGTCATTGTGTGTCACTTTCATTAATCTGTTTTGAAATGATATGCCACATCTCAAATTAAGCAATAGATTAGGCTGAGAAAAAATGATATAGATAAACAATACCAGCTTATTCTAATATTAATTGCCAGAGGGTATGGTATGGAGTTTGCAGAAGAGTCTTATGAACTTCAAACTCCTTTTGCTCTTTCTGCTCTTATTGCTATGATCTACTGAATAGCTTTCAAAATCATGCTGCAACAAAGCTTATAGAGATGGACATATCTGGGAAGAAGGAAGATGCTAGAGGAAAATATTAAGATCAGTAAATGATAAGCTTTGAATTATCAGTTAATAATAATAATCCTGTCCATATTGTTACCAGGTAGTGTAGGTAATCGTCTTTTGTAAGATGGAAATAATATAAGACTAAGCCCAAAGATAAAATGAAATGAAAACTTATCAAGAAAAAGAAACATATCTGTGTGCTCCACATACAGAGTCCAGAACAAAGGAGATATTTGAGTCTTATCACATCTTCAAAGCCTATCATTAGTCGTTAAATTCTTTTACAATTTCAATGGATTGGATTTTAATTACTTGTGTGAGATAATCCAGTTTTCCCAGGAAGCCTGCTGCCGTATCTTAAGAAGTATAGCTACAAGCCACATTGGTAAAGCATCCACTTTCTTTTTCACATTACTATACAGAACTATACCTTCCTGCTTGTTTCTTGCCAACTGGGTACTTCAAAGTCTTTCCAGCTCTCTGCAACAGTATCCTGAAACATTAATAGTGATTGATCTAAAGAGCTAGCTAAGGAGTCAACACAGCTGAGTTCAAATGTAGATGTGCCAAGTAGTGTTTAGCTCATAACAACAATATAACCTCACTCTACCTAAAGATTTGCTTAGGCAAGTGGGGATGATAGCAAGAAATCACATGTGTGTAATTTTACACAACCTTCTGGTGTTCAAAGGTAAGTCAAATTTAGGGAATCAACTTTTTAAAAAAACAGAATTCATAACTTGGCTCTCATCTTTGATTTGCTTAATCTGTGGATTTATACTCTGTTTTACTGCCACTACCTAGCACAAGGAATGAAACAAAATTGATGTGCAATAAAAATATGTTTCAATAAAAGGAATGGAGAAAAACAGGGTGCATGAAGATGGATGGAGGCAGCAAATATCAGAGGGAAATATTTACATTTTTATTTGAGTTCAAATTAACCATGAGAAAACTGAGTCACTGAATGCATTTGAACCCTGAATGCACTCTACATCCAGGATATATCGAGATCATTCAGAGGGTTTATTGAAGCACGCACTGCCGCCACCAGTTTATGGTGAATACATTTGGACATGGGACAAAGAACTTGTATTTTCACATGTTGCCAAATGGTGCTGCTGATGGTGTTAACATGTTATTTCTTTCCATATTTCCACCAGATGCAATGTAGAAGCCAGAAACATAACAAATGTTGCAAATTTTTTTCTTCTTGGAATAACAGATGATCCAACTCTGCATCTGCCCGTCTTCAGCCTCTTCCTGTCCATATACCTGGTCACCATCCTGGGGAACCTGCTCATCATTCTGGCCATCAGCTCTACCACCCACCTTCAAACCCCCATGTACTTCTTTCTCTCTAACCTGTCTTTCACTGATATCTGTTTAAGCACAACAACAATTCCAAAGATGCTGGTGAACATCCAAGCACAGGACCAGAGCATCACATATTCAGGATGCCTTACTCAGGCTTGTTTTGTTTTGTTCTTTGCTGGTTTGGAGAATTGTCTTCTTGCAGCAATGGCTTATGATCGCTACGTGGCCATTTGTCACCCCTTGAAATATACAGTCATCATGAATCCCCGCCTCTGTGCTCTGCTGGTTCTACTTTCCTTACCCATTAGTACTGTGAATGCCCTCCTTCTTGTTCTGATGGTGCTGCATCTGTCCTTTTGCACAGATCTGGAAGTCCCCCTCTTCTTCTGTGAACTTGCTCAAATCATCAAACTTGCCTGTTCTGACACCCTCATCAATAACATCCTCACATATGTGGCAGCTTTCATATTTGGTGGTGTTCCTTTATCCGGAATCATTTTCTCTTATGCTCAAATAATCTCATCCGTTTTGAGGATTCCATCAGGCAAAGCAAGGTATAAAGCCTTTTCAACCTGTGGATCTCACCTAACAATTGTCTTTTTGTTCTATGGGACAGGACTGGGTGTCTACGTTAGTTCTGCAGTTACTGACTCCTCCAGAAAAACTGCTATGGCTTCCGTGATGTATTCTGTGGTCCCCCAAATAACTAACCCCTTTATTTACAGTCTGAGGAACAGAGAAATGAAAGAAGCGCTAAAGAAGTTCTTCAAAAGGGTGTCTTTGGTTCTGTGATATGTCATTTGCTGTTGACAGAGTAAGTTACAGTGACAGAAATACCAGTGTGTTAGAATGTCTGGCTCTCCCATCACCAAGTTCATCAAAATCACCACATAATGATATAAAGACTAAATACATTTTAACTTTGTATTTTGAGCAATTTACTTTTCTTGTAGCCATTTGTGATATTTCAAAAACAACTTCACTTTCTAAAGTCAGTTTTCTTTCTCACATTATGGAATAAGATCCCAAGTCATGGGTTTTAGTGTTAACTGACTATAAAAATATATTTAATAACCACATGTCAATTGATCTTATTTGTGTGGCACAGTTTAACAATTCAATACCTGTACACAAAATGCAGTGATTAGATTAGGATAATTGGTACATCCACCAACTCAAATATTTACTCTTGCTATGATCCTCCATGGTAGATTAGAGTTAGCAGCACTAATAAGATGACCAGAGGATGCTGAAAAGAATCTGTGTATACTCAGAAATGAGGGAAAGTAAAAACTCTATGCCTAGAAAAGGGACTTGAAAGTGAAACCCGTCAGAAGATAACAAGTATAAAGAGGGTTAGAGAAAAAGGCAGGGGTTGCTTCTTATTCCTGCAACCTTGAAACAATATCTAATGATTGCTGTGGTGGCATATATACTACAATTAGAACTGTATGTAATGCTCTGAGGGACAAAATGAAGCAAAGTGATGCTGTGTAAGATTGGCATTGATTTATGTGTGTTGATTGTGTTTGTTTTATATCTTTTGCAGAAACTGTTAGTTATGATAATCTTTGGGTGGCATTTTTGGGTCTTTTATGTACTCAATTATGTCACCAGCAAATAAGAATATCTTGACTTTTTCCTTTTCTTTGTGTCTATTTTATTTTTTTCCTAGAGAGTTTTGGATAAAGTTTTGATCTGTATTGAATAGTAGTGACACGAGGGGGAAATCTTTTCTTGTTCCTGAATTTAGGTGAAAGATATTATATTTTCCCTATTTAGTATAATAGTGGCATATGTTTGTCATAAGCGTCCTTGATCAGACTTGAGATATGGTCATTCTATACCCACTATTTCTTCAAGGAATTTGTGCTAGGTTTTGTCAAAGCCTTTTACCGAATCTTGTCAGATAATAATGTGGTTATTTCTCTTGCTTAGGTTTATGTGATGTATTACATTTATTAATTTATGTATGTGCAGTAATACTTGTATCTTGGGAATGAAGTCAACTTGGTCATAATGTACGATCTTGATATTTTGCAACAATGTGTTCACTAATATCTTGTTGAGGGTTTCTGAATCTGTTTTGTAGAAAGATTGGTGCTTTCCATTTTGCTTAACTATTTGTCTGATTTTGGTATCAGGGTACTGTTACCTTCAAGGATTGAATTTAACATTACTACTTCCATCTCAGTTTTATTGAAAATGCTGAGGAATATTGGCTTTATATCTTTTCTAAAGTCTTTTGGGATTTTAGTGGTGAATCAATCAAGTCCTAATCCTTTCTTATTTAGTAGTTTTTAAATTACTAACTCAATTGCATTGCCTATTAATGGACTGTTAATTGTTTTTATCATCTTGATTCAATTTTGGGAACCCCTATCTATCTAGAAATCCATCCATTTGTTCTACATTCTCAAGTTTAGTGCAGTAGAATTTTCAAAGTAAATACTTATAAAACTCTGGGTGTTAGAAGTAAGCATTGTGATTTTGCCTTAATGCATTGAATAGAATTTTGATTTTCTTTCTTTTGGTAAGTTTGGATTAGGATTGTTCAGGTAGTTTATGTATTATAATAACTATTTATTGATTAACATTTTGTATTGTAATTTTAGTCTCAATTTCATTAATTTCTGCTCCAATATTTATGATTTTCTTCTTTGGGTTTTGAGTTTGCATTATTCTTGTTTTTTATTGTTTGTTTCTTTTGTTTGCTTTTAGCTTCTTCTCTGTTTTTTCCCTTTACAATAGAAAATTCTTATTTTATAGAAGAAAAGTTAAAACAAAATTTCATAGCAAAATAATAGAATAATAAAAATAGTTAATACATTCCATAAATGTCATCTTAAAAGTAATTACTCAGAGTGCAAGATATGGACATAACATTTTTACAAGTGATATTAGCACAAATTTTAATTTTCAATGGACTGAGACACAAATAGTGCAGCTATCTTTCATTTTTCTTCTTTATCCCTTCCTTTCTTTCCCTCTGCTCTCATCCTTATTCATTTTTCCTCTTAAACAATTTATTCCAATTTCATAACATCTATTCTATACTTGTCTTGGTTACTTTTCTCTCATTGCTAGCATAAAATACCAACACCTGAAAAGAAGGGAAAAAAGTTTTATTTAGATTACAATTTTTGGTGGTTTCAGCATATAATCAGCTGATTCCAAGGCAGGATGGTATGACACTAGGTCAACATTTCATGGCAGCTGCAGAGCAAACTCAGCCAGAGCAAAAGGGGACAAGTTAAATATCTTTTCTTCCTTTTTATATTATACAAAGGCCACCCCTTCCCCCAGGATCGTAGTAGTTCTACAAAGACTTTGTGCCCCCTTGTTGCACAGGATGAGGATATTTACAATGTAAGGATACTGGTTTTCTGCTGAGTCTCTTAGTTAAACTTCAAAACTTCTCAAGTTGACACAATGAATCAATCACAACAGTCCATCCCTTTTCAACTTGGCACCCAGACATATTTCTTTAAACCAGTATCCAGATGCAGAGGCATACTTGTTCTTAACATTTTCAACTTGAACTTTATAACACAGATTAACAAATCCTTAAGAACATGAATTGTGTCTATGTACATTTAAAATCATAATATTTTATCATTAGCCACCAAAGACTCATGCACATCCCTTTATGCAAAAAGCAGTTAGTTCATCTTCAAGAGTTGCCAAAGTCCTAAATTTTAGCATTGCTGAAGAATTTAAGTCCCAAATCTGTGAGATGTAAGGCAAAGCTTAACTGTCAGCCTCTGTACAAATAAAACAAAGTTAAACACTTCAAATATGCAATGGTACAAGATAAACATTTCCATTTAAAAAGATACAAACAGGGGGATACAAAATATGGGATGAAAACAAGTCCAAAATCCAGCAAGGAAAATGTTAAGCCCTATAGTTACACGTCCATTGTGAGTTCCAAAGGGCTTATGTGGTTCCACCCTTATAGCACTCTGGTGTTACAGATTTCATGGCTTTTTCCTTAGGCTGGCTTTCCTTCCTCCTTGCAGTGTGCCTTAGATGATCCATGTTCCTAACTGCTGAGGTCTCCACTGCATCTTTGGCTTCATACTCACATCTTCACATCAGGGTCACAATGTCTGGCTTCCCTGGCCTTCTGAAATTTGAATGGAAGCCTTTTACCCTCAGAATTTGTGCATTCTGTATGAACCTAAAATCAGTGCTGTGTTGATAATGCTGAAGTCTGCTTCTAGCTGGAGTAGTAGCCAGGCTTTCTGCTCTCTTGACTGTAGGGGTAAAGTGCCTGGATGACTGAGCACTCTGAATCTGAATCTTAGGAAAAGATCCCATATGCTGCTACCATTCAGGAACCTGGTGCAACTGCTGCCACTACCATTCTGGAACATGTGATGTGAGGCTGTCTTCTCCAAGCAATGACTTTCACATTGGCAGTTTTGAGGTTACAAAGCATAGAGACCTACTCTCTACTCCCATGATGCCCTAGGATATCTTTTCTATTTTTTTCTCAGCAATCAAGATCTCAGCTCTATCTTTGCAGTTCACAGCTTTATGGCCAAACTTACAATGTTTTAAATCATCCTGATGGGCTCTTTTCTATTGATTCATATCTTGAATCTGGATAAAACGCCCAACAGTAATCATGCCACCAACTCAACATTTGATTGCTTTGAAATTTCTTTTATCAGATTAGTTAACCTACTCCTATTAATCTCCATCTCAGGCAAAGTCTCAAGACATAAACAAAATGCAGATTTTCTGCCAAGCCATGAAACACATCCTGTGGAATCCAACAACCAATGCAATCCTTCTCTGTAGCAGAAAACTCTCTAGCCTGATCTCTACTCACAGGATTTCTATCAGCCTTCTAATCTTCTGACACCTGATCAGAATCACCGATGTAGAAAAGCCTAAGGTGTTCAATCTCTATACATTCAAGTGACATCTCTGAACCTTTTCAAACTTTTCCCACAAGCCATTTTCAAAGGCTCTTGGACCACTAGATAGTTGCAGCAATAGCTCCACTCCTGTTATCCAATTCTGTCTTGATTACTTTTCTTTGGTGGCTAGAACAAAATAAATGGCACCTAAAATGAAAGAAGGAATGGTTTATTTAGCTTAGTGGTATTTATGGGTTTTAGTCCACATTGAGCTAGCTCCAAGGCAGGGTGTCATGGCACTGGGGCAACATTTCAAGGCAGCAGCAAGCAAAAGTAACCAGAGTGAAAGGAGGCAAGGTGAAGCCTCTTTTCCTCCTTTTTATATTATACAAAGGCCATCCCTCTCCTCTGGGAAGTTGTAGCACTCATAAAATCTCCACACCCAGTGGTCAGGACCTGCCCAGCTTCCAGCCACACTAGATTAGGCTTGGGAGGGTTTATGACCTGACTAGATTACACCCAGGCACCTTCTTCAATTAAGGGAGTTGAGGGCACATGAAGTGAGTTCCGGTGCATTGGTCATAGCCTGGGGATAGGTTAGAACCTTCATCCACAGTGGTTAGGTACCCACCCAGCTTCCTGGAACTTGGGAGGTGGCAAATGAGGTCCTGTGTGCCTTAACTGCACCACACTCAGCAACCTCCATTCAGTCCCAGGAGCCCAGGGCACAGAAGACAATTTCCAGCATGCCGAGGGGAAGCCTTGGAACATCACTTGAAACACAGAAATATAGGACAGTAACAAAATGAAAGATCAAAACACAATCTCAAACCTCCAGCCAATCCCAAGAAAGCCTAGGAGCCATGTACATAGAAGAAAATATATGCCATACACCTGAAATAAACAAGTAATTCTGAGAAGCTTTAAAGGAATTCAAACAAGAAATAATTTCCCAGGTAAAAGAAGAAATGATAAAAGTAATGAAAGAGATGATGAACACGTCTAAAGAAGACACAATTAAAAAATTAGAAAAACAAAACAAAAAGATAGAATCCATGGATGAACACTACAGGAAACAAACAGAACACAAGAATCATATTCAAACAGATATACACGTAATCAAAAATTCAATTGAAAGCTGTCAAAACTGCCTCAACAAGTGTGAAGATAGAATTTCAGATCTCAAAGACAAGATTGCAGCTAGTGAACAGGAAAGGAAAGATCTCTTAAAAATAACAAGGAATCAGAAAATGACTAACAGCTGCAAGATAATGCAAAGAAAACAGCATAAGATTAATAGGGATAAATAAAAAAGAATGGGACAACACAAATGATATGAAAAGGCTATTTACAGAAGTAATAGCTGAAAATTTCCCAAACATGAGAATGGAAACTCACATTAGGATTAGTGAAGCATATAGAACTCCAAATAGCCATAACCAAAATAAAACTACAACCAGACATAAAATAATCACCATCCAAGAAACCCAACATAAGAATAGAATATTAAAAGCTTGTAGAGAGAAAAGAGAAGTCACCTATCAGAATTACAGCAGACTTCTTGACAGAAATAATGAAGTCAAGAAAAGCATGAAGTGAAGTAATTCAGATCCTAAGGGAAAATGATTTCCAACCTAGACTGATGTACCCTGAAAAATCATCCTTCAAAATGGATGGAGAAATAAGATACTTCCATGACAAAGAACAGCTGAAGAACTTCATGATCACCAAGCCAACCCTGCAAAGAATAGTGAAAGAGAGTTTAGATACATAAAGGAAAAAACCATAAGCAAAGCAGACAATTAAAGAGAATGGAAAGATAAAGATGCAACAGCAGAAAGATAACATAACAACAATAAACCAATATATAACAGTTATAACCATTAATGTGAATGGTCTGTATTCACCAATTAAGAGAAACAGACTGGCAGAATTGATCAAGAAACAACATCCAACCATATGCTGTCTACAAGGAAAACATCTAACCCAATAGAAAACTCACACACTTTAACTCAAAGGATGGAAAACAATCCTTCATGCAACAGGAACTGAAAAAAAGCAGAAGTAGCTATTCTGTTTGCAGACAATGTGAACTTGAAACCAAGAATGATCCTAAGAGATAAAGAAGGTCACTACATACTGGTTAGGGGAAAACTTCAAGAGGAAGAGATAACAATCTTAAATAAATATGCAGCAAATTCCAGAGCACCCAGTTATACAAAACAAGTATTAATAGAAATGAAAAGTCAAATAAGCAATAACACAATTCTAGCAGGAGACCTTAACACACCATTGACACCAAGGGAGAGAATCAACCAGACAGAAAATCAGCAAAGAAATAACAGAACTAAATCACAGCTGTGAACAAATGGACTTGATAGACATATACTTAGTGTTCAATCCAACAACATCAGAATATACATTCTTCTCATCAGTACTTGGGACATTCTCTAAAATAGACCATATACTAGCCCACAGAGCATATTTAAATAATTGCAAGAGTTGAAATTGTCTATGCATGTTGTCAGATCATAGTGCCATGAAGCTAAAAATTAAGGATACAAGAAATAGCAAAAACCCACAAACATATGGAAATTGAATAATACACTAGAGCAATCAGTGGGTCACAGGGGAAATTAAAGAAGAAATTAAACAATACCTACAAGAAAATGAAAATATAGATACAACTTACCAGAATCTGTGGGATGCAATGAAAGCAGTCCTCAGAGTAAAATATATTGCTGAGTTCCCACATCAGGAAAACAGAATCAATACAAATAAACTACCTGATGCTACACCTCAAACATCTAGCAAAAGAAAATCAAGTCAAGCCCAAGGCCAAAGGAAGAGAGGAAATTATAAAACTCAGAGCAGAAATGAATGCAATGGAGACTAAGGAAGCAATCCAAAGAATCAATGAATCCAAGACTTAGTTCTTTCAAGGAATAATTAAAATTGATAAGCCTCTAGCCAACCTTATTTTAAAAAGGCAATAAGAAGCTCAAATTCATGCAATTAGAAATGAAAAAGGCAAAATCACTATGGACCCTGTGGAAATACAGAAGATTATCAACACCTATTTCAAAAACCTCTACTCTCATAGATTCAGTAACACAGAAGAAATGGACAGATTCCTAGAAACATATGAACTATCAAAGCTGGGTCAAGAAGATGTAAAACATCTGAATTATTAATAGAATAATTTCTACTAACAAAATTGAAAATGTAATTAAGTCCTTACCTACAAAGAAGAACCAAGGCCCAGATGGATTCTGTGTGGAATTTGACAAGAAATACAAACAAGACTTAATTCCAGCATTCCTCAAACTCTTCAATAAAATTGAAAGGGAAGCAATTTTTTCCTAAGTCATCCCTGGAAGCAAATATTACTCTAGTGCCAAACCCTGAGAAAGACCCAACTAAAAAAGAGAACTACAGGCCAATCTCCCTAATGAACACAGATGCAAAAATCCTCAATAAAATATTCACAAACAGGATGCAGCAAATCATCAAGAAGATTATACACCATGACCAAGTAGGATTCATCCCAGGCATGCAGGGATGGTTCAACATACGTAAATCAATAAATGTAATCCACCATATCAATAGAGCCAAAAGTAAGAATCACATGATCACTTCCATAGATGCAGAAAAAGTTTATATAAGGTCCAACATTCATTCATGATAAGGACCTTACAAAAAATTGGAATATATGATCTTCACCTCAATATGATAAAGGCCATCTATGTCAAACCAACAGCCAATATCATATTAAATGGCCAATATCATATTGAATGCCTTTACCTTAAAATCAGGCACAAGACAAGAATGTCCCTTATCACACTCTTATTTACTATAGTACTGGAAATACTAGCCAGAGCAATTAGACAAGAGAGAGAAATAAAAGGTGTAAAGATAGAAAAGAGGAAGTTAAATTATCATTATTTGCAGATGACATGATACTCTACATAGAAGACCCCCCAAAACTCCATTGAAAGACTCCTAGATACAATAAATAAATTCAGCAATGTAGCTGGATACAAAGTCAATACTCAAAAATTAATAGCAGTCCTCCTGTGGATTGAGTAAGTCCAGCGGAGGCATGGAACTCTCTTCTTTGCCTCGTGGCCAGGCTCCGGCTCCCTGTTGGTCCAGTAAGACTAGCAGAGGCAGGGAACCCACCCTAGGCCTGTGAACTGTTTTCTTTGCCTGGGGCCCAGGATCCGGCTTCCTGTGGGTGGGGTAAGTCCAGTGGAGGCGTGGAACTCTCTTTTTCACCTGGGGGCCAGACTATGGGTTCCTGTCAGTGGAGTAAGTCCAGCAGAGGCAAGGAACCCCGTCCCAGCCCGGCAAACTGTTTTCTTTGCCTGGGGCCCAGGATCCGGCTTCCTGTAGAAATCAGTGAGTAAGGAGGGAGCAGGGAATTCTGGCTGACCTCTCTACCTCACTTGGAACAAAACTTGAAACTCAAAAATATAGGAAAATGACAAAATAAAAGACCAAAATGCAGTCTCAAACATCCAGCCTATCCCAAGAAAGCCTAGGAGCCATGTGCATAGAAGAAAATATATGCCACATATCTGAAATACCTGAAATAATACTAACTGAAATAAAGAAGCAACTATGGGAAGCCTTAAAGGAAATCAAACTAGAAATAATCTCTCAGGTAAAAGAACAAATGATAAAAGAAATGAAGGAGATGCTGAACATATCTAAAGAAGACACAGTTAAAAAACTTGAGGAGATAAACAAAAAGATAGAATCCCTGGATGAACAATATAAGAAACAAACAGAATATATAAAGCAGATGCAAAGAGATATACAGGAAATCATAAGTTGTAAAAACCACCTCAATGAATGTGAAGATAGAATTTCAGACCTTGAAGACAAGATTGCAGCCAGTGAACAGGAAAGGAAAGATCTTTTAAACTTAACAAGAAATCAGGAAATAACAATTCAACACCTGCAAGATGATGCAAAGAGGAACAACATAAGGTTAATAGGGATAAAGAAGGGAGCAACATAAAGGATGTCAAGAGGATATTTAGGGAAGTAATAGCTGAAAATTTCCCAAACATGAGATTGGAAACATATCAAGATCAACAAAGCATATAGAACTCCAAATAGCCATAACCAAAATAAAAATACACCCATACATATAGTAATGGCCATCCCAGAAATCGAACAAAAGAATAGAATATTTAAAGCTGGAAGAGAGAAAAGACAGATCACCTATAAAGGAAAACCTATGAGAATCACAGCAGACTTCTCAGCACAAACAATAAAGTCAAGAAGAGCATGGAGTGAAGTATTTCATATCCTAAAGGAAAATGATTTCCAACCTAGGCTGATGTATCCTGCAAAACTGTCCTTCAAAATGGATGGAGAAATAAGATACTTCCATGACAAAGAACAGCTGAAAAACTACATGATCACAAAGCCAACCCTACAAAGAATACTGAAAGACAGCCTAGATGCATCTAGGAAAAAACCACTAAACAAGGCAGACAATTAAACAGAACAGAAAGACAAGGATGCAACAGCAGAAAGATAACATGTCAGCAATAAACCAATATATAACAGTTATAACCATTAATGTAAATGGTCTCAATGCACCAATTAAAAGAAACAGACTGGCAGAATGGATCAAGAAACAAAATCCAACCATAAGTTGTCTACAAGAAACACATCTAACCCAAAAGGATACCCACAGACTGAAAGTCAAAGCATGGAAAACAATACTTCATGCAACAGGAACCCAAAGGGAAAAAAAAGCAGGAGTGGCTATTCTGTTTGCAGACAATGTGAACTTCAAGCCATTAATGATCAGAAGGGATAAAGAAGGTCACTACATACTGGTTAGGGAAAAACTCCAAGAGGAAGAGGTAACTATCTTAAATATATGTGCACCAAATTCCAGATCACCCAGTTATATAAAACAAGTACTAACAGAAATGAAAAACCAAGTTAACAGTGACACAATTCTAACAGGCGATCTTAACATACCATTGACACCAACAGACAGATCAACCAGACAGAAAATCAGCAAAGAAATAAAAGAACTGAATCGCTCCTGTGAACAAATGGATTTAATAGACATATACAGAGTATTCCAAACAACAACAACACAATACACATTCTTCTCAGCAGTGCATGGGTCATTTTATAAAATAGACCATATATTAATTCACAAAACATATCTAAATAAATGTAAAAGGGTTGAAATCATCCCTTGCATGCTATCAGAACATAGCGCTATGAAATTAGAAATTAATGATAAAAGATACTACAGAATTCCCACAATCACATGGAAACTGAATAAAACACTCTTGAGTAATCAGTGGGTCACAGAGGAAATCAAAGAAGAAATTAAACACTACCTACAAGAAAATGAAAACACAAATACAACTTACCAGAATCTGTGTGATGCAATGAAAGCTGTCCTCAGAGGAAAATTTATAGCACCGAGTTCACACATCAGGAAAACAGAACAAATACAAATAAATAACCTGTTGTTACACCTCAAACATCTAGAAAAAGAAGAGCAAGTCAAGCCCAAAGCCAAAAGAAGAAAAGAAATTATAAAAATCAGAGCAGAAATCAATGCAATAGAGACTAAAAAAAAATCCAAAAAATCAATGGGTCAAAGAGTTGGTTCTTTGAAAGAATAAATAAAATTGAAAGGGCCCCTAGCCAACCTTATTTTAAAAAGGGAAGAAAAAGCTCAAATTCATGCAAAAAGAAATGAAAGAGGAGAAATCATAACAGACCCTATAGAAATACAGAAAATCATCGACACCTATTTTGAAAACCTCTACTGTCAAAGATTGATAACACAGAGGAAATGGACAGGTTCCTCGAAGCACACAAAGTACCAAAGCTAAGTCATGAAGATGTAAAACTGTTGAATAACCCAATTTCTATTAATGAAATTGAAAACATAATTAAATCCTTACCTACAAAGAAGAGCCCAGGCCCGGACAGATTCACTGCAGAATTCTACAAGAAATACAAAGAAGACCTACTGCCAACACTCCTCAAACTCTTCAATGAATTTGAAAGGGAAGCAATCCTTCCTAAGTCGTTCCTGGAAGCAAATATAACTCTAGTACCAAAACCTGAGAACGACCCAACTAAAAAAGAGAACTACAAACTAATCTCCCTAATGAACACAGATGCAAAAATACTCAATAAAATATTGGCAAATAGGATGCAGCAAATCATCAAGATCATATAACCACGACCAAGTGGGATTCATCCCAGGCATGCAGGGATGGTTCAACATACGTAAATCAATAAATGTAATCCACCATATCAATAGAGCCAAAAGTAAGAATCACATGATCATTTCTATAGATGCAGAAAAAGCTTTTCTTAAGCTCCAACATTCATTCACAATAAGAACCCTGCAGAAAACTGGAATAGATGGTCTTTACCTCAGTATAATAAAGGCCATCTGTGACAAACCAACAGCCAATATCATACTAAATAGCCAAAAATTGAAGGTCTTTACTTGAAAATCAGGCACAAAACAAGGATGTCCCTTATCACTGCTCCTATTTAATATAGTACTGGAAATACTAGCCAGAGCAATTAGACAAGAGAGAGAAATAAAAGGTGTAAAAATAGGAAAAGAAGAAGTTAAGCTATCATTATTTGCAGATGACATGATACTCTATATAGAAGATCCCCAAAACTCCATTGAAAGACTGCTAGATATAATAAATAAATTTAGTAATGTAGCCAGCTATAAAATCAATACTCAAAAATCAATAGCCTTCCTATACACTAACAACAAAGTTACAGAAAGAAATAAGAGAAGGCACACCCTTCACACTAGCAACCAAAAAAATGAAATATCTAGGAATTACTCTCACAAAAGAAGTGAAAGACCTATACAGGGAAAATTAGAATACACTGAAAAATGTAATTGAAGATGATCTCAGAAAATGGAAAAACATCCCTTGCTTATGGATAGGAAGAATAAATATTGTGAAAATGGTCATCCTCCCAAAACTTTTATACAGTTTCAATGCAATCCCAATAAAAACACCATCAACATACCCCATAGAACTTGAGAAATAACTCCTAAAATTCATCTGGAGTGAGAAGAGACCTAGAATAACAAGGACAGTTCTAACCAGCAAAGGCAAGGCAGGAGTCATCACAATCCCTGACTTGAAGTTATACTACAAAGCAACCATAGTAAAATCAACCTGGTACTGGAACCAAAACAGAGCTGAAGATCAGTGGAATCGATTAGAAGATACAACCACAACTACAAACACACTCAACCACCTTATCTTTGATAAAGGGGCCAAACATGTTCACTGGGAGAACAACATTCTCTTTAATAAATGGTGCTGGAAAAACTGGCTATCCATATGTCGAAAACTAAAACTAGACCCATGTCTATCACAATGTACTAAAATAAAATCTAAATGGATAAAAGATCTAAATACTAAAACAAAACACTAAATCTATTGGAAGACAAATTGGGTAAAAACCTTGAAGATATAGGAGTAGATAGAGAATTCATGAACAGGACTCAAACCACATGGGAAATACTTCCCAGAATCAATAACCGGGATTATCTCTTATTAAAAAGTTTCTGCATGTCAAAAGAAGTCTCCAGCATGGTGAGAAGAAAACCCACAAACTGGGAAAAAATCTTAGTGAACTGCCCCTCAGACAAAGGACTTCTGTCTAAAACACATAAAGAATTTTTTAAAAATCAGATGCCCAAAATTCAAAGACCCAATCCAAAAATGGGCATCTGAGATGAATAAACAATTCTCAGAGGAAGAAATACAAATTGCAAATAAATATATGAAAAAATGTTCATCATCATTGGTCATTAGAGAAATGCAAATCAAAACCACACTGACATTTCATCTCACTCCTGAAAGAATGGCCAAGATCAAGAAAACTACCAAAAATAAATGCTGGAGAGGCTGTGGAGAAAAAGGAACTCTCCTGCACTGTTGGTGGGAGTGTAGACTAGTGCAACTATTGTGGAGGTCAGTCTGGATATTTTCAGAAAACTAGGACTGGAAGCCCCATATGACCCAGCTATACCACTTCTAGGCATATTCCCAGAAAAACTGAAAGCATCATACCACAGTGATATATGTGCACCCATGTTTATAGCAGCACAATTTGTAATAGCCAGATCTTGGAAACAACCTAAGTGTCCATCGACTGAAGAATGGATAAAAAAGTTGTGGTATTTTTATACAATGAAGTACTACTCAACTATAAAGAATGACCACATTGAGACATTTATAAATAAATGGACGCAGCTTGAGACCATACTCATAAGTGAAATAAATCAAATTCACATGTATAAGTACTGAATAGTTTCCCTAGTGTAAGAAATGATAAGAATACATAGAAGTATGTGGTAATCATGATTCCCAGTCATATTGGTTTGAAGCCATATAATGTTTTCACTTATTAACTGCAATGGTTTTAACCTGGGTTTTTTGATTTTAGTATCTATAATAGCACAAAACCTATTTTGAAGAAAGCAACACAACATAAAAGCTAGTCCTGATTTAATATCGTCTTGTTTTGAAGTCCCATCAAGCTGTAGTACATCTGTTTCCACTGATTTTAACATGTTGTATCTTACTATATTTCACTATATGCTATAGTATAAACAAAATTCTTTATAGGCAAAGAGATAATATAGAAACCATTGTTTTCTATTAGCAGGTTCTAAATACCCTGTAATTCTTGCATTCTCTTGAAAGGCTTCACACTGTCTAGATATGCTTGATATTATAGCATGTGAAGTTACACTCAAATAATTTAAGGAAAGAGGCACTATGGCGACTACTATTATGTTATATTATCTGGTGGTGAAACACAATGATGCTTGAATTGCTCAGTTCTGCCCTGCGTTGTTCTATCACAATGTCCTCTCTTATCTCAATCTCCCACCTTTTTTTAAATTAATCTATTTTCTCTCATTTTTTTAATTAAGGGAAAACTAAATTAAAAATAATGGGACATATTATAGTAACTTTTTTGTTGTCCTATTAACATGACTTGAACCCCGGTATTGCTCTCCCATCTTGTTCTGTCTGATTATTCTATATTCTATTTTGTTTGATAGGATCAAGTTTGAGGGTATAGGTGATCACTTTGAAGGCAATAGGATATACTATGATGCCCAATATGGATTGACTATTATCCTTTTTTTGAAGTCCTGTAAGGTCCTCAGTGTAGGTTTTATTGGTTTTGTTCTGTACTGTTTAGATCAATTCTATTATACCTGATGATATAGACAACTCAATTTAAAAATAGCAAGAGGCACAATGGTAACCACTTTTGATCACCTGGTATTCTATTTTTGCATCATGTGCTATGCCCACCCTTCTGTTCTGACTCTGACTTGCTTAGTCACATTTGGTTTTATGCTCTTCTAAAAAGTAATAAGAACCGTGAGAGTAATAAAACCCTAAAAGTCTAATTGTTACTGTAAAAAAGAGAGGAAAGTAAGGTGGACTAAGGGATATAACTGCAGGTATGTTCAAGTGTGTAGGATGGAAAACCATATAACTGGGCTTTTGTCGGATCATTGAACGGAACTGTCTCCAATTTCACTGTATGAATGTCCACTTTATATGCTTTAATTTAGTGATATGGACAACTGTTTCTGGGAAGATAATATGTAACCTATTAACTGGTGATTTCATACTGTATATATTTTTTTCTAGAAATACTGTATTATTTGTACCCTTTTACTGCATTGTTTTTTATGTCCTTTCTTTTTTTCTTCTCTCTTTAAATAAAAAAATCAGTAGCATTCCTATACACTAGCAACAAATCACGGAGAGAGAAATGAGAGGTCACACCCTTCATACTAGCATCCTAATAAATGAAATACTTAGGAATTAATCACACAAAAGAAGTAAAAGATCCATATAGGGAAAATTTTAATACCCTAAGAAAAGAGATTGAAGAGGATGTTAGAAAATGGAAAGACGCTCCTTGTTCATGGATAGGAAGAATAAATATTGTGAAAACAGCCATTCTCCCTAAACTGTTACACACATGCAAGGCAATACCAATGAAAATATGATAAACATACCTCATAGACCTAGAGAAATCACTCCTAAAATTCATCTGGAACCAGAAGAGACCTAAAATAGCAAAGGCAATTCTAAGCAGCAAAGGCAAGGCAGGAGGCATCACAATCCCTGACTTAAAGCTATACTACAAAGCAATTGTAATAAAATCAGCATGGTATTGGAATAAAAATAGATCTGAAGATCAATGGAATAGATTAGAAGATACAATCACAACTACAAACACACTCCACCATCTTATCTTTGATAAAGGGGCCAAACAGTTTCACTGGAAGAAGGACAGTCTCTTTAATAAGTGGTGCTGGGAAAACTGGCTCTCCATATACCAAAAACTAAAACTAGACCCATGCCTATCATGAAGTATTAAACTAAAATCTAAATGCATCAAATATCTGAATATTAAAATAGAAACACTAAATCTGTTGGAAGACAAATTGGGTAAAAACCTTGAAGACGTAGGAGTAGGTAGACAACTCATGAACAGGATTCAAACTTCACGGGAATTACTTCCCAGAATCAATAACTGGGATCACCTCTTATTAAAAAATTTCTGCTCATCAAAAGAAATCTCCAGCATAGTGAAAAAAAAACCCACAAACTGGGGGAAAAACATAGTGAACTCTCCCTCAGACCAAGGACTTCTGTCTAAAACACGTAAAGAATTAAAAAAAAAAATCAGACCCCCGAAATTCAAAGACCCAATCCAAAAATGGGCATCTGAGATGAATACACAATTCTCAGATGAAGAAATACAAATGGCAAATAAACACATGAAAAAAATTTTCATCATCATTACTCATTAGAGAAATGCAAATTAAAACAACACTGAGGAAACCCCGTTATAAAATGCCTTCATAAATTATCTTTTATGTATTCTTTATCTTTCAAAAGTTATATGAAATAGCTAAAATCTGTATTACTCATTTTTTGGGAGAAAAATGTTTATGCTACTATGTTCTGAACATATTTATGTGGTTGTGTGTGTGTGTGCATGTGTGTGCATGTGTGTGGTGGGAAATAAGTGATCATTTTGCTATCAACTGCAAATATGAAAAAATATACCTCACAGTAAATCAAGTTTTTAATATTTTTATTACTGGGATATTTTTGCAAAATAAAATTATATTAATCTTTGGAAATTGGTACATGTACAAAACTAATTTCAAATTATGTTTTTAGTTTATTAGGACACATGTATCCAAGTGTAAGAAACTGAAAGAACAAATAAGATCCAAAATCTACAATAAATATTGTGTAAGTGTAAGCAACTGCTCAAAGGAGAAAAGATATCTAGAAGAGAAGAAAGAGGAAAGAAAAAGGGAAAAGGAAAAAGACATAAATTTGCATGTATGTATGTATACATACGATAGCTAAGATGACTCTACTGTTAATTATATTAGTCTTGGAAAAGAGCAGTTAGTATGATTAGATCAAATTTTCAGGTCTATATCTGGTAATTTAAGCAACCTTTTTGAAGATAAAAATATGCAATATAGCAATCATTGTTAAATTCCTATCCTCCTGTTTTCAAAGTATATATTGTTATTGATTTCAGTTTATTTTTGTTGTTTCTCTTTCATTTTTTTGAGTTTTTTTCTCCTAAATGAAAGAGTTGAAAATTCTGATTTCATTAAAATACAACTCTTCCATTATCAAAAGAGATTTTTTTGAGAATAAAAGATATATCACATGTTTGAGAAAGTATTTGTAAGTTTTATACATACATATATTTGTTAAGAGGCTGGTATTCAGAATATACATAAGATTCAAATCTCAAAAGGCTCAGTAAAACTTGGGAGATATTGTAAAATATACATTGCATGTTTGTTACTTTTTCACAGTGTTGTACAATAGAGACAAGAAGTTATTGTTCACACCCAACTTTAACATTTTACCCACTGACTTATGACCTCTTGTCCTCCTCCCTCATAGTTAAACAAAAAGCAAGGTATTTAGAATTCTGTTACTACAAATGTAATATAAATGTTAAAGATGATGGAGTTACTAATTTCTCTAGCTCTATAAATATATAATGTACTCATGAATCAAAATAGTACATTGTGCCTCACAAATATGTACAGTTATTATGCATGAAAAAAATTTTAAAATAGCAAATATTTCACAGACATCAACCAATACATACAGCAAACAAACACATGAAAAGAACATTAACCCCATTTGTCATTAGGGAAATACAAACTGAAGCCACAATGAATTAATATTGTTAATACAAGCTTTTAAATGGCTATAATTTTAAAAATTAGTGAAATCAGAAGGTTAAAGAAGCCAAGGAGCCTAGAATTCTCACAGAATTCTGACAAATATTTATTGGTAACTACTTCGGAGAACACTGCAAACAATTTGGAATCAGTTTGTGATTCATTTACTTTGTGATCCACTCTTCATTCCCTGAACAGAATTCTTTTGAAGAGAAAATGAGAACATATGTCTGTACAGACAATTGTACACAAATATTTACGATAGTTACATTGGTGGTAACCAAAAACTGAAAATAATTCAATTGCTTCCCCACAGGACAATGGAAAAGAAAATTATGGAGCATCAAAATAATGGCAAACTTACCAATAATAATAGTTTGGACAATATATCTTTGTAAATAAGGCAAAGAGGGCTTTAGTGTAGGATAAGGAAATGGGGAAAAGGATTTGAGATATAAAGTCCCTACATAGTTCCTACATAACGTCTCTATGATGAAAGTGATCATTGTGTATATAACACTTTTAACTATTTTTTTATTTAGAGAAAAAAAGGCAAAACAGAAAAAAGTGAAGAAATAATACATAATTTCAAAGAAATAATGGTAAGAAATTGCTAGTTGATAAATTACATATTGTTATCTTGGAAGCAGTTGTTCAAGTTACAAAATCAAAGTGTAAAACATGAACAGATTTTGAGACAATGACAGCACTATACTACTCTTTTTTGTTAGCTCATTATTGTGTAATTAAAATGTACTGGTAAACTTAATAAAAAATAAAAGTTTACCTTAACTTGGTACAAATGCCTTATTTATATATTTTGTCCTGTTTGGCTTTTTAACCTGTATATATGGTAATTAATTTTATAGGGTTTATAAGATTCAATGAATCTGATGCTAGCAAAATTCTGATGCTGACAGAATAAAAGGGGTTAGAAGGAAGGTGAAAAAATAATTAAAATGTGACATGTATGTGTACCAATTCCCAGCAATGAATGTAATCATTAAGTACTGCAAACATGTACTGATAAAATAAAAAGTAACAAACTACTGAAACAAATCAATGGATAAATCTTTTAAAAATGCATGCTCAGTGATTATAAAAAGGTAAAAAAAATTTACAAAGAGATATAAGAAAAATTTCTTAGGTGAGCCACATGTCTTCATCAATTTTGGTGATGGGAATTTGGGTGTATATCTGTATACATATATAGTATATATATATAAATAAATATTAAGATGCAAGTCTACATACACATACATTTATTTATGTGATAATAAGTATTCAGATACCTACATATAGAGATATTTGGATATATATACATATATATACACACACATATATATTTTGTATACAGATATCTCAATATACATATGTTAAAATATATATAATTGAGCCATTTGAGTATATAAGTATTGTATGCTAACTACAATTCAATAAAGCTGTTAATAACAACAATAAAAGTTCCTCTTGTTTAGGTGTTTTTGAGACAGGGTCTTGCTGTTATGTTCAGACTGGCCTGGAGCTCACTTTGTAACTCAGGGTGGTCTCAAACTCACAATGATCTTCCTGCCTCAGCCTCCAGAGTTCTGGGATTACCGGCATGTTCCACTAATTCTGGCTAAAAATGTCTTTCTAAATAGAATTATATAAATACATTAGTATCAATTTATTAATAATATAACTAAAATATGAATCATAATTGCATCATGCATTTTATGTACTATTTAAGAGTCATAAGAATTGTTCCATGAACTACCCATTCATTGTATTAAACCTCTGAGTTTTTATTTTTACACACTTTGATTATACTTTTACATAAATTTATAGAGGGAATATACATACATATACTCTGTCAAAAATGTACACAAACTTCAGGAAAAGAAAAATCTATGATACTTCTTTAGTAGATGATGTCACTCTTATAAAGGGACCCTAGAAGGTGTTGTATATCACAGAAAATCCAACATATTATGAAGCCTTAGGGAAGAAGCTGAAAATGTGCATGCAACAAACTCAGTGGCAAAGGTGACCCAAGCAGTAGTTTGTCATACTAATAAGTATCTGGAATCTAATGGTCATCACATTGAGCACCTGTTGTAATTGTGGCAGCCAAAGATAACCTATTAATCTCATGATATTTCAATAAACTTGGTATTAAAATATTCATAAAAGTTTTCCTGAAGTATGTCTAATTCTAGTTTTAAGGAAAACTAAAAGTCAACAACAGATCCAAAATGCATTAAGGAGCACAAGTTACTTGAAATGTACATGAACCAAGATGGAAAAGTGGGGACGGAGGAAGGCAGCATGCAGACGTCTCCAGATTAGAGAATCAACCAAAGCCAAATTCTGCATCTCTTGGGCTGGCTCTCTAAGGATTTGCATTGCCCTGTATTCAAAGGAGACTGAAAGTTTTTTTATTAATGAGGAACTTTGTATATTGGAGCCCAAGGGCTACAAAAACTGCAAATAGTCTACCTGTGGCTGTGCTATGACAGCCTTGCCCATGTCTGGAGGCAGCACACTTGTTTTAAAAGTACTCTCACAAAAGACACATTCAAATAACCAATACAACAGTCACCATGTGAAACCTGTAAAAATTCAACATTTGGCTTTTCATGAGCTGATAACAGGCTGGCTCCAGCATATCATTATCTCACTATGACTTTGTAATAAGTCTTGATATCTGTCAGTGTAAATTCTCAAACTCTGTTGTTTTACAAAATTTTTGTTTATCTGGGGGTACTTGCTTCAAATTTACAATCACAAGAAACAAATCCATAAGGCAATAGAGGAAATCAAATTAGAAATAATGACTTACATAAAGACAGGAATATCAAACAGTAAATTATTTTTTCAACATATCTAGGGAAGAAATAGATTTTAAAAAGGAGCATGGGAAATTAATTGACACTTTGAATTAACAATGTAGAAAACAATTAGAATCCATGAAACAAATTCAAAGAGATATCCAAGAAACAAAATATTCTATTGAAAGCTAGCAAAATCATTTAAATGAAGATGAGGATAGAATTTCAGACCTCGAGGGCAGGATCACAGATAGTGACCATGAAATGGTAGAACTTATAAAAACAATAAAGCAGTATGAAATGACAACCCAGCAGCTTCCAGATGATGCCAAGAGAAACAATGTAAGAATAAATGGTATCAGAATAGATGCAGGAGAAACACAAATGACATCACTAAGCTATTCACAGAAGTGATAGCAGAAAATTTCCAAAACATGGGGAAAAATCTTATATACAAATAAGTGAGGCCTATAGAATGCCAAACAGTCATAACCAACATAAATCTACATCCAGACATATAATAATTAATATTCCAGACATACAGCATAAAAATAGAATACTAAAAGCTGTTAGAGAAAAGACACAATTCAACTATCAAGGAAAGCCTTTTAGAATCATGGAAAACTATTCAGCACAACCCTTCAGGTTAAGATGAGCTTGGAGTGAAGTGTTTCAAGCCCTAAAAGAAAACAACTTTCAACCGAGACTGATGTACCCAGAAAAATGTCTTTCAAATGTAATGGAGAAACAGGATGCTTCCATGACAAAGAACAAATGAAGAAATTCATATCTAACAAACCAACCCTAGAAAGTGTATTGAAAGACATGCTAGAAAGTGATAACAATGACCACAATCTCCAGAACAATAACGGAAATAAACTATCAGGATGGACAAGAAATTAAACAGGGAAGAAAAGCAGGAAACCAACAACAGGAACACAACATGGTAAAGTCAAGTCTGTACATAACAGTAATTTCCATAAATGTAAATGGGCTCAATTCCTGTGTCAAACGAAACAGGTTGATGGCATGGATCAAGAAACAGGATCATACAATATGCTATATACAGAAAACACATCTGACTTAAAAAGAAACTTGTAGACTAAAAGTAAAGGAATGGAAAACAGTACTCCATGCAACAGGAACCCTCAAAAAGCAGGGGTAGCTATCCTGTTTGCAGACAAAGTGAACTTAAAACCTAAAATGATTAAAAGAAATAAAGAAGGTCACTACATACTTTTATGTGGGAAACTAGAAGGGGAAGAACTAACAGTTATAACTATATATGCACCAAATACAGGAGCACCCAACTATGTAAGACAAATACTAATGGACATGAAAAACCAAATACACAAGAATACAATTGTAAGGGACTGGGGATTTATCTCAGTGGTATAAGCGCCTGCCTTGTAAAGCAGGCAGTCGTGAGTTTGATCCCCAGTACCGATAAAAAGGAAAAAGACAAAAAAAAGAATACAATTGTAATAGGAGATCTTAGCACCCCACTATCACAAAGAGATAGATGAAGTAGACAAAGAGTCAGCAAAGAATTAACAGAACCTAGTCATACCTGTGAATGAATAGACTTAGTGATATTTACAGAGTGCTCCACCCAACCACATCAGAATATATGTTCTTCTCAGCTACACATGCGAAATTCTACACAATGCACCATATAGTAACTCATAAAATATTCTTAAGTAAATGCAAAGTGAGAGAAATTATCCCATACATAATATCTCACCACAGTGAAATAA
The DNA here is from genome assembly GCF_034190915.1 of Cavia porcellus. Lineage (NCBI taxonomy): Eukaryota > Metazoa > Chordata > Mammalia > Rodentia > Caviidae > Cavia > Cavia porcellus. Next base: position 195,605,107 of record NW_026947484.1, on the reverse strand, counting down.
AACTTGAAATCAGTGGCAAAAAAATTATAAGACCTGCATAAATCCATGAAAACTAAATAACAACCTTCCGAACAACCAGTGGTTTACAAATGAAATTAAAGTAGAAGTAAACCAATAGAGCAATCTCCTTAAATCATTCAAGAAGGCAAGGATCACTCTGACACCAAAACAAGAAAAGGACCCAATGAAAAAGGAGAACTACAAATCTATCTCAATAATGAATATTGATGCAAAAATTCTCAAAAAATATTGGCAAATAGAATGCAACAAATCATCAAGAAGATTACACACCAGTAGCAAGTGGGAAGTATTCCAGGTATGCAGGGATGGTTCAATATATGCAAATCAAAAATATGATACACTGCATCAACAGAGCCAAAAATAAAAGTTACATGATCATCACAATAGATGGAGAAAAACCTTTGATAAAATCAAACAACTGTTCATGATAAAAAATCTACAGAAAGTCGGAATAGACGGTATGAATTTCAATTGCATAAAGGCCATTTATGACAAATGAACAGTCAATATTATGTGAAATAGATACTTCACTCTGCTTCACAAAGCCTTTACTCTAAAATCAGGGATAAGGCAAAGATTTCAACTATCACTACTCCTCTTCAATATAGTTCTAAAAATATTAGCCAGAACAACCAGACAAGAGGGAGAAATAAAAAGAATAAAAACAGGAAAAGAAGAATATCATTATTTGCAGACAATATGATTCTCTACATAGAGAACCTGAGAAACTCCATTAAAACACAACTAGCAGTAATAAATCCAAGCAGCATAGCTGTATACAAAGTCAGCAATCAAAAATCAATACTATTCTTGTACACAAACATAAAACTCTCCAAGAGAGAAATTATGGAAATATCACCTTTCACAATATCATCTAAAAAAATCAGATACTTAGGAATTAAGCTAACCAAGAATATAAAGGATCTATATGCTGAAAATTATACTACTCTAAAAAGTAGATGGAAGAGGATATTAAAAATGGAAGGATATTCCTTGCTCTTGGTTAGGCAGAGCCAACACTGTGAAAATGGCCATACTCCCAAAACCGATATTCTGATTCAAAGCAACCCCAATCAAAATACCATTAACATGCCTTATAGATCTAGAGAAAATATTCCTAAAATTCATTTGGAAAAAGAAGAAATCTAGAATAGCAAAAGCAATTTTGAGTAACAAAGGCAACATAGGAAGTATCTCAATTCCTGACTTGAAACTGTATTACAAAGCCACAATAATTAAATCAGCATGGTACTGAAAAGATAGATCTGAGGATCAATTGAACAGATTACAAGATACAAGTACTACTACAAAGACACTAAGCCACCTTATATTTAATAAAGCAGCTAAACATGTTCATTTGAAAAAAGATAGCCTCTTTAATAAATGGTGTTGTAAAAATTGGCTTTCCACATGCTGAAGCCTGAAAATAGACCCATGTCTATCGCCATACACTAGAATAAGTCAAAATGGATCAAGCATCTAAATATTAAAACAAAAACACTAAATATAATGGAGAACAATGTAGGTAGAAATCTTGGAGACACAGGAGTAGGCAGAGAATTCATGAATAAAATGCAAACCGCATGGGAAATACTTCAAGGAATCACTAACTGGAAAGTCATATTACTATAATGTTTCTGCACTTCAAAAGAAATCACCAACAAAGTGGAAAAAAACCAACAGAATGGAAAAGAATTTTAATAATCTCTCATACAAAGGATTTATAGCCAGAACATATAAAGAATTGAAAAACATCAAGCCCCGCAAATTCAAAGACCCTCTCCAAAAATGGAAATCTGAAATGAACATAAATTTCTCAGATGAAGATACACAAATGGCCAATAAAAACATGAGGAAGTGTTCACCATCACTTATCATCTGAGAAATGCAAGTTAAAATAACACTGAGATTTTATATCACCCAGGGAAATGGCTGCCATCAAGAAAACAACTGATAACAAATGTTGGTGAGGATGCAGGGGAAAAAAGAACACTTCTGCACTGTTTGTGGGAGGGCAGACTGGTGCTACCACTGTGGAAATCAGTATGGAGATTCCTCAAAAACTAGGATTGGAGGTTCCATTCAACCCAGCTATTCCCCTCCTGGGTATTTTCCCAGAAACATTGAAAAGGTCATGTCACAGAGATATATGTGCACCCATGTTCATAGTGGCACAATTTCTGATAGCTACATCTTGCAAACAACCAAACTGCACATCAACCACAGAGTCGATGAAAAAAATGTGGTATTTTTATACAATGAAATACTACTTAGCTATAAAAAAGATTATCTTGAGGCTTTATAGATAAATGGAGGCAACTTGAGAATATCATTAAACAACATGCATGTTAGTAAATATCACATTATCTCTCTAGTGTGAAAAATAATAAAAAATGGACAGAATAATGGGATCCAAAAATATAATAGATATTGTAAAAGTGAAAGGGAAGGAAAATGCTCCAAACATTATAACGGTATGTATAGTGTAAGATAGATGGCCTTATTATTGCATTTCTACTGGATCATTGGACAGAAAGGTTTACACTGCAAATTTTTGAGTCTCTAGCCACTTGTTTTGCTTTGATTTTGTGACTTTGGCAACAATTTTAAGATGACAATGTATAATATATCAACCAGTGATTTTGTGATGTTAATTTCTTTGAATTCCTTATTCTACCTTTTCTTCTGTTTTTCTATTTTCTTTAATTTCTTTTTTTTGAAAAATAGAACAATATGCAATATAACAACCATTGTTAAATTTCTTTCATTCTCTTTTGAAAACCTGTATTGTTATTGTTTTGGTTTTGTTGTTGATTATCTCTTTTGCTTCTTATTTTTATTTTCTGATTTCAATGTGGCTAGTGATTCTGTGGGGAAAGAAAAAACAGGCACAAATTCCCCACAATGAATGTGATCATTATGTACATTAAAATGTACCAGTAAAACTGATTTTTTTGTGCTTCTTTTTTGTGCAACTCACGATCTTGTGCTTCCTGGGCAGGCATTTATGCCTCTAGGCTAAAACTGATTTTTTTTAAAAAGTCATGATAATGTTACAAGGATAAGAATTGGAACACAAATTATTTCAGAGCAATATTTTATCTATGAAACTGTTGATAGTTCTTTTGTGACAGTTTCTGTCATGGATAGAAATAAACTGTCTGCTAAAATTGCTAACAAAGGAAGCAATATTAAGGAGAAAATATATAGAAAGGAAGGCCCATAGAATACACTTTGACACATTGAACGAAAGAATCAGTGCACTGAAACACTCCACCTATTTTTTTTTTTGTCTTTTTGCTTTTTATCAGTACCAGGGATCGAACTCACAACTGCCTGCTTGCAAGGCAGGTGCTTATGCCACTGAGCTAAATCCCCAGCCCCAACTCCACCTATCTTACCTATTTAAAGAAGCAAGAAGAGTGAACAGGCCAATAAACAATAATAACACACGTTCACAGTTCTATATGCACTTGATGACTTGTCTAGCGTTTAGAATAAAGCAGACCTAGCTGGAGCCTCAAAAATGATAAATACATGTAATTAAACTTAGCTTTCATAACAATTCATTTAGAGCATATTAAAATATAAATGCTTTAAAATATCACAACTGTTATAAATATTTACAAAATAATACAAGCAGAAGACTTTGAGTGTGTGCCATGCACTCTTAATTGTCAGTATAGTTTCACATTAACATTATACATTGTTAAATTAATTAAACAATGCATATTTTATGCCTATATATTATTTGTCACAGGAGGATCATGTTTTTCTGAGATTACCAGTTTAGAATCCAGGAGCGGTGCCGTGTCAGGTGTCCTACGCAAGGGGAGATGTACCCTGCCAACCCAGGAATGAACTAAGCTGAGAGAAACCAACTGGAAATGCAGTCCTGATGCTATAACAGGAACAGATAAAACCTCAGTGTGGAAGCTGGATCCCGCACCATTGGAAGCCGTGATTTGAATTTCCTGCTGCCACTACTGCGTCCCAATCAGCACGGCAGGGAGAGAGATGCAGGAAAGCTCTGAGAGCTGGAATCAGTGAACCAAATGGCATTGAGAGCGGGACTGGCAGGGAGCCCTGCATCGACCTGCAGTGAGTGAGAGATATGGGGACCCTTTCATAGACTAGGAGGCTCCAAAAGAGGACATTCTGTGGACAAGCAGACTAGCCAGAACAGGGCCCTGCAGTGACTTTAGTCACATATTCCCCTCTCAAGCAGGAGTGGTGGGGAGCACTTGGCCTGGTGACGCCATGGACTAAGATCCAGTAGGCTAGCCCAAATCAGGTCCCTGCACCTGGTGGTGCACCCTAGCAGTGAAGCATTCAGTAGGTTGACCTGGAGGGGCGGGCCCAGCATACACTGCCCAGGTCTGTGTCTCCCAAGTACACTGCAGTGGGCAGGAACACCTAGCTGGTGGATTCAAACAAACTGTAACAGACAAAGAGAAAAAAAAAACAGGGCCTCCTACATACACTTGTATGGAAGGAACAAAAAATATGGGAAAAGGGAGCAACAACAAAGGGTGCTCAGTCCCCAATCCTGAGAACACTGATCCAGGAAAGGTAAATGCAAAAGAGAATGAAGACAGAAAACATGCAATATCCGACACGGCACCTATAGACATAAAGCAATATCTCTGGAGCCTCATAGATGAGTTCAAAAATGAAGTATTTAATGAAATAAAGCAAGAAATAAGGAGAATAGTTAGAGAAATGCTAAGCACCACCCAAGAAAAAACAGATGGTGGAATGGAAGAACAGAAAAAGAGGGGAGAATTGTTTGATGGAGAAAATAGAGAAAACATAGAATACGTGAAGCAGGTTCAAAGACATTACCAGGAAACTAAAAACTCTATTGAAAGCTGGCATAACAGCTTGGAAGAAACTAAGGATAGATTATCAGAATTGGAGGATAGATTTGTAAGGTGGGAGCATGAAATGAAAAACTTCTTAAAAATAACAAGAAAACAAACAATAATACAAAGACTAGAAGATGATAAGAGGACTATAACTTAAGAATTAAGAACATAAAAGAAGAAGTAGGGACTCTTCAAACAAATGAACTTCAAACAAATGAACTACAAAAGCTATTCACAGACATAATCCAGGAGAATTTCCCTAATTTAGCAAAAGGTAAAGATACTCAGATGTATGAGGCATACAGGACCCCAGCAACCTACAACCCAAACAGAGCTACACCCGGGCATATAATAATCAAAATTCCAGAAATCTAATATAAGAACAGAATATTAAAAGCCATCAAAGACAAGAAACAGATCACTTACAGGAGAACACCCATCAGAATTACAGCAGACTTCTCAGCACAAACCATCAAATCAGGAAGAGCATGGGGGGAAATAATTCAAGCTTTGAAAGATAATAACCTCCAGCCAAGATTGATATATCCTGCACAACTGTCCCTAGAAATTGATGGAAAAACAAGGTGCTTCCAGGATAAAGAGGAACTAGGGGAATTTGCAACCATCAGTTCAACTCTATAGAGATTACTGCAGGACATTCTAAAAATGAAAAATACCAAGAGTCCAGAAACAGTGGCAGAGAGGCCACAATGAATGGAGTAGAAAGCAAAATGAAGAGGACAAACTGACAACTAATGATAGAAAAAGAGCTCAACAGAAATGAGGCAGAGAAGGTTGGATGGCAGGAACAGCCATTTTGGAGAAAACAAGACATAATAATAGCTAGTGCTGATTTAATATCCTCTTGTTTTGAAGTCCCATCAAGCTTTTGTTCTTCTGTCTCCATCGGTTTTAACGTGTTGTATTTTATTGGATTTTATTATATGTGATAATATAAACAAAAACTTTTATAGACAAGGAGACTATACAGAAACCATTGTTGATTTCCTGTTAGTTGGTTCTAAATACCCTGTAATACTGTCATTCTCTTGAACGGTTTTACATTGTCTTGATATGTTTGATGCTACAGTATACGAAGTTATACCCAAAGATTTTAAGGAAAGAGACACTATGGTAACTACTATTATGTCGAGATTATCTTGTGGTGAAACACTATTTTGCTTAATTGGCTATGTTTTGACCTGTGCTGTTTTATTGTTATGCCCTCTTTTTCATCTCAATCTCCTTTTTATTTCATTTTTATCCTCAATCTCCTTTTTATTTCATTTTTATCCTTTTAATTAAGGGAAAAATAAATAAAAAATAGCAGCATATATTATAGTAACCCCCTTTGATTTCCTATTAACTTGATTTGAAACTCTGTATTGCTCTCACCATCTTGTTTTGACTGATTTTCCTCTATTCTGTTATGCTTGATAGTACCAAGTTTGAAAGTATAGGCAACAACTATGAAGACAATAAGATTCATTGTGACGCCCATTCTGATTGACTATTATCTTCTTTTGAAGTCCTCTAATGTCTCCAATGTTTTGGTTTTATTGGTCTTATTCTTTACTGTTTTGTTCAATTTTATTATAACTGATGATATAGGCAATTCTTTTTAAGATAACAAGAGGCATTATGGTAACCATTGTTGATAACCTTGTATTTTGTTTTTACATTATGTATCATGTCCATCCTTTTGATTTGACTGACTCTGTCCTGGTATGTCACATTTGGTTTTACTTTCTTCAAAAAAAAGTAGTAAGGGGGCTGGGGATTTAGCTCAGCGGCATAAGCGCCTGCCTTGCAAGCAGGCAGTCGTGAGTTCGATCCCTGGTACCGATAAAAGTGAAAAAGACCAAAAAAAAAAAAAAAGTAGTAAGAATTGTGGGAATAATAAAACCCAAAATGTGTAATTGTCATTGTACAAAAGAAAGGAAAAGAAAGTTCTCTAAAAGATATAACTGCATATATATTTAAGTGTATAAGATAAATAACCATATTACTGAGATTTGTTGGATCATTGAACAAAACTGTTTGCAGTCTCACTGTTTGAAAGTCCCCTCTATATGCTTTAATTTTGTAACTTCAACAACTATTTCTAAGATGAAAATATGTAATTAACTAGTGATTTACTACTGTTTATTTTTTCTGAAATTCATATAACTTGTACCCTTTTTCTGTTTTTTTTTTTTTCTTTTTTCTCCTTAAATAAAATTTTAAAAAAAGAAAAGTCTGGAGATGAGAACAAGTAGACTGTGTTGTACAGCTCATGATGGATTGAATATCTCTCAAAGCTTCAGTGACTTTCTTCCTGCTCATGTCTTGTCTCAAACCTATTCTAACTTCTACTGTGTTGATTGAACACCAATTCTGTTTTACACTTTTTGGCAATGATTGACACTGTAACAGAAGACAGATATATCCCTTTTGATGTATTTCATGCCCTCAGTATAAAAGCAAAGTGAGCATGAATTCATGTGATTTATTTATAGGGCAATGCTTCCCAATTCTGGTATGCCTTCAGGTGAAATTGTGTCAAACTGTGAATGAGATTAGTTCAGCATGTGCCCCGTGGAGCTATTGGAAAACATTGTGGATAAAAACTGCACTGTCCATGTCTGGAAAGACTGAGAGAACTAATGGTCTGACTTCTTGCAAAAGCTTTGCTAATGTCTCTGAGTAATGCAAAGTTAACATTTGTACATGATCCAGAAAGTCTCATGATTTCCCTTTATGATTTTAAGTTTCTTGCTGAGGATAGGCCCAATTTTCTCCTTGATTTTTTAGTTATACCAATTACTACTCATTAAGTGGATTATTACAGGCAGAAGTTGTAATCAGGTGGTTGTGAGAAGAGATTGGAAATTATTATAAGTAAACTTGCAACTCATGTATCTTCTGTTTAATCAACAATCTGCTTTAGCATTTAACTGTGAGACTGTCAAAACACAGATAACACACTGTCTCACTCTATAAGAATCTTTTCTACTGATGAGATAGGTAATGTGTCATTAAATAAAATAATCACAAAGTAGTACAATCAAAAAATTATGAAATTCACAGGTGCTTCTAAAAACACATGAAAAAATAGTGTTAGTATCAAGTAAATACAGTCTTATTTCACAACTCAAACTTACAAATCTATATAAGTGCTCCTATAAAGCAGTGTTCTTCCTTTCTTAGGAAACTGAGAAGCAGCTAGGTTAGTGATCATCATTTGATGATGTATTATACTCACACACTATGAGTTTTATTTTAAGCTCAAGGGCTTACTGTATGTTGGAGAACAACCTTCAAATGGATGTAAAGTGTCACCATCCTCACTCAGTTGACAGTGCTTGATGGATGTTGCAATCATATGTGACTTGATAATCATGTCACAATTTTTATTCCTTCAGTCATCACATTTCATGTCTTATATATGTACAATTTTATTTGTGCAAATTAATTTATTATGCAAATGAATCTAAGATGAAAAACATAAAGGGATACTTCTGTTACGAAATGTATATATACAAAAAGCAGCCAGCACAGTGTTAATCAGCCTGGGCACTAATAAGAACCTTTCCTATACTGTACATTATGTGTGTTTGTCTCTGTGTGACTGTGTGTATGATGTTTAGAAAATGACTGTGTGTATGATGTTTAGAAAACTTTGCATCTGCCATGAACAACAGCTCATGGAACTTTTCAGTCTTTAGGAGAAAGAAATGCACTTGTGTAATTGAGTCAAGATGAATGTAAGAAAGAACATTTCTTCTTGATGAATTCAAATTTTTGACAAGAATTTCTGTACTGAAATTATCTCTCAAGATCTTGGTGATGGAGAGAATTAAAAAATGAATGAAAGCAACATCAATTGATATATATGCATTATATATAAATTTGACTTGAATATATGATATATCTAGGAATGAAATTATTTAATTAGATAGATAAATCATGAAAGCTATAGAAACTTGGACTAGGAAAAATTATATAACAATCTATCATGAAAAATTTTAACTCATTGCAGAGGAGGGGCTGGGCAGATCTGGGGCGTCTGCATCCGCCTCCCCGTGTGTCTGGAAGACTGTGGATATCTCAGCAAGCAGGGGAGCATTGCAGGTTCCAGAGGCCCCACAGCCTGTGGTAAGTGCTCAGTGCACTATGCCCAAAGCCCAGACTGTTCGGGACCCTCCAGGCTTCCAGGTGCAGTGAAGTGGATAAGTGTGTTTGAGGCATCTACATCTGCCTCCTCATCCCGGCTGTGCTTAGAGAACTGTGGAGCTTCCAACAAGTAGGCGGGTGCACACTATCCCCAGAGCCCAGCCTATTTGGGACTCCTGTATCTCACCATCGGTGTGCAGAGGAGGGGCTGAGCAGATCTGGGGCGTCTGCATCCCCCTCCCCGTGTGTCTGGAGGACTGAGGATATCTCAGGAAGCAGGGAAGCATCACAGGTTTCAGAGGCCCCACGGCCTGTGGTAAGTGCTCAACCCACTCTGCCCAAAGCCCAGACTGTTTGGGACCCTCCAGGCTTCCAGGTGCAGTGAAATGGATAAGTGGGTTTGAGGCATCTACATCCGCTTCACCATCCCGACTGCACTTGGAGAACTGTGGAGCTTCCAACAAGCAGGGGGGTGCACAGTGTCCCTGAAGCACAGATTATCTAGAACTACCGAGCTCTAAACAGGCAGAAGAGGGCCATTGGTTCTACAGGCCCAGTGGCTTTGGGTAACGGGGTGCCAGAGTCTCAGAATTTGCGAGCATAGAAGGGGATTTCCAAAAGACCTTGAGGAAGCTTTCAAATAACACTTGAAACACAGAAATATAGGAAAATGACAAAACGAAAGATCAAATTACAACCTCAAACCTCCAGCCCATCTCAGGAAACCCTAGGAGGAATATATATAGAAGAAAATATATGCCATTCACCTCACGTATCGGACACAATAGCTCCTGAAATTAACAAGCAACTCCAGGAAGCTTTAAAGAAATTGAAACTCGAAATAATCGCCCAGGTAAAAGAAGAAATGATTAAAAAAATGAAAGAGATTCTGAATATATCTAAAGAAAACACAGTTAAAAAACTGGAGGAACTAAACAAAAAGATAGAATCCCTAGATGAGCAAGATAAGAAACAAACAGAATACATAATGCAGATGCACAGAAATATATAGGAAATAAAAAACTCCACTGAAAGTTGTAAAAACTGCCTCAATGAAAGTGAATATAGAATTTCAGACCTTGAAGACAGGATTGCAGCTAGTGAACAGGAAAGAAAAGATCTTTTAAAAATAACAAGGAATCAGGAAACAACAATTCAACAACTGCAAGACGATGCAAAGAAAAATAACATAAGAATAATAGGGATTAATGAAAAAGAAGGAGACAACATAAAGGATGTCAAGAGGATATTTAGAGAAGTAATAGCTGGAAATTTCCCAAGCATGAGATCAGAAACTGACATCAGGATCAGTGAAGTATATAGAACTCCAAATAGTCATAACCAGAGGCTGGAGATTTAGCTCAGCGGCATAAGCGCCTGCCTTGCAAGCAGGCAGTTGTGAGTTCGATCCCCAGTACCGATAAAAAGAAAAAAGACAAAAAAAAATAGTCATAACCAAAATAAAACTACACCCAGACATATAATAATCACCATCCCAGAAATCCAACACAAGAATAGATTATTAAAAGCTGTCAGCGAGAAAAGACAGATCACTTCTAAAGGAAAACCTATCAGAATCACAGCAGACTTCTCAGCACAAACAATAAAGCCAAGAAGAGCATGGAGTGAAGTATTCCAGATCCTAAAGGAAAATGATTTCCAACCTAGACTGATGTATCCTGCAAAACTATCATTCAAAATTGATGGTGAAATATGATACTTCCATGACAAAGAACAGCTGAAGAACTTCATGAACACCAAACCAACCCTGCAAAAAATATTGAAAGACAGTTTAGATACACAAAGGAAAAAACCACTTAGCACAGCAGATAATTAAACAGAACAGAAAGATAAAGATGCAACAGCAGAGAGATAACATGTCAACAATAAACCAGCATTTAACAGTAATAACCATTAATGTAAATGGTCTCAATGCACCAATCAAAAGAAACAGACTAGCAGAATGGATCAAGAAACAAAATCCAACCATATGCTGTTCACAGGAAACCCATCTAACCCAGAAGGATATTCACATACTGAAAGTCAAAGGATGGAAAACAATACATCATGCAGCAGGAATCCAAAAAAAAGCAGGAGTAGCCATTCTGTTTGCAGACAACAAGAACTTTAAACCAGCAATGACCATAAAGGACAAAGAAGGTCACTACATACTCATTAGCGGAAAACTCCAAGAGGAAGAGATAACTATCTTAAATGTATATGCACCAAACTCCAGAGTACCCAGTTATATAAAACAATTATTACCAGAAATGAAAACTCAAATTATCAGTTACACAATTGTAACAGGAGACCTTAATATGCCATTGACACCAAGGGACAGAGCAACCAGACAGAAAATGAGTAAAGAAATAACAGAACTGAATCACACCTGCGAACAAATGGATTTGATAGACATATACAGAATATTCCACCCAACAACATCAGAATACACATTCTTCTCAGCAGTACATGAATCATTTTCTAAAACAGACCATATAATAGCTCACAGAACATATTTAAACAAATGAAAAAGAGTTGAAATCATCCCTTGGATGTTATTGGATCATAGCACTCTGAAATTAGAAATTAATGATAAAAGATACTGCAAAAATCCCGCAAACACATGGAAAGTGAATATCATACTCTTGAGTAATCAGTGGGTCACAGAAGAAATTAAAGAAGAAATCAAACAATACCTAAAAGAAAATGAAAATGCAGATACAACTTACCGGAATTCGTGAGATGCAATGAAAGCCGTCCTCAGAGGAAAATTTATTGCACTGAGTTCCCACATCAGGAAAAAAGAATGAAAACAAATAAATAACTTGATGCTACACCTCAAACAGCTAGAAAAAGAAGAGCAAGTCAAGCCCAAAGCCAAAAGAAGAGAGGAAATTATAAAAATCAGAGCAGAAATCAATGCAATAGAGACTAAGAAAACAATCCAAAGAATCAACGAATCAAAGAGTTGGGTCTTTGAAAGAATAAATAAAATCAATAAGCCCCTAGCCAACCTTATTTTAAAAAGGGAAGAAACAGCTCAAATTCATGCAATAAGAAATGAAAAAGGTGAAATCACTACTGACCCAATAGAAATACAGAAGATCATCAATACCTATTTCGAAAACCTCTACTCTCAAAGGTTTGATAACACAGAAGAAATAGACAGATTCTTAGAAACATATGAAATACCAAAGCTAGATCAAGAGGATGTAAAACTGTTGAATAACCCAGTCTCTGTTAATGAAATTGAAAATGTAATTAAGTCCTTACCTACAAAGAAGAGCCCAGGCCCACATGGTTTCACTGCAGAATTCTACCAGAAATACAAAGAAGACCTAATATCGACACTCCTCAAACTCTTCAGTGAAATTGAAAGGGAAGCAATCCTTCCTAAGTCATTCCTGGAAGCAAATATTACTCTAGTACAAAAACCTGAGAAAGACCCAACTAAAAAAGAGAACTATAGAACGATCTCCCTAATGAACACAGATGCAAAATTCCTCAATCAAATATTGGCAAATAGGATCCAGCAAATCATCAAGAAGATTATACACCATGACCAAGTGGGATTCATCCCAGGAATGCAGGGATGGTTCAACATACATAAATCAATAAATGTAATCCACCATATCAATAAAGCCAAAAGTAAGAATCACATGATCATTTCCATAGATGCAGAAAAAGCCTTTGATAAGGTCCAACATTTATTCATGATAAGAACTTTACAGAAAATTCGAATAGATGGTTTTTGCCTCAGTATAATAAAGGCCATTTAGGACAAACCAACAGCCAGCATCATACTAAATGGCCAAAAATTGAAAGCCTTTACTTTAAAATCAGGCACAAGACAAGGATGTCCTTTATCACCACTCCTATTTAATATAGTACTGGAAGTACTAGCCAGAGCAATTAGGCAGGATAGAGAAATAAAGGGGTAAAAATAGGAAAAGAAGAAGTTAAATTATCATTGTTTGCAGATGACATGATACTCTACATAGAAGACCCCCTAAACTCCATTGAAAGACTCTTAGATACAATAAATAAATTCAGTAATGTAGCTGGATACAAAATCAATACTAAGAAATCAATAGCATTCCTATACACCAACAACAAAATCACAGAGAGGGAAATAAGAGAAACCACACTCTTCACATTAGCAAGCAAAAAAAATGAAATGTTTAGGAATTACTCTTACGAAAGAAGTGAAAGACCTATACAAGGAAAATTATAATAAACTGAAAAAAGAAATTGAAGATGATCTCAAAAAATGGAAAGACATCCCTTGCTCATGGATAGGAAGAACAAACATTGTGAAAATGGCCATTCTCCCAAAACTGTTATACAGATTCAATGCAATCCCAATAAAAATACCATCAGCATACCTTATAGATCTAGAGAAATCACTCCTAAAATTCATCTGGAACCAGAAGAGACCTAGAATAGCAAAGGCAATTCTAAGCAGCAAAGGCAAGGCAGGAGGCATCACAATCCCTGACTTGAAGTTATACTACAAAGCAACAGTAGTAAAATCAACATGGTATTGGAATCAAAACAGAGCCAAAGATCAATGGAATAGATTAGAAGATACAACCACAACTACAAACACACTCAACCACCTTATCTTTGATAAAGGAGCCAAACAGGTTCACTGGAAGAATGACAGTCTCTTTAATAAATGGTGCTGGAAAAACTGGCTCTCCATTTGCCGAAAACTAAAGCTAGACCCATGTCTATCACCATGTACTAAATTAAAATCTAAATGGGTCAAAGATCTGAATATTAAAACAGAAACACTAAACCTATTGGAAGACAAATTGGGTAGAAACCTTGAAGACATAGGAGTAGGTAGAGAATTCATGAACGGGGCTCAAACCGCACGGGAAATACTTCCCAGAATCAATAGCTGGGACCACTTCTTATTAAAAAGTTTCTGCATGTCAAAAGAAATCTCCAGCATAGTGAAAAGAAAACCCACAAACTGGGAAAAGATTTTAGTGAACTCTCTCTCAGACAAGGGACTCTTGTCTAAAACATATAAAGAATTAAAAAAAAAAAACTCAGACCCACAAAATCCAAAGATCCAATCCAAAAATGGGCATCTGAGATGAATATGCACTTCTCAGATGAAGAAATACAAATGGCAAATAAATACATGAAAAAATATTCATCATCATTGGTCATTAGAGAAATGCAAATTAAAACCACACTGAGATACCATCTCACTCCTGAAAGAATGGCCAGGATCAAGAAAACCAACAACAACAAATGCTGGAGAGGCTGTGGGGAAAAAGGAACTCTCCTACACTGTTGGTGGGAGTGTAGACTGGTACAACCATTGTGGAGGTCAGTTCTCAAGATTTCTCAAAAAGGTGGGATTGGAAGTCCCATTTATTCCAGCTATTCCACTTCTAGGCATATTCCCAGAAGAACTGAAAATATCATACCACAGTGATATATGTGCACCTATATTTATAGCAGCAGTTTGTAATCACCAGATCTTGGAAACAACCCAAGTGTCCATCAACTGAGGAATGGATAAAAAAGCTGTGGTATTTCTATACAATAGAGTATTACTCAGCTATAAAGAAGGATCACATTGAGATATTTATCAATAAATGGGCACAGCTTGAGACCATACTCATAAGTAAAATAAATCAATCTCACATGTGTGAATACTGAATAGTTTCCCTAATGTAGGTAATGATTCAAATATATAAAAGTATGTGGTAATCATGATTCCCCATTAGGTGGCCTTGAAGCCTTATAAAGTTTTCACTTATTAATTGGAAAGACTTTATTCTGGGCTTCTTGATATGGAAATATTTGAAGCTATAGTATATGAAGTTTTATTCAAATATTTCAAGGAAAAAAACAGACACTATGGTAACTATGATTAAGTCGGGTTATTTGGTGGTGAAGCACTAGGTTGCTAAAACAGTCATGCTTTGACCTGTATTGTTATATTGTTATGTCCTCCTTTATCTCAATCTCCCCCTTATTCATTAAAAAAATTATTTAGTTATTTTTTATGTCTTTTTAATTAAGGGGAAAAATTTTAAAAGTTAGCAGGATATATAATAGTAACTTTTTATGTTTTCCTATTAACTTGTTTTGAAGTCCTGTAATACTCCCACAATCTTGTTTTGACTGATTAGTCTCTGTTCCATTCTGTATGATAGTATCAAGTTTAAGGGTATAGGCAACTACTTTGAAGGCAGTAAGATTCACTAAGATGCCCATTCTGGTTTGACTATTGTTTCCTTTGGAAGTCCTGTAATGTTTACAATGCTTAAGTTTTATTGGTCTTGTTGTCTACTGTTTTGTTCAACTTTATAATACCTAATGAGATAGACAATTCTTTTTAAGGAAACAAGAGACATTATGGTAACCATTGTTGATAACCTTGTACTCTGTTTTTACATCATGTGCTATGTCTATCCTTGGTTTTGGTTGACAGCATTGTTTTGCCATATTTGACTTTATTCTCTCCCCCAAAAAAAGTAATAAGAACTAAGGAGCAAGAAAACCCAAAATGTGTAAATTTTGTTGTAAAAAAGAGAGGGAAAAAAAGTGCTCTAAAGGATACAACTGCAAGTGTGTTTAGGGGTGTTAAATGGATGACCATGTTAATGTTTTTGATTGGATCATTGAGCACAAGTGTTTGCAGTCTCACTGTTTGAATGTCCACTTTGTATGCTTTGATACTGTGACTTGAGCAACTATCTCTAAGATGATAATATGTAATCTATTAACTGGTGATTTCTTACTGTTTGGTTTTTTTTTTTTTTTTTTTTTTTTTGGTAGTTCTGTATTACTTGTACCCTTACCCGCTTTGTTTTGTTTTGTTTTTTCTCTTTTTCCTTTTAAATAAAATTTTAAAAAAGGTAAGAAGAACCGTGAGAGTAATAAAACCCTAAAAGTCTAATTGTTACTGTGAAAAAGAGAGGAAAGTAAGGTGGACTAAGGGATATAATCTCAGGTATGGTCAAGAGTGTAGGACGAAAACCATATAACTGAGCTTTTGTTGGATCATTGAACGGAACTGTCTCCAATTTCAATGTATGAATGTTCACTTTATATGCTTTAATTTAGTGATATGGACAACTGTTTCTGGGAAGATAAAAAAAGAAAAGAAAAATTTTAACTCTTTTTGAGACTTCATAAGTGTGAATATAGAATTATGAACATTTATTAGAAAGTACAAAAAATAATGCAGGGTCAGTCATGCAAAAGGTAAAAGTAACACATTTTTTCATGCTTGTTTTAAGTACTTTTATTGCAAAATACAAACAAAATAATTATATGGAGTGTCATATAATTATTTACAGAAATTTGATTTTACTCCTTTCTCCAGAAATTATTACTCTGCAGTAAAGTGATAAAAATATTCTCCCACAGCTAAAAACATGGTTAATTTTTCCAAATAATAAAATTTACAAATGTGTTGCCTTTATTTTATGAACAGGATCCCATTTTATATACTATACAGAGTATGGCTCATTTCATAATTTATTTTTCATTTACATTGATATGCATAGTTCTCCTTCAGAAATCTTAACCAGTTGAATATTTCACTATACTTTCACTGCATAATTTATTTATGCTTTCCTAACTGAGGAGTTCTGTGTCTATAGTTTTTATTTGCTATAATATATGCAATACAGAGACACATTCAGGAAATTCAAGCACATTCAAGAAGGCACGGTCAGGAAGGGAACGGTATGAATGGACAGGACTGCAAAGCGGGTGAATTCCATGTAATTCTTATTTATTATCTCATTTATGAAGACCTAAAACAGTTTTAGCAAAAATTTCTATGGTCTAGAAAGAGTTGAGATGTGGTCAGTGTGTTGTCTTTGTTTTTGATTATGCGGGTTCCCATCCTCCCCGATAAAATACTTGTTGATTTCATAGAGTAAAACATAGGGATTGGGAAGCTGAATGATGAAGCTTCCTGCATCTCCACGTCCTTTCTCAGGATTTTCATAGTCCCTGTATCCTAGAGGCTAGGGCAAAACTATCTATACAGTTATAGCTGAAGAAACGGTAAAGCAAATAATGGAGAAACTAATTGTTATAGGCAAAATTCAATCATTTCAAAATTTATTGTGTGCTATGTAGCCCCTGTATTTCAGCCTATGATTATTTTCAAAATAGTATTTGACTTTCTTATTTTAAACAGAAAAAACACATGGAATCAAGAAGCAAGCAAGTTATTTCAAAAGATAATTTACTTAAAAAGTCGTATTTAGATTGATCCCTAATCTAGTATGGCAGGGGATCTTACAAGTTAATTAGAGAATAGACATAAAGAGAGAAAGAAACCATGAAAAAATACTGAGTTAAGATTGTCTTGCAAGGAGAGAGACCTCAGGAGAAACTCACCCTTCTGACATCCTGATCCATCAATTTGCAGCCTCCAAAACTGTGACAAAGTTAATTTATTTTATTAATTGATCCATTATATGTATATTTTTATGACATCTTCAGAAAACCTATACACTGAGACAAATCCTTCCCCTAAAAAACATTCAAGTAAATCATAGATTATTTTGTGAAAGTCGTATTTCCTGAGAAGCCACATATATGATATCCATTCCCATATAAAATTATCCCTTCTGCTTTTAAGAGACAGCAGGTAACCAATGGAAAAAGAATTGGATGAATGTTGATAACAATGTAAATAAAAATGTGTCAAAAATTGACAGTCCAGCTCATGGCCACCTGTATCTCATCATTTTATTTATGTGCAGCCCTCACAACTCCCCTGGGGTGAGACTGTAGCAAAATACCTATACTCATGGTCAAAATATTTACAAGGCAACTGTGAGTTCTGTGGCTGATTCACTAAGAATGATGTTCAGCATCTCGCCTGGATGTGGAAGAGAGATGACCTGTTCTCAGAAAGGGCAGAGGCATTTATTGAAAGGATGGGTATGACATCAAGAAGGACCATCACTGGGAGGAACAGCAGCTGTTGCCCACTGACTGGGCAAGGCTTTTGAATGAAGTTTTCCCTGAATGACTTCCAGAGTCTGTATACCCCAGGGGTTTAATACCCAGTGCTGCTCGTTAAACCAGATATGTAAGTATTGTTCTGACCTAGGAGTGGATGTTCCTAAAGACCAAATCTACAGGGGAAAGGAACTCGGGATGGTTGCTTTCCTGATTCCCTTGGCAGTGTAAACCATTTGCTTCTCTTAAGCACTTCTGCTCACATCTGCTTCACAGATTTTGAACACATGGCAGATTGAACTTCTCTAATAAATTCCAATTCTTCATTTTAGTTCTATCTATCTATCATCTATCTATCTATCTGCCATTATAACATATGAGGAAGCCCAGTTGAATTTTATGTATGAAAATGTAGCTTACATATGGGAAAATAATATAATTATAAATATACGTAAGATATTTTAAACACTCAAGAAGCTCCATTCCTAAGTGTATTTTTTCATGAACATTAATTTCTGTGCACATATTGTACAGAATATTAAATCTACTATCATTGTCATTACTGGCTGCATTTTTTCAAAAGCCTTAATTGCATAAATATAATTACTTTAACACTTTCTGGATGAAATAAAATTTCCAGGAGAAATAAAGCTGGGATTAAGGGAATTTCTATTTATAGTGTTGTAATGAATCTCCATATTTATTTTCATAGCACTTATATAACACTGTGTCTCCATGAATACTGTACAAGGCTTACTATTTTATTCACAATTACTGCAATATTTATTGTTTTTGAATACTTCATAATAACCATTATTATGAGAGTAATGTGTAATTTATTTTGATGGCCAAGGATGTTAAACATTCAGTTAAAACATGTATGGATCAACTATTTTATTTATTTTCATTTATTCTGTGAATTGTTTATTTAATTCAATTGCATAAATTTGATTAAGTCTTTTATTTGTGGGGATTGTTGTATGTAGGCATCCTGTCAAAAGCTTTTGCAGTCGTAAACAGATGTTTGAGTGGTTTTTTGTGGCCTGTTTTTTAAAAAATGTATCACTCTTTTCCACCTGTTCTATTGAACTTAGCCTCAGTTCTGACATCTGTCCTGACACTGTTCATTTGTTCTGTCCAGAATTTCAGTACTCTTTTAAAAAATCCTGTCATTTTGTGTGGTATATTATCATAGTCTCTTTTTAATAAAACTATTGCTTGTATCTTCCATCAACTTATTCTTTTCTTGCAACCTTTCTTAGCTTCTTCAAGATCAATTATCATTTTGTCAATTATGTTCTTTATTAATTTAATGACACAGTTTTTGAGCTCAACTGAACAACTTACTGAGCATTTCATTTGTTTCTTCTATATCTGGCCAAATACTTTAATCTTTTTCTTTTATACTTTATCCACATCAGTGCCCATACGGTCAACTTTTGGAACATTAAGAATTTTGGGGGAAATTTTTCTTTGTATTCTAAAATTTCTTTTTTTGTGCAAAGTAACATGAACAACCATGTAAAATAGAATATCTCCATTTCTGATATGAATGTTTCATTAGTTAGTATGGTTCCATGCTACAATTTCTGTGGTTTTGTATTTGTAAACCTCTTCAACTTACTCGGTGGAACTGAATCTCTCTGTGTCATTTAATTGTGAGGCAAAAACCATTATAACCATTATTTATTACATCTGCTTCTACAGTGCTGTTTGTATATTAGTCACATAATTTAAACTTATTTAAATATTACACCCTCCCTCTAATAACAAGAAAAATGGTGCCATATTACTTCTGGAATGTTGGGATGTAAATATTAGGAAAGGGAAAAGAAAGGAGTTGATTCAAAAGAATAAAAGGATAAAAACAGATTAAAAATGAAAGACATAAAGAATAGCACCCGACTTTGTTGGTAGTTCTACATCTAGACTGGAGGCTTAGTGGAAAGAAATTTTGAGATAATAGTTATAGCATTGTTTATTCTATTCTAGGTCTCTTCTCTTTCCTAATGAATTTGTGGAATGTTTTCTTTAGTCTTGCTCTATGATTTTTTCAATACATTCACAAAGTGCATTTGCCCAATAATCAGTCATGATAATAACTATGCTACAGAAAACTGGGATAGTTGGTCTTTATCTCAACTAGATAAAAGTCCTCTATGACAAACCAACATACAACATCATACTAAATAGTCAAAATTTGAAAGTTTTCACTCTAAAATCAGGAACAAGGCAATAATGTCCACTCTCACCACACCTATTCAATATAATTTTGGAAATTGTAGCCAGAGCAATTAGACAAGTGAGAGAAATTAATGGAATCAGAATAGGAAATGAGCAAATTCCATTATCATTGTTTACAGATGACATGATACTCTATATAGAAAATGCCAAAATTTCCACCAAAAGACTTGTAGACTTAAAAACTGAATTCAGTAGGATAGCTGGATACAAAGTAAACGTGCAAAGATAAATAGCATTCCTGTACACAAACAATAAACACAGAGAGAAAATTTAAGAACAAATATCTTTTACAATAGCATTAAAAAATGAGGTACATAGGTATCAAACTATCAAAGGAAGCCAACATTCTATACACTGAAAACTGGACTATTCTGAAAAAGGAAATTGAAGAAGACATGATGAGTAGCAAGAAGCACTATAGTGAAAATGGAATTACTCTCAATATTGTTAAACAGATTTAATACAATCACAATAAAATACCATGAAAATACCTCACAAAACCATTTCTGTTTTAAAAGTAAACAAATGTTTAACAATACCCTAGTTACATTATTTATATCACATGTTTTCACATCCAAAATAGGAATCTGGCTTTGAGGCACCATGGAATAAAGAATTCTTATTTATAATTTATAAGCAATGCTAAAATGTCTTAGAGAAGTGATGTGCATTTTCCATGTCAAGTCCTTGAAATAGAGGTGAGCAGAGATAAAGGAGAGAAGTTACTAGGCACACTAGGCCTCTAAGGTTGGGTAATCATCCATCCTGAACTCCTCCCCCAAGAATCTTGGCCTGTAAGGATATGTCATCCTAGGATTAGAAGAAAGAAATATGTGGTCTAAGGAGGAACTTAAGATATTGAGTGTTGAATGGATAAAGAAACTGTAGAAGTCAGTCAGTGAAAACAACACAGGGCTTTTCTGCTCCAGGCAGAGATGAGCCTGTCAACTGGTCGGCCTGCTTTGCTGATGCTATGCAGTTTTCAATAATTGTATAATTAGGTAAATTGTTCAGAATCATTCATTCATAATCAAAACAGAATATGGGATCCCTTGTCAATACTTTGGAAATGACAGTGGATGCTGTATGTAAGTTGGAGAAAAAGGAAGAGAAGGCATACATAAATTAATGGGAAAAAAGACCTCCATGCCTCTGCTATCAATTTTCTCTATCTTGACATATTGCCATGTATGATACATGGCAAAAGATACTATTAATTTTAAAATTTAATTCTACTGGAAGTCACACTGTTCCCATTCCTCACTTAGTATTTCCTCTCTCTCAGACCTACTTATTCCATAATCCTTGAAAAGATTTGAAGGAATTCTGAAGTTTCTCCTTCACAAATATCTTTATACGGTTTGATAAAATGGAGAAAATATTTATACCAATACTGTCCAATAAGAAGACAACTTTATAAGAACATTACCTTAATTCCTCTTCTAGTGTATTCATCAGATCTGACACTCACAAACATTTGGCTTTTCTGCAGAGTCAAAATATCCATGAAAGGGAAATCATTGAGAACATCCATGCATCATGACAGCATAAAGCCATAGATGTGTAATCTGAAAACTGCTCAAAAACATGGCAAGAAAGATGAGTGCAGGCGAAGCACAGAGGTGTATTTTGAGATCAGTTAGAAGCAGTAGTTGGATCTTTTACTTTAATAAGTTTTTTCAAAAATTTGAACATTCACTATATATTTTATCACTCATCTTATATTTGAATTGATATTCCACCAGATGTAATTCTGATGGTCTCATGCTCTGATCAAGAACAAGTCCCAACTACTTCAAAGAAGAAATCTACCCCTGTCAAAGTCAATGACTGTTAGAAACTAGTTGGCCTCCTTCTTTCTTTACTTCTTTTCTCTTTTTGTCAGTATAAGTATTGTTTTGTGAGTGGATTAGATGTTAGTGATACCATAAACAGATACTACAGTAAGAATAGTTTAACAACAAGAAATTAAAGTGCCACTTTTGTGGAGGTGAAATTCTGAGGAGCCAAGTGGCCATGGGTAGCTTTTCTAAAATACTCCTAGGTTACACAACCTTCACTGTTTATGTTTTATTGTTTGTTTCACCATTTCTGAAATAGATCACAAGCCCATGGAAGCTAAAAACCAAACATCAATTTCAGATTTTCATCTCTTCGGACTGAGGATGACCCCTAACTGCAGCCCATCATGTTTTGCCTGTTCCTTGTTATTGACTTGGGCACTATTCTGGGAAACATGCTCATAATCTTAGCTGTGAGCTCTGTCTCCCATCTCCACACCACCATGCACTTCTTCCTTTCCAATCTGTCCCTTAATGACATCACTTTAAGCACTGCCACTGTTGCAGATATGCTGGTAAACATCAAAGCATGGGATCACAACATTTCTAACACAGACTTCCTTTCTTATATCGAGCCCTCACCTAGACCCCTGATCTCACAAATGAGTGTATGATGGAGGTTTAAAGAAAATGAGACAAGCAATGTGAATTTAGGGCTCCAGGAGGGTCAAAACCCTTTATTTGAGCTCGAGATTCCAAGGGCTAAGACAAAGAATCCTCTGGACCAGTATACTTTTATTAGAACCAACAAAAAAAAGTGGGGAAACTGAGGAAAGCGTGGAAAATGAGCATGACCTTGGGAGTCATTTCAAAGACTTCTGCAAGTAATAAAATATGCCAATTTAGGAGAACCATTTTATCTCCAGGATGACATTTATGGTAGGACAGAGACTGCAGGAGTGAAATTCTTTCAGCTGCAGCCTCTTTTACTTAATTAGTGTTGGAGCCAAATGTCTGCCACTGAGGTCTTATCTTGCTCTTTGAGGTATCTCTGGCTTCACGGGCCACTACAGGCCTCAGCCAGGATCACTGATTCATAGAGGTTCACTTACTATGAATCAACTCCCATTGCCAGGCAAGGGACTGAGGACAGACTCACAGATAAGCATAGAAAGCCAATTAGTTAGTTTTAAATACTGCTCAGAGCCCCCAGGTAATGGACTCCAAAATTCTTAGGATGGTTTAATATTGGTTTTTGATGGTTTTAAAAACCCTCTCCTTGAGTGATGGCCTGTGACTGCTATGCAGCCATTTGCCATCCACTTAAGTATGCAGTCACCATGAACACATGCATGGGTATTTTATTGATTCTCTTCTCCTTGACCATTAGCACCATGGGTGGACTACTCAACAGCCTGAGGACCCTAAGGTTGTCCTTCTGCACAGTGCTTAGAATGCCACATTTCTTCTGTGAATGTGCTCAGATCATCAGGCTCACATGTTCTGATATCTGATTTGATAACATAGTAATATATGTTATAGCTTTCATCTTTGGTGGTGTTTCTAAGTTTTGAATTATATTTTCTTATATTCCCATTCTGTCATTAATCCTGAGAATGACATCATCAGAAGGGAAATATAAGGTCTTTTATTCCTTTGCCTTTTATCTGTCAATTGTCTAACATCAATAAATGGGAAACAGATACTATGTTCTATGGGACAGGTTTTGGAGTGTACATTAGTTATGCAGTAACTTATTCAGCCCAGACTACCATGGCTTCAATGATGTATCATACTGTCCCTCAAGTGGTGAATCCCTTTATCTGTGGTCCAAGGAACAGGAACATGAAGGCAGATTTGTAGAAATTTATTCCTAGGATAGCTTCTCATTTGCAATACATAGTTTGCTTTGTACTTTGTACGTGTATCTATTCAGCAGAGCACAAGGTTGAGGGCTGGTGTTCTCTCTTTTCCACAAACACAGGATTCCTTGGGGGCATTACCCAGCCTCTGGGAGACACTCCGTGTATCACTTTGACTGATCTTTGAACATCTGTGCTTTGAGAAGCATGAAAGAATAAAAACTGCAAAGCATTCTTGCAGTCACTGGCAATCTGTAGGGGAAAAATTAATGATTGTCCTGAGTTTTGCAATGGAACAATTTCAGGCCAAAATTAGAAACATTGAGCGGAGGAACAAAGATGGCAGATAGATAACAGCAGGCTATAGAGGCTCCCTGAGGTAGTCAACTTAGAATTCAACATAATACAGAGTGGGAGACCCAAACAGAGGGAGATGAATTCTTTTATCCCAAGAAGAAATTAAGGCTACTTGCCCACCATCTGAGGTCCCACCGCAACTGGCTGATGCTGTGACTTGCAGGGGTCCCACAGCGACTTGCAAAGAGGCCCCGCTGCAACTGGCCAGGGTCCCACCGCGACTTGCCAGGGGTCCCACCATGACTTGCCGGGGGTCCCGCTGCGACTTGCCAGGGTCCCGCCGTGACTTGCTAAGCAGTCCAAGGTCCCACTGCTGCGACTCACTGGAGGTGCAGTTACATTGAGTTCAGAGGTCAGTGAGCCAAATGGAGATCTGAGTTGGCAGGGAGCCTACATCAACCTGTGGTGAGTGACAGGAGTGGAGCCATTCCACAGAAAGGGGAGCTCCAGTGGATGACATTCTGGGATCGGGCAGAACTGGCAAATACAGGGGGCAGCAGTGACTTCAGTCAATTTTTCTCTTCCCAAACGGGATTGGTGGAGTGAACTAGGCCTGGGTCATGTGACCTGGCTGAGACCCCCAATAGGTTATCTGAGGTCAAAGTCCCTGCAGCAGTGGTGCACACTAACCACACTGGCCGAGTGGGGCCTCAGAGGTTTGGCTGCTCCGGACGGGAGGCTGCACAAAGTATTATAGTAGTGCAGGCCACAGCAGCTTGACTGATCCGGAGGGGAGGGGTCAGCATACGCTTTCTCTGTCTGCAACTCACTAACACACTGCAATGGGAAGGGTCATCTAGCCAGTGCACTTCAGAAGAATTGTAACCAATAAAGAAAGAAACTGGGGCCTCCTGGAAGAAGCAAAAAAGATGGGAAGAGGAAGAAACAACAAAAAGTCCCCAGGCCTCAACCCTGAGAACATTGACCCAGGACAGGTAAATACAAAGGAGAATAAGAAAAGCAAACATGCAGTGTGAGACACAGAGCCAGTGGACATAAAGAGATATATTCGGGACCTCATAGACGAGTTCAAAAGTGAGATATTTAGTCAAATAAAGTAAGATATAAGAAAATTAATAAAAGAGATATTAAGCACCCATCAAGCAGACACAGACAGAAGAAGGGAGGAACTCAAACACAGGAGAGAACCATTTGGTGAAGAATATAAAAAAATATATAGAATACATGAAGCAGATTCAAAGAGATCACCAGGAAATTAAAAACTCTGTGGAAACATGACAAATCACCTTGAAAGAAACTAAGGATAGATTATCCAAACTGGAGGACAATTTTGCAATGTGGAAGTATGAAAGGGAAATTTTTTTAAAAAAATAACAAGGAAACAAGCATTAACAATACAAAGGCTAGAAGATGACAAAAGGATCTATAACTTGAGAATAAAGAATGTAAATAAAGAAGCTGGGATACAAAGGAACCACATAGATTATTCACAGAAATAATTAAGGAAAACTTCCCAAACATAGGAAAAGGAAATGATATTCTGATATATGAGGCATACAGATCTCCAGCCACCTATAACCAAAACAGAGCTACACCCAGGCATATAATAATCAAGATCCCAGAAATTCAATATAAGAGCAGAATATTAAAAGCTGTTAGAAACAAGAAACAGATAACCTACAGAGGAAGGCCCATCAGAATAACGGCAGACTTCTCAACACAAACCATCAAGTCAAGAAGAGTCTAGAGCAAAATATTCCAACCCCTGAAAGAAAATAACCCCCATCCCAGATTGATATACCCTGTTAAACTGTCTCTAGAAGTTAATGGAGAAACAAGATGCTTCCAAGACAAAGAGGAACTTGGGAAATTTGGAACCACCAATCCAACTCTGCAGAGAACACTTCAGGGCATTCTAGAGAGAGAAAAAAGTACTAGGATTCCAGGAACAGTGGCAGAGAGGCCTCAATGAATGGAGCAGAAAACAGAATGAAGATAAGCAGACAACTGATGGCAAAAAAAGAGCATAACAGAAATGAGGCAGAGGACATTTTATTCAAAACTGATATGATTGATAGTATCAAGTTTGAGAGTATAGGCAACTACACTGAAGATGACAAGACTCAACGATACACATTCTGGTTTGATAACTGCCAGTTTTTGAAGTTCTATACTATATACAAAGTTGTGTTTTTATTAATACTGTTATGTACTGACACATTCAATTATACTATGTCTGATGATATAGCCAATTCTATTGGAGATAACAAGGGAAAACAGGAACTATGACAGAATGATTTTACAATGGTCTCATATGTTTATTTCATTTCATGTGTTTATAGGAATATGTTTTGTTTTGCCTTGCTTTTTTTTGTTTCTCCCTCTAATATAGAAAAGATATAAATACATGTTAAGACTCATGTATGTGTAGAATCTATAAACAGTTCATGAGAACTGATCATATGACACATGATGAAATGAACAGATACTTTGAAGAAAAAAAGACACTAAAATACCCATTGCTGATTCTGGAGTGTCATAATGTGAAACCCAGCAAAAGTATTATTCTTTGTTCAGAGTGATATTTGCCTAGGGCTTGGGTTTATTCAATCTCAACATAATTGAAGAGATGGACAACTGCCTGTATGTTTAAGTGTATAGGATTGATAACCATAATTCCAAGTTTTTGTTGGATAGTTGAACAGAACTGGTTGCAATCTCACTGTTTGAATCCCCACTTTATAACTCCACTTTAGTATCTTGAATAACTATTTGTAAGAAGACAATCCGTAATCATCAACTAGTGATTTCTTACTGTTTATTTTTTCTTTGAAACTATGTATTATTTCTACTCATTTTCTGTTTTCTTCTGTTTCTGAATATTTTTTTAAATTAAATTTTTAAAAAAGACACTATATTACCCAGTGCTGATCATGGAGTGTCATGATGTGAAATCCAGCAATACTATTATTCTTTGTTCAGAATGGTTTTTAACCTGCTTTAGTTTGTTTAATCTGAACATAAATGAAGCTATGAATAACTGCATGTATGTTTAAGTGTATAGGATTGACAACCACGTTACCAAGTTTTGTTGGACAGTTGAACAGAACTGTTCGTAGTCTCACTGTTCGAATTTCCATTTTACATGTTCCATTTTTGTATCTTGAACAACTATTTGTAAAACGACAATATGTAAACATCAAGTAGTGATTTCTGTTTATTTTCTTCTCTGAACGAATGTATTATTTTTACCTATTTTCTGTTTTGTTTAGTCTTCCTTTACATAAAATTTTTTTAAAGTTTTTTAAAAAAGAAATATCTTACCTTTAATGAATCTGACATTTCTATGTGATTTGCAACATATTTCACTACATTCCAATTTATCATGAACTTGTTTTTAATCAACAGTGTTTTAGCAGTATTATTTGATTCAACATGAGAAAAAAGACATTGTCATACCACCATACACCAGCTTGCCATGATTAACTTCAAACTAATGACATAATGGGGAAAATAAGAAAAGTCAAAGCTGTTCTCATAAAACAACATAGTCTTCCAAATGTCACAAAGTGAACCCCAAATAAAAAATTTAAATTCAAGTGTCTCTATGGATTTATGTTGATAAGGAAAATGTTACTCTCCTAAAGTAATGAGGACTGTTACTTGGAAAAGATTAGCAGCTTGAAGTAAAAAAAATGAAAATGTGTATCTTCAGTATTTGGAAAAGTGGAAATGAACAGAAATTGTAGATAATTCTCAGTCATTTTAGTGTGGACTTATAAGGATTGAAGGTCTCAGAAAATCTACCAAAATACAAATAATCCAAGCTCTTGATGTTTTCTTGGTAGCAACTGTGATGTTATTAAAATCCGAAGAATACAATTCTGAAAAGTGAACTAGGACTACTGAACACATTAGTGATTTGTCAATCTAACTAGGAGTTTTCTAGATGAGAACTAGGGATCCTATAAATGAAAAGAGCTGAAATTCTCATTGCCACTCAAATAAATTTGCAAATAAAAATTGTATCACTAAGGATTAGCATAATGTTAATATACTGTCTATCTAGTTCATGATTTTTGTAAAATAATTGCTCATTTATAGACAAATTCATAGTTTGCATTACTGGAAAATGAGAAGTTCAATATCAAAGTAATAGCTAATTTCCTGCCTAATAAATTGTCTACATCTATTAAAAAGTCCATTCCATCTGGAGTGCTGTATTTTCACTAGAGGAGAGAAATACAATTTCACTCTCAGGGAGAAATTTCCTCCTGAAAGGACTTTTGTTCTCATTATATATCAAATTATGATGGCAGAGACATTACAGTTGAATCACCTTTTAAAGGTCCCATCTCCAAACACTCTTAAAATGATAATAACATTTCAGCATGAGATTTTCCAAAAACAACATTCAAATCACAACACTAAGATTCACCAAAATGAATTATGAGAGCATAAGAATCACAACAGAGTTGGAAGGGAATAGGCAATGGAGATGATACTAATGGAGAGATCAAAGATTGAATGGGAATGCAAAGGCACAAAAGAAGACTTGACGATGGCTTTAGGACAGTCCAATTATGATGGTATCTGAATAAATGTAAATGGATGAAGGACTACATCATTGTGAAGGTGGAGGTGACAGCACTAGTGGAATTCTGGACATAATTGTTGTTATAGATTTTCTGAGTGGCTGTGCATTGGGTATAAGAGAAAGACAGACGTTAAGGATGATAACCAAAGAGAGAAACAGCTCAGCAGCTGAAATACTGGAGTTATAGTACCAGTGACTGGGTTGGGAATGATCACGTACATTTGAATACTGGAAGTATTTGTAAGATGAGATTTGTAACATTTGCAAGAGTAGAAATATATTATGACAAAATACTAAACCATGAAATGAAGATACTTGCAAAAATGAAGATGTCAAAAAATAGGATAAGTTATATAATTTAAAAGTGCATTTTCTTTCTGTACTCATTTTGAGTTACTAATTTGGGTTTCCTTGCTGTAGCGTAATTATGTGTACCCCAAGAAATGGAGAGCATGTGTGGCTGTGAATCTCAGCTCATGTGACTGATACACTGACAACATGGCTATACAGGTGTTATGGATTAAGAACTGGTGGTCAACTTAACGCCAGCTAGATTACATCAGCATGGCATTGAGCGAAGATGTTTCACCTGAGGAATGTTGCCAGGCTAAATAGGTAGAGAAGAAGGGAGGTGTTGAGGGTTGAGGGATTAAGGAGGCATTGTGGGTTCTCCTATGAGTTGCTGTCTGAGCTGTTGGTTCTGGAAAAGCTTTGGTCCTCACATCGAGCATTGCTTCCTGGCTCTGGAGGGAAAGACATGCTGCTTGGACTCCAGGATGAACTCATCATGCTACTTCCTGGCATGTACCTGACTGTGCTTGTCATCAGAGGAGCTCAGGGGCTCCGTGTTGCTGAGGACGGCTGTGGTGCCTTTCAGGATAGCCCTGGCCTTTGTTGTGAGTGTGACTTCTCCACTCCAGCGTAGAACACATTCCTTTACATAAACACATTCCTCCAGTGTAGAACACATTCCTTTACATCCCACTAGCACAGCTCCTTCATCCTGCTGGCATAGACTTTCTGGCTTCCACCGCTGACCCTTGGGTCTTACCAGTATGGCTCCATAAAAAAGACTGGTGTGAGTCCTTCTTGTGGGCTCTGGGCCTCCAGTTGGACTCGTGGGAGGCACTGTTCTGAGCTCTGGGTTTTTATCTGGGCTCATATGGGACATTGCTGTGGGGTTTAGGCTCTTGACTAAATAATCTATGTCTTTGGTGTTGCGGATAGATTTCCTGCATTTTCCTGTGTTAGCTCCCGGTGACCATTATAAAATATTATAAACTCCATGTCTTGATCCTGATCTCTGTGTACGACCCCTGACTACAACAACAGGGAATATTCTGTGGTTGTAACTGTTGATCATGGATCTGTCAGTTATTAACTCCCAATATTTCACTTTGGAAGGCACAGGCCTGATGTTTCTTCCATGAGCTTGATGTCTTTCAAATTATTATAACAGAAGCTTAATATTAATCCTCTAGTTCTCTTCACTAGCAACACCTGTGTTGGCATCAAGGCAGACAGCTTACTGACAAAGGCAGAGGAGTAAATCTCCCTGGATGCAGTGGTCCCTGAGATGTTGCTTTCTGGGAAACTGGATATGACCTTGTTGGCTGAAGAAGGATATAATGATACCCAAGTATTATTTGTCTTGTGTTTTTCACCTGGACACTAGAACTCAGATGTAGATCCCAGGGTGCAATGGTGGCAAACTTCCCCAAAGACATGGAGCAACCACTTCTGACAGGAGTCAGGAGCATCAGAGTGTTGACCTGGATCAGAAACAGTAACACACTGAATCCACACATATATATCTGGCTGATGCTGCAAGTTTGTTCTTCATGAAGCCAAACATTTGTAGATGTGTCTAATATGTTCCCTTTGCTTGTTAACTTCCTTTTCCTGCAGTTTTCTGTCTTAGTGTTTACCTTCAATAATGAAGCCTGCCTTCACCAGTGTGCACAAAGATGGAGATGTGGTGATTGGAAGCTTTTTTTTTTCATTTTATTTCTATATGTACTACATTAGTATCACTGATAAGACACCTAGGAAGGAATTTTCTGTATGGTGCTGTTCTTCATTTATTATTTCCTGGTTATCAGGATGTACACTGGTTATCAGGATGGACCCATTGATAGATTATCAGTTTTCTGTGTAATGCTATCCTATCATTCCCACCCACATTTATGTAGTAGGACTATACTTGTTTTCTTGTGCTCTTTAACTCTTTGAACGTGGGAAGAGAGTCTTGGTTTGTTTTCTGAGCTTCTTGCTTTCAGTCCTGGAACCTGAGATAGACATCACTGTCCAACTCATTCCATGATTAGTAGTCTTCCTCCTATATGGAAGCCACTACATGACATTAAATGATATTCTGTATCAAATCAATCCCAGCCCTTGGAATGGTCTCAAGTGAGTACTAAGTAACTTTTCCAAATGTGCCGTTATATGGTAGAAGGCCTGTTAAAATTTTTTAACTATGCATAAATTTCCTTTTGTTAGTATTGATTATTCTCCTTTTTTCAACCAGTCTTGCTTGAAGACTCTTCCTGGTGCAGATATTCACTTAGACCCTCAGCCAAGCGCTAGGTAAGCATCTCACAGCAGGGAAGGTCCCAGACTCCTGGCAGGCAGGGAGGGCCAGGAATAAGGAATGAGTGAGCTTTGTGTTTTACCCTGCCAGCATGATTTTTTTCTCATTTAAATACAGGTTTATTTTAGGTTTTCAACTACCACCACATCACTTCTGTTCTCATCACCAAATGTGCATTTCAATTATAAAATTGTCAAAGAGATGCCACAGAAAGAATGATTGATGATGTGTTTTATAAAATGCTGGACCTAGATTGGCATCTGCCTGTATTTGGAGAACGGGAGGCAGTACAAGGGATTAGAGGTTTTTTATCTGTAGATGGGGGTCTTTGCCTAATACTCCTTAGAATATCCAGATGTTTCTTATATTTTTATTCCTAGACACTTTCCCAAGTTTAGATAGTTACTGAGATGGAGTCCTGTGGTGTTGATTATAGTAGCAACAAATCCCTGGGCTCCAAGATTCCTTCTGATTCAGCCTTCAAGCAGCTGACATTACAGGCATTTGTCACTACACCCTGCATGTATGTTCTTTTTTCCATCATTTTCTTGCATGTATTAGACATTATTCTCAATTTGTGTTGTTTAAAAACTTTTATTATCATAGCTGATGCTGAGAATTTCTTCTCTGATTGAGACAGACCAGAAAGTTTTTTGAGTGGTTGACACAGACAAGCACGTACTGAATATTCTGAAACCTATTAAAATCATTAATTACCCATTAGCACTTATTGAAAATCATACAGAATTTATTTGGTCAGGACACAACCATTAGTATGCAAACTACTATATTATGGTTTGTTTTTGAAAAGCAAAATCTAAATGATGGGTGGGATAGTGGAATTTTAGAGCCAATTAAAGGAGAGGACACTGGAGGGGACATTAAGGAAGGACCACATGGGCAACACCGTAGTCTGGCTGAACCCATCTTACAGGATTCTAAACAAGGCCAGGCCAGCATGATCACACATCATCTGAGTTTACTGAGGAATGAGAAACTGATCAGAATAGAGAGTTATAAGACTTTAAGAATAATTCAAGAACGATGGATGCAGGCTCTTTTTCTCTTCCTAGAAGAATATGGAGGCCTTCATTTTACCTTTGCTATCCCCTTTCATGCCCAGAAATCTGGCTGCTTTTGCAGTTGTCCCTGTTCTAGACCCAAGTGCTGTGATCCCTCTCTATAGTGAGACCACACTCACACTTCCAAAAGCTTTTTCATGCCGACACAAGCTCAGGTATCCATAAGATTTTAAGGTCCTTATTAGAAAGTTTACATTACTTTTAGAATCAGAAGTATAAAGAACTTTTGGAAATAAAGTTATTTACAGATAAACTATATAGATAATACATATAGTTCATCTGTATATAGTCAACCTTAGAATATATGTGTGTGTGTATATATATATGTGTGTGTGTATATATATATATATATGTGTGTGTGTGAAATATATATATATTCAACCTTACATTGCAGAAGTGCTTCTATTATTTTAAAATATTAAACTTCCTTTTTTTGGATCTGATACCAGATTTTTCTTTGGATTCTTATGTCAACAGTATTTTTCTTCATGGAATGTCAATGCCTGATGTTCCTTCAATTCCTTTTGGTCTGCCAGTTTTCTGAATATTTATTCCTAGGCTTAGAGCTCCATACAGTGCTGTTATCCCAATACCAATACATAAGTACTGCATTGGTCACTTGTTTCAAGCAAAATGCTCTTGAGTTACAGCTTCTTAAAAAGCTTCATCCCGACTTCCGGGAGAACATGGCGGACAGATAACAGATAATGCGGAGGCTCTCTGAAAGGCTTGGTTCAGAAGTCAGGAAGGGTGTGGAGTAAGGAGAAACAAGCAGGTGGAGATATGCTCTGCTGACTCAGGAACGAACTGGGCTGAGAGAAGCCAACTGGGAATGCAGTCCTGGTGCTAAAACAGGAACAGAAAAGCCTCAGTGTGGAGGCTAGACCCCACGCCATTGGAAGCCACGATTTGGGTTTCCCACCGCGCGGCAGCTGGCTGGCTCTACAGCGGCTTGGCAAGGAGACTCGCGGAAGCTCTGAGAACTGCAATCTGCGAACAGAGTCAAAAACAAGACGGGCAGGGAGGCGTGCACTGACTTGTGGTGAGGTGAGTGAGAGAAACTGACACTGAACCACAGTTTGACTCCAGCGGAAGACTTTCTGGGCCTGGGCAGTCCTGCGGGAGCAGGGTGCGGTGACGACTCCAGCCACACATCCCCCTCTCGGGCAGGATTGGTGAAAAGTGCCTGGCCTGTGTGACGCTGCTGGCGGACCTGGTAGGCTGTCCTAACCCAGATCCCAGAGCCTGATGGTGGCCGGGAGGGGCGACCCCCATGTAGGCTGCCTGGTCCATAGGAAGAGAAGCTGGGTCTCCTATATAAGCTTGCATATATAAGGAACAGAGAATATGGGAAGAGGCAGCAACAAGAAAGGCTCCTCGGCCCCCAATTCTGAGAAACAGGCAATAGCGGACACCGCACCAATAGACATAAAGCGCCATATAGAGAACCTCATAGATCAGTTCAGGAATGAAGTTATCAATGACCTGAAGCTAGAAGTATACAGAATAGTTAGAGAAATGGTAAGCACCACCCAAGAAAAAACAGATGGTGGAATGGAAGAACAGAAAAAGAGGGGACAATTGTTTGATGGAGAAAACAGAGAAAGCATAGAGTACGTGAAGCAGGTTCAAAGGGACTACCAAGAAACTAAGAAGTCTATCGAAGACTGGCATAACAGCTTGAAAGAAACTAAGGACAGACTATCTGAACTGGAGGGCAGACTTGTAATATGGGAGAATGAAATGAAAAAACTTCTTAAAAATAACAAAGAAACAAACAGCAATAATACAAAGACAAGAAGATTATAAGAGGATCCATAACTTAAGGATTAAGAACATAAAAGAAGAAGTAGGGACACAAACAAGTGAACTACAAAAGCTATTCACAGAAATAATCCAGGAGAATTTTCCTAATTTAGCAAAAGGTAAAGATACTCAGATGTATGAGGCATACAGGACCCCAGCTACCTACAACCCAAACAGAGCAACACCCAGGCATATAATAATAAAAATTCCAGAAATTCAATACAAGAACAGAATATTAAAAGCTGGCAGAGACAAGAAACAGACCACTTACAAGGGAACATCCATCAGAATTACAGCAGATTTCTCTGCACAAACCATCAAATCACGAAGAGCGTGGGGGGAAATAATTCAGGCTTTGAAAGATAATAACGTCCAGCCAAGATTGAGATATCCTGCACAACTGTCCCTGGAAATTGATGGAAAAACAAGGTGCTTCCAGGATAAAGAGGAACTGGGGGAATTTGCAACCACCAATTCAACTCTACAGAGAGTATTGCAGGATATTCTAAAAAAAAGAAAAATACAAAGAATCCAGAAATAGTGGCGGGGAGGCCACAACGAATGGAGCAGAGAACAAAATGAAGAAGACAAACTGACAGCTACTGACAGAAAAAGAGCTCAACAGAAATGAGGCAGAGAAGATTGGATGATAGGAACAGCTATTTTGGAGAAAATGACATCTTAATAGGTAATACTGATTTAGTATCATCTTGTTTTGAAGTCTCATCTAGCTTTTGTTCTTCTGTCTCCATTGGTCTAAATAGGTTGTATCTTATTGGATTTTATTATGTAAGATAGTATAAGCAAAAACCTTTTAAAGACAAGGAGATTATACAGAAACCATTGTTCATTTTCTGTTAGTCGATTCTAAATACTCTGTAATGCTGTCATTCTCTTAAATGGTTTTACATTGTTTTGATATACTTAATGCTACAGTATACGAAGTTGTACTCAAGGATTTCAAGGAAAGAGACAATATGGTAACTACTTTTAGGTCAGGATTATCTGGTGGTGAAACACTATTCTGCTTAAATGGTTATGTTTTGATCTGCGCTGTTTCGCTGTTATGCCCTCTTTTATCTCAATCTCCACTCCATTATTTACTTTCTTAATTTTATCCTTTTAACTAAAGGAAAAAAATAGCAGGAAATGTTATAGTAACCCACTTTGACTTTCTATTATCTCGATTTGAAGCCCTGTATTACTCTCACCATCTTGTTTTTGACTGATGTTCCCCTATTCTGTTTTGCTGGATAGTATCAGGTTCAAAAGTTTGGGCATCAGCTGTGAAGATAATGAGATTCATTATAACACCCATTCTCGTTGACTTTTATCTACTTTTGAAGACCTACAATGTCTCCAATGTTTTGGTTTTGTCAGTTTTGTTCTTTACTGTTTTGTTCAATTGTATTATAACTAATGATATAGGCAATTCTATTAGAGATAGCGGGAGGCATTATGGTAACCATTGTTGATCACCTTGTATTATGTTTTTACATTATCTATTATGTCCACCCTTTTGACTTGACCGATTCTGTTCTGTTATGTCACATTTGGTTTTACTCTCTTCCAAAAAAGTAATAAGAACCGTGGGAGCAATGAAACCCAAAATGTGTAATAGTCATTGTACAAAAGAGAGGAAAAGAAAGTGCTCTAAACTATATAACTGCATGTATATTTAAGTGTATAAGGTAGAAAATGATATCACAGAGTTTTATTGGATCATTGAACAGAACTGTTTGCAGTATCATTGATGGAATGTCCACTTTACAAGCTTTAATTTTGTGACTTGAACAATTGTTTCTAAGATGACAATATGTAATTCATTAACTAGTGATTTCCTACTGTTTTTTTTCTGTTAATCTGTATAACTTGTACCCTTTCTCTGCTTTTTTTTCTTTTCTCCTTAAATAAAATTTTTTTAAAAAGCTTCATCCCCAAATATTCAAACTTTAATGCTTTATCAACAGCATGTTTACACTATTCTGGATGAAAGGTCTCTTAGGAGGGGATGAGTGGAGCAATTCTCTGCTTTGAGTCCTCTGGAAGGAGGATGAACTTCTATTCCTGACCTTCACCTATCTTTCTGGTGACTCATTGCTATATTCTTAAAGCAAAATCCAAGTATTGCCTTGAGATTGTTTTACCTTTTTATTTAATATTATCTTTAAATAGTTATCAAATACTAATTATATATATATTATGGTTGCAATGTGATGAGCCAATATGCCCATAATCAAATAGGTAAATCAGGCAGATCCATAATCTATGGTACCTCATAAGGTGGGTAAATGTGAAGAGCAGTTTTCTTTGAGTTTCACTGAATTAAAAATATTATAGAAATATTTCTTCTAAACAAATGCTTTCATCAAGAAATAAATGCTTCTTAGCATCAAAATACGTATGTGTATCAATATTTTGTTTTCCTCCTTGAAAAAATTAGAATATTTAAAATATATCAAATTTCTACTGACCTACATAGAGCCATTCTATACTCAAATTTTTATTTAAAACAAGCTTATGTCAATTTTATAAAACAGTCCTTTTGTCTTAGTGTTCTGTATTAAGTGTTTTGTAAACAAAAATTTTGTCCAGTAAACTTTCCTTCAGTACTGTGCATTGAACCCTTGGTCTTCATGCTGAGCCTGTCTGGGGATCATTTTTACTATATTGAACAGGCACGTGGTAATTCATGATGTTGCACAGAATGGGCCTTAACTTGGGTCTTCAGTGTCTCACGAACTGGGATTACAGGTGCAAGATACATGCCTGGCTTGTAGTTCTATGTTTTAGAAGCAACTAATTGTTCTTTGAGGCTCAGTATATAGTAAACATTTTATTCAAACTATTTGAAATTCCACAGAAAAGGATGTACAATGTTCACTTTTATTGTTGTAACTTTGTTATATTAATTACAATGTTAAACTATATTACTTTAGAAATTTCATATGATGAACTTCAAGTTGTTTTAAAGAATTTGTACATGGTTTCATGATTTTTTATTGCTGTCATTGTTTTTCCTAAAATTGTTTCACTTTATCATTCTTTTCTGAATAATAATTATTGTACTGATCTTAAAGCAGAAACAGATCCATTGAAAACCGTTCTTTGTACCGATGATATTGGTTTCTACTCTCAAATTACTTTATATTTTAAAATTACCACTTCTGATTCTTTTGATGTGAAAGCTTACTTTTTGTGCCAATAGTCTTCTCTTTATTGATTTGTCAAGAATTGCAATGCTTCCACAATTCCTTCAGAGCAGGCTTTTTTCCCCAATTTTCCCTTTCTCTACAGGTATCTGGAGAACCTCAATACTTTTTGCTGCTCAATGGTCCTACTTTCTGTGTGACTTAACAGTGATTCATCTCAGTGATTATTGATTTTTACATTGTCTGACTGGCTCAATATATTTTTGAATTGAATGAGGAATGTGTGTGTGTGTGTGTGTGTGTGTGTGTGTGTGTGTTCTATTTAGCAAGGAGTATTTTACATTTTCTTACACATTCAACAAGCTACTGGATCAGAAGGTCCATTTGTAATCAAAATCTTTCTCTTGTGAATATTTATTTGGCTGTTTTTACATAAAAGTGTCTTTAGTTGTTGCAGATAAAATATAATTTATATTCATTGGTTGGCCTTTTATTGAAGTTAGTGTTTTAGTTTTATAAATTATTTTATGGTGTCTTCATGTAAAATTAATCCATGCTAACCTTATACCCAATTGCCATATAGATATTTAGGGAAGAGGAGTGGTTGCTGTTATTGCTATCACAATAGAGTTTAGGTCAAATAGTGACAACAAAAATCTCTATTTAAAAAGTGGTACCATACTATTGTGCACTAGTACAGATCTTGATGTTCTCAGGAAAAAAGGCAGCAAGAGGATGGGAAAATAAAGAAAAGAGATGAACACTGAGGTCAGGTGCAGCCCTCTTTCCTCATAAGAGCAATAGGACTGCTCTAGCACTGTAGCACGTTTATTTTTACACTAAAATTTTTTATTTCAATTTCAAACCTTGTGCCTAAAAACTTGTTTGTCTGTCTGGCCTGGTCCCTTTGCTTTCTCATAACTGAAACAGCTTATTTATTTTTCACTTGGGGCTGCCACTGTTCTCAGGGCTAACCTTGTGTTAGTCACACACGTGTGATCAGTGTCCAGCTTTAGTCCATTCCTGTCTATCACTTTTCTGTTTTGTAGTTACAAGCTATGTGTAGTCAGTTGAAGTTGGAGGAGAGGTGTTTGGAGAATTCTGTAGATGCTCTTTTCATTTTTGTGTGTACTTTTTGTGAATGTATGTGTTTAAGTCAAAGATTTTCATTCCAAGAATTTTAAGTGGCTTCTGCAATTTACCCTTGTATGGTTCATCAATCCATAACAGTGTCAGTTAGCAGTACAGCTGGCAATTGTCAGAAATTGTTAGTGATTTGAGTTTCTTTCATAGCTAGCATATTTCTATAGAACTGTTTTACACAGTTTGTGGTTATACTTTTCTGTTGGATGCTCAAGACCACGTTAAAGTGAGATCTGTATTAATTACAATTAATGTCTTGCTATCTACAAAGGACAATTAACTCTCCTCAGGAGTTTCCTTGGAACCATGCATAGCAACTTTTAGTACTTCCATCAGTGTCAGCCATCTGGCCACTGCTTGATCAAGTTGCTTTCTATGAAAAGTTGTGAGGTTTTTCTCTTGGTGAGTCTCCTTAGACACACAACATGTTGTTGTTCATTTTCCTCTATCACCCCACAATCCCCTTGTTCAGATGATCAGGAACCCACAAATTAATAGGAATGTGGTAGCAGAGGTTCTCTTATATCATGGGTCTTCACTGACCTTAAGACCTGGGGGCAAAATATTGGCTCCCCTCTTAGCCCATCCATCATTCTAGCTCCTTGTTCTCCAGTGTAAAGGTGTTGCACGTCCAAAAGAAAAAATTGATAGCGACACAGGGTAGTAGAGGCAGTAAGCTTAGCATTATTACTTTATCTAAATATCAAGCACCTTAGAATGTAAAACGGGACCGTTGTTTTCTACTAACCATGGATGTTTTAATATTCGGATACCTATAGAATGTTAACAGTTGCATATTTTATATAGAACATTAGAAATCAAAACCATATACAACATTGTAGCATAAAATCATGGTGACATTTTTTAGCACACTTGAATTTACATTTTCACATAAAATATCTCTTCTAGTCAATTGTCTCATATATTAGAAGTTTTTACTTGTTAAATTTCTTATCTTGTTTTGAAAGTGTATATTGTTATTTTTGGGGGGTTTGTTGTTGTTCTTGTTACTTTGTCTCTTGATATTTGCTTTCATTTTCTGTGGTTTTTCTCTCTTTCAAATGAGAAAATACTGCTAAATTTAATGTCCCCTTATTCCATGTAACTTTCTCTTTTGTTAACTCCAAACACTCTAGAACCTATTCAGACCTTTGATATATGTTTTTAGTTACCATGTCCTGGGCATTATGGATCATTTCCTTCAATTGACTCCAGGTTGGTTTAGCCCTAACTCCCTAAGGCAAGTCATAGGACTCAACATCAACTTCTTGCATGGTGAAATCAACTCTTCCATACCTGGGTTGATGATAGAGCCATACTCCATGCTCCAGTACTGAGATAGTCCATTCATCATTCTCTGGAAAGACATAGACACTCTCAAGCCCAAATTAACACTCATCTGTGTCCTTTCCGCTGTCTTGTATGAAGTTCTTTCCAAAGGACCATTCCTAGCTTTTTTTCTTTTACCTGATTAAATTGTCTTTCTACTTCTGTAGTCCCATCCCTAGTAGGATTGATTTAATAGCACATACTTCCAAGTGAAGTCTATCATGAGGTGTAAATTTGGTAAGGAAGGATTCCTCTTTTTGTTTTTTAAGTATAATTTTGAGCTTATGGTGAGCATGTTTAACAATTTCAAGATGTTGAGGGTTATAAGGCATTCCCATGGTAAGGGAAACATGAAATGTTTTATAAAATATTTGGCAAATATCACTTGTATGTTCTGGGCCATTGTCAATCTTAAGTGCCCATGAGCAGACAAATGTACTAAGGACAGCCAAGTGCACTAAAGACATTCAGACAGTGAGCAATGATGTATTTAGCAGCTTTACTAGTGCAATCAGAAGCAAAACTAAATCCTGAGGAAGTGTCCACTGAAACAGGACCCAGCATGAAGAGCTAAACTCAGGAATGTGAATGGTATCCATTTACAAGAGATGATTGGGGTGTAATCCTTGTGATTAACCGCCGTAGACAGTGAGGGAAGTTGTATTGTGCGTGTGAAACATTGTTCATCAATTTGCTGAGCCGCTTCCCAATATTAAATGGAACTGTTTGTATAAGGCAGAAGCATTTTGATGGGCAGTGGCATAGTAAACAGAAGCCTCTTGAATAACATCTGAGGGAATAGCAGTTCATGGCAGTGGAATACAGTAAAAGCAAAAGGGCAAAAGAGGGGGAACACAAGCCTTTTTCCCTACACTGTACGCAGGTTACCCACATAAGGTGGGTGCACCATCCCTGTGCCTTCCTCATGCACAGTATAAGGATGTTTACAAAGTGAGGACCCCAACATGCCCCCAGCTAAGTCACTCAGCCAACCTTCTAAACTTCTCGAGTTCACCCAAGCTGTCCACCGTTCCAGTCCCACCTTGTCACCTTGGTAACCAGATGCATTTTTAAAATCAATTCCCAGATACAAAGAGATTCTTATTTTTTATCATCTCACAGCTTAAACATCAAAAGAAAGGTTTAACAATCCTTAAAAAGCAGTATTAAGTCCATCAACATTATATTACATTAGAACCATAATATTTCATCCTTGCAGTGAAAAAAAGCAACATTGTTCCACCCACCTCCCTTGTACAACCAAGCTAAAGGCTCCGTGTATCTGTTTAATTTTCTCCTCCACCTGGAATGTCAGTGAGAAGTGGTGAGTGGAGCTGAAAACATTAGTTTCACCCTTTAAGTCTTAGAGGTCTAGATAGATTTGTGCTGTTTTTTTTTTTTCTTATTGCTTTCTTACTTCCTCCTAAATATATAAATTTAATGATTTTTTTGTCCTTGAAATAAACAATCTCAGCTGGGTGTGGTGGCTCACCCCTGTAATCCCAGCACTCGGGAGGCTGAGGCAGGAGGATCGTTGTGAGTTCGAGACCAGCTTAGGCTACAAAGTGAGCTCAAGCCCAGCCTAAACTGCATAGAGAGACCCTGTCTCAAAAAGACCAAAAAAAAAAAAAGAAAAGAAACGAAAGAAACTCAAGAAATTTATCGAGCTATGCACTTTCAGTATATTGAAAACTAAAAATTAATATAAGAAAACAAAAAGAACTAAATAAATGTAGAGTTATTGTGATTGTAAATTTGAAGCAAGTACCCCTAAAATAAACAACAATTTTAAAAAACAACAGAGTTTGATAATTTACACTGACAAATATCAAGACTTACTACAAAGTCATAGTGAGATAGTGATTTGTTGGAGCCAGCCTGTTATCAGCTCATGAAAGCCAAATGTTGAGTTTTTACAGGTTTCACAGGGTGACTGTTTTATTGGTTATTTAAATTGTCTTTTGTGAGAGTACTTTTAAAACAAAAATCAACAAGCTATTAAATCAGGAACAAACTAACACTTAGCCTGCTGTGTCAGGCAGGGCCATGCCAACCCAAGGAAGCTGTCCACGTTGTAGCACCTCTGCTGATTGGCAGAGCTGCTGTGGCTCCCTGAGCTCCAAGCCCCTTTTAAAGACTGGGATATGGATGTGCCTCAGCATATGGGAGCCAGGGCCAATGCTTAGTACCTCAATGCCCACATCTGAAAGAAATAAATCTGTTTTCTCTCTTTGCTCTGGGTAGATGAATAACCTGAGTGATAGCTGCAAGTCTGCACTGATTTGAATCACCTCAGTCAGTGCAGCCCTTGTTTTGTAGGCTCTTCAAGCCTTTTCACACCTTTTTTTATATTTTCAATGGCCAATTATTGAACAATTAACTTAAGGGATGACTCTGTTCTATGAAATAGCAGCCTGTGATGTCACAAAACTTCCCTGAACTGGGAAGGTGGGAATTGCCACTTATGGCTCGGTTAAGGTTACTAGGGTGGCTGTTGTTCTGTCATCTTTTTCTATTCTATTTGATTTTAAAATGGTGCTCTGAGCCAAATCCTTTGTGATTGTCCCAA
The DNA here is from genome assembly GCF_034190915.1 of Cavia porcellus. NCBI lineage: Eukaryota > Metazoa > Chordata > Mammalia > Rodentia > Caviidae > Cavia > Cavia porcellus. Next base: position 195,562,629 of record NW_026947484.1, on the reverse strand, counting down.
CAAACATAATCATTGAAGCATCCCTTAATAAAAGTCCACAGAAATAGAGTAAATACAACAATCAATAATATAACAAACAGTTCCATATACATTTGGGGTTCTACAGAACTTGTTTGCCCCATACTTAACAACTGATAAAATCAGTACATGTATGTCCCTTTTGTTTCTTGTGAGCTATTTCATCTTTTGACTTCTCCTAAGCCTATTTCTCACTTTGGCTTCTTTTAAACCTGTATCTGTCTTTGACCACGGTGAATTCATTTTTTGATCCAAGTTTAACACCTGATGCTGTTACAATCAATTCATTCTAGTGATGAATGTTTACCACTACCAATGCTCTTCTCCCACTTCTGCATACACAATAGTAAGCGTCCCCACATCTGCTGTTTCTTCTTATCCAGATCCATGTTCATTCACCAGTTGCTGCTTATGCATGCAGCTCTAGATATTTCCAGGGGAAAGATAGTGAGAGAGTCAGAAAATAAAGAAAGGAGATGAAAATGGAGGTCAAGTGGAGCCCTCTGTCCTGATAGAAGAGAAGAAATTTATGTTTATTTATATACTCAGAAAGATAATATCAATTTCAACTCTGTCTAGCAACTTATTTGCCAGGCTGGCTGGGCCGCTTGCCTTCTCCGAGCTGAAAAGCTTTTTTATGTGGCTTTCTTTCAGCTTCCTTTTCTCAGTGCTTGCCGTGAAGATATCTTCAAACTAAAAGCACTATGTGAACAAGGGCTGACATCACTTGAAGCATACAGCATTTACCTACCCTCATGTATTATTTCCTCCTTGTGATAGATTGCTTCAATTAGAGGGTTGTTGTTATCCAGGTCAACTTTGACCTCTTTAATAATGAAATCATCTTCTTTCTGCATTAAGTTGGAAAGATAGTTCTGAGGGTACATCAAACTGGGTTGGAAGATGTTTTCTTTCAGGACTTAAAATACTTCCTCTTATTGAATTGAGGATTTGTGTTGAGAATTCAGCCATGATTTAAATGGACTTAACTTTATAGGTGATCTGGTTTTTTTTTCTCTCTAATAGCTTTTAATACTGTTTGCTGCAGAATTTCTGGGATCTTGATCATTAAGTATTTTTTCTCTTGTGCTCAACTTTGAAAATACCCTGTGTACTGCACATCTACAATCAATTTGCAGCACATTGAAGTCCATGAAAGAATAGTTGCTGAGTGAAAGAATCAGGAGTTAACATAGATTCTAGGTAGACCAAATATCAAGATTATTGAGCAAGATAAGCCAAGATGATTAGACATCATCTGTTAGATGGTGGGAGATGAGGGGCATCATTAGATACCAAGAGTGATTAGTTATAAATAGTGGGGGATTCTTGATAAAATACCTTTGTCTATCTAAATCTGGATTTTATTTATGAAGTACATATGCATCTGAGATGTTTAATAATTGTGACAAGTTGTGCTCACTACAGTGTAGTTCTCATGCTGTGCCTCTAAGTATATTCAAGTCAGTCTCTATTATATCGTTAGGTCAGTCTCCAGAACTCTTTTTCATCCTGCACTGAAACCCTATGTTTTCTGAAATAAAGTTTTCCATTTCCTTTCTCAAACCTCGGGAAGGCCCATTCTCCTTCCTTTCTTTATAGATTTGTATATTGCAGACACTGCACTGTTTGTCATTTGGTGACTGATTTATTTTTGTTAACGTAAGATGGTTAATGTCATGCCATGTCATATCATGTATTAGAATTTATTCCCCTTTTCAGCAATAAAATTACATTTCAGTTTAAAAAACATAAATAATGTGGTAATACTGTGGTATACTATGAATAAAAAATATGCAATAATTTAAAAAAGAAAACAGTATTGATGACAAAAAAAATCCATGTTGACTCTGAAAATACTTCCCTAAAGGAAATCACATATAAAATGCCATGTATTTTTCTGCAGAATGTACAGAGTAGTTCAGTCCCAGAATTGTAACAGTGAGTGGCGGTTGCAGAAGAATGATGCAAAGCTGGCTGAAAAGTTAACGTGCAGTGAGTGTACGATGGGGAATAGGAACCCTTTTAGGAAACTGAGAAGTTCTCAAATCATATAATGGTGGTGACTCCACAGTTTCATGAATGAATTGAAAAGTGGGACTGCATTAATATTTACCCATATCAGTTGTAGGGTGAGTGGTATGTATCAAAAATTGGTGGGATGTTTCCATATGTTTATTTGCCATTTGTATTTCTTCCTCTGAGAAGTGGATATTCATCTAAGATGTCAATTTTGGGGTATTTAAACTTTGGGGTTCTGATTTTTTTCAATTCCTACTATGCTCCAGATTTTCTTCTCTGACTTTGGGACAATTAGCAAACATTACTTCAAACACTGTAGTTTGTCATTTAATTCTGTTGTTGATATCTTTTTCTGTGCAAAAGCTTTTTAACAGAAAGATATCCCAGTTGTTGATTTTTTGTAGTATTTCCCATGCAGTTTGGATTTTGTTCATGAAATCTTTGCCTACACCTAAGCCTTCAATAGTTCTATCTATTGTTCTTCTAGAAGGATTAGCATTTCTGTTTTAATATAATGACTTGTCCCAAGTGTTAAAGAATTCTAGTAAATGACATGTTCTTTTGTGAGAAATGGAGATGTCATTGGAACACTGACTAATTGAGACTTATGGAAGATGATGTCCCAAAGTATTCTGGTGGCAGCTGCCCATGTTAAAGTTAAATACACAATAATATTCCATGATCATAACACAGTACGACGGCATTAGTTTAAGGAATACACACACGGACGCTTGTTGTTATTAAGGTGAGGGTGGGAAATATGACTGGTGTGTGTTTTAAGGGTAAGGCCCAGAAGCAGGGCATGTGTGTGTGTTGAGGATGAGCAAGGGATACAGGGCTTGCTTGTGTTTTAGCGTGAAGTAGAACAACGGGACCTGTGTGTGTTTTTTGGGTGAGCATGGGGAAGAGGCCATGTGTGAGTTTTTAAGGTAAACCTGGAGAATAGTTCATGTTGCATATTTTAGTGTGAAGTTGGGGAACTGGGCATGAGTGTGTTTTTATGGTGAGCCATGACACATTCCTCCTCTTGGAATCCGAGACCCTCATTTGGAGCACTAAAACATGACCCTGAACCCTAAAACATAAACCCTTGGCCCTAACCCTAACCCTAAACCTAAACCTAACCCTCTAACCCTAACCCTAACCCTAACCCTAACCCTAACCCTAACCCTAACCCAAGACAAAAGCTAGGGAAGGCAATGGTTAGCATCTCATGGCACTCATTGTCACCATCACAAGTCATGGGCATCAGAGGAAACGTGGTGTGATCCTTGGAGCAGATGGCATTCTGGGCAACTAGCTCCAGCCTCTATGGCTGAAAAGTGAGATGGGGAAAAAACCATGGGCTCAGATGCAAGGCCACAGGCAACCCCAGGAAGACGCGGGTCCCTGTGAAAGCCGGTGTCAGAGCACCTTCCCTAGCTTCCACAGCCTAAAGCTCTAAGGCTGAGCGTAAGCCTAACCCTCCCCAAGGGGGTGCCAACTTGCCTTCTGTGCCCCCCAACCTCCACCCCCATGTGACACGTACATCCCAGGATGAATGTGTCGCGTGCCATGTCTGTGATGGCTTTGCCTCTCTCTGTCTCCATCGAGTTCTGGATCTTCAAGTGTGGCTGGGTTTGCAGCTGCGCCCTCCAGTGGTCAGAAGATGGAATAGGCAGAGGTGTCTGAGCCCTGACACTAAAACTGCCAGCTTCCGAAGCCGATGCCAAGGGACTGAAGGTCCTGTGAGCAGCCAGGCTGTCCATCACACCCTTCCCACAGACCCCCTGCCCCAGGAGGGGAGGGTGCCCTGGGTGTTGGGTTCGGGGGTCTTCCCTAAGCCACTGGCTCGCTAATACCAGGGGCTAGGCTCACTAATCATCACTCTCTGCTGACACTAACCCCTGTCATTGCTGGCCACTCCTCCACTCTGTGATACCTATGGCAAACTCTTCATGGTAACACCCTGTATCAGTGAAAGGAGGTGAAACGTTTTGAAAATGCAAAGACACGAGATAAACACGACCATTCCAAAAGTTATAAATGGGGGGAATATACAGCATTGGGAACAAAGCCAGTCTAAGATCCCACAGGGCAAATATTAAGTCTTAGGGTTTTACACTCAGCAAATCGAAGCAACCTCTCTCTTTGTAAACTCTGATAGGCTTGGGTGACTCCATCCCCATGGAAGGCACTTCCAGGGATTTCAGCTCCTGTGGCAGCTTTTCTCTTAAAGCCTTTCTGCTCGCTGTTTGCAGCTTTCTTTTCCTTGGATGATCTCTGTACATGTTTGGCTTTTTAAAACTTTTGGGGTCTCCATTGCACCTTTGGCTTTACCCTGCTTTATCTTTAGAAATTGCCCTCTCAGGGGCACACTGCTTGACCTAACGCAGGCCCTTTGCGATCAATGTGGAAGCTGTCTTATCCTCGGAATTTGTGCGTTATTCTCAAATCTAAAATTGGCACTGTGTGGATGCCAGCAACTGCCAGTTTCCTGCCAGAAGGAGCTGTAGCCAGGTTTTTCTTCCTCCCTCAGCCATAGGGGTCAAGCGCCTGGATCACTGGGCTCCATTCACCTGACTATCTTGAAGAAAAGCTTCTCTGTGTTGCTGCTATTTTGGAACCTCATGTGGCATCTGCCAACGATGCAGAACTTCATGTGGCCTCTGTCACCATTTTGGAGCATGGTGCTCTGAAGCCTTCTCCTCTGCTCTGAGAAAATTCTTTCCGTTTTACTGTTTTGACCTGAGCTGTGCTGACCTGAGCTGGGCGGCCCCCACTCACATGGACGCCTCGTTTCACACAGTGGCTGCACCCAAACCGGGAAAAAAAATCCACAAAGACTTTGAACAGAAAAAGAAAGCTGTCTGGCTGGGAAAGTTTTAGTTAGAGTCTGACACTGATTTTTGGTTCAGCAGACAGACACCCACCCACACATTTGTCTCCCGCTTCCTTGGTGGAGCGAGTGGGTTCATTTGTCTGTCCTGCATGTAGTTAAGGTTCATTCTGCTTTTCTCATGGGACTCAGACCCTCCCTTGATGAATGTGGATCTTCCATGTTTCACAAAGCTCTTGAACCCATAACTGCCAGAAAAAGACAGACCTCTCCCATCGGAAAAGGTCGAGAGGGAATCTAGCATTGCTATTTGGTGTGCATGTGTTTGTTGGGGTGAAGAAAAGGGAGTGTGTGTGTGTGTGTGTGTGTGTGTGTATCAGGGTGAGGCTGGTGAATGGGACCTGTGTGTGTGCTTTACTGGGAGGCTTGGGAATGATGCATGTGTGTGTTTTTAGGGTAAGGGTGGGACTGAGGTTTGTGTGTGTGTTTTAGTGTGAAGTTGGGGATTGAGACGTGTATGTTTTTAGGGTGAGCCTGGGAAAAGGGGCATGTGTGGTTGTTAGGGTGACCCTGGAAACATCCGTCTGCTTGGCACCCCAGAGCTTTGCTTGGAGCACTGAAACCTGACCCTAACTCTAACCCTAACCCTAACCATAAGCCTTGCACAAAGGAAATATACTCCTCCTCGATCTGAGCCGACAGATGCTCATTGCCCACACCATCGAATGCCATGCCATGCCATGTCATGTGATCATCTGCAATAGAGAGAGCCCTCACTACCAGGCTATCAGCTTCCCTGAATGCTACTCTTCTGCCTGGATGAGACAGCACCCCTTGGTGGCTAAAAGGGACACGCACATCATCCCCAGAGCCACTGCCAGGATCCAGGTGCTCTGACAACCCCAGGGAGCCCCTCCCTACCTGCCAACTCCCAGGGGCAGGACGATAGCTAGGGAAGGCAGCCCCTGCAGTAGAGGGAGGACTGTGCTGTTCTGTTCTGCAGGGCATGTCAGGCCAGGGGGCCAGGCACTCAAGGCTCCTGTTTGCAGGGCAGTGGTTAGCATCTCATGGCACTCATTGGGTCCAGCATCACATTGGCACGGGAGGAAACATGGTGTGATCCTTGAGGCAGATGGCATTCTGGGCAGCTAGCTCCAGCCTCTATGGCTGAAAAGAGAGACAGGGAACAAACACTGGGCTCAGGTGCAAGACCACAAGCAACCCCGGGAAGATGCCAGTTCCCAGAAAAGCCGATGTCAGAGCACTTTCCCTAGCTTCTACAGCCTAAAACCCTAATGCTGAGCCTAAGCCTAACTCCAAGTCTAAGCCTAACCCTCCCGAAGGGGGTGCCATCTTCCCTTCTGTGCCTCCCCAACCTCCACCCCCATGTGACAGGTCCATCCCAGAACAAGTGTGTCATGTGCCCTGTCTGTGATGTCTTTCTCTGCCTCTCTCTGTCTCCCTTGAGTTCTGGGTCTTCAACTATCGCTGGGTTCGCAGCTGTGCCCTCTGAAGATAGAATAGGCATTGGGATCAGACTGCTGCCATGGAAACTGCTGTCTTCCCCTAACAGATGCCGATTGACCCAAGGCGCTAAATGTGACTGGCCTGGCGGTTGATCACGCCCACCCCAGCCACCCCCTCACCCCTTCAGGAGAATGGGGAGGATGGCCTGGATGTTGGGTCTGGGGGTCTTCCCTAAGTACTGGCTCACTAATCATCATCCTCTGCTGATTTAATCCCTGCCTTTGGCCACTGCTCTGCTCTATGATACCTATGGCAAACTCTTCACGGTAATGCCCTATATCAGTGAAATGAGGTGAAACATTTTGGAAATGCAAAGACACGAGATAAACATGACCATTCCAAAAGTTATAAATGGGGCAATACAAAGCATTGGGAACAAGCCATTCTAACATCCAGCAGGGTGAACATGAAGTCTGACAGTTTTATACTCAGCATTCAAAGCAACCTTGCTTGTTGTAAGCTCTAAAGGCTTGGATGATTCCACCCACATGGCAGGCACTTCCAGGGGTTTCATCTCCCATGGCAGCTTTTCTCTTAAAGCCTCTCTGCTCACCATTTTCAGCTTTGTTTCTTTGGGTGATCTACTTACGTGTTTGGCTTTTTTTAAACTTTTAGGGTCTCCATTGTACCTTTGGTTTTACCCTGCTTCTTTGGTTGAGCAGGTTTTCGTTTTTCTCATTGTATAGGTACTAACTACAGCTCATTCTGCTTTTCTCATGGGACTTGTACCCTGAATCATCTTCCATTTTCCTGGGTCAAATACAGGGCACTAGTAAAATGAAATGCCAGGCACAAGATGGATGGGGTCAGTTATGCCAAGCTACAACATGGGCCAGAGAGCAAAAAGAGGCAAAGAGACTGAAGTGGGTTCGTGAATGACAGACACAGAGAGGAAACCAAACAGCCAGATGGAGTTATTCACAGTCCGGTGAGCTGAGCTGAGCTGAGCTGAGCTGAGCTGAGCAGAGCAGAGCTGGGCTGGCAACCACCCCTTGCTTGGATCTCTTGTTTCAAAATCTCAGAGAGTGGCTGGCCCTGAGACAGGAGAAGAAAAAAATGACAAAGACTTTGAACAGACAGTGAACCACCACAAGAAAGATGTCCCACTGGGAAAGTTTTAGCCAGAGTCCGACATGGATTTTTGGTTCGGCAGACAGACAGACACAGACACCCACCAGTCTGTCTCCCGCTTCCTTGGTGGAGCAAGTGGGTTGATTTTTCTCTCCTGCATGTGGTTAAGATTCATTCTGCTTTTCTCATGGGACTTAGATCCTCCCTCCCTGAGTATGGATCTTCCATATTTCACAAAGCCTTTTCACACAAAACCACCAGAAAAAGACAGACAGACATCCCGTCAAAAAAGATCGAGAGAGAATCTAACACTGATATTTGGGTGGCATGTGTTTGTTAGAGTGAGGAACAGGGCCTGAGTGTGTGTTTTCCTATGAGGTTGGGGAGCAGGGCATGTGTGTGTGTGTGTTTTAGTGTGAGGCTGGGAAACAGGGCTTCTGTGTGTGCTTAAGTGTGAAGTTGGGGAATGGGGCATGTGTTTGTGTATGTGTTAGTGTGAGTTTGGGAAATGGGAAATGTATTAATGTGAGGCCGGGAAATGGGGGTTGTGTGGTTTTTAGAGTGAGCCTGGGCCCATCTATCATGTTGGCACCCCTGACCCTCACTCAGCACTGAAACAGGATCTTGAACCCTAAAACACTAATGCAGAGCCTAAGCCTAAGGCTAACTGTCCCAAAGGGGGTACCATCCTCCCTTCTGTGCCCCTCCAACACAGGACAGGTCCTTCCCAGAATGAATGTGTCACGTGCTGTGTCTGTGACTTCTTTCTCTGCGTCTCTCGGTTGAGTTCTGAATCTTCCAACTGTGGCTGGGTTTGTAGCAGCGCCCTCCGGTGCCAGAAGGAGAACCTATTCCAGAAGATGGAATAGGTGGCAGCGGCAGAGCACTGACACAGAGAATCAGCTTCCAAAGCCAATGCTGATCTCCTAAGACACTAACTGGGAATGGGCGAGCTGTCCATCTGTCTCAACAGACAAACAAAAGGGACAGACAGACCCTCAAAAGCAGAGAGAGAGAGAGAGAGAGAGAGAGAGAGAGAGAGAGAGAGAACAGAGGCAAAGGACTCTAAAGAAAGGAGAGCCTGAGGTAGCGGGTTCGTGAACAACAATATCAGAATCCCAATATCGGAATCCAGACAGCCATATTGATAAATTTGGAATTTAATTAACTGACCTCAGGATCACTCATTCATATACAGACCCCTCCTTCTGGTTCAGGGTTCCAAACAAATGACCCCAAACTGGAAATTGATAGAGTTTTTAAAAGAGAGAATCACAAAAGACATCCTGTTGGAAACAATTTGGCTCAAATCTTTCATTCATTTTCAGTTGACTGGCACCTGTATTGTGCTTCTCTACTTGAGGAGGTTTTCATTTTTCTCGTTCTGTAAGTACTACACTCATTTTGATTTTCTCATAGGAGTTGTACCCTGAGGAATCTTCCATTTTCCTGGGTCAAAGACAGGGCACTAGTAAAATGAAATGCCGGGCACAAGATGGACAGCGTCAGTTATGCCAAGCTACAACATGGGCCAGAGAGCAAAAAAGGCAAAGGGACTGAAGTAGGTTCCTCAATAACAGACAAAAAGGAATCCAAGCAGCCAAATGGATGCATTCGCAGTCCAGTGAGCTGATCAGAGCTGAGCTGAGCTGAGCAGAGCTGGGTGACCACCACTCTCATGGATCCCTTCTTTCCAAGTCTCACAGAGTGGCTGGGCCAGAACCAGGAAAGAAAAAAAAAATGACAAAGACTTTGAACAGATAGTGAACCACCACAAGGAAAGATGTCCCACTGGGAAGGTTTTAGCTAGAGTCTGACACAGATTTGGTTCAGCAGACAGACAGACAGACAGACAAACAGACACCCACTCCTCTGTCTCCCGCTTCCTTGGTGGAGTGAGAGGGTTGATTTTTCTCTCCTGTGTGTGGTGAAGGCTCTGTTTTTCTCCTGCAGCTTAGACCCTCCATCCCTGAGTGATCTTCCATGTGACACAAAGCTTTTTAACCCAGAACTGCCAGAAAAGGAGAAAAAGGCATCCCATCAAGAAAGATCAAGAGAGAGAGAGCATCTTGCATTGATATTTGGGGTGGCATGTGTTTGTAAGGGTGAGGAACAGGGCGTGTGTGTGTGTTTTAGTGTGACACTGGGGAATGGGGCATGAGTGTGTTTTTAGGGTGAGCAGGAAAATCGGGCATGTGTCAGTTTTTAGGGTGAGCCTCGACCCATCTTTCATTTTGGCACCCCAGACCCTCACTCAGAGCACTGAAATGTGACCCTGAATCCCAAAACCCTAACACTAACCTTGACCCAGAGGCAGGGGTCCTGGGGACTGATGGGGCAGGGATGGCGGCACTGGGGGGCCAGGGGACCAGGGCTGTGGGCCCATGCCCAGGGCTGGGGCCAATTGGGGCCTGAGCCAGGGACTTCTGGGATGAAGGGAGGGCCTGGACCGAGGGACCAGGACCGGAACCCAGACCAGGACCTGGTCTCGGTCGGGCTGAGGCCAGCTGCTGGGGCTGGGGGTTGCTGGAGCTGCCTGAAACCAAGACCGGTGCTGGGGCCGGTGGCCCTGAAGACTCCCCTCCCCGCAACCACAAGGAGACCTAAAGATGGAGGGAGCCCATAGGGAGCTCAGAGGAAGGCCGGGAGCCTGGGACAACCACGCCCCCAGGACTGAACCACCACTGGTGCGGTGCCCATCTACCTGCCTGTGTGTGGGAGACCCTAAGCCAGGAGGCTGGGAAGCCTGAGACTCCCTCCCCATCACCACCACCGCCACAACCCTGACCCAGGGAAGCTTGGGAGGCTAAAGGAATGCTTTTTTAGCTTTTTTTCCCCCGAAAAAAAGCTCTCGATCCGAGAACCACCAAAATGGGACGACAACCACGAGGGAGGGTGGCCAGTGGTGAGGACCCCGGGGTGAAACGAAGGAGGCAGGGAGCCTCCAGGCAGGGAGCCTGAGGAAGGCAAGGAGCCGGGGAGCCGAGGGAGAAGAAAGGGGAGCCAGGAAGCCGGGAGATCGGGGAAGCCATCCAGGGCAGCCAGATAAGGCAGAGAAGCCTGGGGAGGCAGGACATACCCAGGAAGCTCAGGGAACCCAGAAAACCCAGAGAACACAGGGAACCCAGGGAACCTTGACTAAACTGTGCTCACCTTTGGGACGCAGCGAGCCAGGGACTTGGGGACTGGGGGAACCTGGGGAGATGATGGGGAACAGGAGGCAGGGAAGCCTGGGAGAATTCGATGTTTGGTCAGCAGACATTCCCCCATGCCCAGGAAAACTTCACCTAGGGTGCCACATTCATTTTGGGTAGACAGGCAAAGGCAAACCTTCTTGCTGGGCGCCGATCCGATCCAGCCTCAGATGTGGCTTGGCTGCGGGGGTGTGGTGGACCAGGCTTCCCTAAACCCCTGGTTTACTAATCCCAGCGGCTGGCTCATCCTCACCCTCCACTCCTCCTAATCCTACCAGCCAGGGCCACTCCCCTGCCCTCATCCCGAACTCCTCTGAGCCTCACGAATTCCCTGGTTACACTCTATTCCACTCCCGGCACCCCATCTGCCACCCCCAGGCACCCTGCTCACTCACTGACTCACTCTCCCCTCTCTCTCCCCACCCCAGCCACCCAGAGCCCAGAGCCAGAAAAACAAAAAGAGCAGAAACTCAAAGAGCAGAGGGCCTGACAAAAGCAAAGAAAGGGACAGAGAGAGAGATGCAAAAAGAGTCAAAAGCACAGAGAGAGGGCAGGCAGGCAGGCGAGAAAAGGGAGAGAGCAGGCGAAATCAAACTGGGGAGGCAGGGAGGGATCGGAAAGAGGCAAAGGGACTGAAGCGCGTGCGCCTAGGACAGACGTGGGAATGTGGGAATGCGAGCAGCCAGGTCAAGGCAGAGGCTACATCTAGAATTGACTGAGCTGAGCTGAACTGAGCTGAGCTGCACGCATTAGGCTCCCGGGTGAGGATCAAGGCATAGGGGTGTGTGTGTTGTCAGGGTCTGAGAAAAAGCAGGGAGGGAGACAGTGAAAAGAGGCATAAGGCCACAAAAACAGCTGAGAGACGGCCAGTTGCATGACGAAAAGCAGAGAGAGGGCGAGTGAAAAGAGACCAAAGGAATGGAGAAAAGCTGAGAGTGCAAAATGCCCCCAAAGGGCCCTGAAAACAAAAGCAGAGAGAACCAAAACTAGGAAAGGTCCCTAGAAAAGCAGAGACCGAGAGAAAGCAAACAGAGGCAAATGGACTCAGGTGGGTTCCTGAATGATCTAGGAGTCCGTCCCATCGGGGGCAAATGGCTAGATACATGCATGCATACATACATACATACATACATACATATATTCGGAGTTTAGTGAGCTGAGCCGAGCAGAGCTGCATATGGTAGAGTGATGGGTGATGATCAGGGCATGTGTGTGTGTGCAGATGGAAGTGAGGGGACACGTGTGTTGTGAATCTGCAGTGAAAGGAACCCAGTGCGAGTCCGGGAGGCTGGGAGCCAAGAAGCTGAGCCTCAGCACTCTTTCCGTTTTTTCCCACAGAGCTCTGGACCTGGGAACCACCAAACCAGACAGACGGGTATCCTATTGGAAATGAGATTCAGATAGTCTGACATCGATTTTCGCTCAGCTTCAGACCAGCAGACAGACAGACAGACAGACACCCTTGTCTCCTGCTGCCACCGCCTCCTTTGGTGAAGCCAGAGGGCTGATTTTTCTCTCATGTGTGTGTGTGTGTGTGTGTGGGAGGGGCATCGCTCACCCTGCTGGCTGGCTGTTCTGCTTCTCTCATGGGCTTGTACCATGAGTGGGTGAGTGGGTGAGTGAGTGGTTTCACAATGCTACCTTTGGAACAGAGGAATGCAATAAAATGTTTCCATGGGGAAAAATTCAACCGGAGTCTCAAGTTGTTTTTGGTTGAACACAGCAACTTCCTCCCTGGGGTTGGGGTGGGGGAAGCGTCTCATCCAGCCTCTGAACCGGCATTCCTTCGTGGTGGGTGGGTGGGGAAGTAGGAAGTGGGGGCTCACAGGGATGGAGGCTTACCTAAGCCACTGGCTGGATCATTCCAGCAGGTTGTAATCCTCACCCTCTGCTAGACCTAACCTTAACTAGGTCTAGGGCCACTGAGGGCCACTCCTCTGCCCTAATCCAGCACTTCCCTAACTCTCCCAAAGAGCATCCTGGCTCCAGATGTCAAGTCCCACTGGCAATGATTTAACTAGCATCTGACATTCATTGGTCATCAGCTCATCAGAATTAGGGGTCTGTAGCCCCCTGTGAGAGGATGGTGGCAAATGGGTCACATTAGGCTCTGCTCCAGTGAGAGGCTCAGTCTCTCTAGGCGGAACTGGCACTGCTCACTCCTGAACCTCAGAGGAGGACCTGATGTCAGGCTGCTCTGTGGCCCCCAACATCCTGTTGGGGATGTTGGCTCTGAAGGGGAGCTAGTGGGCACAATGCAGAACCTCGTGTATGAGCCTGAAGTATGTATGCAGAGCCCAGGCTGAAGGTAGGGAAAAAGAACCCCATGGAGGGAGGGAAGACCACTGAGAGCAGGGATTCCAGTGGCTGTGCTCCTTTACAGAAGGACCCAGGCCAGACCTGGCAGACACTGGAGGCTGACCCAGCCTTATACACACACAACCCTGAGTTCACCTACAGCCCAGAGAGAGACAGAGAGACAGAGAGAGAAAGAGAGAGTGAGAGAGAGAGAGAGCAGACATCCCTTTCCACCACCTCATCAGACACGGCCACCACCATAGCACCCTTGGCAACAGGTATAAGGATGGCTCCCTCCTGGCCAGACAGACAGACAGACAGACAGATGAGGATGGGGCTGCAGGTTCCTCGAAGACATGGGCCTCCGGACAACTTGCCTGTCTGTGTGTCGTTGCAGTTCTTCTTTGGGCTCTGGCTTCTCGTCACCCATCAGGTCTTGGATGCAGCTCGCTCCTCACTCACACAAATAATGGTTCTCATGCTGCATGTCTGTGTTTCCCACATCTGGGAAGATTTTTGCAGGTGTTTAAGGACCCACATGAAGCCATAATGAAGATGGGGAGCTGCACCCACCCTGAAAGGGGCACCCATGTGGAGAATACTCTGCCTAGCCATACATGGTCGGGGACCCCTCACCCATTCCTGATTGAGGGAGGCCCATCTTCCCTTCTGTGCGCCACCCCCCCCCCCGCCACGCGACAGGTCTGTCCCAAAGTGAATGTGTTGTGTTCTGTCTGTGATGTCTTTCTCTGACTCTGTCTCCCTTGAGCGCTGGATCTTCAAATGTGGATGGTTTCACAGCTGCGCCCTCCGGTGGCCAGAAGATGGAATAAACGGCGACTTCAGAGTGTTGCCATCAAAACTGCCCGCTTCAAAAGCTGCGGCCAATTCCAATTGACCGAAGGCGCTGTGACTGGCCGGGCTGTCCATTGCACCTTCCCCACCCACCCCCTCGCCCCAGGAGGGGAGGGTGACCCGGATGTTGGGTCCGGGGGCTTCCCTAAGCCACGGTTTCACTAATCATCACCCTCTGCTGACCCTAACCCCTGCCACTGGTCACTGCTCCGCTCTATATCCATGGCAAACTCTTTTTTTTTTTTAAATTTTATTTAAAAGGAAAAAGAGAAAAAGCAAAACAAAACAAAGCAGTGTAAGTGTACAATTAATACAGAACTACAAAAAAAAAACAGAAGTCACCAGTTAATAGATTACAATTATCATCCTAGAGACAGTTGCTCAAGTCACAGTATCAAAGCATACAAAGTGGACATTCAAATGGTGAGACTGCAAACAGTTGTGTTCAATGACCCAACCAAAAACATTAATATGGGGATCGATTTAACATCCCTAAACACACTTGCAGTTGTATACTTTAGAGCACTTTTTTTCCTCTCTTTTTTACAACAAAATTTACACATTTTGGGTTTTATTACTCCTTAGTTCTTATTACTTTTTTTGGAAGAGAATAAAGTCAAATATGGCAAAACAAAGCTGTCAGTCAAAACCAAGGGTAGACATAGCACATGATGTAAAAACAGAGTACAAGGTTATCGACAATGGTTACCATAATGCCTCTTGCTTCCTTAAAAAGAATTGTCTATCTCATTAGGTATTATAAAGTTGAACAAAACAGTAGAGAACAAGACCAATAAAACCTAAACCTTGTAAACATTACAGGACTTCCAAAGAAGATAATAGTCAAACCAGAATGGGCATCATAGTGAATCTTATTGAATGGCAAACTCTTCACGGTAACCCCGTTATCAGTGAAACGAGGTGAAACGTTTTGGACATGCAAAGGCATGAGATAAACATGACCATTCCAAAAGTTATAAACGAGGGGACTATAAAGCATTGTGAACAAAGACAGTCTAACGTCCTGCAGGGCAAACATTAAGTCTTGGAGTCAGCATTCGAAGTAGTCTCTCTCACTGTAACCTCTGATAGGCTTGGGTGACTTCACCTCCATGGTGGGCACTTCCAGGGATTTCAGCTCCTGTGGCAGCTTTTCTCTTAAAGCCTCTCTGCTCGCTGTTTGCAGCTTTCTTCCCTTGAATGGTCGATCTATCTACCTATTTGACTGATTTTTTAAAACTTTTAGCGTCTCCATTGCACCTTTGGCTTTACCCTGCTTTATCTTTAGAAATTGCCCTCTCAGGGGCACACTGTTTGGCCTAACCCAGGCCCTTTGCAATCAGGGTGGAAGCCGTCTTACCCTCAGAATTTGTGCATTATTCTTATACCTAAAATCGACACCATGTAAACAAGCAGCTGCCTGTATGCTGCCAGCTGGAGCCGTAGCCAGGCTTTTATTTTTCCTCCCTTGGCTGTACGGGTCCAGGGCTCTGCTTACCTGATTATTGTGAGGAAAAGCTTCTCTGTGTTGCTGCCATTTTGGAAACTCACATGGCCTCTGCTGACATTCTGGAACCTCATGTGGCCTCTGTCACCATTTTGGAGCATGGTGCTCTGAAGCTTTCTCCTCTGCTCTGAACAAATTCTTTCACTCTTGCAGTTTTGAGGCTGCAAAAGAAGGCTGGAGACCCATTGCTTTCTGGGATGCCCCCGGCCATCCTGCTTATATTTTTGGGTTTTTTTCTCAGCCATTGAAATCTCAGCTCTATCTTTACAATCCACAGCTTTACTGGAGTTTCCCTTCTGGCCAAACTCACAGCACTTTAAATGATATCTTTGGGCTATTTGCTCTTGATCTATAACATATATCTGGCTAACAGCCCCCCAATGATAGCCATGCCACAGCCTCAATATTCGACGGCCTTGAAATTTCCTTTGCCAGACTAATTGGTCCATTTCCCTTCATCTCAGTCAGTCTCAGTCAAAGTCTCTCGGCATGAGCAAAATGCAGACAAACCTTCTGCCAAGCCATAACACACGTCGTGGGCAGTTCAAACAGCAACGCACTCCTTTTTTCCAACAGAAACCTCCCAAACCTGCTCTTTTTCCATCAGGCTTTCTATCAGGCTTCTGGTCTCCTGAGTTAAGTTCTGACCAGAATCTCCTCTACAGAACAGCCAAACCTGCTCTAGCTCTATGCCTCCAGGTCACACATCCAAATCTTTTAAACTCTGCCCACAAGCCATTTCTAAAGCCTGTCTCTTGAAAAACACATTCAGGTATGGTCACAGCAGTGACCCCACTCTTTGGTACAAACGCAGAGAATCAAAAATAGGCTCAGAGCCCTGAGGAGAGCAGAGACAGAGCAAAAAGAGAGTAAGAAATGGGGCTGAAGTGAGCTCAGGAATGATCTAAGAGGCCAATCAGTGTCCAAATGGATATATACATTTGGAGTTTAGTGAGCTGAGCTGAGCTGAGCTGAGCTGAGCTGGGAGACCAACTGTCACTTGAGTGGACCCCTTCACAGAGTGGCTTGACCTGATCTGGAAAATCACAAAGATTTCAGACATAGAACAACCACAAAAAAGAAAGACTTGCTTCCCCCTGGAAATGATTTAGGTAGAATCTGACATTCATTGATGTTTGGTTTGACAGACAGACAAAAAGAACAGGCAAACACCCAAAATCTGAGAGAGAGAGCAAAATGAGGCAAAGGACTTGAAAGAAATCAGAGGCTGATGTAGGGGGTTCGTGAGCAACAATATAGGAATCCAAGCAGCACACTTATAAATTTGGAACTTAATTAAGTGAGCTCAGGACCACTCACTCTTATACAGACCCCCATCACCGCCCCTGGTTCAGGGTTCCAAATAAGTAGCCCCGAACTGGAAAGTGACAGAGTTTTTAAAAGAGAGAATGATTTTTAAAAGACATCCTGTTGGAAACAATTTAATTCAGATCTTTCATTCATTTTCAGTTGACTGACATCTGTATTCTGCTTCTTTTATTGAGCAGGTTTTCATTTTTCTCAGTCTGTAGGTACTACAGCTCATTGTGTTTTGCTCGTGGGCCTTAACCCTAACCCTAATAATACTTTCCAATAACAGAGAGTCCGTTCATGGGGCCTGATTTCATGAAAATGTGGATATTCTTTTTAATTAATATGTCAATTTTTGCAATTTTAGGGTTGCTAAAGAGTTTATTTTTTAATCCCTTGTACATTTCAATGTTATATTATACAGGGTCCCATTTTTACCAATAGTATAAAAATAAAAATTAGCTCGTTTTTCCCAAAAAACACAAATTCTTAAGTTGTAGTCTACAAATGACATGTTTTCTAAAAAAAGATTAACAGTAAGATTACCAAATTATCTGGCTGTTATTTTGGAATATGCTTAATTAGACCACCATGATTTGATCTCAAAAGAAATAACCATGCAATTAACCAGTTTCATACTGTATATTGCTATCTTTGTTTTTAATCACAAGACTTGCACCATTGGTTTTCCCAAAAAAAGTGGATGCAGGTTGTTCTGCTTGATTAAGCATTCATTGACTTATAAGTTAAATCTTTCAAGTCACTGAGAAAACCAGACTAATGTTGGTGATATGAGTCTCCCAAATGACATCACCCCCATACAATGTAACCTCTAACATCAGAAATCAATCTAAAGAAGCAAACAACTCCATATCTACTAGCAAAAAAAATTAAGAAAACTGTTTACACTCTCCCAATGGGCCACCCCCTATTTGTTATCTGAATAATGGAACTCCCTCAATCAAGACATTTTCCCTTTTTATGTTGTGAAAACTGCTGCCCCAAATCCTCTTGCTAAGACATTACCATCCCCACCCATCCCACCACCACTTTTAACACCCCTGGGCCTATAATACTTGCCGGTAATTTAAGGACAGAGGCTCTGGTTTTTCATCTTGGTGTCTGCTGCACCTCCAAAGACAAGTAGATAAGTATCCTTTTTAAATAGCATGCAATAATAGTTTACTACAATCTTTACTTATCTGGAGCATAAGAAGTTTTTAGAATGTTGAAATAAATGAACTAAAATATTTATTTAATAAGTAGTAATTAAAGCATTCTTATTTTGCCTATTTTCATTCATTATAAAAAGAAGTTTAAAAAGTCTGAGAAGGCAAGGAGCAAAGGAAGTATTTTAATTATGTTTAGTTTGATTTTATGTGATGAAGAAGAATGTAAAGGGTTCTGCTAATAACCATCTTCTAAATTGTAATCATAAGGTAAATTCTCAATTACAACTTTCCAAATATACATGTACAACAGAAGGGAATTATCAAGGGTTACTAGGTTGGACCTCTGCTTGGAACACTGTCTCTTTCCATCCCTCCTTCTTGTTACCTCAGCTCATCTTCATCTTGATTTGGAAACCATTTCCTCAGCACCTCCCATCTTCCTCTCAAGGATCCTGCCATGTGCTCCAAGGCATGAAAGAGTTCCCTTATCAGAACACTTGCTATACTGCATCCTAATTATTTGCTTTTTAATTAGATTAAATGCCAGGATTCAGAATCATTTGAATCTTTGCTTCAGGACTGCAGGCACACAGAGAATATTTTATGGATTTATCAATGCAATTCACTCAGAGCACATTTTAAAAATCTCAGCAAAAATTAAGGTGGAATAACACTGAGTAGCCAAAATGTTCTATAGTCCAACTAGAGATGAAAATAGGTGATTGAAAATTTTCAAATACATAATTCAAAGCAATAGGCCCTATCCCTCAGGTACAGAAAAGGGTTCATGGGGGCTGGGGATTTAGCTCAGCGGCATAAGCATCTGCCTTGCAAGCAGGCAGTCGTGAGTTTGATCCCCAGTATCGATTAAAAAAGAAAAGAAAAGGGTTCACTGGCACTTAATTGTAAGTCATAGAGAAAATGAAAGGGAAGAGATAATTTAAAACACAAAATTATCCAATATTCATTGTTCCTACCATTAGTTTTCCAAACTGCAATATCTTCTAACAGAGTCACTAATAAAGGAGGGAAAATCATGTGCTTCCTCTTCTTCCATTTCTGCCTCCCAAAATCCTCAAGAGGAGCTGGCAATAGTCAAAAGAAGAATGAAGAATAAAGGCATGAATAATCACTGTGTTCAACTTTCAGTTGTCAGTTTCTGAGAACGGATCACAGTAATGCCGAAGGCTTGAACAGCATGGGGAGCCAGCACTCAGGCTCTGTATTCAGGCAGTAGTGATGGTCCTGCATCCCAGTCTGGACCTGTTGCTTAGGAAGCTTTCTTATAGGGCTACCTTGGACATTAGGTACAACACCCCTCACTATTACTGGATATCTATGCACCTGCACAGCCGCTGAGCTGCTGCATTACCCTTGGAAAGACAACCAATGATACTGCACTGTTCAATGGAAATGGTCCCGTTTGACTGTAACAGTGAAGAATGCTTTCTCCACAAGCTTGTCACTTGCAGGTGGTGCCTCTATTACACATACAGCCTCTGGAAGCATGGACAGGGGTGAATCTCTGCCCAAAATCAAACATGTCAAAGCAGATCAAAATATGAAGTAGTGCTTAAGCTGATGTGTAAGGCAATTTACAGGCACAGATGTCCAATTGTATTGTCTTTTTTTTTTTTTTTTTTGTCTTTTTCCTTTTTATCAGTACCGGGGATCGAACTCACGACTGCCTGCTTGCAAGGCAGGCACTTATGCCACTGAGCTAAATCCCCAGCCCCAGGCATCCAATTCTAAACATCGTCTTTGTTTCTATTGTTAGTTTCCAACTACTGTAGAAACCTAAATCGATACTGCATCACCACATTCTTCATTCTCAAACTCTACATCTACCTCCATTATCCTCAAAACCATTTCAAAACACACACACAAAAACACTCAGGTCCCACTACACATTTAGTACTAACCACTGAATTCTGGCAGAAAGGCGATGAAAACACAACATGGCATCTACAAAGAGAACCCAGGGAAAGCATCAACCCACTGACATACTTGCTTTTGGATACTCCCAGCTACCCCCAGGTTGTTTGTATGCATATCCTGTTGGAGAGTGACACTTTCCAGTTTAGAACAGCTGCTTCACTCAGCCACCCTCAGAAGGCTGCCTCAGGTAAAAGCCAGATTTTATGGTGATGCCTACAGATTAATAAAGCATGTGCAAGAGACAGCCCTCCAAATAATTAGGCTTCTAATTTCAGGTCTTGGGAAGTCATGATAGACCCAAGCCTGCCTATGGTTCTGGTTCCTTTAATCAGAGGAAATAAATGTTTTGTTATAAACTTTAGGTGCTTTCTGAAAACACAGGTGACACACTTAGGACAGAGTAACTTCTGGCTCTCACTCAAAACACAAGCATGATTCTCTCTCTGGGCAGGAAGGTCCAGTAGTGTGACCATGTAAGGTCCCAACTATACCAAATCTACATTTGGGAAGGGCTAAGAACAAGAACTAATGTGGGTCCTTGGTGAATCCATATTTTAGTATAGGTGCTACCACAGGCTGTGCTAAATCTGTGTTTAAGGAGGTGTGAAAAAGAGGACAGATATGGATCCTTTTGGGATCAATTCTTTTAGCTTTGTAAAGAATAAATGTGTTTGCTCCTGCAAAAGTAATTCATTTTCATTATAAGAATATAGATAATCATATGAGAAAAAATAAAATAGCAATAATCCACCCTCTGAAAGCAATTACTGTTAAGATTTCAGCGTAATTCCTCCTTCCCAAGTGTGTGCATGTATAATTTAGGCTAGGAGTATTATTTCATAACTATTCTTTTTAACTAAATAAGACTTCCATGTTACCAATATCTTGTACATTTTCTTAAAGATCTCACAGATGAGTGCTAAAAATAGCATTTGCTGAGCTGGAACCATTCTG
Organism: Cavia porcellus; assembly: GCF_034190915.1. Lineage (NCBI taxonomy): Eukaryota > Metazoa > Chordata > Mammalia > Rodentia > Caviidae > Cavia > Cavia porcellus. The sequence goes on along the minus strand of NW_026947484.1, from coordinate 195,541,944 downwards.
TATTATCTCTCTTGATCTTCACAAAGACAATCAGAGTTACACACTGGTAGCTTTAACCATTTCATGAGAAGAAACAAATATAGAGATAATCCAGATGATGTCCACTTTCTGCTTCTCCTTTCCTTTGCCTACTCCCCCTACTAAGCAGAAAGAACACCGCAATGTAACTAGCCTAGGCCTAATGTTTTCCAGGCAGCTCTTCCCGGACCATCTCTACCAGGGCAGAATGGAGATACCTGTCCATAACCTTCAGGTTCCCAGCAACAGCCTCCTGACACTGCTACACCACCTACACCCGTGTTAGACCAAGGCCCATTTTTTGTGAGTGCAGGAGACACATAGCACCATTTTCTCTGCAGTCATTTTTAAGTAATAAACCACAGCCACTACCACCACTTCAGTCTGCCAGGACCAGGTATCACATCAGCTATATTTTCTCTTTACTTGAAAATGTTTAACTTTTTTCTCTACAGCTTTCTGGCTTTTGTTTTGAATTATTTTTCCCCTCGGTTTTGAGTTATTTTCTCCCATTGCTCTTGTCTCCCACTTAGTTTCTCATTTCCGATGGAGTTGGTAAGATACTGTTTGTCCTCCTTTCTTTTTTGGTTCTTTTTGTTAACAGAACCTTTCTTCTACCTTACTTGAGCCCTTCCACCAGCATTGACTTCATACTTTCATGTTCAGCGGATAGCACTCAGTAAATAGATCCTTTTCTTTTTTCCACTTGGTCTAATATGTTCAGTAAGTTATTCCTGATACACAGAGCCAATGAGAGCAAAATTGACGAATCTTCCCTCAGTACAATGAAGAAACAATAGAAAATCGTCCCATCCAGATGAATCTGCTAACTGCTGCCACGGTCAGGCACACATTCCTCCAAATAAATCAAAGCCACTTTTGTAACTTCCAATCTGTCTGCATTCTTCTGCTATGAGTTCAAGCTTTCATTTATTCCCAATGCAACCAAAACCAGTGTAATGTCATTGTGCCAAAAGGTCTTTCTTAGAGCCTCTCAGTCAGTGTTTTGCTTCACCACATGGATACTCTGTCACAAATGCAAATCCAAGTAATCAGTGGGGAAAAAATTACAGGCAGTTGATACAAGCAACTGAAGTTTAGGGGTCAAGACATTGATTTAGTGACCAGGAGCTTAGAAAAAGAGGTGAAATTGTGTGGGTTGCAGTTCCTTTTTTTTCCCTGACTGAGTCCTCAGCAAGGCTTTAGGGAGGACTTGCTTTTCAATTTTATTACACTCCCAAAGTCTCCAATTTCCATGAATTTTCAAAATGCTCTGTCATTGTTAAGTTTTAGTGTCAACTTGCTGGATCGAGTAATAGCTAGAAACCTGGAAAAGCACTATTTTAGATGTATCTGTTAAGGTTTTTGCAGAGGCCACTAGCATGTGACTCTAGGTAGGGAAGAGCAGCCTCAATCTGAGTGAGCACAACCCAAAAGGCTAAGGGTCCAAACAAAACAAATGCAGAAACCAAAATGGCACTTCTATGCCAACCTGCACACACACCCCCACCCAGAGTTGATATAAACTCATCTCCTGCCTTGGACCATAGACTTGCAGGCCTTCAGACTCCAGGACTTAGCAAGCCCCTTTCTGGGTACATGGGCTCAGACTCACACTGGTACCATCAGCTTCCTTAGTTCTGAGTCCTTCAGATTTGAGCCCTGTGACCAACTTCTCGGGGTCTCCAGACTTCAGGTGACCCATAGTAGGACTACTCAGCAGTTAAAATTGTGTGATCCAATTTCCCTCAATAAATCCTCTCTTATACACATACTGTTAGTTGTCTCACTGTAGAGCTCTAACTAATAACATTAATAGAAACTAAGCACTGATTATAGTGAGCTTTTTTATTATTGTTTTTACCACAATATAAAACAGAAAAGAGAGAGAGCTTAAGAGCTCCCATTAGAATGGACTCCATAAGCCTCCTGTTTTAGAGTCTTGGGTCGTCAGCAAGAATCTCTGCAAAGGACAAGTGACCCAGGCTAAGACTGTATGTTGTGGTTCCTCACATGGCTCGCTGCCTATAAATATGTCCTCTGATGTCAACACTGGATGATGACTTCAAAGACAGCAGTATTAGAGTGGAGAATGCAGGTCCATATTCAAATACTTATATGATCAAAATTATGTTTTTGCTTTGCCTCCATTCACAGCCTCTAACTTGAGGCAAATGATAGTGACATAACTGCTTTGCATTGCATTAAGGAAGAATTTTGCATGGCAGAAACAAAAAAGTCAGAACACAAACATCTCACTTACACCTCAGCACATGGAATTAAGACAAATTCTATGGAAAAATCAGAAGAAGCACTGATTTGGGAAGGTATCAAGCAGGTAGTAGTGAAAGGTGAAGTTTTAAATAGCTACTGCCAGCTATAAAATCAGTTGAACTGTAAATTATGAATGTAGGTTTCCTAAAACAGCAGAGAGAGAAATAATCCTAAAATTCTCATACACAGAAAGTCACTCAAGTAAATACTTCTAAAGGGAATCGATGCATTGAGAGGAAGCATTTGCACACTAAAAGTGACATAATGCACAGAAGCTGCTTCCTGACAGGATTCTTGTTAAAAGAATCCACTTGTGGCTCCAATATTCAGGGTCAGTAATTTCTCAGCAAAAAAGATTAATGGAAACAAAACAAAATTCAAAGCACATTCTCTGAGCCAGTGTAAAAGAAATCTAGGCAAAAATAAATACACTCTTTTTTTTTTTTTTTTATCGGTACCAGGGATCAAACTCACGACTGCCTGCTTGCAAAGCAGGCACTTATGCCGCTGAGCTAAATCCCTAGCTCCAGTAAATACACTCAGCATATTCTCAGGCTATAGGATGCAAAATTATTGCAGTATTCTTTTTGGTAGAGTTCCCAACCAATACAGTGGAGAAAAGGGGGAAGTAAGAATGGAGTAGGTGCATGTGAATGTGTGACTGAGCAGGTGGACTCGGCGGCCTCTTGCCACTCTTAGCCTGGGTTGTAATGATTCCATTTCTGAAGGAAGAGTATAGAAAATGTAAATAGACCTGGTAGTGGGTGGATACAGCTGGAAAATAATTCTCAAGTTAGCTTCTAGCTCTAGAAATTGCTGTGAAAAATTTATACATGTCACAGATTCACAGAAATTAAGAAGAAGTTGACCAAGAATAAAGTCATAAAACTTAATGGTTGTGGTCTGAGCATGCTTCCTGGAAAGAGCAGGAAAACTGGTCAGGTCATGAGCATTCTAGAAAGGTAGGGATCATGGAGTTTTGCTTGAAATCCATAGCAATCATCTTTTCTGGAGCGTAGAGATGAAGAAAGTCTCAACAATATGAATAAGAACCCAGCAAGAAAGGATATGAAGAGAATCTAGAAGCACCTCAGAACATAGAAGTTTTGAAGATATAGAACAGAATGTGAGGCTGGAGTGAATTCTTCCAGAAAAAGAGGGCAATGTTAACCAAGTTTAAATGACTTTTGAAAACCTCACCACTGCACTTAACAGGCCACACACAGATGTCCATATGGGTTGGCCACAGAAGTATCATGTGTTCTTTGACTGAGGGTGAAACATGCCCCAGGCTCATCCTGGAGGTCTCATTACCTAACAGACTCAGGGCTAAGTGTTCTGCATGTAACATGTAATCTTCATGGTACCCCTCACTTTTACTAAGCCCTCCCACCCCCCTGTTAAAAAGTAATGTTTGTGGAGAATGTGTGGATTCTACATTATTTATTTCAATTAAGATAATCAAAAAACTACACTCTAAGAAAGTCTTTAGGATCCAGCCATGATGGAACCTCAGCAGCTGAGCAAGAAAGAAATTCGCCTCCCTTCCTAGTAAGCAGCCCTGGCGCAAGCCAGGAGGAGAACCAGTCAGTGTTTCTGTGAGCCTATTGGTGCTCAGGCTGTGAATCAAACATCCCATCCTTCCCCCTAGCCCACTCCCACTAGCAACTCAAGAGCATCTCTTGGGACGATGACTGCATGCAATATAGCAAATATGGGGGATTTCCCTCTGTCTTCTGTTTGAAGGTTGTTTTCACTGTTTTGCTTTGTTCTGAATAATTGTTTTTCTGTTTCGATTGGTTTTATAATGTTCTGTTTTTGGTTTGATTATGCTATACCTGATTGAATGGACAACTATTATGAAGATAACAAGATATACTGTGGTACCTATTACTGCTATCCAGGTATTCTGCTGTGAAGTTCTGTACAATTTGACTGCATTGTCTTGATTGGCTTTATGCTGTCTTATTCTGTTGTGTTTTACTACCTTCAAAGTAAAATTTTAAAAAGAAAGCCTTTGGAATGCATACACTTACCCTGGTCCCTCTACTGTGATCACCTTGAGTGAAATAAGTACTCTGGAGTTGCAAGAAGTTTGCACGGTAAAAATTAGCCATATGAAAAGTATCATTGTGCCTAAAATAAGGATATTATTTACTAAACTATGCAGTATCCTTTTTATCAGTCCTTCGAGGTTATACTTCCTTGCTTTGTATTATAAACTGCGGAATGTCCCCTAGCACCTGGCTTGTCTTCTTTTTGCTTTTGGTGAGGGTTTTTGTTGTTGTTGTTGTTGCTGTTTTGCTTTATCTTTTGTCTTCTTAAAAGACAAACGATACTACACAGTTCAGGCTGGCCTTGAACTTGCTTTGTTGCCCAGCTGGCCTCAAACTCACAGCGATCCTCCTGCTTCAGCCTCCCAAGTGCTGGGATTACAAGCATGCAACAGAACACCTGGCTTGCACCTGGCTTATTTTTATGTGAGGCACACTGGTGTAACTGATCTAATTTCCCTATTTATATGGGAAGCTCCAAGCTAGATCTATAGCCCAACTTCATCTCATTTTTTCTTACTCTGCTCATTTACCTATGCTTTATCTTTATTATTTTCAAAAATTTGTATATTCTTTAAACTATCTTACATAAGATCAGGTATAAGTGCATAAATACATAATATGTATAGAACTAAAAGTGTTATGGCCAAATTTCAAAAATAGTATTGGCAATAAGGATTTCATGTACAGTTAATTGAAATTAATGAAATTCTTGTCCCCTGCTAATAGCAGTTTTTGTTAAAATTTACAAGTAACCCAGTTTTCCTGCTCCAGTTTTTATTAAGGAAACCCATTTTAAGCTGGTCAGAAACCTGAATTTATTCCTTACAAAAAGAACCAAGCTTTCTGATTATATGGAACAACTTCTCCCTCTATTAGCAAAACTTAATATTGCAAATAATACCCTGAAATCAAATGTTTCCTTTTTACTCTATGGAGATGTTTTCCTTGTTCTGCCTCTCAAATTTTTTTTACTGTTAATAATTCAATATATCTCCCTTGCCTTCAGCTTCTTGCCTCCAGGAGGTCATAAACTTGCAGATTTTAAGTGTATGCACTATCACAAACTGAGAAGTGTGCTGGACCATTGTCTACATCTCTCAAAGGAAGCCAGTAGGGCCAGAGATTTAGGTCAGTGGCATAATTGCCTGCCTGGTAAACACGAGGTCATGAGTTCGATTCCTAGTACAAAGAAAAAAAAAAAAAAAAAAAAGGAAGCCAAGCCAAATTTCTCAAAGAAGATAAAAAGCATGAAGCAATACTTTGCATAGATTTAATCTAAAACAACTTGAGACATCATCATCATCCTAAAATATGTTTGGGTTAAGTGAAATATTGGAAAAAAACATGTCAATTCTCCTTTTAAAATAGTTTATGAGTGAGAAAGCATATGGGTATCCTAAAGGGCAAATCCATTTTATACTATACCATAAACCAATAAGAAACATTGAGCCCAAGCCCACTGCCATTCCTTACCCAAAAACAAAACTTTACCTTTGAGGAACTCATCCTTTCTCTGACAAGGTAATCCAGCATTCTCTTAAACAAAATCTGTCACCCTTGAAATTTTTCAAACCAAAACTACTTGAAATCTCCATGATAATCCAACTTCTATGTGACTCTGTACATATGTAGTGAATTTACATATATGTATATGTATACATTTATATGTCCTATATTCTATCCCACAGACCTGAGATCAAAACCCAACTCTTCCACTTGTACAAAGTGTAATGCTTTGAGCAAGTCTCTTTTCTCTTTGTGAGTTTCTTCATATGTAAATGAAATACTAATAACTGCTTTGAAGAGTTATCATATTAAGATGATACTTGTAAAAATACTTAGCTGCTAGCAGACACTAAGTGGTAGGTTTTAATAGTACTTGTAAAAAGAAAAAGCTTTGTTACATTTCCATATAATCCCCAGGAACTTTCAATCCTTTTACTGAATCTCTTGCCAAAGACAGAAAGAGAGACAAACAGACAGACATAGACATAGACAGAGACAGAGACAGAGACAGAGACAGAGTGAAACAGAAAAACAGAGAGACAGAGAAAGAGACTGACTCTCTCAAGTGCTTCCCATTACTGAATGTTTGAAAAGAGCAGCCAGCAAAGCAGAACTGGGGTTCTCTAGATCCCACCCACAGCAATACCAGGCAAGCGTAGACAGATCCAAGAGACTGAGGGATATAAAAGCTTCTCCCTGACTAGCAGTGCCAATAAAGTATACCTGGTTTATGGTTCAGCAAGTAAGGAGCTGAGAAATCACAAATATGTCCTAACAAGTAAAAAGCCAAGCAAGCTTCAAGTCCGTAATTCTTAGATCCGTAAGAGAAATGGGGTGCAAAGTACTGCCTGTAAGAATGGACACACACAGGTAGAACCAGAAAGTCAGATCCAACAGGAACAGAAACCTGCAAACTGAAGCCTGCAGGGAGGCAAGAAAACCAGAGCTTAGACGGAACTAATATGCTGCTAGGGGCATAGTGTGAACAGTTTGAGCTGAAATCTGGAATAAAACCAGCTCCAACAGGTCCCACACATTCATTTATCTCCAGGAGCCTACCAGGTCCTCCCAGAGAAACCAGGGAAAACAACTCCTTGGCGTTTCAGCAGCAAAGGGAAAAAATAACTGTTTTGAAATATGCTGTTCTTATGAAATGCTCTGTTCTTATGAAAGCTTACTATCATGAGAAAGGATTTCACCAGAGCATGACCTCTGGGGTTTATCAGAGCCTATCTTTCTAGCGTAAGAGAAATGACAAAATCTAGCTCCATCTCATACTCAGACCCACCTGACGTGGGTGGGGACTGAGAAGCACTGGTCAAATTCACAATGGGAGGTAGGGGTGCAGGCTCAGGAAAAGATCAAGTCCTCATCAAGGGACCACAGAATGCTTCTCTGGCACCATGTAATAAATAGTAAGTACTCTTTTAAAGTTCCTTTATGCAGCACATCATGTTCACCATTCAATTACAAATTATAAGACTTTCTAAGAGGCAAAAAACAAAGTTTGAAGATAATAAGCAAGCAATGGAAATGGAGCCTGGAAAGTCTGAATTATCAATGTTTAAACTTACGATTAATGTATAAGGATTCTACGGGAAAAGTAGCATACAAGAATAGGTAGGTAATATAATTTATATAGCAATAAATTGGTTCACAATAGCAACAATGCACTTTATTAAATGTGCTTATGTATATATATATATATATATATATATATATATATATATGTGTGTGTGCTTATGTATGATTATGTGTAAGTGAAATTAATGACAGCTATGATAAAGAGACCAGAGAGTAGAATAAAATAATTTTACTCTTACAAAGTACTTACAGCACCAGTGAAGCAGAGTAGTGTGACTTTAAAGTGAACTTGGATTACGCATATGTGCCTTAGTTTACTAAAAACAGCTGAATGTGTAGAAAAAGGGAAAAATAAATCATATAAAATATTCAATTAAAATCACAGTGAACAAATAACATGGACAACAAATAGAAAATAGTAACAAATCTGATTAATATTAGCCCAAATATATCAGTAATCACTTTGAACGTCAATGCATCAAATTAAAGAAACAGAGATTGCCAAAGTAGATTAAAAAGCAAGAACTACAGGATGCAAAATCAACACAAAAATCAATAGCATTCTGTACACTAATAATGAATTCATTGAAAAGGAAATCAGAAAAAATTCAATTCACAATAGCTTTCAAATATTAAGTACCTAGGATTCAACCTAATCAAGAATGTGAAAGACTTCTATAGTGAAAATTACAGAACTTTGAAAAATTAAATTTAAGAGGTCATTAGAAATTGGAAAAACATCCCTTGTTCTGGGACCAGCAGAATTAATATTGCATAAATGACCCTATTACCAAAAGTTACTTATATAAATTTAAAGCAATTTCTAATAAAATACCAACAACATTCTTCATAGAACTACAAAAAAAAAATCCTAAAACTTGTATGCACTGTAAAAGACCCAAAATAGCCAAGGCAATTCTGAGCAAAAATAGGAAAGTCAGAGGCACCACATATGAGATTTCAAATTATGCTAAAAAGATGTAATAACAAAAACAGCACAGTACTGGTATTTTAAAAATGTACTTATGGACTAATGAAATAGAATAGAAGACAGAGCAAACACCCTATGAACTTATATCCATCTGATTTTTTTACAAAGAAGCTAAAAACATATATTAGAGAAAAGATAGCCTCTTTAACAGTTGATGCTGAATAAGTTGGATGTCCTTTTGCGGAAGATGAAAACTAGATCCCTCTCTCTCTCACCCTGTGTAAAAATCAATTCAAAATGTATTAATAGCCTAGATACAAGAACAAAAACTTTGAAACTACTCGAGAGAATATAGAGGAAACACTTATAGCCATAGACACAGACAAGGGCTTCCTAAGTAGGACTCCAATAGTACAGAAAATCTCAAAAACCAACAAATAGGACTACATCAAATTAAAAAGCTTCTGCATACCAGCAAAAACAATCAACAGAATGAAAGACAACCTACAAAATGGGAGAAAAAATGTTTTAGCTACTTTCATGGTAGAAGTCTATTATCTAAAATATACAAAGAATTCAAAAAAAGTTATCACACCCCGCCGCCAAATGGCCCTATCAGAAAATGAACAAATGAATGGAATAGACATTTTTCAAAACAAAAACAAATAGCCACATATTCCATGAATAAATGTTCAGTATCTCTAGCCATTAGAAAACTGTAAATCAACACGACTTTGAGATTTCATCCCACCTTGCTTACACACAAATGGCTGCTAGGAAAAATGTGTGGGAACACAGGGATTTAACTCAGTGCATAAGCACCTTCCTAGCAAGTATGAGGTCAGGAGTTCAATCCTGGAACCCAGAAAAAAAAAGAATTTAGGGTATTTGGGGCCAGGGATTTAGCCCAGTGGCATAAGCGACTGACTAGCAAATGCAAGGTCATGAGTTCGATGCCCTGTACCTAAATAAATAAATAAATAAATGTGTGGGAAAAGGAATCCTCTTGCACTGTTAGTAGGAATGTAAACTAGTATTACCAGAATGCAAATTACTAGGGAGATAGCCCAAAAAACTAAAAATAGAAATTTCATCATACTTGGCTGTAACCTCCCTGGGTATATTCCTAAAAGAATTAAAAACATAACACTATAGTAGTATTCACATACTAATATACACACACAATTAACAATAGCTAAGCTTGGAAACAGCCTAGATGCCTATGATCAGATGAATGGATAAGTAAAATGTATATACATGCAATGAAATATTATTCAGTCATATAGAGCAATAAAATTATGTCACTTTTAGGAAAACAGATGGAATTTGAGACCATAATGCTAAGTGACATAAGCCAGATTCAGAAAACTCAGTATTATGTTTTCTCTTATATGAGAAATCTAAAATACAAATGATTAAATAAATAAAATAAAAGACAGATAATAGGAAACTAAAGGTAGACTTTTACAGATGGAACAAGATATTAAGGGGAGCTGGTAGGAAGGGAAGGGAGATAAAGGAATTAAAAATGATCAAGACAGGTTACATGAATTTATTAATTCTTACCCCAAAACATCACAACAGACATACAATCTGGGCATAGGAGTGCACTCCTCTAATCCCAGGCTGAGGCAGGAGGGTGGCTGCAAGTTCAAGGCCAGCCCAGGCTACACAGTAAGTTCAAGTCCAGCCTAAACCATATAGCAAAACCCTGTCAAAAACCCCACAAATATACAGTAAAATAAATAAATAGCAACAACAACCAACAACCTAACACATGGTCCTGAGCAGCTCTGCTCACTGAGCCCCCTCCCTATATAGACAGGCTATTAGCTCACCATTCTTTAGTCCCAGGAATCAGTGGAGCAGCCCATTCTAGATAACTCAGACCACCCAGGACACAAGGAAATAGCTACACAGCCCCACCCATGCTAGCAACTAGATAGACCATTCTGAATGGGTTGGTCTTTGAGGCCCTGTGAAAGTACTTACACAGCTCTCTGGCACTGACACATCTGAAAAACTGGCTCTTCTGTCATTACCATTCTAGCCACACTGATCTGCACAGACCTTCTGGAGCAGTCCTACATCCATAAGACCTGTGAAAACTAATGATTGCTCTGGGCCTGCAAAAAGGTGCACATACCATGCCCAGAGCTACCAACAAAGCCAGTCTACCCATCTCAGGCAAGAAAGTCAAGAGGAGACAAATAGGATTATACCAAATTAAGATGCTTCTGCATAACAAAGGATGCCAATAATGAATAAGTGGGATTTGAAATGAAAATCACTGTTATGGTTTGTGTCTAGATGTCCCTCTCAAACATCAGCAGTCTTGGAGTTGGGGGCTGGCTCTCCAGAGTAGCTGAATGTAAAGTGTACAATGCTGGAATTATGGGTGCTGGGATTAATAGTGGGCAATTTTCAGATATCTCATCAGTGGCAAGATCCATTAAAGAAATAATTGACAAGCAGATTTCATGGAAATTAAAAACTTCTGCTTTATGAAACAAAGTATCCAGACAATGAGATAATAAACCATAGACTGGGAGAAAATATTTTTAAAAGATTTGATATCTGAAAATATTTGATAAAGAATTGTTATCCAAAACATACCACAAGTCTCAGTGGAACAGAATAGAAGATGTGAACACAACTACAAACACACTCAGCCACCTTGTCTTTGACAAAGGGGCCAAACATGTTCAATGGGTGGAAGATAGCCTCTTTAATAAATGGTGCTGAAAAAACTTACTTTCCACATTTCAAACACTAAAACTAGACCCATGTCTATCACCATGCACTAAACTAAAATAAAAATGGATCAAAAATCCAAATATTAAAACAGAAACACTAAATTGACTGTAAAATAACATAGGTAAAAATCTTGAAGATATAGGTGTAGACAGAGACTTCATAAACAAAACCCAGACCTCATGGGAAATACTACATCATCAACAAATGGGAACTCACTCTACTAAAATCTCCAACAGAGTGAAAGGACAATCCACAGAGTGGGGAAAAAAAGTATAGTCCGTTGTCCCTTAGACAAAGGACTTCTGTCTAGAATATATAAAGAACTGAAAAAGATCAGACTCCTGATTCAAAGACTCGATCCAAAAATGGACATCTAAGATAATAGACACTTCTCAAAAGAAAAAAATACTAATGGCAAATAAATACATGAAAAAGTGTTCAATATCTTTGATCATTCAAGAAATGCAAATTAAAACAACACTGAGATTAAATCTCATGCCAGAAAGAACAGTCGTCATGAAGAATTCAACCAATAACAAACGCTGATGGGGCTGTGTGGGGAAAGAAACCCTTCTCTCCTGTTGGTGGGAGTGCAGACGAGTGTAACCATTGTGGAAATCACTGTAGAGATTCCTCCAAAGACTAGAATTTGACTAGTCCCATTTGACTCAGCTATTACCCTTCTGGGTATTCCAGAAGAATTAAAGACACCATGCCACAGCGATATATGTGCACCCATATTTATGGCAACAGAATTTTTAATAGCTAAATCTCAGAAATAACCAAAATACCCTTCAACTGAGGACTGGATTAAAATGAAGAGTTTTTAAGAAGGATAAACTGGAGACTTTTATAGGTAAATTAATGCAACTTGAGACCATACTCATAAGTGAAATAAATTAGACTCACATGTGTAATCATCTCTCTAGAGTGAGAAACTGAACAAGGAAATAAGATCCAAAATGTACAAAACATATTGTGAATTGGGAAGAAATTTTTCAAAAGGAAAACTGTGATTGGGGAAAGGGGAAAGGAAGAAAGTGGAAAGGAAAAGATAGTTAAGATAGTTATACAGCTAGTTTCTCTTAGTTCATTGAAAAGGAAATATTATTTGAACAATATTTTATATATATCTTGTACTCTGAACAACTACTATGACGATAACAGCACACAAAGTATTAATCATTGTTACTCTCCAATGAGCCTGTTTTGAAACTCTGTTTTATTGTTATTTTTTTCTGTTTAAAGTAAAAGTTTTAAAAAAAAAAAGAAAGAAAGAAAGAAAGAAAATTTTAAAATGGCCAAAAGGGGGGCTGGGGATTTAGCTCAGCGGCATAAGCACCTGCCTTGCAAGCAGGCAGTCGTGGGTTCGATACCTGATATCGATAAAAACGAAAAAGACCAAAAAAAAGGCCAAAAAGAAATTCAAAACTGGGCAAAAGATCTATTTGTAGATTTCAATTATATGCAAAGATGTTCAACATAGTCATCAGAGAATTGCAAATTAAACACTACTACATACTTAATAAAATGGCAAAAACCCAAAACACAGACAACACCAAATGCTGCAAGAATATGGGGCAACAAGAATTCTTATTCATTATTGAGATGTTCATTAACATATAGTCACATTGAAAAACAAGTTGTAAATTCCTTATAGAACTACACAATATCTTAACAAACATTCCAGGAATCACTCTCCTTGATATTTACCCGAACAAATTGAGAATTTATATCCAAACAAAATCTTCACATAGACATTTATAGTAGTTTTATCCATAATTGCTAAAAGTTGAAAACAATCAAAATGTCCTCCAACAGGTGAATGGATAAAGAAACTATGATACATCATGACAATGGAATATTATTTGGTGCATAAAAGAAATGAACTATGAAGCTAAAATATGACATGGAAAAAACATAAATGCATAAATAAGTGAAATAAGCCAATCTGAAAAAGCTACATGTATTATGGTTCCACCTGTGCTACATTCTGGAAAAGCTAAAACTAAGGATCGGCGTTGCCAGAGGTTGGGAGGGAGGAATGATAAATAGGCAGGTTATAGAGGACCTTTAGGGCAGTAAAATGATCAGTGCTATAGACAATGTTCATCACTATATTCTAGTCCAAGCCCACAGGAGGTACAACATGAAGAACTAATGCTAACATAAGCCAAGAGTGTACAATGACAAAGCTGTGTAAATGTGGACTCACCAGCTGTAACACAGGTACCACTTTGGTGCAGAACTTCAACAATGAGGGAGTGTGGTGAATTGATAACTGGTGGTCAACTTATAATACCAGCTGAACTAAATCAGCAAGGTGCTAAAGATTGTTTCCAAGATAAAAAAGGGAGAACTAGAGTGGGACCAGTTGATTCTTTTGGAGCTGTTGGTTCTGCTGGAGAAGCTTGTCATGCTGGCTTCCCTGATACTTTTTTTGCTGAGAATGGCTGCGGTTCACTTTGGGGGAGCTCTGGTCTTTACTGTTTCCTGGCTCTGCAGAGGAAGAGAGTGTGCTGTTCAGTCTCCAGGAAAAGACTATCACGCTGGCTTCCTATGGACTCAGCTGCTCCCATCATTAGAGGGCTCGAGACCTCATTGTTGCTAGGTATGGCTGTGGTACTTGGAGTTCTGGTCCTTATTTTGAGTGTCACTTCCTGGTTCTGGGTACAGAACCCTCAGCCTACTGGCACAGATCCTTCATCCTGCTGGCACAGACCTTCTAGCTTCCACTGTTGACCATTGGGCCCTTGTAGCGCAGATCTGTGAAACAACTTGCATGAGTCATTGTCGTGGGCTTTAGGCCTCCAGATGGATTCATTAGAGCATTCTCTTGGTCTTCAGATGGACTGATACAGGACATTGCTGGATTCCTTGGGTTTTAATATGTGGATAGATTTCCTGTACTTTTTATGTTTAACTCTTAGGCTGGCTGTTATAAAATTATACTGTAAATTATGTGTCTTGTACATAACTGTTTTCCTTGTAAACCCTGACTACAACAGGTAGGAAGTCACAAATCGTATATGTGCACTTTCTGTATTTTCTATCCACATTTTCTGTAAACCTAAAACTACTTTTTAAAAATAAAGTTTATTAATCCCTTTTAAAATTCCTGTTAGTGCATTGCTGGCCCAGGCAGGACCAGCACTAGAAAGGTCTGAAGCAGCAGTGAAAACATGAGCCAACCATTGGTAATTTAGGTGAGCCAGTGTTGGGTCCATCACACAGACATGTGGAACAGAAGTGCATATGGCTGCCATTCTATGTCAAAGGGCTCCAAAAGAACTTTAGCAATGAAAGAACACATCCAGAGGCCACGATCAGTCCCATACTCAGCACAAATCCCTCTGCAAACTTGGCTGGAATGCACAGCACATTTCTGAGGTCTAACTTGAACCATGCCAGAGAACTGTGGACACCAGAAGAATTTTACTACCTTTTTGGTTTTGGTTTGGTTTTGTTGTTGTTGTTGTTGTTGTTATTGTTTATTTTTATTTTCCTTCTTTCATTTTTCACTATTTAGATTACTTACCTTTTCATTTTCTTCTACTTGTCTTCTCTCTTTTCTCAACTGTGTCTTGACTTTATATTTTCTCTCTTTTTTTGCTTCCATTCATTCTTTGTTTTAAATTTTATTTAAAAACAAAACAGAAAAAAGGGTAGAAATAATACAGAATTTCAAAAAAACACTAAGAGATCACTAGTGGATAAATTACATATTGTCATCTTAGAAATAGTTGTTCAAGTTTTAAAATTAAAGCATAAAATGTGGATATTCAAACAGTGAAAGTGCAAATAGTTTTGTCCAATGATCCAACTAAAACTTAGTAATACGGTCACCTATCTTACACATTTAAACATACATACAGTTATATCCTTTAGAGCAATTTTATTTGCATGTGAGTGAACACTGTCACTTTTCTTTCTGGTTCACTTCAATACTTACTATTGTACACTTTCTCTTTCATTTTTTCCCTCTTATATCCTCCAGTTTCCCAAAACTTTGCCTTGCAGCCTTGTTCTTACTATATTTGACTTTATTCATCTCTCTGTCTTGTCCCCATCCCTCTTACACACACACACACACACACACACACACACACACACACACACATCAGGGTAAAATCACTCCATTAAGGAGTATGTCATTGCACATAAGTTCCTGATACATTATATTTTGTTACATAGTCATAGAATTTGCTAAGCTATGAGACTTATTAACACGGTTTATCGGTAGCTAAGCTGTGTTTGATGTTGGAGACCACTACGAAGCAGCTCTGAGCAGAAGTTAAATTTTACTAATTGGCTTTCTATGTTTATCTGTGAGTCTCTCCTAGGCCTAGACCCCTTACCTGGCGACAGGAGCTGATTCATAGTAAGTGAACATCTATGAATCACTGGTCCTGGCTGAGGCCTGTAGTGGCCTATGAGGCCAGAGGTACCTCAAAAGGTAAGATAAGGCCACAGCTGCAGACACTCTGGTTCCAACCCCAATTAACTAGGTAGAGACTGCAGCTGCAGAAATTACTCCTACAGTCTCACTTCTACCATGTCTTCATGATAAGACAGTGCTACAAATTGACTTGATTTATAACTTGGAGACGTCTTTGAAGTGACTCCCAAGGTCCTGCTCATTGCCTGCACTTTCCTCAGTTTCTCTGCCCTTTGTCCTTGGTCCTAATATAAGTGGACTGATCCAGAGAAGTCTTTGTCTTTACCTTCGAAGCCTCGAGCTTAATTAAAGGGTTTTGACCCTCCTGATTGAGGAGCCCTAACAATCATACAATTTGTCTCTCTTTTTTTTAAATTTTATTTAAGGAGAAAAAGAAATAAAGCAGAGAAAGGGTACAAGTTATACAGATTTACAGAAAAAAATAAACAGTAGGAAATCACTAGTTAATGGATTACATATTGTCATCTTAGAAATAGTTGTTCAAGTTACAAAATTAAAGCTTATAAAGTGGACATTCCAACAGTGAGACTGCAAACAGTTCTGTTCAATGATCCAACAAAACTCAGTAATATCATTATCTATCTTATACACGTAAATATACATGCAGTTATATCATTTAGAGCACTTTCTTTTCCTCTCTTTTGTACAATGACAATTACACATTTTGGGTTTTGTTGCTCCCACAGTTCTTATTACTTTTTTGGAAGAGTAAAACCAAATGTGACATAACAGAACAGAGTCAGTCAAGTCAAAAGGGTGGACATAATAGATAATGTAAAAACATAATACAAGGTGATCAACAATGGTAACAATAATGCCTCCTTCTATCTCTAGTAGAATTGCCTATATCATCAGTTATAATAAAATTGAACAAAACAGTAAAGAACAAAACTGGCAAAACCAAAACATTGGAGACATTATAGGTCTTCAAAAGTAGATAATAGTCAACCAGAATGGGCATCATAATGAATCCCACTATCTTCACAGCTGTTACCTAAACTTTCAAACCTGGTACTATCAAGCAAAACACAATAGAGGAACATCAGTCAAAACAAGATGGTGAGAGCAATACAGGGCTTTAAATCAAGATAATGGAAAGTCAAAGTGGGTTACTATAATATATCCTGCTATTTTTTATTTATTTTTCCCTTAATTAAAAGGATAAAAATAAAAAAGTAAATAATAAAATGGAGATTGAGATAAAAGAGGGCATAACAGCAAAACAGCGCAGATCAAAACATAACCATTTAAGCAAAATAGTGTTTCACCACAAGATAATCCCGACATAAAAGTAGTTACCATATTGTCTCTTTCCTTGAAATCTTTCAGTATAAGTTCATATACTGTAGCATCAAATATATCAAAACTATGTATACAGGGTATTTAGAATCAACTAACAGAAAATGAACAATGGTTTCTGTATAATCTCCTTGTCTATAAAAGTTTTTGCTTATACTATCATATATAATAAAAACCAATAAGATACAACCTGTTTAGACCAATGGAGACAGAAGAACAAAAGCTTGATGAGACTTCAAAACAAGATGATACTAAATCAGTATTACCTATTAAGACATCATTTTCTCCAAAATAGCTGTTCCTATCATCCAATCTTCTCTGCCTCCTTTCTGTTGAGCTCTTTTTCTGTCATTAGTTGTCAATTTGTCTTCTTCATTTTGTTTTCTGCTCCATTCATTGTGGCCTCTCTGCCACTATTTCTGGATTCTTCGTATTTTTCTTTTTTAGAATATCCTGCAGTATTCTCTGTAGAATTGGATTGGTGGTTGCATATTACCCTAGTTCCTCTTTATCCTGGAAGCACCTTGTTTTTCCATCAATTTCCAGGGATAGTTGTGCAGGATATATCAATCTTGGCTGGAAATTATTATCTTTCAAACCTTGAATTATTTCCCCCCACGCTCTTCGTGATTTGATGGTTTGTTTCAACTAGTTGGTTTGTGTAATTCTGATGGGTGTTCCCTTGTAAGTGATCTGTTTCTTGTCTCTGACGGCTTTTAATATTCTGTTCTTGTATTGGATTTCTGGAATTTTAATTATTATATGCCTGGGTGTTGCTCTGTTTGGGTTGTAGGTGGCTGGGGTCCTGTATGCTTCATACAACTGAGTATCTTTACCTTTTGCTAAATTAGGAAAATTCTCCTGGATTATTTCTGTGAGTAGCTTTTGTAGTTCATTTGTTTGTGTCCCTACTTCTTCTTTTATGTTCTTAATTCTTAAGTTATAGATCCTCTTATCATCTTCTAGTCTTTATATTATTGCTGTTTGTTTCTTTGTTATTTTTAAGAAGTTTTTCATTTCATTCTCCCATATTACAAATCTGCCCTCCAGTTCAGATAGTCTGTCCTTAGTTTCTTTCAAGCTGTTATGCCAGTTTTCGATAGAGTTTTTAGTTTCCTGGTAATCTCTTTGAACCTGCTTCATGTATTCTATGCTTTCTCTATTTTCTTCATTAAACAAATCTCCCCTCTTTTTCTATTCTTCCATTCCACCATCTGTTTTTTCTTGGGCAGTGCTTAGCATTTCTCTAACTATTCTGCTAATGTCTAGCTTCAGGTCATTAATAACTTCATTCCTGAACTTGTCTATGAGGCTGTGGAGATAGCGCTTTATGTCTATTGGTGCTGTGTCTGCTATTGCCTCTTTCTCAGGATTGGGGGCCGAGGAGCCTTTCTTGTTGCTGCCTCTTCCCATATTCTTTGTTCCTTATATATGCAAGCATATATAGGAGGCCCAGCTTCCTTCCCTGTCAGCCACAGTCTGATTGAATTGCACCGGCTAGGTGTTCCCGCTCACCGCAGCTTACCAGGAAGTTGCAGACCAGGCAGCCTATGCGGAGCCCACCCCTCCAGGTCACCTTCAGGCGCTGGGATCTGGGTTGTGCTAGCCTACTGGGTCTCAGCCAGCAGCGTCACGTAGGCTAGGCACTGCTCACCAATCCCGCTTAAGAGGGGGATACGTGACTGAAGTCACTGCAGCGCCCTGTTCCCGCAAGTCTGCCCGGTCCCAGAATGTCCTCTGTTGGAGTCTCCTAAACTGTGGAAGAGTGTCAGTTTCTCTCACTCACCTCGCCACAAGTCAATGCACAGCTCCCTGCCCATCCTGTTTTCAACTCCGTTTGCCAATTCCTGTTCTCAGAGCTTCCGCGCGTCTCTCTCCCTGCCGAGCCGATGTAGATGCAGCCGCCGTGCAGCGGGAAACCCAAATCACGGCTTCCAATGACGTGGGCTCCAGCTTCCACACTGAGGCTTTTCTGTTCCTGTTATAAGCACCAGGATTGCATTCCAAGTTGGTTTCTCTCAGCCCAGTTCATTCTTGGGTCAGCAGGGCATATGTCCACTTGCTTATGATTCCTTACTCCGCACCATTCCTGAATTCTAAGCTGGGTCTTTCAGAGAGCCTCCGTAGCTGCTGCTATCTGTCCTCCATGTTCTCCCGGAAGTCCAATTCGTCTCTTTTTATTTAACCTCCACCGTATACTCATTTGGGAGATTGGGGATCTAGGATAGAACCCAATAGTTTGATGCTATTGTTATTGCAAATTGTACTTACTTTAGCAAGGATGTCATACATATTATGATCAGTTTTTCTCCTTGTATGATAAAACTGTGATTGCATGGTGTTATTACCATCACCATAGTCCAGTGGGCTAGGTGCTAAGCCAAAGAGCAAATTTTCATCCTTAATAAATTGGGAAAGTAGGTTCTTGGGATAGACATAAAGACCAAGAACCACCTACATCTAGAAGACATTCCTGAGGAATGGATATTTTCTATGGAAGCCTTAATACTAGTGATGAAACTATCTACCTTAAGAGATCAGCAAGCATCAACATGAAAAACAAAAGAAAATAAAAAGTGATAAGACACAGAAGTAAAATGTAACCCCAAACTCATATAGGACAAGTCCAGAGTACAATGAGAGAGGAAATCAGAAACTAAGCACTGGAACTTTCTGACATTATAGCAGCAGAAGTGGGAAAAAATAATCTCTCAAGTACAAAAGGTAAGGAGAATCAAAACGAAACATTGGAACAGACACAAATTTTAAAAATAGATCTTAGTAAAATTATGGGAACCATGAATGCACAACATAGGAAAGAAATGGAACTTACAAAACAGAGCCAAGCAGAAATCCAGGATATTACAATCACCACTGAGTATATGCAGCAGATTTAATGAAGGCAGGGATAGACTATCAGATCTAGAAGGCAGGATTGCAACTAAGATATCTTAAAAATAGCAAGAGACCATGAAAAATCAATCTGAGGCCTACAAGATTATGCAAAGAACAACATAAGCTTGACTACAGCCAATAAGAAAGCTAGAGACAGTGTAAATGCCATAAAACTTCTGTTATTCCAAAAGCCAATCACTAAGACATTTTCATAAAGTAAAGTGTGCCATCTATGAAACTACAAAGACCTTATGTAAGGGAGCATGATTGAGGGTTATCAATCGTGGCACTTTAGACAGGTTGCAAGAAGGAGAGAATGTCTGGCCCAAGAGATGACAAGAGCCTACCATATGAAGAAGTACAACAGCCTGGATATGGTCATAGACCCTTAAGTGTGCAATATTGCAATAGACTCTGCTAGAACTAAGACCTCACACAAAAAAACGCTTCCACAAGGATATCCACCCAATCATTGCCTGTCCAAGCTTGAAGTGATGCCACTCTTATAATTGATTTCTGTAGCCAAGGATAACTTTTTCAAAACAATTTGTATAATGCTTTTTCATTTTTCCTTTAAAAACCCCTGTCTTCTTTTGTTCACTTGGATTTGCCCACAATACAATAAACATTATATTCCCAATACAATGTTTATTACCAGGTAAGTTGATTATCTTTACAGAAACTCATTTTTTTTTTCATTTTTTAGAAAGGGTTTCACTATG
This sequence comes from Cavia porcellus, assembly GCF_034190915.1. Lineage (NCBI taxonomy): Eukaryota > Metazoa > Chordata > Mammalia > Rodentia > Caviidae > Cavia > Cavia porcellus. Next base: position 195,521,442 of record NW_026947484.1, on the reverse strand, counting down.
TAGTTCAGTCTGATCTTGAACTTGCTCTGTAGCCCAGATTGGCCTCAAAATTACAGCAATCATCCTGCCTCAGCCTCCCAGGTGCTGAGATTACAGGTGCATGCCCCCATGCCTGGCTCCTATTTGTTATTTTGGACTGGTATTTCCTTGACCTAAATACTAGAAAGGATTAGGATTTTGTTATGGCTGTCTCCATTTACTCTCTTCCTGAATATCTCACCAAAATATTTATTGATAACCTTCCAAATGTGATCTCTAATTGTACCTCTCTGCTGTATTTCGTATTCATGTAACACATTTCCTGAGAGCTTCATAGATACCCAAACTGCATACAAATCTATTGAGTCCAAAGTAGAACCTGACCCCTATTCCCTTCAGAAATTCCCTTTCTTCTGCAGACCTCCTTATCTTGGGAATGAGCACAACCTTCCACCAAGTTGATTAAATTGAAACCCTACGAGTCATTCTTGATTCACATCTGTTTCTCACATTCCACATCCCATGTGAGTACTATCACAGGTTTCCTCCAAAATATCTCCCCATATGTTTACTTCTCTCCGTCTTTTCAAACTCCTCCTCACCTCAAACCCTCCAGCATCTCACTTTTCATTTCTTTTTTTTTTTTTCACTTTTTTTTTTTTTTTTTTTATTGGTACCAGGGATTGAACTCACGACTACCTGCTTGCAAGGCAGGCACTTATGCCGCTGAGCTAGATCCCCAGCCCCCAGCATCTCACTTTTACCCACTCTCAAAAGCAACATACTTGATCTTCCTGCCCCATGGCAGTCTCCAAAACTTTGAAGTTTTTCTTGTAAAATATAAATCAGAGTGCATTTTTCTGTCATTAAATCTCTCCAGTGGAATCACCTACATTTTGAATAAAATCCAGATGCTTCACTTTCATCAGCAGGTCTTTCAATGTTAAGAGTTTTGCTTCTTGTTTAACTCATACCACGAGCTCCCCCGGCTCACGGTGCTCTGATTTTGCTGATCTTGCTAATTCTCACACTTGTCACAAAAAAAAAAAAGGGTTTTTAAAGGAAAAATGAAAAGCATTACATAAATTGTTTTGAAACAGTTATCCTTGGCCACAAAAATCAATTATAAGGGTGGCATCACCTCAAGCTTGGACAGGCAGTGATTGCTGCATTTTAATACTGACAACTTTCAGGGTATATATGAAGTGATTGAATGATACAGTGAATGTTTAAATATTTTGAGGAAGATTAAAGGCAGTGTATCTTGTACTGCCACAATTTTTTAATTTAAACATTCATGTTTTATGATCCCCTCACTGATCAAATTTTATGGCAATTTCCATCAAATAAAAACACTACAGTGTGTCTCCACCTTATTCACCAAATGTGGCACTGTATGCAACTGCTGGCTCTTTCTCAAAGTTAAAATGACCATGAAGATAAATATTTAGAGTCAGTTCAGAACACTGAGGCAGCCATGACAGCATAGCTAAAGATAGGAAAGAGGATTTCCAGACCTGCTTCAGAAAGTGACAAAATGGGCTAGGTGTATTCAAAATGAGGAGATGTATGACGGAGATTAATGGTGATGTGTCCTGTACTGTAATGAATTTTTTAAAAGTAAGCATTTACTGTATTTTAAAATCACATTTCATAGAACTAAAGAAACAGACAAAGTATACTCATTGAAATAAATGGAATATCTAAAGGATGGTATCACTGGGACAAAGAAGGTATAATTAGAAGGCAAATGAGACCAAGGCTGTTAAAAAGCTAAAAGATGCTGTTGTCCTAGCAACGTGGAAGTAAGTCATTCATATCCTCAATGACAGGAATTTCCAATAAGTGATAACAGTGAAAATGTTTTATATGGTAAGAGCTTCTGTCAAAATGATGAAGTAAGAATCATGAAACTTTCACTATAAATCTATATATATATGCTGGTAAAATGTATTTGAAAACTTGAATCCTTCAAAGAACTAGTAAAAGGAAAAAGAAAATTCTTAGAAAGCCAAAAGTGACTAGAAAGTTGAGAGCCAAAGTATCCTAGGAATCCAAATCTAATAGCGATCGCATGAGGAAGTAGAGTACCCTGGGTAGTTTGTACCTGAAATGTGGCACATTTCTGGTGTAGGAAATAACAGCCTGAGAAATCACTCTACAATTACAGTACTACCAATGATATTCCTAGGGTATCTAGCAAGTACAAATGCAAATCCATCTAACAGAAACACATCAGAAAGTCATGTCACATGGAAATCCCATGGCAAGAGAGAGGATGGCGGCTTAAAGTACACAATTGGAAAAAGTATGAAAACAATCAGAAAAAAAAAATCTAAGGACTTGCCTCCCAAGATAAAAATGTAACCTATTACAAACTATCAAACTATAAAATAATTTTAAATTTATCAGAGATTACAATAAAGTAATAAACTAGCCATTTCATTTACTAATACTGTTTTAATAGTTTGCTTAATAGCTTTTTTCAATTAATTTCTTTTTCTCTTTGATTAATTCTAATAATGGCTTAATCAGGGCAGGAAGCCATTAATAAATTAAATTAATAAAAAAGTAATAATCTACTAAGAAAATAAGAGAATTATCATTATCAAAGCCATAAAACATATATGCAAAAATAAATTATGAAGTATAAAGAAAAATGGAGGCTGAGGACATAGCACAGCAGTTGAGTACTTGCCTAGTATTTATAAGACCCTGAGTACAATCCCCAGCCAGGGTCGAAAAGCAAAAAATAAAAACAGAAAGAAAGAGAAGGAGAGAGGGAGGGAAGAAAATGGATCAATCTACAAGATAGTGATGTCAACACCCTCTCATATGAAACTGAGAGATTGAGGAAGGGTAAAAGCATGAATGAGGATGTAGAAGACAAAAAAAAAAAAAAAACAAAAGTAACAAGCTTGAAGTAAGCCATACAAAGAATAAGCCCTCATATTGTCCATTGTGAAAAACTATGGAACTTATGATACAAATTATATTAGAATTAAGAATTAAAATATTACATTATCAAAATACAGGAGGTAAAATTAGGAGTTTTGAACGCATCTATAGGAATAAAAGGTATCAAACATTAAATTCAAGGAGGTAAGGAGAAAAAACAAGATAACCCTATTGAGACATGATGAAAATGGACTGATTAGATACTTCTTCATAACTCAACCCAAGATTCTTTTCTAAGGTGAAATTATTACACCTGCATCCAACGAGGCTTATGGCAGCAAGATTTGAAAGGTGAAAAATTTGAAACTGTCTTTCAGGAAATAATGAAAAAATGACTTATTTATACAATGGAATATAATACATTTCATTACATTATAAATAAAGAAAAACTAAAATGGGTAAATCTCATAAACTTATTGAAAATTTTCAAAATAATATGGGCAACATCATGCCATTTGTGTACATTTTAAAAAGAAATTTAGCTGCAGATGTAACTCAATGATACAGTGCCTGCCTGGCAAGTGCAAGGTCCTGAGTTTCTACCTGGCCGCATCCCTCACAGGGACTTAGGCATAATTTAGATAAGGAGAGTGCAAGGCCTCTGTTATGTCCCATCTCAATTGCAGCCAAAATGCAAGTGAGGGCTCAATATGCCACCATGACTAGTGTTCACCAGTCTTGGTGCACAGATGGAGCAGCCTATTGCTTACGCTGTCTGTTCCATTCAGTCACAAATTCATTCAACAGACAGTCAGAAATTAAACATTCCAACCCTTTTCCTTTGACTGTGGTCCTGACTAATGAGAGTTGATCAGACTCTCCCTCTGCTAGATCTGAGCAAGAGTGACAGACAGACTAACTGGAGTTATTGCTAGAATCAGGCAAGCAGGCAGGCACACAGACTGCATCCTCTTCCCTTTGCAGTCCAGTGTGAGCTGCTGAAGTGGAGAGCCAAGAGTCCTCCTCCAGGGAAGGAATCCCTTCAAGAGGAATCAAGAAATCTTGACAGCACACCTTCCCATCAGGACCTGGAGAGGTCTTTGTTCCATCCAGAAGGGCCATGACTGGTGACCAAAGATGTTAGCAGAGTTGGTCTTCCCAGGTGATGCATTAGATGCAACAGTAAGCAGAAATACCAAAATGACACCAGGGTTTGGAGGCAGACTTATTTTACATCAACGGGCACTGGTCTGGAGAGTACTTGGACATCTTTGATTGGTTCTTACAATATGCATCACAGAGATCAGCTCTGTATCACAGTGACTAACCTTTTCTAAGACACAGAGCAACTGAAACTGAAACAGAAACTGTCAGCTGGGCAGCTGAAGTATACTAACCAGGGGAAGTATTTTCTGCTACATAACACTCAGACTGCCACTTATCTAAGTTACTAAAGATTGGCATTTCTTAAATACTTATGTAAAATAAGTCATATCGCATGTACTTACTTTTGGTCTAGCTTTTCTTACTATTTCTTACTCTGCATAATTATTTTTAAATTCATTCATGTTATTGCATGTTCAATACTGTAGTTTGTTCCTTTTCTTTGTTAAGTAATACTCTCATTGTAGCCAACTGTAACAATAAAAAATCATACTTTCAGTGAGGATAGGTTTTGATTTTATGTTTTAAATAAAGAAAACATAAAATAACCAACTGTGTGCTCCTCACTTAATGAGACAGGATGGAGAGGACAGAACTAAACTCATTAACAGCAATTGGTAGTCCATGGAGGGTATAGTTTTCTATAGTTTTTGATGGAGCATGTGTGTGTATGTTTAGTTTTTTGCAATAAATATCTTTTACTTTTATGATGATAGTGAGTGATATATAGAATTGTTCCAAATGTCACCTCACTTTAAAACCATTTTTGTTTTATAATACAATAGCAAATGTCTCCTTCCAGAACACTTCACTTTGTTTTCTCCAAAAGCTGTACCAAAAAACCCTACGATAATGAGCAGTTTATTTGCAGTGATAATGTATGGGCTCTGCTTAGGAAACAAGCTTGCAGATTTTTTCCCTATGGCAAAAAAATGTCATACACAGCGACCTTACAATGCTTATGCTAACTCTGGCATTTGCGCACTTGGACTCCTTATTATACTCATTAATTTTGTAATTGTTAATAGTATCACTATTTATATGATGACTTAGCCTTTACAAATTTCAATCAAGATTTCAAAACTCAATAGAAAACGTGTCTAGAACATAGGGAGGTATGTCTCAGAGTAATTTTTCCTAGCAAGGAGAATATTTTGGTGTTATATATAAACTGTGATGTCTAACTAATATTTTCTATTTATATTATGATTCTCTAGCAATACTGGGCAAAGTGTTTCACTGGTCTCATCTAAAAATAAGAACAATGTTTTCTAAAAAGGATATCAACCTGAGGCATCTAAAAATAAATCAAAAAAGTTATTTCACTAATAATGAAAATCTTAACTGACCTTTCATAAAATATATGTATGAATGCCAACATTATATACAAAGTAAAAACAACCTGTACAGGAGTTTTCTAGATGTTCTCTTTTATATAATCTCAGAATCAGAACTTTAAAGTAGGAAGTTTACTTTGTAGCGAAAGCTGTTCTAAGCATAAGATTTGAACAGAATAAATTGTAAAATTCAAAAAGATAAAAATACAGGGATTTATCTACTGTGATTTTTGAAACCAAAACATCCCAAAAGCATATTGCTTTTGCCAACAGATGATTTAAGCCATGTTGCTCAGGAATTTTATCTTTGGTCATAGAGATGTTAATGACATAGGCAATGTCACTCATGTTTCCGTACAGCTGTGAAGGGCTTTAGAAGCATTATTAATGCTATTATATATGATAAATTATAAAAGCAGTGATGACTGTTATAATTTCTATCTCTTTTGTCCTATAAAACAATACATAAAGCATGAGAGTTATCTACTGTGTAGTAGAATCATATGATGTCAAAAAAAAAAATCAATGACTAACACAGCATTCTGTTGGAGATGGAAACTGCTGACTCTGGTGGTGGGAATGGTTTTGTCCTGGGCCCAGAATGCTAGGAAGAGCTCTGCTGCAGCACTGCAATCCAACTCTTGTTGGTGGGAATGTAATTCATTATAGTAATTATGTAGAAATCATAAAAGGTCCTCAGGGAACTGAACTACCAAGTGATCCATCAACTCTACTACCAAATGTGTCTTAAAATAAGAGAAATTAGCAGATGTGGTAGTCAATTGTGGTCAACTTGAATGGATTAAGAAACACCCAGCAAGTGTTTAACCACGTGGAGTACAGTTCTTGGTATGTCTCAATGGTTGAGCCACAACCTGAAGAGGGAAGACCTACCTTGGATGTGTGTGATACCAACCAAAAAGCATATAGCCTAGACGGGATAAAAAAGCAGAGAAGAAAGAAGTCTTCCCTTTTCACTTCTTTGGGAAGCTCTTGTCTTCACCATCACCTTTGAACACTGTCCTCCAGTTCTTTCAGGCTTCTAGTGCAGACGTTTTAGACTCCCAGTGCAGATCTCTGGCTTTCCCAAGGACTCACACTGAGCTCTGCGGTGAGCTCCGTCTTCGGCTTTGCCTGGACCTCTGTCTGTCCACCACTCAGATGGCTCACTTGCGTGCCTTCACTTCTGACTCCTCAAGCAGCCATTGTAAGCCTATTTTGTAAATCTGTTACATATCATTTTTACTTAATTACTGAGACAAAATATCCAACAGCCAAAGTAGAAGGAAGAAAAGTGTATTCAGTTCACAGTTTATAGAGGTTTCAGTTCATACTTGGCTGGCTCCAAGGCAAGGTAGCATGGCAGAGGGGCCTCACAGAGGAGAAACAGCTCACAACAGATTGAAGGCAGCAGAGCATCAAAATGACAAAGAAGCAGCAATCAACAAGCAGTGGTCACCTTCCTGTCCCCTGTATTTTATCCAAGCTGCCACTCTTAAGGCAGATAGCACTCACACCCAGGGAGGGGCAAACTTAACTCTAGCACTGCACCGTGAATCAAATCTGGCATCACATCCTTGATCCCAGTGTCACACACCCTAGGTCAAGCCACCTCCGAAAAGCCTGCCTGTGACCATGTGAGGCTTTGAGGGACACTTAGACATGAGCCGTAACAGGTCCACGGAATAATAACTATTGCTGTTCTTTTATTATTTGATTGTGAAAATTTGTTTTATTTTTCTTGAAATAAAAAGGTAAAATACAATGAAGAATCAACTAAGGTTCTAATATATGCATATATATATTTATATATAGACATATCAACTGGTGATATTTATATGTATATAAGCAGGAAGGTGATTTGAAAAACTCAGGGTGTGAAAAGATGGGTTTGGAGCTAAGGAGAAATAGTTTTATAATCTCCATAGGTACAGTTTCCATGGATATAGTATTTTTTTTTGAAAAATTTGCAAGAAGAATATATTTATGGTATTTTGATACATGTATATATTGCAGAATGCTAAATTAAGCTATTTTCATATATTTTACTGCACATACTTTTTTGTTGATTCAAATACTTAGCCTTTCAGCAATTAAACATACAATCTATTGTTATTAACAAGTCACCATGATGTACAGTAGATCCCTTGAATTTATTGTTCCTAACTGAAATTTTGTGTCCTTTAGCTAACTTCTTCCCAATTCCCTAGCTACTCCCTAGCTCTCTGACAACCAACATTCTACTTCCTGTTTTTATGAATTCAACTTCTTGAGATTCCATGTATAAGTGAGATCACGTGGTATTAGTCTTTCTGTACCTGGTTTATTTCACTAAACATAGTATCCTCCAGGTTCATCCATATTTATTGCCACAAATGACAGGAATTTTTTTCCATTTTTATTATTTATTAATTTATGTTTGAGACAGGGTCTCACGATGTAGTCCAAGTTGGCCTTGAACTCCTAGCCATCCTCCTGCCTCAGCTTCCTGAGTGCTGGGATTACAGGCATGTGTCACCAACCCCGTCTTTTTCCTATTTTTAATATATATGTATATGTATTTATTAATAATAAATACAGGGAGTGGGGGATACAATCAAGTATTTATCTTGCTATTCTTATAAGAATTAGACTTAAGGAGAACTAAACAGAAATGAAGAAAGTATTTTCAGTTATGGACAAACAAAAATCACAAAACACCCATCTACACACAAAAACTTATAGGTTTTTGAGATTTTATTTCCAAAATGATTTCAAGGACAGTGGTGGGAGGCATACAACACATGGATCATAGGCATCTTATCGCTGCTCATGATACAGAAAGCAACATAAGCACCATGTAGTTTCCCTGCCCCAAGTCTGACAAGGGTGATGCGGAGAGTGCTGAAAGGGCCCAGCAGAAGCAATGTGTTTGGGTCACAACAGGAAATGCTGAGCTCACAGCACAGTGAGCATGGCAAACAGAAATACGTGGATGTGATTAAACCAAAGACCTTGAGACGGTAAGACTAAGGATAATCGAGGAATGCAGTGCATGTGGCCTCCAGAAGTTGGGAAAGCAAGGAAGGGGCTCCCCTGGGCACTCCAGATGGAAAGCCAACACCTTGATGTTAGCCCGTCTGGAGTCCACTTCAGATTTCTAGTCTCTATAGCCGTAAGATAAAATCTGTGTTATTTTCAGCTAGTAAATATTTAGTAATTGTTACATATATAATAAAGTCTAAAGCAGGGGAAAAGGAATTTTTAAAACCTGCAGGGACTCATTATGTCTCCTTTTTGATCTGGACAGGCCACTATAGGGGAACTCGGCAGAGGGTGTGCTCCACCAGAGGACCACTGTCTTCAGGATATCAGAACCTATTATGACGACTCAAAAGGTCTTAAACACACACCAGCCAGAAAAAAAATCAGAAAATTCAAGCTAGTGAGAACCGAAGACAAAACAAAATTATAAAGGTAGTGATAAAAAGACAATTTACCTTCAAAGGAAGATTTAGCCAACAGTGAACTTCACAACAAATGATATGGGGCAGCCTGAAAATATGGGTATTTTTAAATGCTAGAAGAAAATAACTGCCAAACTAGAATTTACTATCTAGAAAGCATACCTTTCAAGAATGACAATAAGCAAGGCATAGTGGTACGCACTGGTAATTCCACTACTCTGGGAGGCAGAAGCAGGATGATCACAAGTTTAAGCCCTGTCTACAAAGTTTAGCAACTTGGTGAGACCCTGTCTCAAAATAAAAACTAATTGTAATGAAAAGGGCCATGGTGGTAGCTCAGCTTAATCTCTAGTACTGGGGGAAAAAAGAATGGCTGAAAAAGACATTTCTTAGCAAATAAAACCTAAGAAAAACTGTCACCTGCTATCCACACTAGAGAAATATTAATGAGTATCATTAATGAAACAGGAGAAATAATCCCAGAAGGAACATTGAACATATGGGAAAAAAAGAATAACAAAAATGGTAGATGTATGCTTAAGTATAAATAAATATTAACTTCATCAAACCGTAATGCCTTAAAGAGTTAACATCTATGAGTATAAAATACAAGATAAGAATGTCATTGAAAGGAGAACAAAAGAATTATAAGAACCTGGCAGTATGCAGGAAAGAGTTAAAGTAACAACATATTGACAATGAATTCTGTAATGTCTTAATATTAAAATAATATCAAAAGAGGTTTAGAAAAATAATAATAACAGTAAATTTTCAGGGCCTCCAGAGTAGGAACTAATTACATCATAGCCATTTTTTGATCCATCATACAAAGCTCCTAGCAAACCCACTTTGTTCATTGAGTACTGAGCACTGCACCCTACATTGCCTCTGAAGACATTCAGGGAATGTGAAATTAAGGTAGAGGCCAGGCATGAGGACTATGTCTAGAATCCTGACACTCCAAGGACACAGCTCTGAGCCAGCCTGGGATGTAGCTCGGTGCGAAGGTCCTTTTTTCAATTTCCAGTGCCACAAACGAGCAAAACACTGGGCAGAGGGAAAAAGAGGAAGAGAGGAAGGGAGGAAAAGAAGAAAGGAGGGAGAGTATTTACTCTTAAAGCTTACCCATCTCTCAGCTTTTCCTGGTTATTACTACATAGCCAAGTTCCACCAGCAGAGGGCAGTAGTTGACCATTCTTCTATTTATTTACTTTTGTTACTTTCAGAAATGAACTTAAAATGGACAGAACTGTAGCTTTTTGTATTGCTATAATTTGTTTTTATGAATATAAAGGTAAATCCAGGAGTGCCATGTTAAAAACAAAACAAAAAAAAAATGAAACTAACACTTGAACTTACAAGTGAAAATGAGATGGCGAGACAGGAATCAGTGCTCCCCAGGGGATTCTTGCTGGTTTTTCTTCCACAGGTGCCCCAAATGCCTTGTAGTTGACACAGCTATGTCGGGTACCTCGCTATCACTCCAGGAAATATTTATGTTGGCTGCAGCAAATTTTGGAAGAAGACTTACCCCGGATGACTGCCCTGCTACCTCTCTGGATGACTCCTCCACTCTGGAGCCGTAATCAGTGAGATCCATAGGAGCACCTTCCCTCCCGGTGACAGAACAGTAAGTCAGACATTGTGCATGAGAAAGCCTAGCTTTTTCCCTGTGTAAGGAGCCTCCCCATACTCTTAGGTCAGTCTGTACATTGTTCCCCCTTATTTTGCAGTGTATGGTCTAAGAAAGTCTATTTTGGAAGGTGTATTTTTGCCGAGGCATGATTTTCAGCTCAAGCAGAGCATGCTAAGTTCATACACTAAGAGCTTCTCTGATCAAAGGTCACCAGTGCCAAATCAGTCAGCTGCCAGAGCTGGTGAAACCAGAGGTCCTCGAGGTCAAAAACAGTCAGTGCAGGTTCTGGTGACACTGACAGTGACTAGGAGCAACAGCTCTACAGCGGGCAGAAGAGTTCCTGAGGCCTTTTGCTGGCTGCTGGGTACAAGCGATGAGGACAGCCAGTAACCATAAAAGCTGACAGCGCCACCATTCAAAGCTCAGGAGAAGCGACACTTTGCCAATTTATGATTTCCATATGAACTGAGCAGGAACCGGAGATGCTAACTGGGAACACCTTAGAAGCCTAGTGGAAACCTTTCTCCCTCCTGGGCCCTCAAGAAAAAAGCAGACGATGGAGACGTGATCCATATCTGATTTCCATTTCACATGCAGCTAAAGACTCAACCTAGTCATGGCAAAAGCAATCTCTTCAAAAACAGCAGGCAGAAATGAGCTACATTAGGGACAAGCTTACTATTTTGTTTCTATTCTCAATTATGACGACTATTAAATATTTTTCTTGAAAAAATTAAGTCAACACCAGCAGCCTTAGAACATGTTGGTACATTTTATGTACCCAAATACATTTAATGGATCAGTCCTACAGGTGTTACTCTCCACTTCAGAAAACAATATTCAGAAAGTATATAGCAAACTGTGTGAAAGATGGGACACCAGGAATTATGTTCCAGTCTTGAAATTCACACTCAAGTTGTCCCTGATTTTCCTCTTCACCCCTATAATAAAGACTTCCTTACTTGAAGGATTCTAAATTATAAGGCTACATCAGAGATCTCTGCACTACCATCAGAGAAACCATACTCTGAAATTAAGTAAAGAGTTCACAGCTTGATGGTGATTGAAACTCGGTCTCCGTACTTTTAAGTCCCTCCTGTATTTGTTTGTTTGTTTGCTTGTTTTTGAGATGGGATCTAGCTATACAGATCTGCCTCATTTTGAACTCATTTTATAGACAGGCTTTGATCTTCCTGCCTCAGCCTCCCAAGTGCTTAGATTATAGGCCTGTAACCACTATGCCCAGCTTTCTCCTTTTTTCTATAAAATACAAATAATTTAATTTATAACTTTAGAGTATCTGACTGTTGTGTTGCATAATTGCTAAAAGTGTGATATTTGAGGTAAAAACACCACAAACTCCAGGATCCCTATATGGGAGTCTGTGAACTGAAGCAAGTGATGTACCTACTCTGAACCTCAGTTTCCTTATCTATAAAGTGGCAACAATATTACCAACTACAAATAGCTGTTGTGAAGATTAATCTGAACATTTAATAGCATTTGGTTTTTATTAGCTATATTGAAGGAAACAGTCCTTAATTGTACAATCAATTGGCTGGAGGATCCTGGGAAGGCAGCTCAGAAGATCAGGTGTTTATGTGATAAGAAAGACAGCAGAAAAATGTAATACATGGCAGATATGGCAGAGTGGAAAGTTGGATGCTCATAGAAAGCAAAGATGGTATTGATCTGATTATAGGTATTGATCTGCCTTTTTCCTTATTACAAATATACTTTTGGGTTTTTAGAGGATCAGAAAATATTTATTTAAAATTTTCACTTGGATGGAAAAGATATATACTTAGTGAATAATTTAGGAGTTCTAGAACCCCTTCAAAAATTCTAGAGGATCACTTTATACCTCATTCAGTGACAAATAATTGTCTTCTGGGTTTTTAAAGACCGTTCTGGACAGCAAGCAGGTTAACAGAGACAAAAAGCAAGTAAGAGAAACAAATTAACAGTGAATGCCATGGCTCTTGTCTCGATGTCTCCCCACAGCCTCATACAGTCATTTTGCTTTTTCAGAGAAGCTGAAACTAGAGAATGAGATGCTGGGGTTAAGGGTGCGTGACTGCAGATCAGTTCCGACCGGATTGGCACCAGCCTAACACCCTACTCTCTGTTATTTTACTGTCTTCCACCACCATGAACAGTTGCCCCTCTGTCATGTGAAACCCTGCCTTGGAGCCAGGATGGAAACCTCTACAAACTGTGAGCTAAATAAACCTTCCTCCTTTAACTTTGGGTGCTGGATATTTTGTCTCAGCAAGGACAAAAGTAAGACAATGAGTCAGATTCAACAAACTTATATTAAGCACAGAATACCTGCCAGGTTCCATGCTGAGGTGATGAACACATGGACATAGTTGCTGCCCTCATAGAGATGTATGTCTCTCTATATAGAGAGATAGGCAGAGCATCCCTGGTCTGTGGATATGCTACAGCAGAATTTCCTATAACAAAAATCAAATTTTTAGAATCTAAACACATATGCCACCACTGACCTAATGAATCAGCTATTCTGGAAGGTAAGGAATACAGGAGACTATATTTTTAAACTCCAAGAAACACCTATAGTGCTTCAGCCTCTAGGAATACAGGATATATATTATCAATGCACTGAAAGGCCTGGAAACCATTGTGCTGACTCTCTCCTCCTCTCTCTCTCCCTCTCCCTCTCCCTCTTCTTCTTTCTGTCCCAAACAAGGTATCACCATGTAGTTCAGCCTGGCCTTGAACTCACTGTGTAACCCAGGCCGGCCTCAAACTTGCAGCAATCCTTCTGTTTCAGCTTTCCAAGTGCCAGAATTATAGGTATACACCATTATGCCCAGCCCTATCTAGGGTGTGTGTGTGTGCATGTGTGTGTGTGTGTGTGTGTGTGTGTGTGTGTGTGTGTGTGTTTTGTTTGTACCAGGCATCAAAACCAGGGCCTTGGGCTTACCACGCAGGTGCTGTACCACTGAACTACATCTCTGGCTCTGTCATTGTCTGGTATCGCTTTCTATTAAATAATATAATTATGAAAGTACACTATAAGGATGACATGGAATTGAGTGAATATTATTCTTAGGAGCTTTTTTTTTTTTCTGATACAGGGTCTTGCTCTGTAGCCCAGGCTTGCCCCAAACTCACAGCGACCCTCCTGCCTAGCTTCCCAAGTGTTGGGCTTACAGGCACGCACTACTACATCTGGCAGGACATTTCAATAGACAGCGAAATCCCAGTTTACACAAGAATAGTCATATGCCACATAATGGCTTCTAGGTCAATGACAGATGGTATATGCAACAAGGTTCACAAATTACACCACCTACTGATGTAGCCATCTTAGTTGGTGTAAGCATCCTCCATGATGTACGGTGTTATCACTTTAATGGCATTTTTCAGGCTGTATTCCCACTGACTGTCAAGCATCAATGATTATAACTGAAGTCAGTGTACAACAAGGAGGCACTTCACAGAATTTAACATGTCTCTGATCATCTTCATTGTTCTTTTAGTAGCAGAAGCTTCTGGACTATAAGGAATCCAGCTAGGACAGTGGCATTACTCATCTGATGGCCCTAAGACCTCTGGCTGGAGGAGCAGAGCTGTGCTGCCTGAACAGTGACCATACTTGGGCAGTTTCCTCCCAGAATATCCTTTGAGGACATTCACTCTGTCAGTGCTGGCAGAGCATTTGGTATCAAGACAAAAACATTTATTAAGAAGAACCTGTGAGAACATAGTAATATAGTTCTAACCTCTTGAGTATGTAGCTTTCTCAATAGAACATGAGATCCAAAGTCAAGATATAGGGTTCAGCATGAGGAAGAAACTGGTTAGGCAGCAGGGGACAGGCAGGTGGCTGGGCAGGTCACTAAAATTCCATTTAGTTGGGACAAATGACAGGACAGATTCCTCTGAATTATCCAGATGGTAATGCTACAATGGGCTGGGAACACAGTGTGGTGATCACAAAGTTACATAAGACCAATGATGGAGACATAATGGGCTTTACCCGAAAATGAGTCAGGAAATTGTCATAGTATTATTATGGTGTGTAGCTGAAATGTCCCCCCAAAACTGGTGCTAAAGGCTTGTTTGCCAGCTGATGGGCTTTTGGAGAAGGGATGAGATAATGAGGGCATCTCTAGCTTCATCAGCAGAGTAACCTACCAATGGGATCACAGTGTGATAACACCATTATCTGGGGGCCAATGGGAGTAGATCATGGGGGTGCTGGGGCCTATATTTGTTTCCCCACCCTTTCCTCTCCTTTCTGCTTCCCAGCAGTTGTGAGGTGGGCAACTTTGGTCCACAGTGCCCTTTCACCATGTTCTTCTGCCTCACCTTGGGGTCCACAGCAATGCAAACAGCCCACCATGGCCTGAAATTGTGATGCAAAATAAAATATTTCCTCTCAGTTATTTGGTCTCAGTGATGAAAAGATTAACAGAGTAAGAAATACATGAAGAAAAATACAACAGTGCAACATGTAAACACAAGAGGAGAAAAAGTATAGTGAAAAATGAGATCAAGGAGAGAAGTGAGTCACAGAAACAGAGGATCAGAAGACCAAAAAGGTGAAAATTTCAGGGAAAATTAGTCACTGGTGTTAAACATCACTGAGCAGAAGCGAGGATAAGAACACAGAGAGAAGGTGATCGTGGTGGTGCAGTGGCACACACTTGTGATGCCAGCACTCAGAAAGCTAAGGAAGGAGGATCCCTGCAAGTCTGAGGCCAGCCTGGCTACACAGTGAGTTCAAAGCCAACCAGAACCATATAGCAAGACTCCTGTCTTACACACACACACACACACACACACACACACACACACACATTCAGCATGTCATCAGCGTGTTACTGGTGACATGTCAAACAGCAGCACAGTGGAGAGATGTGGGAACTATTCTGTTCATGGTTTTGATCATTGCATACAATAATCTCAATCCTCTATGCAGTTGTTTTTTTTTGTTGTTGTTGTTGTTTGTATTGGGGATCGAACTCATGACCTCGCACTTGCCAGGAAGGTGCTTATGTTGCTGAGCTACATCCCCTCTCTACGTAGTTCTGATTTAATACTTTTTGGTCAAGGATGACCAGTTATATGTATGTTGACCTTGAACATGAAGACTTTTACTTTGTGATGGGTAAGTAAAAGATTAGCTGGACACATTCTGTTCCCATTGTTCAGCCTTCTACCCACCCTCACCTCCTCCAGGCTTAAGGGGATTATGGTATTATTATGCTTCAGAGTTGGTGGTGACTCTCTTGTGTCAGTGCACATTCGACAACAGAAATTTTGTTCAATGAACATGAGTGGAAGGGATTTAAGAAGTAGGTGGGACGAAAGGCTCTCCTATGGAAAATAGTCAATTGCTCCTTGTTTCAAATTGAATAAGACTAGGAGTTGCCCTACAGTGTACAGCCTAGCATAATGGAAGAAGGGCTAGTCGGATAAGAATCAGAAATGCTGAACACTAAGTCTCAACTCGGGCACTTTCATACGTGCGACCTCTCCCCTTCCTAGGTGGCTGGAAGAGTCCAGCTGAGAAAAGTTCTAACCACAGAGCTCTGCGCCTAGTAGAGCAGCAAATGATAGAGGTGGCACGGCCATTACTACTAGCCCTTGGTCTTCCCACAAATTGCTCAATCAGATAAAAAAAAAAAAAAAAAAAAAAAAAACTACAGTTACTCAAGATAGAAAACTAGTGACTCTCAAAATAATTTGGGCAAGAAAAGCTCGCCACTACCTTTCATCTATAAAGATCCTAATCACTTTTTAAACTCACACTTACCCGAGAGGGCAAATCACCAACCAACACTAAAGCAGATCTGGAGAAGGCCCGGGTCATTTCTCTGTGACTCAGATCACTGAACAGCATGCAATATAAAGTGAGTGTTATTACAGGCTTAAAACATTTTTACTCATAGAAATTTGCATTTGTAAGTCAAAGAAACATTGAAGTCCTATCCCAATCGCCAGCAGGATGCTAAAGTCCACTTGGCATGCTTTGTACAAAGAATTAGGGTGAAGTGGGGATGGGAGGTGACAGACACAGTGGGAAGGGAAGCGAGAATGTGGGGAGGGTGAGGTGACCACAGGGCCTAGGGCAGTCTGATAACGCAGCTTACAGTTATGGAATAAGTAAGCAACAAGGGAAAAAAACGCATTTTTTCCCCCAGCCCTTCCGCTAGCATGCTAGCACGAGCTGGGAAATCACATCCGATGTCCAAATAGAAGCGGGTATCACCCTCCTCTCAGGCTCTGGGCAGGCAGAAGACGACCCACAGGAGGAGGCGCCGGCCACTTCCTGCAGCCCGCCTTCCCGACCTCCGCTCCAGCTGGGGAGCAGCGCCTCGGGCCCGGTGGGGGCGGGGCGGGGAAGCGGCTGGCCCGCCCCCAGGAAGGCCCCGCCCCTGCGCGCCCCTCCCCCGGAGGCCCCACCCTCCCGCGGCTGCCCGGTCGCCAGCGCCCGGCCCGCCCTGCCCCGTGGGTGTCGGCTGCCCGGGCCGCGGGGGCGGGGCGCGGAGGCAGAGGCGGGGTCGCCGGCCACGCGTGCGCGCCCAGCTGCTCGGACCCGCTCGCCGGAGCCCCTCTGCGCGTCCTGCCGTGAGTACCGATTCGGCCCGGCCGAAGTCCGCGCCCCCGCTCGGGTCGGGCCTTTTCCGCGGCCCGTCCGGGGATGGAGCGACTCGGGGGAGGCCGAGGGGAAGCGTTCCTGCGAGTGACCTCTCCACCCCGATCGCTATGTCGCGGCGGGGCCTGGAAATGGCTGAGCCTCGCCTCGCCTGGGCTGCGAATGCGGCTCCGGAGTCCTGCCCGGGGCAGCGCGGCCGCGCGGGGAGACCTCGCCCGCGGTGTGCGGGCCTCAGTCGGGAGCCCTTGTTCGGCTGGGTTGGAGGGCGAGAAACAGGCGCTGAGTTTGTGCGGGCTGAGCACAAAGGAATCCCCATGAAGGAGACAGGGGTGAGGTGCAGAGACCCTCTCAAGTGAAGGATCAAGCACAGAGCCCACCCTAATTTATTAAAAACTCTCGCCGAGATGGCTTTCCTGATTTTGCCAGGAAAGCAACTGTACATCATCATTCTCGTGCCACACATCACCCAAGTTCCTAAACTTTTTGTGACCTCCATATGCCCTTTACACTCTTAGAAATGAGTATCCCAAGGGACCTCTGTTTATATGGGTTATCTATTGCTATTTGCCATATAATAAAACAAATTTTTACCATATTTAATCATTCAAAATAAGAATAGATTATATCGTAATATAACTAATTAAAATCTATTTTTAATTAAGAATAGATTATATCGTAATGACTTTAATTAAAAATCTCGAGAGTTTCCAATCAGAAAGTTATTGAAAATAGGCAATGTTGTACATTTCTGCAGATTTTTTAAATGTCAGGCTTAGTGGAAGACAGCTAGATTCTTACCTGTATCTGCATTCAGTGTGTTGCAGTAATTTCATAACACCTTCTGGAGAGCCCACAGTATATCATGACGTTTATTCTGAAAGTGGTTTGGTGATGCTTAGGAGTTCTCTGCACCACACTTTTAGAACTACTGAGATAGCAGTGCTTCTTGGGCTTAATTCATTTGGTCTACTTTTTGTTTGTGATTCTGCCTCAAAATGGAAACAAAACCACCCCATGTCATGGATAGTGTTAACTTCTCAAGTGAAGGACCGAGCTTGACCTAGCATTGGAAAGCAAATATTAAGTTTCCTGCATGTGGTGATGAATCTTTCTGGCCTAAAAAGTCAGCAGGCTCACCGGTGGCTTCAGTTGTTTCTGTGCCAGCAGAGCTGACCTGTCTGCTTTGGGAGTTACAGCAGCAATGTGGCAAATGGGACCTGTGGGTTCAGAGAAACGCCTACAGGGAAACCATGCCAAGCCTGTAGGGGCTGGTGTTGAGAAGTGCCAAGTAGTTGAGAAGTTATTTCCAAAGTAACAAGAGGCATGCTTATATTTCCAAAGTAACAAGAGGTGACTCCTTTAAACGTGCTTGATTTTGTTGCTGTTACGTGGTTGTTAACCTTGAGTTTGCTGGAATATACTTCCCACTCTTGAGACACTTTCTCTTGCCACTTTCAGAAGTATGTCCTCCACTCCCGCTGTCCAGCATTTTGGTGTGTGGTGGTGGGATTCCTCATTGAGTTCTTTCCTTGGCTGCGTGCCCTGTCACCATAATTTGAGATAGAAATGATCCCGAAGAACCTGTCATGCTCAGGAGCAGATTGGACACCCTGACTGATGGGTTAGAAATAAGCCATGTCTTAAGTGTTTTGCACACACTCTTGCATAGCACAGCTGGGAGGAAGAGAGGGTGTCTGGACTCTGAACACCTCTTAATGTTCTTTGTAGAAGATTCCACTTAGGTGGTGGAGTGTCCATCATCTCTTTGTTAGACATTTGTTGACCACCTGCTAGTATTTGTCACAGGCCCAATTTTATACTGGACACCAAGGGAGCAGTGAGTGCAAAAGATCCTATCCCTTTCATCATGGAGCTTCTAGTCAAATAGCTGGCGGTTAATTGAGATAATCCATTGTCACATTATTCACCTGAAGTATGGTCCTGTGTGCAGAACAATGTCACCTACCTTAAGTGGGCTTCAAAAGCATGTGAAACCAGAGTTCCAAACTGTGAAGTTGATTTTTAAAAAAAGATCAAAATTCCTCCTTTTACAGAGGAAGTAAGTAACTCTCTGTGAAGCAACAAGACTGTCTGTACAGGGAAATTACTTTTAGCCTGCTACCAGTCTCTAGGCCAACCTTGGGGAAAATACTTGATTTCTCTGGGCCTTAGTGTTTTTGGCTTTAAGGTGAGAGATTGGGCTATTCATAGCAGGTCTCTCAAATAACCAGTGGCTTAACTGTAAATAGTATATATTTGCATTTGTGCATGCCTTCCCAAATCTGTGTTCAATGGCATCACATTTGTTTAGCTTGAAGTAAGCTGTGGCATAGAAGTATTTACACTGTGGAAATTAGCCAGTGCTAAAAATCTGGACTCTCCTCCTGAAGAGCAGGCTAAACATTTACCAGCACACCACTGCTACTGTCAGAGCCAAAGTGCTTTTAGTTTGTTTTTTAATAGGAAACAGACAGTAGCCTGGATAGAAGATACTGGCTATATAGGGTGATATTCAAGTCCTCTAATATTTTTGATAGAGAAAATGTGTTTTTATCTATCATAGAATATAGGCCAGCAAACTTTTTGTGTCAGGAGGCAGATAATAAAAAATTTAGGGTATGTGAAATGAATAATCTTCATTGCAACTGCTGCTGTTGGGTAGAAGCTGCCATGGGCAGTAACAAACAAAGTATGGCTGTGTGCCAGTGAAACTTAGTTTACAAAAACAGGTGCCAGGCTGTGGTTCCTAAACTCCTGTCTAGCATATCATAATAGGAACCATGCTTTGAGGAAGTAATTTCTAGGAAAGAAGTTTCTCCTGGCCTTCGTGTGAGTACCAAAGACCTGAATGAATCTTGAAGATGAATGTACCTGTCAGTAGGAACTACAAAAAATTCGGTGTCAATCAGAAAAAGGAGTCGTTTGCTTAAAAGAAAACGAAGGAGTAGTTTGCTTAAAAGAAGACCAGGTAACTCAAGATTTGGGGCACAGTCATGGAAGATTTATTTTCCCCAACTCTCTTTCTGGAGCCACTTTAGATGTATGTTATGCTAGATTGGACAAACCCATTGAGTACATTTTAGGTGTTCTTATGCAGAAAGCAGAGGTGTCTCTTAACAGCTCTCCTGATTTCTGGGACAGAACAAAGGAAGTGCTTGAAAAAAGAAAATCATATAGATGGATAAATGTATCTGTATGCATGGTTTTATGGTTGGTTTGTTTTGTACAGGGGATCGAACTCACGACCTTGTGCTTGCCAGGCAAGTGCTTAAGCCACTGAGCTGAATCCCCAGTCCTTGTACATATGTTTCTATATAAATGTTAAGTACCTAAATTGTATGCATGTGTGAGTACATATTTCATGTATTTAAAGTAGTCTGATAAATCTTCAGAAGAGGAACTATTAAAATAACCAGTTTTGAGCAGTGGAATGGGGTAAAAGGCAGCTTGTTACTTTTTGCAGTGCTAGATATCTTTCTGTTCTTCAACATTCATGTGTTGTGTGTACAATTTATTCTTTTTTTTTTTTTTTTTTTTGTCTTTTTCCTTTTTATCGGTACCGGGGATCGAACTCACGACTGCCTACTTACAAGGCAGGCGCTTATGCCGCAGAGCTAAATCCCCAGCCCCGTTGTGTGTACAATTTAAAATCCCATTAAAATATACTTTTAAAAGGAAGATGGGGTTGTTTCTCCAGTAAGAATGCTGGCAGCACTCGTTCCCCCAGTGAAACAAATTACTTTGTCATGTTTCTCAACTAGTATGTTTAGTATAGTGCTGGTATATATTAACTCAACATATTGAGAGCAAGACCTGATAACTAAAACATTAGACTGTGTTAATGTTTGACTTAGACTTCCTGCCCAGGGTTAGAGATACCAGATGATTCCAGAAGTAATGGATTAATTGGCCACTTGCACTGGTGTTACAGAATGTTATTGCACATTTTTAAACTAAAGCATATTACATGGGACTGTTTTCCTGTGACCCTCTTATTTCTGAGGAGAGAATATGAATGTGTATGTAGGAATAGGCATTTGCCTTGGTAAAGGCAGTGGATTTGCCAAAACCTGGAAAGGTTTTCTCTTGGAGGGGCACATTTGGTTTTTAGATTTTTTTCAGCTTTGTTTATTGTTTTCCAGAATTAACAAATGCTAAATTTAAAATGACTAAAATCGATCCCTGTTGTGCACATTATGTTTTACATAATACCCTCAAAACACAGTTGAGCTCCATTTTTCTTAGACTGGCTTAACACACCCCTGCCTGGTAGTAGAGCCCTGCTTCTTTTTCTCCGTGGGTAAGGGGAAAAAGCAAGTGACTAGACTGAATCACGGGGAACTGAAAATGTGCACCGGTGACCTCTGTAGTCACACTGTGCTGTGTCATCTGCCATGTGCAGTCTGTTCCTCCCCTCTAATAGACCCAGAGGGTAGGGAGTTCTTCATAGGTGTGGCACTGTCACCTGAGAAGCTGTCAGCTCTGTCTAGGTTGGTTAGTCTTTATTTCTTTCTTTTTTTTGTCTTTTTGAGACAGGGTCTCTGTGCAGCTCAGGCTGGCCTTGAGCTCACTTTGTAGCCCCAGGCTGGTCTTGAACTCCCAACAATCTTCCCACCTCAGCCTCCTGAGTGCTGGGATTACAGGCATGAGCCACCACTGGCAAGTCTTTATTTCTTTTAATATATTTTTAATGGGAATTTTTGGACATACAAATAAGTAGAGTACAAATCCCCAGCTACAATTCTGGATATTAACAACTGGCTGATCTTGTTTGCACTTTTATCTTTCCTCTGTCTCACTTTTTACCTCGTCTAGGAGCTGTCACCTTCATTTTCACTTATTTATAAATCCATTCCGTTGTGTCTTCTTAGCGGAGAATAGTACTGATTATCTGTCATAGCAAAAATCTTTAAACTGTTGTGGGGTGTAATAGCATATGCCTGTAATCCCAGCCCTCTGGGAGGCCAACAAGACCATTTCTCAAACAAACCAACAAAAAACCAAACATGATGGCCCAACTTTGTAGTCTTAGCACTCAGGAGACTGAGGCAGGATTGCTGCAAGTTGAGGTCCAGCCTGGGCTACATAGTGAGTTCAAGGCAAGTGATGGGATGGAATTTTAGACCCTGTCTCAAAAAACAAAAAAAACAAAAAAAAACCCTTTTTTTTTAAAGGTCTTAGGGATGTAGGTCAGTGCAAAGGTCTGGGTTCAGTGCCCAGTCCTGTAATCCTTTCTACCATAATTTCAGCCAAATGGAACTCATGAATGGTTGGTCCTTGAGCCCTTGCTAGTATCCTGTGTCTCTGCTTCTGCCTTTGCTCCTCTCTGTGTCTGAGTCTAACTTCATCTTTCTTTTTCCCTGTCTTTGGGTTTTTTTTTTTTTTTTTTTTTTTTTTTTGGTCTTTTCCAGACAGGGTCTCGCTGTGTACGTCATGATGACCTGGAGCTCACTTTGTAGCCGAGGCTGGTCTCAAATTTGTGATGATCCTCCTGCCTCAACCTCCCAAGTGCTGGGATCACAGGCATGCACTACCACATCCAGCTCGTTTCTCAGTCTTTCTCAAATCTCATTTGAACTATGTCTTTCCTTGACCTGTATTATGATCCTTATTTTAAGTAATTAACTGGGTTCTTGTCTTCCTTTCTTTGTCCAATTGCAGTATTTATATAAAAGGAAGTCTTCCTGTGGTACTTAGCAATGCTCCATGCAAAGAAGATACTCTGGAAATACATTCTAAATTAACTTGAATTGATGTATGAGATGAATTCATCACATTACCGAGGACCAAGAATATTTTTTCACTTGCATGATTTTTTAAAAGGTTTTAAAGAATACTGATAAAAATAGTCTTTAATTTGAGCCATTATAAAAAGGCAGCTTTTTAAAATGAACTATTTGGGCCGGGATTTAGCTCAGCAGTACAAGCGCCTACCTGGCAAGCACAAGGTCATAAGTTCGATCCCTAGGGCCAAATAAATAAATAAATTTTAAAAGTGAAATATTTTATTCACATATATATCTGGAACCTTTAGGTCTTTTCTTTATGTTAGAACGCACCCAACCTGAAAAACTAAATAGTGTTGGGTCGCTTTTACTGGATAAAAGTAATTCTTCACTATATTGTTAAGTATTCATTGTTTTAAAAATGTTCAGTAAAAGAAATCACCTCCAATTTGAGCCCACCAAGCTTCTTAAAGGAAGTTCATGAGTTCCAGCTGCTTCCAGGGACAGAGTTCACAGTGTACCCTGTGTTTCACATGTTGCTTCATTTATTTTCCTAGCAGTCTGGGCAGAGCAATATAGACTCACCTAGTTATTTTAAATCTGCAAAGAAGTAAACTAAAGTTAAACAAGCCAGAGGAAATATTGTCTGTAGCAGTGAGTCATACAGTCAGATTTTAAGAGCAGGTTAGAAATAAAAAGGCTTTAGGATTGATGTTGCAAAGACAAGTCTGTTTTGCTAAGAGGTGCATGCATTTGGATCTCAGAACAGATTCTTATATCCTGTAGTGCCTGGCAACTAATGGTATCACACTCTGTGCCATGTGTTTCTCAGATTCCTCACTTTTTGCTTTAGTGTTTGTGGTTAGCAGTTAACTTGCTTGTGGAGAAATAGCAGCTTCTGTCTGCATGAGCGTCGCTGTAGCTCTGTGTTCCATCTCTCTTGACCTAAGTAGCACCCTGAGCCTGCATCTTAGGATAGTATGATTTCCTTTGAGCCAGTGCTCCAGCAGAGGCTTTGGAGCACTTAATTATTCATTATCCTTGTCATACTTTGTATCCATTATTCTAGAAGTACAGAGCAATAAACAAGTTAAGGCATAGCTCATGAAGAAGGGGCATCTCTCTAAGATAAAGTATCCCACATGATTCACCATGTTTGAACTTTTGGTTAAGAGGAGGACCAATGCATAAGCCATTGCTGAGGATCTGCTGTTAGGTAAGATCTACAAAAGTATAATCATATTAAGGGGAGATCAAGACCAGCCTTGAGTTTAAAGATGTTAGGTTTCATAAAATGTTTTTTTCTCAGATAAGAAGTCACCTTCTAAGTTCTGGTGAAATCTCTATTATTAAAATCAACCCATTTGTTGTTGTCAGAGTTTACCTGGGAAAATATTTATTATAGGACACATACTTTGTAGAATAATTTTTAACACTCAACTAACTGAAAGAGTCAAATGCAGAAGAGTATAGGAGATCTGTCCACTCACTTGAGACCCAAAGAATCCAACTGAGGGTCTGGATCCCACAGCAGTATCCTGTTCAAGTTCAGCTGACAACCTAGAGCCTATGGCAGTGTCCTCCATGAGTCCAAATGGAAGCCTAGAGCCCATGAAAATTGTCTCATGCAAGTCTCTATCAAGAGAAGGCCCAAAGATCAGTGGTGGAAACTAGAAAGTCTGCTAAGATAGAACAGCTATTTTCCTATCAGGAAAACTAGAGTAACAAGCTTCTTGGGGAGGATCAACAGCCCACCATCTTCTCTCTCAGTTCTCTTTTTATATTCTTGGCAACAGTCCTCAGATGGACCTTCCACACCTACCACCACGTTGATTCAGTTCAGCTGGGTGTTACAAGTTGCCCATTAGTTAATCCACCCCACATCCTTTCAAACTTATTATACAAGTTTTTCCAAAATCAAGAACATCTTTGAGAGGCTTATCATTGACTGTCTGGACTCCCATAGGTTCTTTAGAGTTTGAAGATGGTTGTAAGGTGATTTTTAGTACTTAAAATCCATTTAGTTAATTTGGATCTTTGTATGTAAAATGGTACTTTTTGTGCTCCCTGTAGAGAGGCTGCATGGTGGGTATAAGAGAGTTGGCAGTAGCACTAGGAGGCTTCAGTTTTACTCTCAACTTTGTCAGTAGGGCAGGAGCCCTTGGCAAGTGATGTGGCAACCTCTCTGATGTTGACTTCTCAGCTATAAAATAGGACGGTGCACCTTTGACACAGAGCCACTAAGAGACTGTTGCCCGTGGGAGGTCCCTGGGCTCCCACAGATATTCGGCTCATGTCCAGGCTGCAGTGCCGCCGGAGTCATCCCTTAACACTTAACATTGCTGCTATTCCCACAACTTGGTTCACGCTCCCCCTCCTGAGCTGCAGGCCCACAGATTGAGCTGCCTTCTGAACATCTCCATCCCAGATTCGTCATGTCCGAGCCCAGCATCCTGGTCCCTGTCTGTGTCACTGGATCTGATACATTGTCCAAATGAGAAATGAGAATGATTTTGGACCTCTCTGATCTTCTCACCTGTCCCTCCTGCATTCTGCCTTTGTAACTATCCACACGGACTTTTCCCTCCTGTCGCACCTCATTGCTTCTGCTTTCTTTCTCTGACTTGATGACTGAATAATACCAAACCTGTCTCCCTGGAACTATCTAGCTAGCATTATGTATGCTCATAAAACCAGAGCCATGTGGATGCTGCCAAGGTCTACCATCAGCACTATGTGGACAGAGCAAAAGCCTGCCATCAGCCTGAGCAGTAGACAGACTTTTTGAACAGGGCTGCAGTGGATGACAGAAGAGGGGTGTGAATGAAATTCCAGGATATCAGTTCTTGAGCAGATTGCCTTTTAGGGCTGTCTTCTCAAAATCCTGTAACTTCTCAAAATCCTTGCAACTTTGAACATGTGAGGGTGGGGCCCTGCTGATACTCACGATACCCTGGAGGCATACTTTCTAATGTCCTGACTCAGACTACTTGGCCTCTTTTTTATGCCAATCTTTTCAGCAGCCATGTACACCTCTGTTCCAACTTTATGGACTCTAGCTTTACAGGAGCCTCTTAGGAAATGCAAAACTTTAAAAATCAATCAACTGTGTCTTGTGCTCTTGATTCTCAATATTGAGCTGGCTAATGTCTCTAACAGTACCCATGCCACAGCTTGAATATTGGACTGCCAGAGGACAAATTTTTCTGCCAGAGCAAAACACACATGGCCTGGAGGTGGTGCTTTTTTTCCAGCTGAAACATTCTGAGCCTGGTGTTTATAGTCTGTATTTCTATCAGCATTCTCCTCCTTTGCACTCCAATCACAGTCACTCATCAAATTCAGCCTGCAGCATTGTGGAACAGCTTCTCCAGCAACCCTCTTTAGGCCTTTCTAAATTCCTCCCAGGAGCTAGTTCCTAATACTTCTAAACCACATAATCAGGTGTGGTCCCGTCAATAGCCCCACTTCTCTGATACCAAAATCTGTCCTGGTCACTGTTTTGTTCCTGGGACAGAATACGTGACACTCACAATTTAAGGAGGAGAGGTTTATTTTGGCTCACATTTTAGAAGTTTCAGTCCTTGTATTGTTGGTGGTATGGTGGAAGACCTGGGCAGAGAAAAGCTGTTCACATCCTGACAGTGAGGAAAAGGTTGAGGGAAAAAACAGGGAGGGAGATACACTCTGTAAGATTGTGCCCCAACCAAGTCCCATCTCCAAATGCAAAGTCACCTGTCATGTAACCATATTTAGTTGCTTCCCAAAATCCCTGACTATGAACACCTGAGTTTTTGGAGGGACCTTTAGACATGAGCCATAACAAGGAGGCTGGGAACTTTTATCCTTTCATTTCAGTGATAAATGTATGAATGAATCCCTGTCAGTTACACTTCTCTTAGTCCAGAGAGGCCAGGATAAATCCTTAATCAAGTACCTCGAGATTTGTCTGTTATTTGTCACATTTTGAATCAGTGAAACTGGAGCTCTGTGTAGAAACCATATCACTGTGTATATCGCTGCGATTGAGCTGTGGCATAGTTGCCTTAGAGTCTGATGGACTTGAGCTTTTGTTCGATTCCTCTTTCAACATGTGGCATCTGGCTTCAAACTCCCAGCTCTTACTTGTGCTTCTATTCTGCTGTAGGGAAGGAATGTACTGGTCAAAAACAGGAGCATCAAGTTCTCCTAGTGGTGTCTGTTCTCATGGATTATCAGCAAAACAAGAGTTTATACCTTAAACTTCTGGGAACTTTATTAGCATGAGTCACTGTCTTTGAGTTCAGGCAGTTCTGAGGCCCAGACGAGACCACATTGGCCTCAGAAATTTGTTGAGTTCGTGGAGATAAAGGTAATCCTGTGAGACCTCTGGCAGCTAGTCACTGAGCTTTTTGATGCTCTTTCTTTCTAATTTCTAAAATTTAATAAAAATATAGCCAGGATTTACAAAATGTGTTTAGGAGCTTGAAGAAATGCAGCTCTACTAGACTTGCCCTATAATGCTTTTAAAAAATACAGCTGTTTTCTTCAAAATAACTGTTCATACGATCACAGACAATAAAATCAAACACCCCAGAATAAAACCATTCCAATTAACCAATGAAAACATTATAAGGCTTCAAAACAATAAAATGGGGAATCATGATTACCACAATCTTTTATGTATTCTTACCATTTCTTACACTAGGGAAACTATTCGGTTTTTGAAATCCCATCAAGCTTTTGTTCTTCTGTCTCCATCGGTTTTATCATGTTGTATTTTATTGGATTTTATTATATGTGATAGTATAAACAAAATGTTTTATAGTCAAGGAGATAATACAGAAACCATTGTTCGTTTTCTGTTAGTTGGTTCTATATACCTGTAATACTTTTACCCTCTTGAATGGTTTTGCATTGTCTTGTTATGTTTGATAGTATACGATGGCATACTCAAATATTTCAAGGAGAGAGACACTATGGTAACTACTGTTAATGTCAAGTTATCCTGTGGTGAAACACTATGTTGCTTAAATTATTCTGTTCTGACCTGTGTTGTTATGTCCTCTTTCATCTTAATCCCCCCTTTATATATATATATTTTTTTTTTAAGTAAAAAATAATACAGCTTTGTGCTCACCACACCCGCTCCTTTTCCTTCTGTCGAGACTTCAGTGTAGAAGGACTCAGCTGGGGGTCTCTGGAGGTGTCATTTACTAAGCTTCAGGAGCTCCCCGTCTGCCTCCCTGGCCTAGTGTTCATGGCCTTGGGATGACCTGCTTTTCCTACCCCATCTTTGGAATCTAAATACAAAGTTCACCAAGCCTTCTTGTGAAACCACCTGTATTAGCCCACAGTGATACTAAAAAAATAAAAATGGATGTATCTGTTGCTACACTTAAATGAGCTTAAAGATTCTGTTAAGACTTTCTTGTTGGGAGCTGCTTGTGACATGTGAGCCCAGAACTGGGGAGCCTTACAGAAGCAGGGAAGCATCATCCGGTATTGCTGTGGCTCAGCCCTGGACCCCCAACCCTGACCATGATTTTGGCAGTGGTTGTGCACATCTGTCATAGTTGTTTCTAGGGTACATTCTGAGAATTGCCAGTGTTGCTTAATGAAGTTTAGAGAAACAAGGGGTTAGGTTGGATTTAGGAGCAGCCACTGCAGTGTAATCTAATATAATGTACTAGATTTTGACATTGGGAATCTACGTCTTACTAGGTATACACCCACAACTTTCTGGTTTTTCTTTATCAAGCCCACAGTGACCAACAAAGCCTCCTGTAAGTTGACCTCTGCTACCTCCCAAATTTTTCTGCCTCCTCTTTGGCCTTCATTTACTCTGGACTCCTTTCGTTCCTTAGACCCACCATGCACACCCCTACCCCAGGGTCTCTGCATCAGACTTTACCACTCACCCAACTTACAGAAAGTTGTACCTTCTTCCTTTCAAGGTTCTTCTCAGGTGGCTCCAGTGTCATTGAGTCCTGACATCCCCCAAGGCTTCTGCATTCCCTGCTGCCTCTTGGTGCTTATGAACAGGAAGGACACTGTGTAATGGAACCCGGTTTGCTTGTTTATTTGTTTTGTTGTTGTTGTTGGTCTCTTTTCACTAAAATGGAAGCACTAAGGCAGGAATTTTTCCTCTTTGTTCACTGGTACTGTACATCTCCAGGACCTAAAGTAGTTCCTGGCACATATTAGACAATCAGATACATACACATTTAATGCATGAATCCCACATTTTTTCCTTTAAATGAACTTTACAGAATCATCAAACAACCTTATCATACACATTGGGAAACTGAAGTGCAAAAAATTTCAGTGACTATTTAGAAATGAAACTTAGTTAACCGCCATGACAATTCTACTTTTTTTTAAAAATCTAGAAATATACATTGAACATTCTGTTCAGTTATCCAGAACAGGTCAGCAGAAAGAGTAAATAAACTAGTGACTTAAACATTGAACAAGAAGGGACAAGTCACTGTGATGGCAGACCTTTCTGTCACGTTAGAAGCAGCTGAGTGGTGTTTATCTCCATAGCATACTGTGCACTTTGAAAGTAATCAGAATAGCGGGGCGTGGTAGATCACGCCCTGTGACCCCAGCACTCGGGAGGCTGAGGCAGGAGGATCATTGTAAGCTGGAGACCAGCCTGGGCTACAAAGTGGGCTTGAGGCCAGCCTGAACTGCATAGCGAGACCCTATCTCAAAAAGACAAAAAACAAATTTATATATAAAAAAAGAAAGTAATCAGGGCTCAAGAAAAAACATGCTGCCGTTACGATTTCACCAAAAGCTAGAATGAAAGTGGCAGTTTTTACTTCTTTTGGCAGGTTTGTTAGCTTTTTTACAGTTTTCTTCTCTTACCAAGACTGATACAAACATGTTCAGAATTTAAAGAAAAAGAAAAACTGTGCTGCTGGATTTGGTTGTTATAGACGATTCCTTTTTCTAAAACTCTTCTGTTCCCATCTATGGTTTTTTTTTTTTTTCTCTCCCCAAATAGACATTTGTCCTGGCTTGAAAATTTTTATAGTTACAGATACCAAGATCCTTGTATTTAGTTGCAAATTAAGAGGTTTTTGTTTTGTTGAAATTACTTCTATGAATTACTGAATCAAAGAGATAGCCTGTTTAGGAAAATCTAGAAATAATTTATACGGTTTCTCACATGCATCTACATGGAATGAAGCAAGGAACTAGCATGAGCCCAAATAAACCTCTCTTCAGTTGAGAATGTCAAATATTTTGTCCCAGAGAAAAAGAAAGACATAAGCTAAGTCTCTCCACCCCACCAAAACAAAAACCAAAAAAGACCAATTAAGCTATCAGCCACTCCCAAAGCCAGTTTAATCTGTTTTCTTTCCCTCTTTTATTATTATTGAGTGGAGATTAGATAAAACTGAAAAGAGGCAGGAGCCAAGCCTAGAGTGGGAAGGAAGGGTGATAAGAAAGAAATGAAGGAAGGAAGGTTCTCTGACCAGTTGATAGTGTTCCTAGATAAAGCCCAGGTCTTAGTGCTAGTTTGGAGTCTTTGGGGACTGGAGAATTTGTTAATGCTTGAGGATTGGGGCTGGGTGGACTTCTGACCAGGGACCAACACAATATGTAGATTCTGCTGTGAATCTGGGGTTGCTCCCAAGCTCCCTGCATTCCTGAAATACAGTTGTTTTGGGCTTTTTCATGGAATTTATTAAACCATGGTGCTGCTATAAGATTTAAAACTTTGGAGTAGCTCTGAGTTCCAGTATCCTTTACATAGAGGGACCATTGCCCAACTTCCAAGCAAACCAGTTTTTAGTTGCTGTAACAGTGCTGCTGTTGTTTTCTGTTGACCTGTGGCTTAGTAAAGAGTGCCAAAGGACTTGTGCAATCCCTGGTTCAGACTAAGGTGCTGGAGGACCCTTGGAAAGAAGTAAAGGCAAGTCCCACACTGAAACCCAAGTCGCGCTTCTGTGGCAGCCTTTGGCTTTCAGAGCCAGCTAGGTGACCTCTTGTACCTTCAGGGCAGAAGTCCTTTATCTCGAGAGGCAGTGTGGAGGTAATTAATCAAGGTTCAAAACCTAGCTCTACCTCTTACTAGATGTGTGCCCTTGGGGCAAGTTTTTGCATCTCTCAGAGCTGCAGTTTCCACAACTGTAAATAAAAATAACAACAGGCTTTCCTTTATGGAGCTGTTGTTGCCAGGATTAAAGAAGATGGGGTAAAAAGCTCTGGACACATTCTTGAATTTAGTGAATACTAATTGCTTCCTCCCTCCCTTAATTTTTGTAGGTAGAATTTGTTTCATGCTTCTAATGAAACTAATCTGCTATCTAGTTTCTAAGGAAAATGTGAGACAGACACTGTCGTTCTATATACAGGTCACTTCCTGTAAGAGCCAAATTGGTCTGTATCCATCCTCTGATACTGCAGGAGATTAAGAATAGCAGGAGTCATGTAAGGCTTCCAGTGTTATTCCCCGAGCATTGCTAATCTGTGGAGAAAAGAAATAAATGCACATTTGGGTACAATTTAGCAACTTGTTTTGTAGATAACACTAGACCTTGACTTCTTTGGAATTTTGCATAGAGATAGAGACAGTTCAAAAACTTAAAGCTGGTGAAGAGGTGGGTTCCCCATCTTGCTCAATCCTGCCAGGGTTATCCACTACTTCATATGGGACAGAAATTCTGAAACATCCCACAGCCTCTGTTGAAGTGACCTTCTGTTGATTGACTTTTCCAGGGGGCCAGAACAGTAATTTTTCTGTGGGAGTTGCTGCTGTTTGGGGTAGAAAAGTTAAGTCCTATGGACTGAGGTGCAGGTGATGGAGTATGACCCTTCTAAATATACATCATCAGATGGCCATTCAGTAGAATCATCTGTCTTATTTTCTGAGCTCACAGATTTATAAACTACTTCTACTGAGAAGGTGATATGTTTCTTACACCTTGAATAAGACAGAGTGTTGGCAGTGTTTTCTCTTCCTGGCTGGCCTCTCACTAAGACGGAATTACTGACAAGTTTCTAGCATTTGTGTGTCACTTTATCTTACATAGAGACGCATTTCAGAACCTAGAGCCGCTGTCCCTGCACAGCCTAGGCCACTCTGCTGGAGACATTTTGGTTGTGACTCTCATTTTGGAATGTTCCTTTAGCCTTTTGCTATGTCAAGTACATTGCCCTGTTGCTTCCAGAATTGAGTATGGGTTCCTCACGTGACATGTCACAGCATCCAGCAGTGGTTGTCAGAATGTGTGCTAGAATCACCTGAGAGGTTAAAGGGTGTTGTGATTCCTGTCCCTGCCCCCATCTGTACTGATCAGGAATCTATTTTTGATAGGAAAGATGCTCTGGTAAATCTAATGCAGCTGGCATAGGGCACAAACTATTATAAACAATTCTGGATGTTTCAATATCCTCTACTGGCCTTCCTTCATTTAGTTTCTTTTTCCGTAACTCATGGAGAAGAAAATCGATTGCCCTAGGTGGGTCAGGTACCTTTCCTCTACTGCTAAGTGGCAGCTGCTACAAACATGTGAAATGTGGGGAGAGGCGTGCCACGGAAAGGGGTGCTGAACATAACCTCATTTTCTTCAGTTCTGCGTTGTCTCATGCCTGTTACAGCTATCTGTGTTGCTTTCTGTTGCCCACTATACTGATAACTCTAGGAAGACAAAGACTGCTTCTCAGTAAAGTACCTAGTACAGGCTAAATACTATTTATTGAAACGCAGGGGACGAGAAGCATTTCAAGTTTTAGGTTATTTTGGATTTTGGAATATTTGCTTATATATAATGAAATATCTGTTTTGGAGATGAAACCCAAGTATCAACATGAAATTCATTTATTTTTATATACACTGTATACACATAATATAAGTGTAATTTTATACAGTATTTATAGGGCACCTGTGTTTTACCTGCAAATTATCACATGAAATTAGGTGTTAAAATTTGCACTTATGGTATCATGTTGGCTCTCAAAAAGTTTGGATTTTCGATCATTTTGAATCCGATTTTTGTACTATAGATAGCATATTCTGGACTTTGGATAGAGATGTACAAATACACATTTCTGTTAAAATGCAAACAAAAGTTATACAGTAAAGTAAAATACTCAGTCTTCTTCCCAGCCCTGACTTCTAGGCCTTACCCCTCTGAAGGGAACCCTTTCGTATCCGTAATGAAGTTCAAGTTTTACATAATTTTATAATGTCACTTGAAATGGATTCTTATCTCCTCCGAAGCCGTACATGAGTCCATCTCGGGTGTCTGTTTGTATAAGTCCCACTACCCCCAGTTTTGAAGAGAAAACAAGTGATTTTTTTAAGTAAATAAGAATCATTGTTAAAGACAGCCCAACCCCCAGGTTAAAACTTAGCTTCTTTTTCAGGTGCACATTACCACTGGAAATTATGAAGAACCCGTTCGCACACTTGGCTGAGCCCTTGGATCCTGCACAACCAGAAAAGAAATTCTTTAATTTAAAAAAATTGGAGGATTTAAGATATGGTAGGTATATGATTTCTGTGATGTAATTGCTTTGGTAGCAATGAAAATTAAATTCCAATTCCATAACAATTAAGCTATGTGATTAATTAGCCTTTAGGAGAAATGGAAGAGGGAATAACAAAGAATAGATGAATGTTCTTGTAATAAATACATGGGCATACCACATAAACCACACACACACATACACACCACCCCTTTCGTACACTTGGTTTTTTGGGTAGGTAATGATGATTATGTGCGGGAACATTATATAACACATAGAATATGCCGTGTTCGTATATACATATTTTATGTGAATAGCAACCGTCAGGGTCATGTCTATAAAATAAAAGAAGTCTTCATGATGTTGAGTCCCAGAAAGAGGGACACATGCTCAGATAACATGAATATGAATAACAAGAGGACAAGAATGCAAGTCTTCTTTATTCCTGTTTTCCAAATATTGGCAAACAATTTTCGTATAAAGGTGAAACTTTTATTTTGTAAATAAAATAGGCTTTCTTATAAATTATCAGTGTTTTATCTTAGCAATCAATACTGTTGTGTCCATGCTGCATGGTGTTTAGGATTTTATTTTCTTGGAAATGTGTGTGCCTGTGGGTCTAACTACACTAATTATAAAGCATTATCATTTCTTAAGACTAGTTTTCATAAGAAATACTACTCTTATGCATATGCTAATAAATATATCTATTACCTGGTAACATATTTCAGTAAATAGGTGGATTGACAGTGAGATGTGATGATTCGACTTTCTGCTCTTGGAATTCAAGGCAAGCCAACCATTTAATATGAGAGAAATAAGCTGTATTAGTTTGTTTTCACCTGTATTTTCTACTACCGAATGTCCCTTCAACCTATTCATTACCCTTATAAACTGTCAGTTATTTTGCTTTCTTCATCTGTTGGAAGAATAACCTGATACCTTGTATGTGGTTTATATACATGTTAACTTTAAAGAGATCTCTTAGAATAAGGTGTCTGTTGTTTTCTGTTTTTTTTTTATAATGCTTTCTCCTTTATTCTCAGAGCACTTACCATTTTCTATTAGAGTTCTCCTGGAAGCAGCCATTCGGAACTGTGATGAATTTTTGGTGAAGAAAGATGATGTTGAAAATATTCTAAATTGGAGTGTCATGCAGCATAAGAACGTAGAAGTACCATTTAAACCTGCACGTGTCATTCTGCAAGACTTTACGTGAGCCTAATGTCACTTCTTTTTCTTCTACCTTTTTGTCAGCCTTTCAAGAAAAAAAAAATTTTTTTTTGTTTTAACAAACAGAAAAGCCCTACAGTGATCCGGACAAAAAAGGCTCTTGTCCATGGCAGCAAAAATAAACTGGGATTATCTGAAGTATCCCCACCTTTCCCAGTGTCCAAGTTCACTGTCCTTTATCTTGAGTCTCCTAGTCCTAGGTGAAGGAAATGTCTTGGAGCTATCCTGGAAACTTGCCTGTGAGGGGAAATAATGTATTTCAGAAGGCCCTACTGTTAGGCCTCAGCTCATACCCTGTTAATCATAAGAATCTCTGCCTGTCATTGAGCTATATTCCTGGCCTATTTTTCTATTTTTAAGTAATGTTGTTGTATTCCTTCTAGAGAATATTATTTTTCTAGAGGAAAGTCACACAAATTTTATACTCGTAAAACAAAAAAAGAAAAGATTCACTTACCTCCCGTCAGTCTGATTGCCTACGTGTTGCATTATATCCATCCCTTTCAATTTGGCTGATGTTGAAGGTGTGACCAGCCTGTCTTCTCCAGGGCTTTGTCCACTTACCTTGTGAATCGCAACAGCCATGGTAGGACAGCTGCTCAGGAGCAAATGTGCCAGCTTTCCCAGTTTCTGTCCTTGGTCACTTAGTCCTAGCACTTATTACCTATGTGATTCTGCTGCTCGAAGAAATATGCTTGTGACTTTCACTTTTAAGTCACTTGTTAGCTGCTTTGATGAAATGTTTCCCTGTCAGTATTATTACTGGTGGCAAAAAGTTGCAGATTCCAGTCATATGTGTTTAAGGCTTATTTTTTACTCAGTTCTCTCCTCCTTTTCTCAGGGGTGTGCCAGCCGTGGTTGACTTTGCTGCAATGCGTGATGCAGTGAAGAAGTTAGGAGGCAACCCAGAGAAAATAAACCCCATCTGTCCTGTTGATCTTGTAATTGATCATTCCATCCAGGTCGATTTTAGCAGAAGGTAAAGAGAAATTAAAATGAATTCCTAGGTTTTCTGCAAATCTTGGAATACACATCTTTTTTTTTTTTTTTTTCCCCCAATGTGTATATGTACTTAAAAGAAGAAAATCTTTAAACTCTATCAGGAAAATTCAAACCTAACATAGATTTTCTAATGAATATTTTTTAGAGGAGTGTTTTCTCTAAAAAATTCTTTTTGCTTGTGTGTTTACTTGTTGGGTAGGATTGAAGCCAGCTTGAACTCTGAATGAAAATGCATGCATTTTCTGCAGCAGGAGCATTTTGATACAAGTGCTTGTTTGACTTTGAAAGAGTTAGATTATTTTTTATTGCCCAGAGCATCATTCCTTTTTTGATCCCAAGTAATTGTTTCATGCTTGGCTATCTGTACCTTTCCATGTATGTTTCTAAAATAACTATCCTTTTTTCCCCATTGTTTCTTTTGTTGTTTGGGGTACCCTTTCCTCTCTTGCCACTACTTTGCCGGTCTTTCATGTCCAGTTTAAATCCTCTTCTGTTAAGATTCCCTCACTCTCTACCCTACATCAAGCTCCATTAAGCTTGATTTGCTAGACTAAGTATCTGTGGTAGGTCTGTAGTCCTTGGAGGGAAGGTGTCACTTGAGTTGCCTTGGTAGGTAGACTGTTGGCTCCCCGAAAGCAAGAGAGCTGAACATGTAATAGACACTTAACGCATACTAAACCAGGTCGTCTTAAGCTATCTTTGGCCTCAATGAGAATCTTGATGGCTAAGTTAAGGGGCAAGTGGAAAACCTCAAAATCTCTAAGGACAGATAGGTTTTCCTCATTTTAAAACTTGGCTTCCAAAGGTAGAGGTATTAAAACATCTTAGTAAAGAGAGCCTGTGCAAAGAATAAAATTGAACATTTGAATATATAGTTGTAAACTAGCAACTCAGGCATGATCTCTTAATAAACCTTTATCTACTTCTTAAGCAAATTATATGTAACAATGGTGATCCTGGCTCATTGACGAGATAACGTATAAACTCTGTGAGACTAAGAGTCAAGTAGTAATGGTCAATTTCCCTGACCCAATTTATTTTAATGAACTTTTATCCCTCAATCTCATTCTCTAGAAGCCTTTACTTTAACTTTAAAGTATTGAGAGTAAATAAAAAAGCTTATAAAATATTAAGAAAACTATGCAACACTTGAGTCCAAGTGAAGCAATTCAGTAATGTGATGGAACTTAAAAGAGCACCCAATGAAATTAATTTGAAAAAAGAGAAACTAGGAATTAAACTTGAGGAAGTCAGTCCCCTTTGTCCTTTGCATCAAAATGGCACAGGCAGTTGGGAAGAAAGCAAAGAGCAAACTGCTATTTGCCCTTTCCTACAAAAAGCAGTTTTCACTACCATACCATGAAGACTTCAGGATAAAGATAGGCATAGTGATACACTTGTGTAATCCCAGCACTTTGGTAAACTGAGGCAGAAAGATTGCAAGTTTGAGTTCAGCCTGGGAAACTTAGTGACGTAGCGAGACTCAGTCTGAAAATAAAAAGTACAGAAAAAGAGGAAGGGCATTGGGCCTGAGAATGTAGCTCAGTGGGAATGACTTGGGTTCAAACCCCAATATTGTAAAAACCATGAAAAATACAAATCAGCTAAAGAAAATTATGTATTTCATAATAAAAGGCAATGCAAATGCTACACAGTGAAGTTTTCAATCTTACAAGTAATGAAAATTAAAAATAATTATTTGAGATACCATTTTCTCTTACCAGTATTAAGTTTAGAAAATAGCAGTTAACTATGAAAGTATCATGGGAAAGACAGTTTTATACACTGCTATTAGCACTGTAAATTAGAAATGAGAAAAGTAATACGTAGCAAGACCTTAGATATTTCTATGTCCCTTTCCAAAAATTTCTACTTCCAAGCAAACTTTTAGTAGATGTCTAAAATTCAGAAAAAGATTTGTGGCCATTGATGTTTATTAAAATCATATTTATAAATGAAAACCTAGAAACTTATTAAATGCCCAATAAAGGAAATGATTTACTAAATTATAATAATCCTGAAAGTGAAGTATTGAGGTAGTCTTTTAATTTTATTTATAAAGTACTTAAAAATCTTGGACTAGATTTACATTGTAGCCTAATTTCCAGATACTACATTGTATATCCATTAAGCAATCTCAGCTAAATCTAAAATTATATGGAATTAAAAGATTGAAAAGAGGTGTCAAACTACAAAATAATCATGTGTACCCAGTCCTTATTTTTTACAGTATAAAAAGGTGTTTTTTCAGTATTTACTTATTTATATGTTAATTTATTTATTTTGTGAGAGTATCGTACACTCCAGATCTAGCCACCCTTGAAAAAACCCTGTCCATGACTGTATGAGGCTTTGGGAGACATCCAGACACAAGCCATAACACTGGGCATTGCCAGTCATACCCAGCTAGTTGATTCGCTTTTTTTCAACAGATTCTGAGTTCCAAGCAGGCAGTGATTTTGCTCCTTTATATACCATAGGCTCTCAGTGGATAATTAGTAAAGAAAAGGGTTAGGCAAGAAATAAGAGTGGCTGCGATAGAGATCCAGGGCCAGTCAGATTCAGGTGACAGCTCTGTAATTTCCCAGATGGTGGATGAATTATCTGGCCTTTCTGTATGTGCTACATCAGCAGTTTTTGTAGGTTGAGTTGAGGATAACAGGAGTCTGTGAGGAGTTGAGGTAACAGTGAGAGCGTGTCTATAAAGGACTAGAAGCCTGGACATATGTGTACTTTAGCTCCTGCCGGTATTATTGCTATAGTAGTGCTTGTTATTGCCTTGAGCACCTTTATAGCAACAGTCTGTGTAACTGCCCCTGTAGCGGGGCAGCGTGGACTAGGGATTAAGAGTGTAAACTTTGAGTGAGAATGTTTCAGTTCCATTCTTACCTTTGCTATCCTTCTAGTGCTCAGCAAGTTTCTTAGCCTCTCTGTGTGTCATTTTCTCCATTGGAAAAATGTGTGTATTAAAATATACCTAACTCAAAGCATATTGATGGACACTAATTTAAAAAATTAAAGCATTTAAATAGTAGCTGATTCCTAATAATGTCAATAAACATTAATGATTATAATAATTAATTCGGATGTGGATCTTAGCTATTAGTTTTACTGTCTTTCCTTAACACGTGATATACAAATTATGGGAGCTCTTGCTGTGCTAAACCCACAGAATTGTGACTGTGACTTACTCTGTTATGACACAGAACAGTGCAGTTGATAATAAAATTCCTGGAAAATCACCTTGGTGTCCTGCATTGCTAGTGTCTGAATTGAATACCTTGAGTAACCTCAGTACATAATATGGGGTTTACATGTGTTCTTGGATAGCGTCATCTTCTTTATAAAGCCTTATCTGAGAGTTAGGAGATTGTGACTTGGAAAGTGACTGAGGCTGTTTACATTGCCAGTTCACCATCCATCTCCCAATATAAGCATGTAAAAATGCTACCCCAACATGGCAGCTCAGAGAAGTGACAAGATTATAGATAAAAAGAGGATACAAAAACAGGGTTC
Organism: Cavia porcellus; assembly: GCF_034190915.1. Classification (NCBI taxonomy): domain Eukaryota; kingdom Metazoa; phylum Chordata; class Mammalia; order Rodentia; family Caviidae; genus Cavia; species Cavia porcellus. Next base: position 195,482,404 of record NW_026947484.1, on the reverse strand, counting down.
CATAAATGTCTAAGCTGCTCTTGTAATATAAATGTTTTAAATTTGTTTCTGTGAATTGGACTTTATGACCAGTTTTAACTTGAGTTCAGCTCATGTTTTCTGTTTGTCATGCTTGAGGGCATTGTAAGAATAACGTGCATCAAATAATCATTCTATGCACTTTTTCTGTTTACTTTCCCTTTCCGGATGGTAATAGTAAAATTTATAATACCACCCAGCAAGCTTGCAGCTGCAATTTCCATTTTGTTTACTTGTCACCAATAAAATTGACCAGTAACATTTTAAGGCTCAGATTTACACATTTCATTTTTCTCTTGGACAGGGTAGACAGCTTACAAAAGAATCAAGACTTGGAATTTGAAAGAAATAGAGAACGATTTGAGTTTTTAAAGGTATGAGCCATGTTTTACTTTTCTATATCTGGGGCACAAGAAAGGAGGTGTTCAGGAGTTGGGCTGAGGAGAAGTGTGTAAGTATTGATGGTATTCTTTCCATTGTACAATTCTAGTGGGGTTCGAAGGCCTTTCGCAACATGCGGATTATTCCCCCTGGCTCTGGAATCATCCACCAGGTGAATTTGGAGTATTTGGCAAGAGTAGTATTTGATCAGGATGGATATTATTATCCAGACAGCCTCGTGGGCACAGATTCGCACACTACGATGATTGATGGTTTGGGCATTCTTGGTTGGGGTAAGTGTTTTTCTGTGTTCCTATTCCATATGTGCTATTCTAAAGCATGTGGTTTAGATCACTTTGATGCTGTTACATCTCAGTGACATAGATTTGCATGATTGTGAGTATAGGAGAGGAAGTTTTGTCTTTTTTTTACCATTCAGAAGTCATTCAATATGTTTGGAAAAATGAACTGGAATAAGGGAATAGGGCATTTTGTGTAAGTAAATCAGAAAATCAGCTGATAAGCTTGTTAATTTGCCCCCCCTTATTTTTCTTTCAGCGTATGTGCTGCTAGAGCAAGCACTACCCCCCCCCCTTTTTCTGTTTTCTGTGTGTGTGTGTGTGTGTGTGTGTGTGTGTGTGTCCTGGGGTTGGATCCAGATCTTGGTATTTTACTACTGAGCTACATTTCCAGTTCTTTAGTTGTATTTGCTTTGGAGGGGCAGTGTTGGGGGTCATATTAAAAATGGAGATTCCTAGCCAGGTGCAGCGGTACAGCAATCCCAGCTACTCAGGTGGGAAGGCAGGAAAATCATTAAGTTCAAAGCCAACCTGAGCAATTTAACCAGTCCTGTATGAAAGTAAAATACTCTGGTTTGTCTTTAGATTGCATAAATCTTTTACCTCAGAGTAAAATAAAAAGGGACCAAGAATGTAGCCTAGTGCTCCCTGGGTTTAATTCCCAGGTGTGGGGCTGGAGGAAGAACGGAGACCCTTAGCTGTATTCTACACTGGGTGTCATTGTGGAGCTTTTGATGGAGGTATTGGAGGGTGGCCACACTTTGAGAAACACTTGTTAAAAATTCTGCAGAGGTGGGCTTGAGGTGTAGCTTGGAGAGCCCTTGCCTGGCGTGGAAGAGGTCCTGGGTCCAATCCTTAGCACACAAAAAAAGGTGGGAGGAGTCGAGAAAATGATAATTGTCCTTTATAGAAACATAACTGTGCCAGTTAAATACTGTAACTGTGTTTACTGAATTCATGCTTGAGGGATATAGTAAGGAGTAATGAAAGCACTATTCTAGGCACACCTTTCATTGCAGGTGTGGGTGGAATTGAAGCAGAAGCTGTAACGCTGGGTCAGCCAATCAGCATGGTGCTTCCCCAGGTGATTGGCTATAGGCTGACAGGAAAGCCTCAGCCTCTGGTAACATCAACTGACATTGTACTCACCATCACCAAGGTAACAACATACTCCCTCTTCTGTGGTCTTGGAAACAGCATAAATGCACAATGAAGTATAATCTAGCAATGCTAGGAAACAACACATTTATAATTTTATAAAGAGATAAAGGGAATGTTCTGTGGTTAAATGTTTCTTTTACTCTTCTTTTGCTGCATAGACTTACATCTCAAGTTTTTAAATTATGACAATTAAAATACACAGAAATTAAAATGATATTTATATATTCACCACTTAGATTTACAGATGATAATATTTTGCCCTATTTGTTTCAGACATCCCTGTGTTTGTAAAGAAGTAACAAAATGTTTATGGCTGAAGCTACCCTCCCCATTCCTAGAAATAATCATTATCCTGAGATTGTTAAAATTATCCCCATGCATATATTTGCTACTTTTCCTATATTTTTTCCACATGATTCTTATTTGTAGGTAAACAGCAAATAGTCCATGAATAATGTATGGCTTTTTAAATTTTTTCCTTTGTATTCTAAGTTACATTATTGTAACAGATGTTTCTCCAAGTTGGAAAATATTAGCATTTTTTTCTTACACTTCTGTAGGAAACTACATTTTTCTGAAATTTGCTTGCTTTACAAAAAGAAGGAATTTTCGGGGCTGGGGATTTAGCTCAGTGGCATAAGTGCCTGCCTTGCAAGCAGGCAGTCGTGAGTTCGATCCCTGGTACCGATAAAAACGAAAAAGACAAAAAAAAAAAAAAAAGAAAAAAAAACGGAGGAAGTTTCATTTTAGAAAGCTATTGGAAAGTGGTAGTTTTTTTTAATCACAAAAAATACAAACGTATTTTTTTTTTCCTGTTCATAGGGTTTAGAGGATTGGAGTCTTTTATATAAAGACATCATACTATAAATGGCCCAAAATAGTTTCTTTTTGGTTTAATGTTTATGGCATTTGGAATTGGATTTATTTGAACAATGTAGTTTATCAAAAATATCTGCAGTGCTGTTAGGAATAATATAAGGCTGGGCAGAGCCACATAACTAAAGAACCTTTTCTTCTGTGTGATGGTCAACCGCCCATGATGCTGGCTTCATGGAAAGCTGAGTCGCCACAGAGAGCCCCACCCTTAGCAGGTGGTTTCTGTGGAAATGCCATCACGGGCTAGGCTGTCGGGAGCCTTTCCTGACGTTTGACTTGTACCTGTAACAGGAGTTTTTTTCATTACATTCTTCTAAACAAGCCATTGACTTGGTGTGATTGAATAATGATTTACTGAGGTTTATTAATTTTAGCACTTCTAGACACATCCAATAATCTCATTAGGGAGTGTTTTTCATTTTGAAAACCTTTTACGTATGTTATTTGTGTTTTGAAATTTCTTCTTTTTTAAAAAATAACCATTTTGACATTGTCATAGATTGACAGGAGCATTGCTGAAAAGATTATACAGGGAGTTGCTGTTACCTTTGCCAGTTTCCTTTATGGTAACATCTTATGTAACTGGCATTTTTCTCAAAACTAAGAAATTGACATTAATGTACTCTTCACTGCAGATGTGTCAGTTTTTTCAGTAATGTCTTTTTGCTGTTCGAGGATCCCACCCTATATTCATGTTGTATTTAAGTGGTGAAGCTTTTAAATTTGAATTTTTAAAAATAATTTAAAACACATTGAGTTAATTTATTCTTTATGTTTACCTTAAGATTAGTTTATAAGTATTGCAAAGTGATAGTTCTGCATTTTAAATGTGGACTCTTAAGTCTCAGGCTTTTCTGGTTTTTTTCTGCTGCTTAGCACCTCCGCCAGGTTGGAGTTGTGGGCAAATTTGTTGAGTTCTTTGGGCCAGGAGTAGCCCAACTGTCCATTGCTGATCGAGCTACGATTGCCAACATGTGTCCAGAGTACGGAGCAACTGCTGCCTTTTTCCCAGTTGATGAAGTTAGTATAAAATACCTGGTGCAAACAGGTAAGTGACAGGCTGCAAAAACAGAGGGCTCCTTATTACAGTTTTGTAGACTATAAGAATCTGAGCCCTGCTTTCTGTCTCTGCCCCACACATTGTTCTTGAGTTACCTAGCTGTTTTTTTCTCTATGTGATGTCAGAGTGGATTTTTCAGGGTTAAGTTGGTGTGAGATGGAAGTGGTGCTGCAAATATAGCTCCAATACTCTGCAAGCCTAGATACTGATGCCAGTCTTCTCTTACTAGTGTTTTTGACATTAAAAGAAGTGATCTTAGTGATGGCTCAGTATCTGCTATCAGTGAGGTAACTGTTTTGTACCAGGATCTTGGTGTACATGTGCTGTCATCTTCTTCACGTCTGTAGGGTAGATAGATTAGATAATTAGGCAATAGGAGCAAACCAAGGACCAGAGAAACATTATCACATATGCTCTTGGACAGCATGGCTAGCCCACAGGAAGGCCCAGAGGCTGGCCCCACCCTTCTCTACTGCTGGGATCTGGATGAAGCGTTTGGAAAGAGACAGTGTGAATGTCAGCCACACAGCAGGACCCCCTGGCCCAGGTGTACAGGACAGTTAGGTGAACCAACCTCATGCTTGGGAATAAAGACATACAGAATAGAAACAGATGGGTAGACTTCCCCTGCTGTATGTCTGTCTCTTTCTTTTTTTCCTTTTTCTTATCTTTTTTTTTTCTCTTTTCTAAATGACTGGGGAGAGCTTCAGCCATAATAAACTAATCCCATTCTCTAAACCCAGAGACCAAGGTCAGATAATTCCTTGCTTACTCTTTCATTTTTTCTTTTCTGCCTTCTCTAGTTTCCCAAAGCTTGCACAATCATGCTTTATACTCCAGCCTGGCTTCTACTTTCTTTTCAGTTACCTTTTTATATCTACTGTCTTTCTTACCTTTCCCCATTGCAGGGTGAAACCACAAGGGGAAATATATTCCATATTAACTCCCAACTTACAATCCGTTCAGTAATATATTTGTAAATTTAGCTCCTATGGTTTAAAGTACAAAATGAAAGTGACCAGTTTGCCATTCTTGATGCTATTGTGAGTGCTAATTATACGACTTACCTGGGATGTCATATTTGTTTTAATCAGCTGTTGTCACTTCTGTAACAATACTGAGAAGTTCTCGGGTATTAACTCACCCCTCCCAGCAGCAAAAGACTGGGGACTGAGCCAAACAGATATCAATGTCTCATTCTTAATTAATTGAAAAGGTAGAATCTTGAGACAAACACAAACCAAGAACCTCCCAAATACAGAAGACATCCCTAAAGAACAAACCTTGCCTACAGGGGCATTTATACTAATGATTAAGCTACCTACTACACAAATTTACAAGGATCAACATAAAAAACAAAATAAAAACTTTTGAGATAAATAGAAAAGGACAAGATGCAGACCCAAAATGCAACCTCAGACCTCCAACCCACCCAGAATGAGTCCAGGAGAATGAGATAGAGGAAAATGGAAGACACACACCTGACATTTCTGAAGTGATAGCAACCGAAGTAAAGAAACAAATCCATGAGGCAACAGAAGAAATCAGATCAGAAATAATCTGTCAGGAAAAAAAAGAATATCAACATTGATAAAGGAATTGTTCAGCAAACCTAGAGTAGAGATGGGTAAAAAAATTAGATGGTGATAGGAAAAGGATGGAAACCATGAATCAGCAGTATAGGAAATAAATAGAATTGAATGAAATAGATTCAAACAGATATCCAGGAAATTAAAAATTCCATTGAGCTGACAAAACCATTTGAACAAAACTAAAGGCAGACTGTTAGACCTTGAAGGCGGGATCGTAATTTCCCAACTATGGGAACAGAATCTGACATACAGATACGTGAGGCATATAGAACCCCATTAGCCATAACCAAAACAAATCTACATCCAGATGTTTAAGAATCAAGATCCAGAAATTCAACATGAGAACAGATTATTAAAGCTGTTAGAGAAAAGGAACACATCTCATAAAAGGAAAACCCATCAGAATCATGTCAGACTTCTCAACACAAACCCTCAAATCAAGAAGAGATTGGAGTGAAGTATTTCAAGACCTGAAAGAAAACAACTTTCAAGCAAGATTGATGTACTCTGGAAAACTAACTTGCAAAACTAAGGGAGAAATAAGATACTTCTGTGACAAAGAAAACTGAAGAAATCTATGCAAACCAAACCAACATTACAGAGGGTACTGAAAGATACTATAGACAGAAATAAAAATGACCACAATTCCAAGAACAACTACAGAAAAAAAACCACCACTCAGGGAAAGCAGTTAGTGAGGTAAAACAAGGAACCAACAACAGGAAAATAACATGACAAAGATAAATCAGTACATATCAGTTATAAACATCAATGTAAATGGCCTCAGTTCACCAGTCAAACAGACTGGCAGAATGAATCAAGAAGCAATATGCTGTATACAAGAAATACATTTAACTCAAGTGAAATTCATAGCCTCAAAATCAAAGGATGGAAAACAATATTCTATGCAGTAGGAACCTAGAAAAAAGCATGGGTAGCTATTCTGTTTGCAGACAATGTGAACTTCAAGAATGATCAAAAGAAATAAAGTTACTATGTACTTATTAGGGGAAAATTTTGATAGCAGGAGATAACAATCGTAAATATATATGCACTAAATGCAGGATATAAGACTCTATATAAGATAAATATTAATAGCCTTAAAAAGTCAAATAGGCAGTAACACAGTTGTAATGGGGGACCTTAATACCCCACTGTCACAAATAGATCAAGCAGACAAAAAAATCAGGAAGTACCAGAACTCAACCAAACCTGTGAACATATGTACTTGGTAGATGTTTACAGAACGTTCCACCTAACAGCATTAGAACATACATTCTTCTCAGCTGCACATGAGATGTTCTCTAAAATGGACCATATACTGGCCCACAGAACATTCTTAAGTAAATAAAAAGGAATTGAAATTCTTCGATGCATATTATCTGACCTTAGTGTACTGAAATTAGAAATTAATGACAAAAGAAACCACAACTCCATAAACACATGGAAATTAAATAAATTCTTCCTGAATAACCAGTGTGTCACAGATGCAATTAAAGAAGAAATTAAACAGTACCTACAATTGAATGAAAATGGCAATACAACATACCAGAACCTGTGGGACACAATGAAAGAAGACCTAAAAGTAATGAATTCTCATGTCAGGAAAACAAAACAAGCATAAATAAACCACTTAATGTTGTACGTCAAGCTTGTAGTAAAAGAACAAGTTAAGCCTAAAGCCCATAGAAGGAAGGAAATTACAAAGATCAGAGCAGAAATTAATGCAACTGAAATTAAGAAATCAATGTAAAGGATGAATGAAAGAGTTGGTCCTTTGAAAAAATAAACAAAATTGATAAACTCAGCAGATCTTACCAAAAAGAAAAGAAAAAGGAAAGAAAACTCTGAATAAGGAATGAAATGGGTGAAAGCATTACAGACCCTGTGGAAATTCAAATCATCAATACCTATTTTAAAAACTTTTACTCTCATAGAGTGGAAAACAGAAGAAATGTACAGATTCCTCTCAAATTGGTAAAGCTGAATCAAGAAGATGTAAAAATTCTGAATAACCAAGTATCAGTCAATGAAATTGAAAATGTAATTAAAAACTTAACCAACAAAGAAAAAGCCCGGGTCCTGATGGATTCTCTGCTGAATTCCACAAGAAATTTAGAGAAGATTTAATACTAGTATTCTTTAAACTCTTTGATGAAATTGAAGAAGCATTGCTCCCTAACTCATTCCTGGAGGCAAGTATTACCTTAATACCAAAGCTAGAGAAAGACCCAGCCGAAAAAGAGAGCTACAGGCCAGTGTCCCTAATGAATGTAAATGCAAAAATCCTCAGTAATATACTAGCAAACAGAAGGCAACAAATCATCAATAAGATTATATACCATGACCAAATAGGATTCATCCTAGGAATGCAGGAATGGGTCAACATTTGCAAATAAATAATTGTAGTAGACCATATCAAAGAGTCAGGGACAAAAATTAAAAAGTCGTCTCAGCAGATGCAGAAAAAGCCTTTGATAAAATCCAACACTTCCTCATGATAAAAATCATACAAAAAATTAAAAGACATGGTTTTTTTGTCAGTCTGATAAAAGTCAATTTATGAGAAACCAACAGCCTGTATCATAATCATACTAAATGGACAAAAACTGAAAACTTTCACTCTAAGATCAGTAACAGGATAAGGTTGTCCACTTTTACCACTCCTATTCAATATAGTTTTGGAGTTGTTAACCAGAGCAATTAGACAAGAGAGAGAAAAGGAATAAAGATAGGACAGGAAAAAGTTAAATTATTACTATTTGCAGATGATATGATACTCTACATAGAAAACCCCCAAAACTCCACCAAAAGATTTGTAGATTTAATAATCACATTCAGTGGTATAGCTGGATACAAAGTCAACACTCAAAAATCAATGGCATCCCTGTACACAAACAACTCACTGAGAGAAATTATGGAAACCACACCCTTCATAGTAGCATCAAAAAAATGAAATACTTAGGAATCAGTTTAACAAAAGAAGTAAAAGATCTGCGCAGTGAAAATCACAGTATTCTGAAAAAGGAGATTGAAGAGGATATCAGAAAATGGAAAGATAACCCTTGCTCATGGATAAGAAGAACCAATGTAGTGAAAATGGCCATACTCACAGAATTATTGTACAGATATAATGCAATCTCAATCAAAATACCATTAGCATAACTCACAGAACTAAAGAAAACATTTCCAGAATTCATCTAGAACCAGAAGAAACCCAGAATAACAAAGTCATTCCTGGGCAGAGGCCCCGTCCTTTGTCTGGAGGAGGAAGGGTCCCGGGTTCCGGGGGCACCTCGGCCCGTACCCAGCAGCGCCTGGCCGTCGGTGAGCGGAGGAGGAGCTGCGCGGACCCGGAGCCGCCTGCAGAGGCCCCGTCCTTTGTCTGGAGGAGGAGGGGTCCCGGGTTCCTGGGGCACCTCGGCCCGTACCCAGCCGCGCCTGGCCTTCGGTGAGCGGAGGAGGAGCTGCGCGGACCCGGAGCCGCCTGCAGAGGCCCCGTCCTTTGTCTGGAGGAGGAGGGGTCCCGGGTTCCTGGGGCACCTCGGCCCGTACCCAGCAGCGCCTGGCCGTCGGTGTGTGGAGGAGGAGCGGCGCGGACCCGGAGCCGCCTGCAGAGGCCCCGTCCTTTGTCTGGAGGAGGAGGGGTCCCGGGTTCCTGGGGCACCTCGGCCCGTACCCAGCCGCGCCTGGCCTTCGGTGAGCGGAGGAGGAGCTGCGCGGACCCGGAGCCGCCTGCAGAGGCCCCGTCCTTTGTCTGGAGGAGGAGGGGTCCCGGGTTCCTGGGGCACCTCGGCCCGTACCCAGCAGCGCCTGGCCGTCGGTGTGTGGAGGAGGAGCGGCGCGGACCCGGAGCCGCCTGCAGAGGCCCCGTCCTTTGTCTGGAGGAGGAGGGGTCCCGGGTTCCTGGGGCACCTCGGCCCGTACCCAGCAGCGCCTGGCCGTCGGTGTGCGGAGGAGGAGCTGCGCGGACCCGGAGCCGCCTGCAGAGGCCCCTTCCTTTGTCTGGAGGAGGAGGGGTCCCGGGTTCCTGAGGCACCTCGGCCTGAGCCCAGCCGCGCATAGCCATCTGCGTGCAGAGGAGGAGCGGGGTAGATCCGGAGTGCCCGCAGGAGGCCCTTCCTTTGTCTGGAGGTTTGTGGATATCTCTGCCAGCAGGGAGGGATCACAGGCTCCTGAGGCACTGCGGTCTGTGGTGAGTACCCTAACCCGGCTGCGATCCAAGAGCTGTGGATCTACCAAGGGGCAGGTGGGTGCACAGTGTCCCTGAGGCCCAGCTTGTCTGGAACCGCGGAGTTCTGATCAAGCAGAGAAGGGCCATTGGTTCTGCAGGCCCAATGGCCTGGGGTAGAGGGGTGCCAGAGTCTCAGTAGCTGCAAACATAGAAGGGGATTTTCAACAGATCCTGAGGAGGCTTTCAAATAACACTTGAAACACAGAAATATAGGAAAATGACAAAACGAAAGACCAAATTACAACCTCAAACCTCCAGCCCAACTCAGGAAACCCTAGGAGAAGTGTATTTAGAAGAAAATATATCCCATCCTCCTCATATATTAGACACAATAGCTACTGAAGTTGACAAGCAACTCCAGGAAGCTTTAAAGAAATTCAAACTCGAAATAATTTCTCAGATAAAAGAAGAAATGATAAAAGAAATGAAAGAGATTCTAAATATATCTAAAGAAAACACAGATAAAAAATTGGAGGAATTAAACAAAAAGATAGAATCCCTAGACGAGCAATATAAGAAACAAACAGAATACATAATGCAGATGCACAGAGATATACAGGAAATAAAAAACTCCACTGAAAGTTGTAAAAACCGCCTTAATGAAAGTGAAGACAGAATTTCAGACCTTGAAGACAGGATTGCAGCAAGTGAACAGGAAAGGAAAGATCTTTTAAAAATAACAAGGAATCAGGAAATAACAATTCAACAACTGCAAGATGATGCAAAGAAGAATAACATAAGAATGATAGGGATTAATGAAAAAGAAGGAGACAACATAAAGGATATCAAGAGGATATTTAGAGAAGCAATAGCTGAAAACTTCCCAAGCATGAGATCAGAAACTGACATCAGGATCAGTGAAGCATATAGAACTCCAAATAGTCATAACCAAAATAAAACTACACCCAGACATATAATAATCACCATCCCAGAAATCCAACACAAGAATAGATTATTAAAAGCTGTCAGAGAGAAAAGACAGATCACTTATAAAGGAAAACCTATCAGAATCACAGCAGACTTCTCAGCACAAACAATAAAGTCAAGAAGAGCATGGAGTGAAGTATTCCAGATCCTAAAGCAAAATGATTTCCAACCTAGACTGATATATCCTGCAACACTATCATTTAAAATAGATGGTGAAATACGAAACTTCCATGACAAAGAACAGCTGAAGAACTTCATGAACACCAAACCAACCCTGCAAAAAATATTGAAAGACAGTTTAGATACACAAAGGAAAAAACCACTAAGCAAAGCAAATAATTAAACAGAACAGAAAGATAAAGATGCAACAGCAGAGAGATAAGAATCCTACAATTAAACAACATTTAACAGTAATAACCATTAATGTAAATGGTCTCAATGCACCAATCAAAAGAAACAGACTAGCAGAATGGATCAAGAAACAAAATCCAACCATATGCTGTTTACAGGAAACCCATCTAACCCAGAAGGATACTCACAGACTGAAAGTCAAAGGATGGAAAACAATTCTTCATGCAGCAGGAATCCAAAAAAAGGCAGGAGTAGCCATTCTGTTTGCAGACAACGTGAACTTTAAACCAACAATGACCATAAAGGACAAAGAAGGTCACTACATACTCGTAAGGGGAAAACTCCAAGAGGAAGAGATAACTATCTTAAATATATACGCACCAAACTCCAGAGCGCCCAGTTATATAAAACAATTATTAACAGAAATGAAAACTCAAATTATCAGTAACACAATTGTAACGGGAGACCTTAATACGCCATTGACACCAAGGGACAGATCGACCAGACAGAAAATGAGTAAAGAAATAACAGAACTGAATCATACCTGTGAACAAATGGGTTTGATAGACATATACAGAATGTTCCACCCAACAACATCAGAATACACATTCTTCTCAGCAGTACATGGATCATTTTCTAAAATAGACCATATATTAGCTCATAAAACATATTTAAACAAGTGCAAAAGAGCTGAAATCATCCCTTGCATGTTATCGGATCACAGCGCTCTGAAATTAGAAATTAATGATAAAAGATACCGCAAAAATCCCACAAACACATGGAAACTGAATAACACACTCTTGAGTAATCAGTGGGTCACAGAAGAAATTAAAGAAGAAATCAAACAATACCTAAAAGAAAATGAAAATGCAGATACAACTTACCGGAATCTGTGGGATACAATGAAAGCCGTTCTGAGAGGAAAATTTATTGCACTGAGTTCCCACATCAGGAAAACAGAACGAATACAAATAAATAACTTGATGCTACACCTCAAACAGCTAGAAAAGGAAGAGCAAGTCAAGCCCAAAGCCAAAAGAAGAGAGGAAATTATAAAAATCAGAGCAGAAATCAATGCAATAGAGACTAAGAAAACAATCCAAAGGATCAACAAATCAAAGAGTTGGTTCTTTGAAAGAATAAATAAAATCGATAAGCCCCTAGCCAACCTTATTAAAAAAAGGGAAGAAAAAGCTCAAATTCATGCAATAAGAAATGAAAAAGGAGAAGTCACTACAGACCCAATAGAAATACAGAAGATCATCAACACCTATTTTGAAAACCTCTACTCTCAAAAGTTTGATAACACAGAAGAAATAGACAGTTTCTTAGAAGCATATGAAGTGCCAAAGCTAGATCAAGAGGATGTAAAACTGTTGAATAACCCAATCTCGGTTACTGAAATTGAAAATGTAATTAAGTCCTTACCCACCAAGAAGAGCCCAGGCCCAGATGGATTCACTGCAGAATTCTACAAGAAATACAAAGAAGACCTAATGCCGACACTCCTCAAACTATTCAATGAAATTGAAAGGGAAGCAATCCTGCCTAAGTCATTCCTGGAAGCAAATATCACTCTAGTACCAAAACCTGAGAAAGACCCAACTAAAAAAGAGAACTATAGACCGATCTCCCTAATGAACACAGATGCAAAAATCCTCAATAAAATATTGGCAAATAGGATCCAGCAAATCATCAAGAAGATTATACACCATGACCAAGTGGGATTCATCCCAGGAATGCAAGGATGGTTCAACATACGCAAATCAATAAATGTAATTCACCATATCAATAAAGCCAAAAATAAGAATCACATGATCATTTCTATAGATGCAGAAAAAGCCTTCGATAAGGTCCAACATTTATTCATGATAAAAACTCTACAGAAAATTGGAATAGATGGTCTTTACCTCAATATAATAAAGGCCATTTATGACAAACCAACAGCCAGCATCATACTAAATGGCCAAAAATTGAAAGCCTTTACTTTAAAATCAGGCACAAGACAAGGATGTCCTTTATCACCACTCCTATTTAATATAGTACTGGAAGTACTAGCCAGAGCAATTAGGCAAGAAAGAGAAATAAAAGGGGTAAAGATAGGAAAAGAAGAAGTTAAGTTGTCATTGTTTGCAGATGACATGATACTCTACATAGAAGACCCCCTAAGCTCCATTGAAAGACTCTTAGATACAATAAATAAATTCAGTAATGTGGCTGGATACAAAATCAATACTCAGAAATCAATAGCATTCCTATACACAAACAACAAAACCACAGAGAGGGAAATAAGGGAAACTGGTCTATTCACATTAGCAAGCAAAAAAATGAAATATTTAGGAATTACTCTTACAAAAGAAGTGAAAGACTTATACAGTGAAAACTATATTACACTGAAAAAGGAAATTGAAGATGATCTCAGAAAATGGAAAGACATCCCTTGCTCATGGATAGGAAGAACAAACATTGTGAAGATGGCCATTCTCCCAAAACTCTTATACAGATTCAATGCAATCCCAATAGAAATACCATCAACATACCTTATAGATCTAGAGAAATCACTCCTAAATTTCATCTGGAACCAGAAGAGACCTAGAATCGCAAAAGCAATTCTAAGCAGCAAAGACAAAGCAGGAGGCATCACAATCCCTGACTTGAAATTATACTACAAAGCAACAGTAGTAAAATCAACATGGTATTGGAATCAAAACAGAGCTGAAGATCAATGGAATAGATTAGAAGATACAACCACAACTACAAACACACTCAACCACCTTATCTTCGATAAAGGAGCCAAGCAGGTTCACTGGAAGAACGACAGTCTCTTTAATAAATGGTGCTGGAAAAACTGGCTCTCCATTTGCCGAAAACTAAAGCTAGACCCATGTCTATCACCATGTACTAAATTAAAATCTAAATGGGTCAAAGATCTGAATATTAAAACAGAAACGCTAAATCTATTGGAAGACAAATTGGGTAGAAACCTTGGAGGCATAGGAGTAGGTAGAGAATTCATGAATAGGACTCAAACTGCACGGGAAATACTTCCCAGAATCAATAACTGGGACCTCTTCTTATTAAAAAGTTTTTGCATGTCAAAAGAAATCTCCAGCATAGTGAAAAGAAAACCCACAAACTGGGAAAAGATTTTAGTGAACTCTCTCTCAGACAAGGGCCTCTTGTCTAAAACATATAAAGAATTAAAAAAACTCAGACCTTCAAAATTCAAAGATCCAATCCAAAAATGGGCATCTGAGATGAATACGCAATTCTCAGATGAAGAAATGCAAATGGCAAATAAATACATGAAAAAATGCTCATCATCATTGGCCATTAGAGAAATGCAAATTAAAACCACACTGAGATACCATCTCACTCCTGAAAGAATGGCCAGGATCAAGAAAACCAACAACAACAAATGCTGGAGAGGCTGTGGGGAAAAAGGAACTCTCCTGCACTGTTGGTGGGAGTGTAGACTGGTACAGCCTTTGTGGAGATCTGTCTGGAGGTTTCTCAAAAAGTTGGGATTGGAAATCCCATTTATTCCAGCTATTCCACTTCTAGGCATATTCCCAGAAGAACTGAAAGCATCATACCACAGGGATATATGTGCACCTATGTTTATAGCAGCACAATTTGTAATCGCCAGATCTTGGAAACAACCCAAGTGTCCATCAACTGAGGAATGGATAAAAAAGTTGTGGTATTTCTATACAATGGAGTATTATTCAGCTATAAAGAAGGATTGCATTGAGATATTTATCAATAAATGGGCGCAGCTTGAGACCATACTCATAAGTGAAATAAATCAATCTCGCATGTATGAATACCGAATAGTTTCCCTAATGTAAGTAATGATTCAAATATATAAAAATATGTGATAATCATGATTCCCCATTATGTGGCCTTGAAGCCTTATAAAATTTTCACTTATTAATTAGAAAGGCTTTACTCTGGGCTTTTTGATATGGAAATATTTGAAGCTATAGTATATGAAGTTTTATCCAAATATTTTAAGGAAAAAGACAGACACTATGGTAACTACTATTCTTTAAAAAAATTATTTAGCTATTTCTTATGTTTATTTTAATTAAGGGAAAAACTTAAAAAATTAGGATATATAGTAGTAACTCTTTTTGATCTCCTATTAACTTGTTTTGAAGTCCTGTAATACTCCCAAGATCTTGTTTTGACTGATTAGACTCTGTTCCATTCTGTGCGACAGTAGCAAGTTTGAAGGTATAGGCAACTAATTTGAAGGCAATAAGATTCACAAAGATGCCCATTCTGGTTTGACTATTGTCTCCTTTGGAAGTCCTGCAATGTTCACAATGCCTAAGTTTTATTGGTCTTGTTCTCCACTGTTTTGTCCAACTTTATAATATCTAATGAGATAGACAATTCCTTTTAAGGAAACAAGAGACAATGTTGATAACCATTGTTGATGACCTTGTACTCTGTTCTACATCATGTGCTATGTCTATCCTTGGTTTGGACTTACAGCTTTGTTTTGCCATATTTGACTTTATTATCTCCCCCCCAAGAGAGTAATGAGAACTGAGGAGTAATAAAATCCAAAATGTGTAAATTTTGTTATAAAAAAGAGAGGGAGGGAAAAAAAAAAAAGAGCTCTAACGGATATAACAACAAGTGTGTTTAGGGATGTTAAATAGCTGACTATATTAATGTTTTTGGATCATTGAACACAGCTGTTTGCAGTCTCTCCGTTTGAATGTCTACTTTGTATTCTTTGATACTGTGATTTGAGCAACTATTTCCAAGATGATATTATGTAATCTATTAACAGGTGATTTCTTACTGTTATGTTTATTTTTTTTTTGTAGTTCTGTATTATGTGTAACCTTACACTGCTTTGTCTTGTTTTGTGTTTTGCTCTTTTTCCTCTTAAATAAAAAAAAAAAAAAAAAAAAAAAAAAAAAAAAAAAAACAAAGTCATTCCTGGCAACAAAGGCAAAGCAGGAGGCATCGCAGGCATCTTGAAATCATAGTATAAGGCTACTGTGATAAATCAGCTTGTTACTAGCAAAAAAAAGAAAGAAATCTGAGAATCAGTGGAACAGATTAGAATGTGCAGACACAACTACAAACACATTAAGTCACCTTGTGTTTGACAATGAAGCCAAACATGTTCCCTGGAAGAAAGCCCCTGTAATAAATGGTGCTGGAAAAAACTAGCTCTCTGTATGCTGAAGACTAAGACTAGACCCATGTCTGTCACCATGCAATAAGCTAATGTCAGAATGCATCAAAGATCTAAATAATAAAACAGAAACACAATCTGTGGGAAGAGAAAACAGGTAGATATCTTGAAGACATAGGTTTGGTAGAGAGTTCATGAACAAAACCCATACTGTGTGGGCAACCTTTCAAAGAGTCTACAACTGGAATCTAATCTTATTAAAAGCTTTTGCAAAGCAAAAGAAATTACTAACAAAGTGAAAGAACAACCTATAAAGCGTGAAAAAATTTTAGCCAGTTGTCTGTCATCCAAGAGACTTCTACCTAGGACATATAAAGAACTGAAAAAAATCAGACCTCCCAAATTAAAAAATGGGCACCTGAGATGAGTGCACACTTCTCTGATGAAAAAATACAAAAAGCAAATAAATATGTGAAAAAATGTTCAATATCAGTGGTCATTTAAGAAATGCAAATTAAAGAACACTGAGATTCCATCTTATCCCAAAAAATGACCACTATCCAAAAATCAACCAATAATGAAGCTCAGCGGGCTGTGGAGAAAAGGAACTTTGATGGGAATGCAGACTGGTGCAACCGAGATTCCTCAGTAAGCCAGGATTAGAGGTCCCATTTGACCCTGCGATTCCCCTTTTGGGTATCTTCCCAGAAGAATTAAAAACATCGTACTGCAGCAATATATGTGCACCTATGCTTATAGCACCACAACATGTAATAGCTAAGTCTTGGAAACCACCCAAATGCCCAGCAACCAAGGAATGGATTAAAAAGTTGTGGTATTTTTATATAATGGAGCACTACTTAGCCATAAATAAGGTTAAATTTGAGGCTTTTGTAAGTAAGTGGATGCAACTTGAGACTATGTTCATAAGTGAAATAAATCAGGCTCACATGTGTAAACATTGTAATTTTTTCTTGTGTGAGAAATTGAGAGGGTAAATAAGGTCTGAAATATATAATAGATATTGTGAAATGGGAAGAAATTGTTCAAAAAGAAAAACAAACTAGGATGGTTGAATGGGGAAAGGATAGAAGGGAAAAGGGGAGGGGGGAAACAAGTTATATAAAAGCCTCTTAGTTCATTAAAAAGACAGGTTTGTGCTAACATTGATTGAACAGATTTTTATGCCATAACTTGTACCCTGAACTACTACTTCAAAGATAACAAAATGTGTTGTATTAACTATTGTTATTCTCTTACTACTTTATTATGAAACTTTATTTTATCTTTTTCCATAAAATAAAAGAGAAAATACTGGTAGATAGAAAAAAAGAGTTGGAAAACTTTTGAAAACAATGCACTCCCACGGACCAGCAGTGGAGAAGCAAGTGGGAGAGACGCTCTAGAAGATGCTTTCACGGGTTTTGCTCTTGTTTATT
Source organism: Cavia porcellus (assembly GCF_034190915.1). Classification (NCBI taxonomy): domain Eukaryota; kingdom Metazoa; phylum Chordata; class Mammalia; order Rodentia; family Caviidae; genus Cavia; species Cavia porcellus. The sequence goes on along the minus strand of NW_026947484.1, from coordinate 195,464,905 downwards.
ACAAAGCAGACATACTTTTACTATCCACTCTGGCAGTCATGCTCCTGGTGTGTACTCGGAGCTGAATGCACATCCGCTCAGAAACCTGCACGCAGCTTTTCTAGCTGTTTCACTCATTGTTGTCAAAACTGAAAACGATGAAGATCTCCAATTTATCCTGTTCACAAAGGTGCTTCTGAACATACTGTTTTTTCTTCCTACTTATATATTTTGTAAGAATTTACCTTTTATCAAATTCTGTGAAAAGCCATTGTCATAATTTTGTCATTGTCATGTTTTTATATTTAGATAAAAAAACTATTTGTAATATAAATAACATAAAACATATTGATAGTTTTCTTCCACTTCATGCTCTTTTGGCTGTTGTGTTTTCAACTTACCTTTCACATTTGTATCTACAAACCTGTTACTATTACTTCTGCTATGTTTTTATAGCTGTTATTCACAATTTCAATGTAATAGTCAAGAGCATCTGTACAAAAATGAAGACATTTATTCTAGGAAGTATTTCAGAGAAAGGTTGGAAGCAAAGAAGTTAGTAGTGGCTACAGAACGTGTGAAGAGAGTTTTAGGAGACTAATCTTGAAGTTAAATTTGCAAAGGGAACATAATCTATGCTTTGGTGAAAAGATTGGATGTGGTTGCTGGAGAAAAGAGAGGTTTTGCAAAGCCCACTAGATGTTACCTTTGATCAGTCAGTGCCTTGAAAATTTTAATGTGCACATTAATCATCTCAGACCTGTTGATCTATTGTGTCTAAGTTGCATCATAAGATTCATCATTTCTCACAAGCCCCAGGTGATATTAATGCCACACACACTATACTTTGAAAAGCAAGGATTCAGAAACATCTTTCTAAGAAGTAAAGTATTAAGCCAACCATATTCTAATATTTGCTTTTATTAAAACCAGAAATATATTATAATAAATTTTCAACTATTCCAGGTCTGTTCATGTGCACTACTCCTTTTCTATTTAGAGTTAAATAAAGGAATAACAACAAAATTCAAAAAATGATAGTGTACGAGAATCCAGACCTGTAGCTGCCAACAAGAACACTGCGGTGCCCCTCTCAGGTTGTTCAAAACTGAAATTAAAGCTTGCAGAAGAAGGCATTTTACCTCAGCAAATGTTTAACTTTGTATAAATTGGTTAAGAAGTTTGACTATTCTCAAGTTTAGTTTTAAAACAAATAGTTACTCATTTAAAACATTGTCAATACTGGGTCTAGGTCTCAGACATATGGTAGTGAACAGAAAAATGAAGTCCTGCCATGGTGCAGCTTACATTCTCATGAGAAGCAAAGAACAAGTAAACAGATACAAATGTGTGATAAGGAGAAAAGAAGTAGGTGAGATGGGTGCAGTACCTGAGAGACCTTTTTTACAGACAGAAAGATTAGCAGAGTGCTCGTGGAGCTAGAATTTGGACAGTTGTCTGAGCAAGTGAAGGAGAGCTTTGTGAGAATCTTAAGACAGTGCAGGTAAATTCAGGTCTCTGCCATAGTCTGAGGAAATTACTCATTTAAAAATGTTTTTATTAAATATAGCCACATTAGAATGAACTCATTCTTAATCCCCAAAGGATTAGAAGTGAAAAAGTAGAAACAGAAGAACAGAATACATAGTTGAGGGCTTTCACCTGAGGAGGAGGAGGGAGGGAAGGGAGCCAGGGAAGGGAGGAAGCTGCTGGATGCGGTCAGATGTCAGGTTTGTTTCTGGGTACTGGTGGTGCCGCTGAATTTCTCAGTGATCTAGAGCCAAATATGTAACACTTGCTCAGTTGGAACAAAGCACTGCTTCATAAGAGTGAAACTCTTGTGGTAACTCTCTGGAGAAATCTCTCTGTTAATCTGAAGAAGACACGTGGCATGTTTTAAGTAGTGGGCTTAAAAATAGACCTTGACAAACGCATTGATGCTCATGCACTCGTCTTTTACCAAGTCCTTGCTGAAAGCCGATGACCTTCACTGTGCAGTGAGAACAAACAGGAAGCATTCATCATATTGCATGTCTCATTTAACTGTCAGAGAAACAACAGGACTGCATGCCTAGTGGGTTTCGTCATAAATGTCCTCTACATCAGGATATTGATTAAGTATTAAATAACAGAGGCTCAGGGTCATAATCCTGGTGACATAGCAGTGTGCATTAGGACTTTGGAGTAAACTCAAGTTCAAATCCTGGTTGTGCCATTTGCTGGCAGTGTCCACAGACGAGTTACTCGGTCTTGAACCCTGATCTCCTCATCCATAAATGAGGATAATAATAGTACTTGTCTAACAAGGTCATAATAAGGGATTAAAGTTTGAAGTAATATATTCAGATATTTAGCAGAGTGCCAGGCACATAGAAAATGCTTAATGGCTTGAGGTTTGTGGTGGGGTGAGTAATTATTTTAACAATAGTAATGTGGTATACCAAGTGTTTTTGTGGCCACTTGAAGGTAAATGCATGGGTGCACTTCAATAATTAGCTCAGGTTTATTCTTCTCTTAATTAAGGGCTGTAACCAAAAGAGAGTATCTATAAGTAGGAGCAGAGTATTTTCCAGAAAACAGTGTGATAAGGATAACTGATCCGTTTATGATCCCCTAAGAAAAAGCAGGAACAGCCACAATATCCAATTACAAGCCTCAAAGCAAGAAAGTCAGCAGTTGTTGTGTCTGTACATGGAATGTGTAGTATTTACATAACTGCTGACAGATATTAATTCATGGTCTGTGTGATCAGGAAATAATGATATACGTTCTTTGCTATACTACTACCATTTAGGTCGTGATGAAAACAAAGTAAACTACACGAAAAAGTATCTTCAAGCTGCAGGAATGTTTCGTGATTTCAGTAACCCCTCTCAAGACCCAGACTTCACCCAGGTATAAATGCTCATATTCTTAACAAGGATGCAGTTTTAGTTGTCTGATTTTTTTTTCCTTGGGGGTGGGGTAGGGATAGGGGTGCAGTGATCTACTTGTAGGAAATCAGTCACTGCCAAGCTATTGCAGAATAGGATATTAAAAGTCTGTAAAGTGAAAAGGATTACAAAATTATAAATACAGCAGTATAACAGTGTTTTCCTACTGGTCTAATTATTATAAATTGAATACGTGCCCCCTCTTTTGAATTCTTGATGCATGGCTTCTACATGGAAGACATTTGAAAGGCTTGATTAAAGGAACTAGAGCTATTTAAAGGCTAATCTGTCCTTGCTATACTCTTCAGAGAAGTGAAGGTATGAACATAGCAACTAGTTTTATTTACCCAGTGTCTAACCCAGTCGTGGTGAACCTATGGCATGTGTGCTGCAGCGAGCTGGTTCATTGGGAGCTCTGAAAGGTTATATTAAAAGTCTGACCTGTATTCTCAGCAGTGCAGTCTCTCTTTTTCCAGATAGCCCAGGTTGGAGGGTAAACCAGATATGGGATCCTTGTTTTGTTTCGTATTTCTCTGAGGGAAGGAAGTACTCAGACTGACACCCTTTTCCTGCCATTGATAACTTAGTAACTGCGCGCCTTCCAAATCACCTTAGAAGGTGGTTTATGTATCCTTTCAGAAGAAAACTTGTCTCAACCGAATTTAGGAAATAAAATGCATGCATGATCTGCTTTACAAAGATGGATGAGTGAAAGACACTGGAAGCAACAAGTGTCCACTTTGGTCTTAGAGCTGCAAAGGCATCTGCCTGTCCATCCTAGCTAGGTGCCATTTTGATCTTCAGGAATTAATTGCTTAAGTATTAGAATGAACATTGGTGTCCTTGTTTGGAATATGGTAGTTTTGTTTATTTGCTTATTTTTGTTGTTGTGATGTCTTAAATTCTCTGGAATGGCTTGGGTTTCTTCTTGGTAAGTATAATGTGGATGATTTCTGTAATTTCTTTTCACTTGGGTGAACAGGTTGTGGAATTAGATTTGAAAACAGTAGTCCCTTGCTGCAGTGGACCCAAAAGGCCTCAAGACAAAGTTGCTGTGTCTGACATGAAAAGGGACTTTGAGAGCTGCCTTGGAGCCAAGGTAGGGGCCTCCCAGCTCTGCCCTCTCCTAACACTCAGGCTCTCACATCATCTTGTGCTGAATTGTTCTCAAGTCTGATGACACTGAGAATGTTTCTTCTCTGTTTTAAAATCCTGATGACCGTTAACAGTGGGCCAAGTAGCTTCCTTAGAGCACAGGATCCGCTTTTCACATGACTCACCGTGTTGTTCATTCTGCTCACCCTGGCTTTTTAGGCTTCTGTGCTTTGTTCCTGCCACCTCCTGCCTATGTGTCTCTTTTCCACTTATTGGGTCTCATTTCTTTCGTTTCATAAGCCTTTGCTCAGATACTGGCTCTTCTGCAACACGGCTCTAATAAACCAGAGCTGAAACTTGCCTTTCCTCACTTGAACTGTATGGCACTTAGTCTAAAACCTTTGGTACAACTCCATATTTTTAAACTTAGTTATTTTTCTTTTTTTGCATGTATGATTTCCCTTACTGAACTCCACTTTAGAGCCTAGGATTTGTGTTAGAAACATTTTGAAGTCCAAAGAGTACTGAGCATAATGTCTTACACACAAATTTTCAGTGAACTCTTCCCAAATGAGTAAGATATGAGATGGATTTTACTGATGGGATACCAGCCTTACACTAGATCTTCAGCTACAATTTGCATTACTGATCATGATTAGCTGAACCTCAAAATTGCTTCTTTCTCTAAACTTCCAAAAGACTAGATTCAGTAGCTTTAGTCTGTATCCAGTAGTATGTAATACTGTTACAGTACAATGTCATGGAATTCTCTAGAGACCAACTTTAAATTCATACTTTTTGTATTTTCAATTTTGAGAAGAGAAAAAAGTAATTGTTACTAATTTTAATATAGGGTAAGATTCAGGAGTTATAGCTGCCTTTTATCTTGATTAAAAAATAGAAGTTTAACTTTTCTGTATTATTTTGGAATTATTGGCAGAGATATTTGTGTTTTTAATAATTGACCTCTAAAATTATAGTTAGGCATGGTAGTGCATGCCTGCAATCCCAACTGCTTAGTAGGCTGAGATAGAAGGATCACAGATCAAAGACCAGCTTGGATAACTTAATGAGAAAGACCCTGTCTGGGAAAACAAAACAAAAGGTTAGGTTTATAGCTCAGTGGAGTGCCTCTAGGCTTGATTTCCCAGTATAAACACACACACACACATACACACATCAGTTAGTTACCAAAGTATTTTTCCTTCCATATGTTTTTTTCCTTCTTACAGCAAGGATTTAAAGGTTTCCAAATTGCTCCGGAACGTCTTAATGACCATAAGCTGTTTATCTACAATAATAATGAATTCACCCTCACTCATGGCTCTGTGGTAATCGCTGCCATTACTAGCTGCACAAATACCAGTAATCCGTCTGTGATGTTAGGAGCAGGTAAGTAGATTCATCCATGTGCTTGTGTGGATGTGCAGGCCAGGGTCCTCCAAGAGAAAACCCAGAGTCAGTAGTTGAAGTATAATTCCCTGAGCAAACCTCATCTTTCTGGATCCCGAGATCCATTGGCTGAGAGATATCTATACAGACATCCAAAGCATTTTTAAAAATTGAAAATGCATAATAGTCTGTCTCCTTAGAATTAGCACAGAAAATAAGAACAGCAAAAGAAGCTCATTCTGGCAAAGCTTAAAATGTGTTAGACTTGAGAAAAAAAGAGGAAGAAGGAAAAGAAACTGTTACCAGTTATAAACTTTTTTTCTCTGTGAAAGCCCTGACCAGGGAAATGCAGTACTGTCATGGTGCGTTGGCAGGTGCATCTGAATTAGGGCATAGGGCACTGGTTGGTAAAACTCAGTGCACCTAACCCATTGTGCAATTCTGGCTAAGCAGTTAATATTTACATGCAGTGTTCTGCTAACACAAGATCTCTTTAGTTTCCAAATGTTTAATCATCCCCAAGAATTTCCATCATTCCACAGACCAGCGGCAACAGTTCATTCTTTAGGGAAGAAAGGAAGACTTTCTTTGTAGAAGAATTCTTCAGTTGCCACTTAAGCTCCCCTTGTCTGGAGCAAACTACTTTTCTTGGGACACGTCACCAGGTTGTCTGGGTGTTCTTTTACACCCTTTCCTCTACTCCTTTCTGTCCAATCTCTGTGACACTTCAGGGTAGCTAGTGTTCCGGTAATAGAATAACTTCTGTATTTACCCAGAGTCCAGAGGCTCAGGGACTTCTTGATTTTCTACTTCAGAGATGTAGGATTTTTACTTTTCTGATGACTGTATTTCTCACCACCAAGACACAATTCATATGTATTCCATTCAATTATAAGAGTTTTTCCAGTTATAATTTTCATCCAAATCAAAAAATTAGAAAGATCACTCAGAAATTAAAAGATCACTTCCAGAAATTAAAAACTGAGTTTGTAGCATATTCCTGAGTGGAATTGGGGTTTGTCGCTTTAAAAATGAAAAGAAAACACATGTCTTTCTTCCTTTCCATTATTACTTCTGAGTCTACTGCCTGGATGTAAATGACTTTATTTCTGTTGGACAGAAATGCCATTAGGAAGGGAGACTTGTCAGGCAGTAGCAAGAAATGTGCCTAGCAGATCAAGCTCTTTTCCTGAAGTGTCTGGCCCCTTGAGTTATCCACACTGTTTCCACTTCACAGGACTGTTAGCAAAGAAAGCTGTGGAAGCAGGCCTGAGCGTGAAGCCTTACATCAAAACCAGCCTGTCTCCTGGAAGTGGTGTGGTCACCTATTACCTGCGAGAAAGTGGAGTGATGCCTTATCTGTCTCAGCTTGGGTGAGGGACAGTTTTCTTGTATGTCATGCACTTGTACTGGTTGTTCACTACACAAGGGTGCCACTCAGGCTTTCTGAGCTCTGGGCTCTGATGTAATGTTGCACCCTTCAGAGGAGAGGTGCCCGTTCTCACGTGGACTGACACGGCTCAAAAAAATCCGACTTTTTGAGACAAATTATTTATTAGTTACTGAATACGGTTTCTTCAACGTCCATCCTAGTTTGGATGATATGTCTTAATGATATTCAGAAGTCCTTGGGATTATATAATAATAACAGTGAATGGAGATATTAAATGGCATATCTAATTTCAGCTTGTAAAAGTTCTAGATCATTTGATTTCTTAACAAAAATTGCTAATGTTTTTCTTGGATGTGTTTTATGTAAGTGCTCTTCAGAGGACAAACTTTATAGAAGTAGCCCTGTCTTGAATTTATTTGTGCTGTACTACTCTTTTGTGACGTGTGGTCTGCAGGAAGTGAGCCGAGGGATCATTGGAAGTGGTTGTCTTTCTTGTGCTTCATTTTGATACCTAGGTTTGACGTGGTGGGCTATGGCTGTATGACCTGCATTGGCAACAGTGGGCCCTTACCTGAACCTGTGGTAGAAGCCATCACTCAGGTAAGAACAGAGGGCCAGTAGATGTCTTTTTTTGTGATATGTGACACAAATGCTGATAATTTCAAGACAGTTTGTGAACTAAAATTGCTGATTGTGTAACCTTGGGCATCTTAATTAGCATTTCTGTGCCTCAGTTTTTATAACTCTAAATTACAGCTGATAATCATGTCTATCCTACACAATTGTGAGGTTAAAGGATGGTGAATGTAAAACACTTTAGTATTATACCTGACACCCAAGTATATGGCCAGCACATGTCTGGTTTGACTTCAGAGAATTCCAGGATTCAAAGTCAAACTTGTCTCCACATAAATGCATCTGAACTGTATTGCACTGGCTTGATTTTCGTTGTAAAAATTTGGTGCCCCCCCCACCAACACTTGAACCTGTGTATACCACTGTGGCTTCTGTTAGCTACCAACTTTCAGTTTCTCACACCTGTTCTTAGGAGAGGACCGAGTGAAAGGTGGACGCTACGTCAGGTGATGTGAAAACAGTTGCTAGTGATCTGAGGTGAGAAGTCTAGGCCATTGTGTCTCCTTGTGCTAAGATTATCTTGTGTTTTATGCAGGGAGACCTGGTAGCTGTTGGAGTACTGTCTGGAAACAGGAATTTTGAGGGTCGTGTCCACCCCAACACTCGGGCCAACTACTTAGCATCTCCCCCCTTAGTAATAGCCTACGCCATTGCTGGAACCATCAGGATTGACTTTGAGGAAGAGCCGTTGGGTAAGATTTTGTTGGTGTGGCTGTGATTTTTTTTCTAGTGAATTCAAAAATATTACTGGAAGAAAGCTGCTGCTTTAGCTAATAAAAAAGATCTATAAACTTCCAGAGATAAGGCAAAAGGAGAATCTTTTCAGTGTTTTCCAGTACACAGCTAAGACCGAACTGAAGTGAAAACAATCTAATGAGATTAGAGAAGTAAATACCAAAAGCAATAGACATTTGATTTTCTGGTTTCTTGTATTCTTTCCTTTTCCACACTCACTGTACTCTAATGATGGGTATTGTTTTAATACAGACTTTGTAAAGACACTTTCCTGGTATTTCAGCTTCTTAGACTTCAGGAGCATGACTCTTTATCTCTTTTCTTCTGGCTTCTTGCTTGATATAGTGTCCTCAACCTATTATAGGAAGATTAGATCACTTGGAAACAGTGTCCCTTAGGTTTACTTTTAGGAAATTATAACTCAGAGGTATAATTGATCCTCATTACAGTAATGCCTTGGTTCATGAATTCTTTCTGCAGTTCTGGTTGCAGTGAATTGCAAGAATATAGGTAATGTGGGTAATGTGCCTTATGGTTCACAAAGGCATCACTCAGACCTGAGTTAGAGTGCTGTTGATTGAAGGGAATGAGGCCCCAGTATCTCTGAGGAACTGGTTTCCAACACCTCCAGAGGAAACTACCAAATACACAGATACTCAAGTAGCTTATATAAAATGGCATAGTATTTGTATATAATCTACACAGATCAGCTCCAGATTACTTGTAGTACAGTGTAAATAACCCTGTATAAATATTAATTGTTTAGGGAATAAGGATGAGAAAAATGCATATGTTCATTGTAGATGCAGCTTTTTTCCTCATTATTTTTGATCCTCTGTTAAAACTCAGATATTGAGGCCCAAGTGTATATTAAATGTGATGGCTTTAAACAAAGAACACATAAAAGAAGGTTATATATTGATCAGTTGATGAAAGCATGGCCAGAAGCACCCAGAAACCTGATGTGTTTTCCCTGGGCAGTGGTTCAGTATTCATTAATTCAGTGTCCCCAGACTTTGTAGGAAGTGTGTGAGCACCTGAAGGATAGAGACCTAACTGTGCAGTAGTGAAAATGGGGTATTGGATGAAGTTTTTCTCAATAAATGTGTTTCTTTCAGGGGTAAATGCAAAGGGACAACAGGTATTTCTGAAAGATATCTGGCCAACTCGAGATGAGATCCAGGCTGTGGAGCGACAGTATGTCATCCCTGGGATGTTTAAGGAGGTCTATCAGAAAATAGAGGTGAGATCTTTGCTGCCCTCCTCATCTCTCAGCACCTAAGACAAAGCTTCTCTCTCCTGTGTCCCATCGTGGACCCTGAGGTCAACAAGAATGTGGACAGCAGAAAGTAACCAGTATTTCTTTCAGATAACTGGGGAAGTGGTCCTCAGCCATTTTTCTTATGTGGCTCACATTTTTACCAACCTGTATTCCCCAGGTGTTCCCAGATGTAGACAAGTGTGTGACATATAGCCTCAAGAAAAAAAACTCCACGTTCATCTCTGTATAGCGCCACAAATTTTTCACATACCCTGTGGTGTGTGTCAACAGTGCCAAAGACCCTGATGGTCACTGTAGTATGTCACTGAGGTGGAATCAGTGCTTGCATGATCTCTCAGTGCATTGTTTGGGTACTTACAAAAAATTAAACCACTCTGTAGGAAGCAACAGGCTGCTGGAATAAAAACTTTCCGTGTACTTTGTAATAGCGGCCTGTGTGGAGCTCAGTGTCCTTCTCTAAGCTGTTCCTCCTCTCCGGCTGCTATGGGCACCTGATGGGGCTGGTAGTGTGTCCTGAAGGCAGTACACCTTGGGGCAGGTGTGAGGGGCTGTGGTGCTGCACTTTTCCTTCCTCAGGAGTGCTGTTGGGGAGCTTGGCTGCCATGAGTTTTAACTGCAGTTCTCTGAAGGCTAAGTGAATGGCTCTGTGAAAAGCATTAACACGCCACAGCAGTCCATCGCTGTCCAGTCCCCTGGAGTCCATGCCCCAAAATACTCTGAGTAAATGACTTCCCCTTTGGTCGAGTCTGGATTACTATTCCATACATTGTCTTTAAGTATACGCTTTCAGTACAATTGCCGTAAAACATGCGCAAAACTTAGTAAGCAGAAGTATTATGTTAGTTTCTTTGGGTCAAGAAACAAATTGTAGCATCTGTGGTGCCCTGACAAGGCTTGGGGGCAGTATCGCGTGATGGGGCTGTCGCCTCTGGGGAGGAGCCACATAGGCTCACCTGTGCAGCTGCCGCGCCAGAGCTCAGGTCCTCCTTCAGTCCCAGCCTCAGCACTTTCCTCCCAGGTTTTTTCACAGCTCACAGCAAGGAATCTGCTTCCTTCAGGCCAGTGAGCAGGAGGCTGGAACCTCAGAAGGCGTGGTAGCTTTATAGCCAGCCTTGGAATGAAGTCACGGGTGCAGCCCACACAAGGCAGTCCCAGGAAGCAGCATCATTCCTACCATCCAGAGTTTATGTATTTTTAAATTAGTTTATGACATTAAATTAGAATAAAAGTACTGGATGTGATGGCACGTGCCTGTAATAACCAGCACTCTGGAGACTGAAGCAGGAGGATTGCCTTAAGTTCAAAGCCAGCCTGGGCTACACAGTGAGTCCCTGTCTCAAAAAAAAAAAAAAAAAAAAAAAAAAAAAAAAAAAGGATCAAAGGACTCTTCTGTGTCTATAAAGAATAAAAATGACTTTCATTATACCTCATTGCTGGAATGTTTTCTACTTATGTAAATTTTCCCTGGAATGGAATTATTAGATCTGTCTTTCTGTTTTCTTTTTTAAGACTGTGAATGAAAGCTGGAATGCCTTAGAAGCCCCATCAGATAAGCTGTATCTGTGGAATCCCAAATCTACCTACATTAAGTCACCACCATTCTTTGAAAACTTGGTATGACTTTTTATTTTTTAACAAAGCAGCTTCTTTATAAAGTGGACTTTATCACCTCATAGCTTTGATTTTAACTACTCCTTTGAATAAAATCTGTGCACAGTCCAACTGATCATGCAGGGGAATGTTTTAGGTGGTTGGGATATTTGGCTGCAGGGGCAGTTCCTCGGTCCAGCAGTTCTTTGTGGCTGTGCAGAGGCACTGTGGGGAGCAGCTGCCACCTGGATTGTCCACAGTGAAGTCAGAGCCTCGGTTCCAGCAGAATAACTGGACCTGCTACATTTCAATCTTACACCCTTGGGCATCTGCCTTCTGTCATGGTCACTGTGGGGAGAGGAGGAGGCTCTGCTTATCTTGGGTATCCGAAGAGTTCTGAGTAGAAAGGGCATTGTGTGCAGCTGCATTCCTCTATAATGCTCATACTTTTTCTGCTCTTCAAGATTTGAGATAGAAATGTTGGGAGTAAACTTCCCTTACCTTTTTAAAGAAGCACCCTTAATAAAAACCAGAAAACTAGAATTTCCTGTGTGTTAAGGTAGGGCTATCCTGTGCTTTTACTCCACAGACCAGGAAACACTGACTGCTTATATTCTTTGCTAGACTTTGAATCTCCAGCGTCCCAGATCTATAGTGGATGCCTACGTGTTATTAAATCTGGGAGATTCAGTAACAACTGATCACATCTCTCCAGCTGGAAATATTGCAAGAAACAGTCCTGCTGCTCGCTATTTAACTAACAGAGGGTAAGTGGGAGAGAGGTGGAAAAAGACTAAAGACAAAAGTGGAATAAATGGAGTGAGTGAAGCCAGTGTTTCTTCACACGGTCTCTTTGGAATCAAACTTTTCACTGGAATCAAGTTTTTCACTGAAGCCTTGGGAAACCAAGGACTTTGTCTGTTTGTAGCTTAGAAACTTCAAGGAAGAATCCATCAGCACAGGACGGGGAAGAGGAAGTTGACCTTTTCAGCAAGTGTGTGCTTTAGGCTCAGCTTCATTCTGGCCTCCAGCTTGTGGAGGCTGCCAGTGCATGAGGCTGAACAGTGGCACAACCTGAAATGTATTTATCACCTTGTCTTGGCAGCAAACATAATGTTTACAGGAAACAGCTTCAAGAATTTTCATCTATTCATGAGTCCTTCAGATAGATGTACACCAATATTCTATAGGTAGCATATCAGTATTATCTGTTGTTATCTAATGTGCTGCTATTATTTGAGGTCTGCACTTCCAAAATCTGATTCCTTTCAAGAATCATTGAGAGAAATGACAATTTCTGACCCATTTCTCCACTTCCTGCATCACCTCTTCAGAGATGGGGCCCAGAGCAAATTTGAAAAGCCAATTTGAGAAATCTCCATACTTTTTGGTTTTTATTTTGATTTGTTTGTTTATATTTCTGGATACTGGGAATTGAAATAGGGCCCTCATTATGACCTACAACCCCAGTCCTTTTTAAAAATTTTAAATTTTAAAATAGGATCTTGCTATGTTACTAACTTTCCCAGATAGGGCTCGAACTTGCATTTCTCCTGCCTCAGCCTCCCAGAATGCTGGATTATATGCAGATGCCACCACTCCCAGCTCACATGGTTTTTTTCTAATGGTGATTCTTGACCTCTTTTGACACATGGACTCTTTAGGGAATTAAAAGAAAACAAATATAATGTTTTCCACACCAAAAAATGCATTTACTCACGTTTTGAATGGAATTTCAAAGATTCCTATGTACATTTGCCTGCTCCAGAAACCCTATCATAAACTCAGTTCTCAAATTAAATCTAATTATTAAATAATATTAACATCCACACTCCATCCCCTAATCTTTTAAGAAATGCCCTGCCCCACGTAAAAGAAAAAGGCCAGTGAAGTACTCTCCGTGTTAATTGTAAGAATATATCAGTTTCCTCTCATTGGTTCCCACAGACAAGAGTTTTCTCTGAGTTGAGACCAGGCAGAGTTTTTTTAGCTCTGGTTTTTTACCATATGAAAATTGTAACTTATTTGCTACTGTGTTTCTTCCCTTTGAACTGAATGCCTGATAACTTGGGGACAAATTCAGTCCTGTTTCTGCTTAGCTTATGGAACATTTTCTGTTGTTCTCTGTTATTATCTCTGTCTGACTGCCCTACCTTGATCACTCTTGTTTGTTTTCCTACTTTCTTTTTGGTGCCAGAGTTCAAACGCACAACTTCATACTTGGGCCGCTGAGCTGTATTCCCAACTCCTGTTTTCTTACTTTTAGCCTTTCACCATCTGTGAAGATTTGTAGGCTACCATTCTAACTACATAAATACTCCTTTCAGAATGTCTCTTGATTTGAGAGACTGTCAGTTGGCCCTAGAAGAAGCCCTTCATCACCTGCCTCTCATCTACCATCACTGGAAGCTCTGAACACAGCTTTTCTGCCATAGACAACAGTGACCAGCAGATTTAAGAGAAGCAGCTACGTTTTGGGCACTTGCTTTTTCTCGGTGTAAGTGTAATTTTTGTTTGCCTTGCTAACCTAGCTCCTTTCTTGTTTTGCCTTCTAGCTTAACTCCACGAGAGTTCAACTCTTATGGCTCCCGCAGGGGTAATGATGCCATCATGGCACGGGGAACATTTGCCAACATTCGCTTGTTAAACAAATTTTTGAACAAACAAGCACCACAGACTATACATCTCCCTTCTGGAGAAATCGTGAGTATTATCTCTTTTGCTTCCTTTAGAAATCAGTATTTGTCGGGCTGGGAGATTGGCTGTTTACAAAGTGACTTTCTTTTAGCTTTTTCGTCACTGCTGTATCTCACCCCTGGCTTCCTAGATGGTTCCTCTTGCCAGGTGCCCAGGTGTATTGAGTTTATCACTGATGACGATTAAAAACTTCTTACTTAGAGATTTCTCACCATAGTTTAACTAAATCTTGTTTCTTGGAAATTGAGCCTAAAAATCTTTTGAGATTTCATCAAACTACTTGAAAGGGAACTTCTAGGTTAAATTGGAGGATATTTATCAGGACATGCTACTCTATGGTCTAATTAATTAAATGCTAATTAGCAGTTAATTTAGTGCACTGTATCCACTAGGAGAAGAAGGAATATGGAGGCCTTTAGAGACCTGCTTGAGTCCTAAAAGAAGCCATCTGGAGCTGGTACACTACACCTGGGGCTGTTTGTCCTTCGATGTCGGATGTGTGAGAGATGGGGACACCTGCACTTTACTAAAGCCACACAAGTTTGGGTTTAAATCCCAGCTCCACCTCAGACTAGCTGTGGTCATTATTTACTTCTCTAAATTTCATTTTTCTTATCTGTGAATTGGAAATAATATTTATGTGTAAAGCTCCAAGGCATAAAATGAAATAGAATGATATGAAAACTGTCATAGCTTTCCCATATGTGGATCTTCAGTGTCACCTTCCCAGGAATGCTATAAAACTATCTGAAAATCATTTGATCTACTTAAGAAATAACCCTTACTTGAAATATTAGCTCATAGTTCCATGAACCTTACTATATTCCATCTCCTATTCTACACCTTTTGAATATACCAACTCATTTAATCCTCATAACAACACTTCAAGATAGGTACCATAATATCTCTGTTTAAGTTGACAGCTGGAGACAGAGAAATAATTCCCTAAGCTTGCTTAATAGAAAAGCTCAAATAAAGACTCAGGTTGTCTGACCCTGAAGGCAATGTCCTTTGCCATCGTGTCAATTGCCTCACTGTATTTCTGTAAAGTAAACTTGGATTTTAGATAATTGGGCCCATGCCAGAATCTCCTAACAAACGCTTATGCAGTGGATAGCAGAGATAATAAATCATTGGATGAAAAAGATGCACATTGAATGATGGAATACCTAAGAGATAACAGGAAAAGATTTGCAGTTATAGACAGTGAGAGGCCCCTGATAAACTGCTGAAGTGACCTTCACTTCATAGGCCTTGCTATGATATAAAATCTTTAGTCAGATGTTTAGTACCACATCTTAAATGGACAGAATCAGGGATGGACAGACATTTGAACCAAGACTTAAACTTGAAAGACAGACAAAGAACAGTGGGGGAAGGGAAAAGTAACAGATATTGCAAAAAGTAGAAGAAAACTTTTATGAAAAAAATCTTTTCGTTAGAGCTATGAGTTAATTTTCCATTGCTGAAAAGTAACAATTCAAAGACACGAGCTTTTTAAACTGAAAAAGTGTGCATCCTGCTTCCCAAATAATTCAAAAGAACCAGTGATTAGTTTAGAAAATCTCCTGGAGTGTAGAATGGAAATACAAAGGCAAAATTAGAGAAATATTATAACCAAAGTAAAGACTGAACTGAGGAGACCAACACCTGACTAAACAGAGGAACTAAAAGAAAGCATAGAAAGTGGAAGAAGGTAAATTATCAAAGGATTAGCACAAGGTATATTTTTCCCAAACTACACTATCTGAAAAATCCAGATTGAAAAGATCTGCTGAACACCCAGCCAAGTGATTTACAAAGACCCACTCAAGTCAGGTGCATTAAACCCATTTATGCCATTTATGCCTTGAACTATTGTATAAAATTCATATGTATTACCTAGAAAAATTCAGGGTATAAGAATGTGAAAAGAACACACTGCATTATATTCCATTGTTACAGGAGTTCCAAAATTGAGTCACGAGGCACCAAAGAGCTAATGACACATTCATTTTGTCAGATATTTAGAAGCTTAAAAAACATCAGTTACGGGGTTGGGGATTTAGCTCAGCGGCATAAGCACCTGCCTTGCAAGGAGGCGGTTGTGAGTTCGATCCTCGGTACCGATAAAAAGATAAAAAACAAAAAAAACCACATCACTTACTCCACTCAGGAAGTCCTTGGTGAATGTGTTTCAGTGAAATGAGGGAGTAAACAAAACGGGAAGATGTAGGATCCAGGAAAAAAGAAGAAAGGGAGTACCCAAGGTGGTGGGAAAGGAAGCTGCTTCTGTACAGGGATGTCCCACACATCACTGAGAGCACTCAGTCCAGGTGGGAACCAGACCATGGATCTCAAGAGTGCTACTGCCACTAGGAAGAGCCTCAAATGGTGTATCGCAAGGTGTTTCGAGTGCCTGTAAAGATTTGTTCTTTGAGCAGAGCAATTAGAAATTAATGGGTAGGGACACAGATACGATGAGCAAAATAAAAAAGAAAGAAAGGTCCAGTACAAACGTTGTAAAAATTGCCAAAAAGAAATCAGTATATTACACAACTTGTCTGTAAGTAGAAGCTTCTTAATTGTAATGATGCAGATACCAGATAACTGGCCCGAAACTGTGGCAAAAATTTTTCAGGAGGTTGGAGAGAGAGAACATAGGGTGCAAGCAGCACACGTTGGATGTGATGTTGAAGAGAACTAAATCCTCACCAGGTTAGCAAAAGGACCGAAATTAGCACCAATGGAAAAGTAAGAACTGGAAGTTTAAACTTTGTGCCTAGAGACACAGAGGCACAGTAACAAAGAAATCCTACACTCGTCTGTGCTCTCTGTTTTGGAAGAGGGAGTGCAGGAGACTGCTCAGAAACCTTAGAAACTGTTGAGAGCTCTCAGCGTGGCTCATATCATAGAAACATCAGGACAGCAGATTCTAGAACTGCTCATCCCTTTGAGATTGAGCAATGCAACCTGCAGTGCCCTCAATTCTCAGCTGTGTAGTAATTCTGAAAAACATACTTCCACTTTTATTTTGTTTTGTTTTATATTGGTACTGGGAATCGAGCTGACAACCTCATGCTTGCTAGGCAGGCACTGTGCTGCTGAGCTATATCCCCAGCCTGTACTTCCACATTCTTAATACACAACATTAGTAATCTGAAAAGAGCAGGTGAGTGTCCCCTCCGCCCTGCAATGGTCCTGGAAGACTCCTGACCATTTGGTTGGGCAGAGGAATACACTATTTTTGCAATAGTTTCTATATTCATGTGTTCTATCCAGCCAAAAGCATTACAGAACTCTCCCAGATTTACATAATACTACATGAAATTACCCACAGTTCTATCAGTCCATCAAAATATTAATTTGTGGAACGCCTACTTCAGTTTGATTAAATGCTTATCTTTTATCTGACTTACATAGCTAGGGAAAATAATTGTCTCAGATGTCTTGATGCCATCTCAACTCAGCATAATATTCAGATTCTTGCGAGAAACATCTACTTGTGTAAGGTATTTCTTTCATATTAAAATATTAGCTATTTATTTCCTTTTGATAATTGGTGCCTCCATCCATATTTCTACTATATGTAAACTTTCATGTAGAATGAAAATAAAAATTTTCACTTTATGTAATTTCAGTGCATGTTACTTTATATTTTACTATGCTTCATTGCTGACCATTGCTGAAACTCTGATATTGGGTCAAAACTCAGACTTAGGTAGGATTTTTTGATTTGAAGTTTTAAAACAGTTTAGTTAATGGAAAAAACCAAATCTGATTTAGTTGCTTTTTTTTCCTTATTGCCCCAGGATCTGAATGTTTTTATAAAACTGGACAATGATTAGACATTTCAGTTAAAAGAATGTAAAACATGATTTGATAGACATAGGTGGAATAAGTGGGGTTTGTAGACCACCTGGCCAGTTAGTTGAGTTTTCTGTTGGTTTCACATGGACTTGGCCAAATGCCGACCCTCTGATACTGCTCTTACCAGGGCATCCACATGCTTTACCTTCTATGTGTTTGTAAAGCCTTTGTTTTCTCTCCCTCAGCTGGATGTGTTCGATGCTGCTGAGCGGTACCGGCAGGCAGGCCTTCCTCTGATCATTCTGGCCGGCAAAGAGTATGGTTCAGGCAGCTCCCGAGACTGGGCAGCTAAAGGCCCTTTCCTGCTGGTGAGTATGAAGTGGAAACTTCCCAACAGCAGCTATAAGGAAAGCCAGGAAAGTGCCCAGGATAGATTCTGTTGCTTTACCTTTCAAGATGAAAGAGCAAGTTCTGAAAAGCATTTAGTATTTACCTTCTGCTTCTCGGTGGATATACATTTACTTCACTTAGTGAAGTAAGAAAATCTAACACTGCATTAGTCCTTTAGGTCAGACTTTCATACCATAGCAGCCACTGGGCTTTGGGGTGTGTGTAAACCAATTTGAGGAGGAAGGTTTGTGAAGTCCAACATATTCAAAATGTTTATCTCTGTGTCCTCTGTAGAAGTTTCATGTTATTCAAATAATTCTCAGAGGTTGGGGACCCAATATAATTAGGGCCGTTGTCCCGGGTAAATGTAAGCAATAGGCAGATTCACAGATGAAAACAGTGAGGAATCCAGGTCTTTTACAGGAGTTACTTTGGCAGGAGTCGATGACAGGTTTCTTGGAAAAGTGAAGAGCGTGTACTTTTTAGTTGCTTTTCACTACCTGTAAAAAATCTGATAGTGTCTCAGTGAGAAAGAGGAGCTCACTGTACCTAGCAGACAGCTTTCCAGGCTTCAGCCATTTCAGCGATTTATCTTGTTGAAGTGCCCCATAGGAGGGGTGGTGCGAGCCGCTAAGAGCTTTTACCTCCTGAGCATTGGCTTGCCCTAGGAGCAAGGAGGAACCATTCTGCCAGCTTCAATCTCCAGGGGAGGGTGAAGCGATTTAACTGATGTTAATTTAAGTCATTTACAACTCAAACAAATCAGTGCCTTTGGGAAACACTAAGTATCCACAAGCACAGTAAAAAATGTGGCTCTCTGCCAGGCAACCATTAAATGTCATTGGATACCACCCCAGCTTTTTTTTTAATTATTTTGTTTGAGTTACTTTTTATCGTTGCTGGCACAAAATACTCAACACCCACAAGGTGAAGAAGGAAAGGTGTATTTTGGCTCAGCAGGTACAGGTTGGCATGGCGGAGGGCACTGCTGAGGAGACTTGTGGGTGACATGGCATGGCAGTTGGAAGGAGAGAAGGAGGAAAGGAGGAGAAGGCTGTATACTGTTCCAGGCCACACTCACAGTGACCCACCTCTTCCCACCAGGCTTCATTTTCAAACATCCTATCTAGCTCTAAACCCATCTGTGTACTAATCTGGTATCACACCCCCATGATTCCATTACCTCCCCAAAGCCCCAGCTATGAGCACATGGGATTCTGGGGGGAAATCTTAAGTATAAGCCATAATATACATACTTTGCTCTAAAGAGAGAAAAAAAATATATGTGCTCTAACTAGTTGGTAATAGATCAAAGCCTTCCCTTTTCTGGAAACTGCTAAAAAGAACCAGAGAAATTACACAAGAAGGGTTTTATGCAGAGGATTAGGGGTAGACAGTAGGATTAAGACCTGCACAGTAAGTAGTCTGTTGCGCACTCTAAAACCTAACAACAGAGGACAAGAGAGCTGAATCCTCTAGGGCACCCTGGAGTCCTGGCTTCCTGCAGAGTGGCTGAGGGGCACTTCCCAGGAAGCCAAGCAACTGCACTCTGTGGCCTCCCAGGCTGAGCCACTCAGCAGTGCTGCATGGTACGCTGGAGAACAACAGTATGGTATCAGCACCAGCAGCACAGACCTATTAGTGGGAAGCTGTGTGATCAGAAAGCCTCCCGCTTCCCCCCAGATATACACACAAACAGATGAATCTGTAAAAAATACCTGCTGTCCCAAAAGACTCTGCCCTTTCTCTGCCGCAGTGGTTCTTAAATTTAGAAATACCTGTGTCTTTTTTTTTTTTTTAAAGTAACTATTCTTAGATCTAATCCCCCAGGATTCCATTTTACTTGCCCAAGAGAAAGGCCCCGAAGGCTGGAATTTTAACAAGCTCCCCTTGGTGATTCAATTATGCAGTGACCTTTGAGAACCCTTGCTCAACAGCTGTGGTTCTCTGGCCCCTCCTGCCCAAAGCTCCCTCAGTTGAGCATAACGCAGCAGATCTAGGGTAGCATCCAAGAGTCAGGATTCTGGGGAGGAGGTGGAGAGGGAGTTTGGTTGTTTGGTTTTTGTTTGTTTGTTTGTTTGTTTGTTTGTTATTGAGAGAGGGTCTCACTGTGCAGTTCAGGCTGATCTTAACTTTTCATCCCAGGTTGCCCTCAAACGCACAGCAATCCTTCAGCCTCCCGAGCACTGGTATTATAAGCATGCACGACCATGCCTGGCTTAGAATCATATTTAATAAGCTCCCTTGAGTGAGTCTGAGGCAGTTGTCTCAAAAATGTGTCCTAGTTATTAAGAGACCTTTTAGTGTAGTTAATATTTATTAAATTAATATTAACTATTAACTACAAGTTAATGGGGAATTTTAATTAGATATCCTGCTTTATTGATTATTGCTCTATATTGTGAATTACATACTACATATAAACTAACAGGAAGCTTAATGTCAAGACTGTTCAGCACATGTTGATCGTTTAACAGCAGTATGCAGGAACCACTTTGTAGTAGTATGTTCTGAAAATTACTTCTGTTCATTAGTATTGGAGTCGAAACCAGTGAGTGCTTAGCTACATCTGTAGCACTTTTTTATTTCTTTGTGAGACAAAATCTACTGAATTTCCCAGGCTGGCCTCAAAGTTGTAGATCTTCCTGCTTTAGCCTTTCAAGTTGCTGGAATTACAGGTATACGCCATCTGTCACATCAAATCTGAAAATTGTTTTTGATTAAATCTTCTGTGTCTCCTGATACATTTGCAATAATTGAAAATTTCAAGGGAATTTTCTTTATGTCTAGTATAGATTCTGATGCATGGAAGTTTGCTAGACGATCTTGTCTCTCAAAGTGGCTGAGAACATGGTTAGACCACGTCGTTCAAATACCAGATCTTACCACTGATCACTGGGTATAGAGGGCCAGTGATGGCATCTGCTGGAGGGAAGAAGGAGGGCATTCATTTAAGTGCTTTCATAGCACTGGTACATTGTAGGTATCAGGCTCACTGCTTTCTTATTTGTAACTGAGGATAATGTCTTTAGATAAAGGTTAGCCGGTACTTAAAGTGAATTTAACTGTGAGAAGTCTTGACTCAAAAATCCTTCTGTAAAGTTTTCATGTACCTGAAGAAAAAACTGGGACTGAGTCGGAACTGCTGTCTTTATCTATCAGGGAATCAAAGCGGTTCTG